>NC_092779.1:0-625378 GCF_047496795.1 Chiloscyllium punctatum | reverse complement strand
CAGAGGGGCTGAAACAGAGGGCGAGAAACAGAGGGGCTGAAACAGAGGGAGAGAAACAGAGAGGCTTAAACAGAGGGGCTGAAACAGAGGGGCTGAAACAGAGGGCGAGAAACAGAGGGGCTGAAACAGAGGGCAAGAAACAGAGGGGCTGAAACAGAGGGGCTGAAACAGAGGGGCTGAAACAGAGGGGCTGAAACAGAGGACGAGAAACAGAGGGGCTGAAACAGAGGGCGAGAAACAGAGGTGCTGAAACAGAGGGCGAGAAACAGAGAGCGAGAAACAGAGGGACTGAAACAGTGGGGCTCAAACAGAGGGGCTGAAACAGAGGGCGAGAAACAGAGGGGCTGAAACAGAGGGCGAGAAACAGAGGGGCTGAAACAGAGGGCGAGAAACAGAGGGGCTGAAACAGAGGGGCTGACACAGTGGGGCTGAAACAGAGGGGCTGAAACAGAAGGGGAGAAACAGATGGGCTGAAACAGAGGGCGAGAAACAGAGGGGCTGATACAGAGGGCGAGAAACAGAGGGGCTGAATCAGAGGGGCTGAATCAGAGGGGCTGAAACAGAGGGGCTGAAACAGTGGGCGAGAAACTAAGGGACTGAAACAGTGGGCGAGAAACAGAGTGCGAGAAACAGAGGGGCTGAAACAGTGGGGCTGAAACAGTCGGGCTGAAACAGAGAGCCTGAAACAGAGGGGCTGAATCAGAGGGGCTGAAACAGAGGGGCTGAAATAGAGGGGCTGAAACAGAGGGGATGAATCAGAGGGGCTGAAACAGAGGGGCTGAATCAGAGGGGCTGAAACAGAGGGTGAGAAACAGAGGGGCTGAAACAGAGGGCGAGGAACAGAGGGGCTGAAACAGAGGGCGAGAAACAGAGGGCGAGAAAGTGAGGGACTGAAACAGAGGGGCTGAAACAGAGGGCGAGAAACAGAGGGGCAGAAACAGAGGGCGAGAAACAGAGGTGCTGAAACAGAGGGGATGAAACAGAGGGGCTGAATCGGAGGGGCTGAAACAGAGGGTCTGAAACAGAGGGGCAGAAACAGAGGGGCAGAAACAGAGGGGCTGAAACAGAGGGGCTGAAACAGAGGGAGAGAAACAGAGGGTCTTAAACAGAGGGGCTGAAACAGAGGGGCTGAAACAGAGGGCGAGAAACAGAGGGGCTGAAACAGAGGGCAAGAAACAGAGGGGCTGAAACAGAGGGGCTGAAACAGAGGGGCTGAAACAGAGGGGCTGAAACAGAGGACGAGAAACAGAGGGGCTGAAACAGAGGGCGAGAAACAGAGGTGCTGAAACAGAGGGCGAGAAACAGAGGTGCTGAAACAGAGGGCGAGAAACAGAGGGCGAGAAACAGAGGGACTGAAACAGTGGGGCTGAAACAGAGGGGCTGAAACAGAGGGCGAGAAACAGAGGGGCTGAAACAGAGGGCGAGAAACAGAGGGGCTGAAACAGAGGGCGAGAAACAGAGGGGCTGAAACAGAGGGGCTGACACAGTGGGGCTGAAACAGAGGGGCTGAAACAGAAGGGGAGAAACAGATGGGCTGAAACAGAGGGCAAGAAACAGAGGGGCTGAAACAGAGGGCGAGAAACAGAGGGGCTGAATCAGAGGGGCTGAATCAGAGGTGCTGAAACAGAGGGGCTGAAACAGTGGGCAAGAAACTAAGGGACTGAAACAGTGGGCGAGAAACAGAGTGCGAGAAACAGAGGAGCTGAAACAGTGGGGCTGAAACAGACGGGCTGAAACAGAGAGCCTGAAACAGAGGGGCTGAATCAGAGGGGCTGAAACAGAGGGGCTGAAATAGAGGGGCTGAAACAGAGGGGATGAATCAGAGGGGCTGAAACAGAGGGGCTGAATCAGAGGGGCTGAAACAGAGGGTGAGAAACAGAGGGGCTGAAACAGAGGGCGAGGAACAGAGGGGCTGAAACAGAGGGCGAGAAACAGAGGGGCTTAAACAGAGGGGCTGAAACAGAGGGGTTGAAACAGAGGGGCTGAAACGGAGGGCGAGAAACAGAGGGGCTGAAACAGAGTGCAAGAAACAGAGGGGCTGAAACAGAGGGCGAGAAACAGAGGGGCTGAAACAGAGGGGCTGAAACAGAGGGGCTGAAACAGAGGGCGAGAAACAGAGGGGCTGAAACAGAGGGCGAGAAACAGAGGGGCTGAACCAGAGGGCGAGAAACAGAGGGCGAGAAAGTGAGGGACTGAAACAGAGGGGCTGAAACAGAGGGCGAGAAACAGAGGGGCAGAAACAGAGGGCGAGAAACAGAGGTGCTGAAACAGAGGGGATGAAACAGAGGGGCTGAATCGGAGGGGCTGAAACAGAGGGTCTGAAACAGAGGGGCTGAAACAGAGGGCGAGAAACAGAGGGGCTGAAACAGAGGGGCAGAAACAGAGGGGCTGAAACAGAGGGGCTGAAACAGAGGGCGAGAAACAGAGGGGGTGAATCAGAGGGGCTGAAACAGAGGGGCTGAAACAGTGGGCGAGAAACTAAGGGACTGAAACAGCGGGCGAGACACAGAGTGCGAGAAACAGAGGGGCTGAAACAGCAGGCGAGACACAGAGTGCGAGAAACAGAGGGGCTGAAACAGAGGGGCTGAAACAGAGAGCCTGAAACAGAGGGGCTGAATCAGAGGGGCTGAAACAGAGGGGCTGAAATTGAGGGGCTGAAACAGAGGGGATGAATCAGAGGGGCTGAAACAGAGGGGCTGAATCAGAGGGTCTGAAACAGAGGGCGAGAAACAGAGGGGCTGAAACAGAGGTCGAGAAACAGAGGGGCTGAAACAGAGGGCGAGAAACAGAGGGGCTGAAACAGAGGGCGAGAAACAGAGGGGCTGAAACAGAGGGCGAGAAACAGAGGGTCTGAAACAGAGGGCGAGAAACAGAGGGGCTGAAACAGAGGGCGAGAAACAGATGGGCTGAAACAGAGGGGCTGAAACAGAGGGGCTGAAACAGAGGGCGAGAAACAGAGGGGCTGAAACAGAGGGCGAGAAACAGAGGGGCTGAAACAGAGGGGCTGAATCAGAGGGGCTGAAACAGAGGGCGAGAAACAGAGGGGCGGAAACAGAGGGCGAGAAACAGAGGGGCTGAAACAGAGGGGCTGAAACAGAGGGGCTGAATCGGAGGGGCTGAAACAGAGGGGCTGAAACAGAGGGGCTGAAACAGAGGGCGAGAAACAGAGGGGCTGAAACAGGGGTGCAGAAACAGAGGGGCTGAAACAGAGGGCGATAAACAGAGGGGGTGAATCAGAGGGGCTGAAACAGAGGGGCTGAAACAGTGGGCGAGAAACTAAGGGACTGAAACAGCGGGCGAGACACAGAGTGCGAGAAACAGAGGGGCTGAAACAGAGGGGCTGAAACAGACGGGCTGAAATAGAGGGGCTGAAACAGAGGGGATGAATCAGAGGGGCTGAAACAGAGGGGCTGAATCAGAGGGTCTGAAATAGAGGGGCTGAAACAGAGGGGATGAATCAGAGGGGCTGAAACAGAGGGGCTGAATCAGAGGGGCTGAAACAGAGGGTGAGAAAAAGAGGGGCTGAAACAGAGGGTGAGGAACAGAGGGGCTGAAACAGAGGGCGAGAAACAGAGGGGCTTAAACAGAGGGGCTGAAACAGAGGGGTTGAAACAGAGGGGCTGAAACGGAGGGCGAGAAACAGAGGGGCTGAAACAGAGTGCAAGAAACAGAGGGGCTGAAACAGAGGGCGAGAAACAGAGGGGCTGAAACAGAGGGGCTGAAACAGAGGGGCTGAAACAGAGGGCGAGAAACAGAGGGGCTGAAACAGAGGGCGAGAAACAGAGGGGCTGAAACAGAGGGCGAGAAACAGAGGGCGAGAAAGAGAGGGACTGAAACAGAGGGGCTGAAACAGAGGGGCTGAAACAGAGGGCGAGAAACAGAGGGGCAGAAACAGAGGGCGAGAAACAGGGGTGCTGAAACAGAGGGGATGAAACAGAGGGGCTGAATCGGAGGGGCTGAAACAGAGGGTCTGAAACAGAGGGGCTGAAACAGAGGGCGAGAAACAGAGGGGCTGAAACAGAGGGGCAGAAACAGAGGGGCTGAAACAGAGGGGCTGAAACAGAGGGCGAGAAACAGAGGGGGTGAATCAGAGGGGCTGAAACAGAGGGGCTGAAACAGTGGGCGAGAAACTAAGGGACTGAAACCGCGGGCGAGACACAGAGTGCGAGAAACAGAGCGGCTGAAACAGCAGGCGAGACACAGAGTGCGAGAAACAGAGGGGCTGAAACAGAGGGGCTGAAACAGAGAGCCTGAAACAGAGGGGCTGAATCAGAGGGGCTGAAACAGAGGGGCTGAAATTGAGGGGCTGAAACAGAGGGGATGAATCAGAGGGGCTGAAACAGAGGGGCTGAATCACAGGGTCTGAAACAGAGGGCGAGAAACAGAGGGGCTGAAACAGAGGTCGAGAAACAGAGGGGCTGAAACAGAGGGCGAGAAACAGAGGGGCTGAAACAGAGGGCGAGAAACAGAGGGGCTGAAACAGAGGGGCTGAAACAGAGGGGCTGAAACAGAGGGCGAGAAACAGAGGGGCAGAAACAGAGGGCGAGAAACAGAGGGGCTGAAACAGAGGGCGAGAAACAGAGGGGCTGAAACAGAGGGCGAGAAACATAGGGGCTGAAACAGAGGGGCTGAAACAGAGGGGCTGAAACAGAGGGCGAGAAACAGAGGGGCTGAAACAGAGGGCGAGAAACAGAGGGGCTGAAACAGAGGGCGAGAAACAGAGGGCGAGAAAGAGAGGGACTGAAACAGAGGGGCTGAATCAGAGGGGCTGAAACAGAGGGCGAGAAACAGAGGGGCGGAAACAGAGGGCGAGAAACAGAGGAGCTGAAACAGAGGGGCTGAAACAGAGGGGCTGACTCGGAGGGGCTGAAACAGAGGGGCTGAAACAGAGGGGCTGAAACAGAGGGCGAGAAACAGAGGGGCTGAAACAGGGGTGCAGAAACAGAGGGGCTGAAACAGAGGGCGAGAAACAGAGGGGGTGAATCAGAGGGGCTGAAACAGAGGGGCTGAAACAGTGGGCGAGAAACTAAGGGACTGAAACAGAGGGCGAGAAACAGAGGTGCTGAAACAGAGGGGATGAAACAGAGGGGCTGAATCGGAGGGGCTGAAACAGAGGGTCTGAAACAGAGGGGCTGAAACAGAGGGCGAGAAACAGAGGGGCTGAAACAGAGGGGCAGAAACAGAGGGGCTGAAACAGAGGGGCTGAAACAGAGGGCGAGAAACAGAGGGGGTGAATCAGAGGGGCTGAAACAGAGGGGCTGAAACAGTGGGCGAGAAACTAAGGGACTGAAACAGCGGGCGAGACACAGAGTGCGAGAAACAGAGGGGCTGAAACAGCAGGCGAGACACAGAGTGCGAGAAACAGAGGGGCTGAAACAGAGGGGCTGAAACAGAGAGCCTGAAACAGAGGGGCTGAATCAGAGGGGCTGAAACAGAGGGGCTGAAATTGAGGGGCTGAAACAGAGGGGATGAATCAGAGGGGCTGAAACAGAGGGGCTGAATCAGAGGGTCTGAAACAGAGGGCGAGAAACAGAGGGGCTGAAACAGAGGTCGAGAAACAGAGGGGCTGAAACAGAGGGCGAGAAACAGAGGGGCTGAAACAGAGGGCGAGAAACAGAGGGGCTGAAACAGAGGGCGAGAAACAGAGGGTCTGAAACAGAGGGCGAGAAACAGAGGGGCTGAAACAGAGGGCGAGAAACAGATGGGCTGAAACAGAGGGGCTGAAACAGAGGGGCTGAAACAGAGGGCGAGAAACAGAGGGGCTGAAACAGAGGGCGAGAAACAGAGGGGCTGAAACAGAGGGGCTGAATCAGAGGGGCTGAAACAGAGGGCGAGAAACAGAGGGGCGGAAACAGAGGGCGAGAAACAGAGGTGCTGAAACAGAGGGGCTGAAACAGAGGGGCTGAATCGGAGGGGCTGAAACAGAGGGGCTGAAACAGAGGGGCTGAAACAGAGGGCGAGAAACAGAGGGGCTGAAACAGGGGTGCAGAAACAGAGGGGCTGAAACAGAGGGCGATAAACAGAGGGGGTGAATCAGAGGGGCTGAAACAGAGGGGCTGAAACAGTGGGCGAGAAACTAAGGGACTGAAACAGCGGGCGAGACACAGAGTGCGAGAAACAGAGGGGCTGAAACAGAGGGGCTGAAACAGACGGGCTGAAATAGAGGGGCTGAAACAGAGGGGATGAATCAGAGGGGCTGAAACAGAGGGACTGAATCAGAGGGTCTGAAATAGAGGGGCTGAAACAGAGGGGATGAATCAGAGGGGCTGAAACAGAGGGGCTGAATCAGAGGGGCTGAAACAGAGGGTGAGAAAAAGAGGGGCTGAAACAGAGGGTGAGGAACAGAGGGGCTGAAACAGAGGGCGAGAAACAGAGGGGCTTAAACAGAGGGGCTGAAACAGAGGGGTTGAAACAGAGGGGCTGAAACGGAGGGCGAGAAAAAGAGGGGCTGAAACAGAGTGCAAGAAACAGAGGGGCTGAAACAGAGGGCGAGAAACAGAGGGGCTGAAACAGAGGGGCTGAAACAGAGGGGCTGAAACAGAGGGCGAGAAACAGAGGGGCTGAAACAGAGGGCGAGAAACAGAGGGGCTGAAACAGAGGGCGAGAAACAGAGGGCGAGAAAGAGAGGGACTGAAACAGAGGGGCTGAAACAGAGGGGCTGAAACAGAGGGCGAGAAACAGAGGGGCAGAAACAGAGGGCGAGAAACAGGGGTGCTGAAACAGAGGGGATGAAACAGAGGGGCTGAATCGGAGGGGCTGAAACAGAGGGTCTGAAACAGAGGGGCTGAAACAGAGGGCGAGAAACAGAGGGGCTGAAACAGAGGGGCAGAAACAGAGGGGCTGAAACAGAGGGGCTGAAACAGAGGGCGAGAAACAGAGGGGGTGAATCAGAGGGGCTGAAACAGAGGGGCTGAAACAGTGGGCGAGAAACTAAGGGACTGAAACCGCGGGCGAGACACAGAGTGCGAGAAACAGAGCGGCTGAAACAGCAGGCGAGACACAGAGTGCGAGAAACAGAGGGGCTGAAACAGAGGGGCTGAAACAGAGAGCCTGAAACAGAGGGGCTGAATCAGAGGGGCTGAAACAGAGGGGCTGAAATTGAGGGGCTGAAACAGAGGGGATGAATCAGAGGGGCTGAAACAGAGGGGCTGAATCACAGGGTCTGAAACAGAGGGCGAGAAACAGTGGGGCTGAAACAGAGGGGCTGAAACAGAGGGGCTGAAACAGAGGGGCTGAAACAGAGGGCAAGAAACAGAGGGGCTGAAACAGAGGGCGAGAAACAGAGGGGCTGAAACAGAGGGCGAGAAACAGAGGGGCTGAAACAGAGGGCGAGAAACAGAGGGGCTGAAACAGAGGGCGAGAAACTGAGGGCGAGAAAGAGAGGGACTGAAACAGAGGGGCTGAAACAGAGGGGCTGAAACAGAGGGCGAGAAACAGAGGGGCGGAAACAGAGGGCGAGAAACAGAGGGGCTGAAACAGAGGGGCTGGAACAGAGGGGCTGAATCGGAGGGGCTGAAACAGAGGGGCTGAAACAGAGGGGCTGAAACAGAGGGCGAGAAACAGAGGGGCTGAAACAGGGGTGCAGAAACAGAGGGGCTGAAACAGAGGGCGAGAAACAGAGGGGGTGAATCAGAGGGGCTGAAACAGAGGGGCTGAAACAGTGGGCGAGAAACTAAGGGACTGAAACAGCGGGCGAGACACAGAGTGCGAGAAACAGAGGGGCTGAAACAGAGGGGCTGAAACAGACGGGCTGAAATAGAGGGGCTGAAACAGAGGGGATGAATCAGAGGGGCTGAAACAGAGGGGCTGAATCAGAGGGTCTGAAAC
The DNA here is from genome assembly GCF_047496795.1 of Chiloscyllium punctatum. Classification (NCBI taxonomy): domain Eukaryota; kingdom Metazoa; phylum Chordata; class Chondrichthyes; order Orectolobiformes; family Hemiscylliidae; genus Chiloscyllium; species Chiloscyllium punctatum. The sequence continues at coordinate 617,551 of NC_092779.1, read as the reverse complement.
AGAGGGCGAGAAACAGAGGGGCTGAAACAGAGGTCGAGAAACAAGGGGGTTGAAACAGAGGGCGAGAAACAGAGGGGCTGAAACAGAGGGCGAGAAACAGAGGGGCTGAAACAGAGGGGCTGAAACAGAGGGGCTGAAACAGAGGGGCTGAAACAGTGGGCGAGAATTAGAGGGGCTGAAACGGTGGGCGAGAAACAGTGGGGCTGAAACAGGGGGGCTGAAACAGAGGGGCTGAAACAGAGGGTCTCAAACAGAGGGCGAGAAACAGAGGGGCTGAAACAGAGGGCGAGAAACAGAGGGGCTGAAACAGAGGGCGAGAAACAGAGGGGCTGAAACAGAGGGCGAGAAACAGTGGGGCTGAAACAGAGGGGCTGAAACAGAGGGGCTGAAACAGAGGGGCTGAAACAGAGGGGCTGAAACAGAGGGCAAGAAACAGAGGGGCTGAAACAGAGGGCGAGAAACAGAGGGCGAGAAAGAGAGGGACTGAAACAGAGGGGCTGAAACAGAGGGGCTGAAACAGAGGGCGAGAAACAGAGGGGCAGAAACAGAGGGCGAGAAACAGGGGTGCTGAAACAGAGGGGATGAAACAGAGGGGCTGAATCGGAGGGGCTGAAACAGAGGGTCTGAAACAGAGGGGCTGAAACAGAGGGCGAGAAACAGAGGGGCTGAAACAGAGGGGCAGAAACAGAGGGGCTGAAACAGAGGGGCTGAAACAGAGGGCGAGAAACAGAGGGGGTGAATCAGAGGGGCTGAAACAGAGGGGCTGAAACAGTGGGCGAGAAACTAAGGGACTGAAACCGCGGGCGAGACACAGAGTGCGAGAAACAGAGCGGCTGAAACAGCAGGCGAGACACAGAGTGCGAGAAACAGAGGGGCTGAAACAGAGGGGCTGAAACAGAGAGCCTGAAACAGAGGGGCTGAATCAGAGGGGCTGAAACAGAGGGGCTGAAATTGAGGGGCTGAAACAGAGGGGATGAATCAGAGGGGCTGAAACAGAGGGGCTGAATCACAGGGTCTGAAACAGAGGGCGAGAAACAGTGGGGCTGAAACAGAGGGGCTGAAACAGAGGGGCTGAAACAGAGGGGCTGAAACAGAGGGCAAGAAACAGAGGGGCTGAAACAGAGGGCGAGAAACAGAGGGGCTGAAACAGAGGGCGAGAAACAGAGGGGCTGAAACAGAGGGCGAGAAACAGAGGGGCTGAAACAGAGGGCGAGAAACTGAGGGCGAGAAAGAGAGGGACTGAAACAGAGGGGCTGAAACAGAGGGGCTGAAACAGAGGGCGAGAAACAGAGGGGCGGAAACAGAGGGCGAGAAACAGAGAGGCTGAAACAGAGGGGCTGGAACAGAGGGGCTGAATCGGAGGGGCTGAAACAGAGGGGCTGAAACAGAGGGGCTGAAACAGAGGGCGAGAAACAGAGGGGCTGAAACAGGGGTGCAGAAACAGAGGGGCTGAAACAGAGGGCGAGAAACAGAGGGGGTGAATCAGAGGGGCTGAAACAGAGGGGCTGAAACAGTGGGCGAGAAACTAAGGGACTGAAACAGCGGGCGAGACACAGAGTGCGAGAAACAGAGGGGCTGAAACAGAGGGGCTGAAACAGACGGGCTGAAATAGAGGGGCTGAAACAGAGGGGATGAATCAGAGGGGCTGAAACAGAGGGGCTGAATCAGAGGGTCTGAAACAGAGGGCGAGAAACAGAGGGGCTGAAACAGAGGTCGAGAAACAAGGGGGTTGAAACAGAGGGCGAGAAACAGAGGGGCTGAAACAGAGGGCGAGAAACAGAGGGGCTGAAACAGAGGGGCTGAAACAGAGGGGCTGAAACAGAGGGGCTGAAACAGTGGGCGAGAATTAGAGGGGCTGAAACGGTGGGCGAGAAACAGTGGGGCTGAAACAGGGGGGCTGAAACAGAGGGGCTGAAACAGAGGGTCTCAAACACAGGGCGAGAAACAGAGGGGCTGAAACAGAGGGCGAGAAACAGAGGGGCTGAAACAGAGGGCGAGAAACAGAGGGGCTGAAACAGAGGGCGAGAAACAGTGGGGCTGAAACAGAGGGGCTGAAACAGAGGGGCTGAAACAGAGGGGCTGAAACAGAGGGGCTGAAACAGAGGGCAAGAAACAGAGGGGCTGAAACAGCGGGCGAGAAACAGAGGGGCTGAAACAGAGGGCGAGAAACAGAGGGGCTGAAACAGAGGGCGAGAAACAGAGGGGCTGAAACAGAGGGCGAGAAACTGAGGGCGAGAAAGAGAGGGACTGAAACAGAGGGGCTGAAACAGAGGGCGAGAAACAGAGGGGCGGAAACAGAGGGCGAGAAACAGAGGGGCTGAAACAGAGGGGCTGGAACAGAGGGGCTGAATCGGAGGTGCTGAAACAGAGGGGCTGAAACAGAGGGGCTGAAACAGAGGGCGAGAAACAGAGGGGCTGAAACAGAGGGGCAGAAACAGAGGGGCTGAAACAGAGGGGCTGAAACAGAGGGCGAGAAACAGAGGAGGTGAATCAGAGGGGCTGAAACAGAGGGGCTGAAACAGTGGGCGAGAAACTAAGGGACTGAAACAGCGGGCGAGACACAGAGTGCGAGAAACAGAGGGGCTGAAACAGAGGGGCTGAAACAGACGGGCTGAAACAGAGAGCCTAAAACAGAGGGGCTGAATCAGAGGGGCTGAAACAGAGGGGCTGAAATAGAGTGGCTGAAACAGAGGGGATGAATCAGAGGGGCTGAAACAGAGGGGCTGAATCAGAGGGTATGAAACAGAGGGCGAGAAACAGAGGGGCTGAAACAGAGGTCGAGAAACAGAGGGGCTGAAACAGAGGGCGAGAAACAGAGGGGCTGAAACAGAGGAGCTGAAACAGAGGGGCTGAAACAGAGGGCGAGAAACAGAGAGGCTGAAACAGAGGGTGAGAAACAGAGGGGCTGAAACAGAGGGCGAGAAACAGAGGGGCTGAAACAGAGGGGCTGAAACAGAGGGGCTGAAACAGAGGGGCTGAAACAGATGGCGAGAAACAGAGGGGCTGAAACAGAGGGCGAGAAACAGAGGGGCTGAAACAGAGGGCGAGAATCAGTGGGGCTGAAACAGAGGGGCTGAAACAGAGGGGCTGAAACAGAGGGGCTGAAACAGAGGGCAAGAAACAGAGGGGCTGAAACAGAGGGCGAGAAACAGAGGGGCTGAAACAGAGGGCGAGAAACAGAGGGGCTGAAACAGAGGGGCTGAAACAGAGGGGCTGAAACAGAGGGCGAGAAACAGAGAGGCTGAAACAGAGGGCGAGAAACAGAGGGGCTGAAACAGAGGGCAAGAAACAGAGGGCGAGAAACAGAGGGCGAGAAACAGAGGGGCTGAAACAGAGGGCGAGAAACAGAGGGGCTGAAACAGAGGGGCTGAAACAGAGGGGCTGAAACAGAGGGCTGAAACAGATGGCGAGAAACAGAGGGGCTGAAACAGAGGGCGAGAAACAGAGGGGCTGAAATAGAGGGCGAGAAACAGAGGGGCTGAAACAGAGGGGCTGAAACAGAGGGCGAGAATCAGAGGGGCTGAAACAGAGGGCGAGAAACAGAGGAGCTGAAACAGAGGGCGAGAAACAGAGAGGCTGAAACAGAGGGCGCGGAACAGAGTGGCTGAAACAGAGTGCAAGAAACAGAGGAGCTGAAACAGAGGGCGAGAAACAGAGGGGCTGAAACAGAGGGGCTGAAACAGAGGGGCTGAAACAGAGGGGCTGAAACAGAAGGGCTGAAACAGAGGGCGAGAAACAGAGGGGCTGAAACAGAGGGCTAGAAACAGAGGGCGAGAAACAGAGGGACTGAAACAGAGGGGCTGAAACAGAGGGGCAGAAACAGAGGGCGAGAAACAGAGCGGCTGAAACAGAGGGCGAGAAACAGAGGGGCTGAAACAAAGGGGCTGAAACAGTGGGGCTGAAACAGAGGGGCTGAAACAGAGGGCGAGAAATAGAGGGGCTGAAACAGAGGGCGAGAAACAGAGGGGCTGAAATAGAGGGGCTGAAACAGAGGGGCTGAAACAGAGGGGCTGAAACAGAGGGCGAGAAACAGAGGGGCTGAAACAGAGGGCGAGAAACAGAGGAGCTGAATCAGAGGGGCTGAAACAGAGGGCGAGAAACAGAGGGGCTGAAATAGAGGGGCTGAAACAGAGGGGCTGAAACAGAGGGGCTGAAACAGAGGGCGAGAAACAGAGGGGCTGAAACAGAGGGCGAGAAACAGAGGAGCTGAATCAGAGGGGCTGAAACAGAGGGCGAGAAACAGAGGGGCTGAAACAGAGGGGGAGAAACAGAGGGGCTGAAACAGAGGGGCTAAAACAGAGGGTGAGAAACAGAGGGGCTGAAACAGAGGGCGAGAAACAGAGAGGCTCAAACAGAGGGGCTGAAACAGAGGGGCTGATTCAGAGGGGCTGAAACAGAGGGGCTGAATCAGAGGGGCTGAAACAGAGGGCGAGAAACAGAGGGGCAGAAACAGAGTGCGAGAAACAGAGGGGCAGAAACAGAGGGCGAGAAACAGAGGGGCTGAAACAGAGAGTGCGAATCAGAGGGGCTGAAACAGAGGGCGAGAAACAGAGGGGCTGAAACAGAGTGCGAGAAACAGAGGGCAAGAAACAGAGGGGCTGAAACAGAGTGGCTGAAACAGAAGGGCTGAAACAGAGGGGATGAAACAGAGGGCGAGAAACAGAGGGGCTGAAGCAGAGGGGCTGAATCAGAGGGGCTGAAACAGAGGGGCTGAATCAGAGGGGCTGAAACAGAAGGCGAGAAACAGAGGGGCTGAAACAGAGGGCGAGAATCAGAGGGGCAGAAACAGAGGGCGAGAAACAGAGGGGCTGAAACAGAGGGGCTGAAACAGAGGGCGAGAAACAGAGGGGCTGAAACAGAGGGCGAGAAACAGAGGGGCTGAAACAGAGGGGCTGAAACAGAGGGCGAGAAACAGAGGGGCTGAAACAGAGTTTGCGAAACATAGGGGCTGAAACAGAGGGCGAGAAACAGAGGGCTGAAACAGAGGGGCTGAAACAGAGGGGCTGAAACAGAGGGGCTGAATCTGAGGGGCTGAAACAGAGGGGCTGAAACAGAGGGGTTGAAACAGAGGGGCAGAAACAGAGGGGCTGAAACAGAGGGCGAGAAACAGCGGGGCTGAATCAGAGGGGCTGAATCAGAGGGGCTGAAACAGAGGGGCTGAAACAGTGGGCGAGAAACTAAGGGACTGAAACAGCGGTCGAGAAACAGAGTGCGAGAAACAGAGAGGCTGAAACAGAGGGGCTGAAACAGACGGGCTGAAACAGAGAGCCTGAAACAGAGGGGCTGAATCAGAGGGGCTGAAACAGAGAGGCTGAAATAGAGGGGCTGAAACAGAGGGGATGAATCAGAGGGGCTGAAACAGAGGGTGATAAACAGAGGGTCTGAAACAGAGGGCGAGAAACAGAGGGGCTGAAACAGAGGGCGAGAATCAGAGGGGCTGAAACAGAGGGGCTGAAAGAGAGGGGCTGAAACAGAGGGGCTGAAACGGAGGGCGAGAAACAGAGGGGCTGAAACAGAGGGCAAGAAACAGAGGGGATGAAACAGAGGGCGAGAAACAGAGGGGCTGAAACAGAGGGGCTGAAACAGAGGGGCTGAAACAGAGGGCGAGAAACAGAGGGGCTGAAACAGAGGGCGAGAAACAGAGGGGCTGAAACAGAGGGCGAGAAACAGAGGGCGAGAAACAGAGGGAATGAAACAGAGGGGCTGAAACAGACGGCGAGAAACAGAGGGGCTGAAACAGAGGGCGAGAAACAGAGGGGCTGAAACAGAGGGCGAGAAACAGAGGGTCTGAAACAGAGGGGCTGACACAGTGGGGCTGAAACAGAGGGGCTGAAACAGAGGGCGAGAAATAGAGGGGCTTAAACAGAGGGCGAGAAACAGAGGGACTGAAACAGAGGGGCTGACACAGTGGGGCTGAAACAGAGGGGCTGAAACAGTGGGCGAGAAACTAAGGGACTGAAACAGCGGGCGAGACACAGAGTGCGAGAAACAGAGGGGCTGAAACAGAGGGGCTGAAACAGACGGGCTGAAATAGAGGGGCTGAAACAGAGGGGATGAATCAGAGGGGCTGAAACAGAGGGGCTGAATCAGAGGGTCTGAAACAGAGGGCGAGAAACAGAGGGGCTGAAACAGAGGTCGAGAAACAAGGGGGTTGAAACAGAGGGCGAGAAACAGAGGGGCTGAAACAGAGGGGCTGAAACAGAGGGGCTGAAACAGAGGGGCTGAAACAGAGGGCGTGAATTAGAGGGGCTGAAAAGGTGGGCGAGAAACAGAGGGGCTGAAACAGAGGGCGAGAAACAGAGGGGCTGAAACAGAGGGCGAGAAACAGAGGGGCTGAAACAGGGGGGCTGAAACAGAGGGGCTGAAACAGAGGGTCTGAAACAGAGGGCGAGAAACAGAGGGGCTGAAACAGAGGGCGAGAAACAGAGGGGCTGAAACAGAGGGCGAGAAACAGAGGGGCTGCAACAGAGGGCGAGAAACAGAGGGGCTGAAACAAAGGGGCTGAAACAGTGGGGCTGAAACAGAGGGGCTGAAACAGAGGGCGAGAAATAGAGGGGCTGAAACAGAGGGCGAGAAACAGAGGGGCTGAAACAGAGGGCGAGAAACAGAGGGGCTGAAATAGAGGGGCTGAAACAGAGGGGCTGAAACAGAGGGCGAGAAACAGAGGGGCTGAAACATAGGGCGAGAAACAGAGGGGCTGAAACAGAGGGCGAGAAACAGAGGAGCTGAATCAGAGGGCGAGAAACAGAGGGGCTGAAACAGAGGGGCTAAAACAGAGGGTGAGAAACAGAGGGGCTGAAACAGAGGGCGAGAAAAAGAGAGGCTCAAACAGAGGGGCTGAAACAGAGGGGCTGATTCAGAGGGGCTGAAACAGAGGGGCTGAATCAGAGGGGCTGAAACAGAGGGCGAGAAACAGAGGGGCTGAAACAGAGGGCGAGAAACAGAGGGGCAGAAACAGAGGGCGAGAAACAGAGGGGCTGAAACAGAGAGTGCGAATCAGAGGGACTGAAACAGAGGGCGAGAAACAGAGGGGCTGAAACAGAGTGCGAGAAACAGAGGGCAAGAAACAGAGGGGCTGAAACAGAGTGGCTGAAACAGAAGGGCTGAAACAGAGGGGCTGAAACAGAGGGCTAGAAACAGAGGGGCTGAAGCAGAGGGGCTGAATCAGAGGGGCTGAAACAGAGGGGCTGAATCAGAGGGGCTGAAACAGAAGGCGAGAAACAGAGGGGCTGAAACAGAGGGCGAGAATCAGAGGGGCAGAAACAGAGGGCGAGAAACAGAGGGGCTGAAACAGAGGGGCTGAAACAGAGGGCGAGAAACAGAGGGGCTGAAACAGAGGGCGAGAAACAGAGGGGCTGAAACAGAGGGGCTGAAACAGAGGGCGAGAAACAGAGGGGCTGAAACAGAGGGTGCGAAACATAGGGGCTGAAACAGAGGGCGAGAAACAGAGGGCTGAAACAGAGGGGCTGAAACAGAGGGGCTGAAACAGAGGGGCTGAATCGGAGGGGCTGAAACAGAGGGGCTGAAACAGAGGGGTTGAAACAGAGGGGCAGAAACAGAGGGGCTGAAACAGAGGGAGAGAAACAGCGGGGCTGAATCAGAGGGGCTGAATCAGAGGGGCTGAAACAGAGGGGCTGAAACAGTGGGCGAGAAACTAAGGGACTGAAACAGCGGTCGAGAAACAGAGTGCGAGAAACAGAGGGGCTGAAACAGAGGGGCTGAAACAGACGGGCTGAAACAGAGAGCCTGAAACAGAGGGGCTGAATCCGAGGGGCTGAAACAGAGAGGCTGAAATAGAGGGGCTGAAACAGAGGGGATGAATCAGAGGGGCTGAAACAGAGGGGCTGAATCAGAGGGGCTGAAACAGAGGGTGATAAACAGAGGGTCTGAAACAGAGGGCGAGAAACAGAGGGGCTGAAACAGAGGGCGAAAATCAGAGGGGCTGAAACAGAGGGGCTGAAACAGAGGGGCTGAAACAGAGGGGCTGAAACGGAGGGCGAGAAACAGAGGGGCTGAAACAGAGGGCAAGAAACAGAGGGGATGAAACAGAGGGCGAGAAACAGAGGGGCTGAAACAGAGGGGCTGAAACAGAGGGGCTGAAACAGAGGGCGAGAAACAGAGGGGCTGAAACAGAGGGCGAGAAACAGAGGGGCTGAAACAGAGGGCGAGAAACAGAGGGCGAGAAACAGAGGGAATGAAACAGAGGGGCTGAAACAGAGGGCGAGAAACAGAGGGGCTGAAACAGAGGGCGAGAAACAGAGGGGCTGAAACAGAGGGCGAGAAACAGAGGGTCTGAAATAGAGGGGCTGACACAGTGGGGCTGAAACAGAGGGGCTGAAACAGAGGGCGAGAAATAGAGGGGCTTAAACAGAGGGCGAGAAACAGAGGGACTGAAACAGAGGGGCTGACACAGTGGGGCTGAAACAGAGGGGCTGAAACAGCGGGCGAGACACAGAGTGCGAGAAACAGAGGGGCTGAAACAGAGGGGCTGAAACAGACGGGCTGAATTAGAGGGGCTGAAACAGAGGGGATGAATCAGAGGGGCTGAAACAGAGGGGCTGAATCAGAGGGTCTGAAACAGAGGGCGAGAAACAGAGGGGCTGAAACAGAGGGCAAGAAACAGAGGTGCTGAAACAGAGGGGCTGAAACAGAGGGGCAGAAACAGAGGGCGAGAAACAGAGGGGCTGAATAAGAGGGGGTGAATCAGAGGGGCTGAAACAGAGGCGCTTAAACAGAGGGCGAGAAACAGAGGGGCTGAATCAGAGGGGCTGAATCAGAGGGGCTGAAACAGAGGGGCTGAAACAGAGGGCGAGAAACTAAGGGACTGACTCAGAGGGGCTGAAACAAAGGGGCTGAAACAGACGGGCTGAAACAGAGAGCCTGAAACAGAGGGGCTGAAACAGAGGGGCTGAAATAGAGGGGCTGAAACAGAGGGGCTGAAACAGAGGGCGAGAAACTAAGGTACTGAATCAGAGGGGCTGAAACAGAGGGGCTGAATCAGAGGGGCTGAAACAGACGGGCTGAAAAAGAGAGCCTGAAACAGAGGGGCTGAAACAGAGGGGCTGAAATAGAGGGCGAGAAACAGAGGGGCTGAATCAGAGGGGCTGAAACAGAGGTGCTGAATCAGAGGGGCTCAAACAGAGGGCTAGAAACAGAGGGGCTGAAACAGATGGGCTGAATCAGAGGGGTTGAAACAGAGGGGCTGAAACAGAGGGCGAGAAACAGAGAGGCTGAAACAGAGGGCAAGAAACAGAGGGGCTGAAACAGAGGGCGAGAAACAGAGGGGCTGAAACAGAGGGGCTGAAACAGAGGGGCTGAAACAGAGGGCGAGAAACAGAGGGGCTGAAACAGATGGCGAGAAACAGAGGGGCTGAAACAGAGGGCGAGAAACAGAGGGGCTGAATCAGAGGGGCTGAAACAGAGGGCGAGAAACAGAGGGGCTGAAACAGAGGGCGAGAAACAGAGGGGCTGAAACAGAGGTGCTGAAACAGAGGGTGAGAAACAGAGGGGCTGAAACAGAGGGCGAGAAACAGAGGGGCTGAAATAGAGGGTCTGAAACAGAGGGGCTGAATCAGAGGGGCTGGAACAGAGGGGCTGAATCAGAGGGGCTGAAACAGAGGGCGAGAAACAGAGGGGCTGAAACAGAGGGGCTGAATCAGAGGGGCTGAAACAGAGGGGCTGAAACAGAGGGCGAGAAACAGAGAGGCTGAAACAGAGGGCTAGAAAAAGAGGGGCTGAAACAGAGAGCGAGAAACAGAGGGGCTGAAACAGAGGGGCTGAAACAGAGGGGCTGAAACAGAGGGCGAGAAACAGAGGGGCTGAAACAGATGGCGAGAAACAGAGTGGCTGAAACAGAGGGCAAGAAACAGAGGGGCTGAAACAGAGGGCAAGAAACAGAGGGGCTGAAACAGAGGGCGAGAAACAGAGGGGCTGAAACAGAGGGGCTGAAACAGAGGGGCTGAAACAGTGGGCGAGAAACAGAGGGGCTGAAACAGATGGCGAGAAACAGAGGGGCTGAAACAGAGGGTGAGAAACAGAGGGGCTGAATCAGAGGGGCTGAAACAGAGGGCGAGAAACAGAGGGGCTGAAACAGAGGGCGAGAAACAGAGGGGCTGAAACAGAGGTGCTGAAACAGAGGGTGAGAAACAGAGGGGCTGAAACAGAGGGCGAGAAACAGAGGGGCTGAAATAGAGGGTCTGAAACAGAGGGGCTGAATCAGAGGGGCTGAAACAGAGGGGCTGAATCAGAGGGGCTGAAACAGAGGGCGAGAAACAGAGGGGCTGAAACAGAGGGGCTGAATCAGAGGGGCTGAAACAGAGGGGCTGAAACAGAGGGCGAGAAACAGAGGGGCTGAAACAGAGGGCGAGAAACAGAGGGGCTGAAACAGAGGGGCTGAAACAGAGGGGCTGAAACAGAGGGCGAGAAACAGAGGGGCTGAAACAGATGGCGAGAAACAGAGTGGCTGAAACAGAGGGCAAGAAACAGAGGGGCTGAAACAGAGGGCAAGAAACAGAGGGGCTGAAACAGAGGGCGAGAAACAGAGGGGCTGAAACAGAGGGGCTGAAACAGAGGGGCTGAACCAGAAGGGCTGAAACAGAGGGCGAGAAACAGAGGGGCTGAAACAGAGGGCCAGAAACAGAGGGCGAGAAACAGAGGGACTGAAACAAAGGGGCTGAAACAGAGGGCGAGAAACAGAGGGGCTGAAACAAAGGGGCTGAAACAGTGGGGCTGAAACAGAGGGTCTGAAACAGAGGGCGAGAAACAGAGGGGCTGAAACAGAGGGCGAGAAACAGAGGGGCTGAAACAGAGGGCGAGAAATAGAGGGGCTGAAACAGAGTGGCTGAAACAGAGGGGCTGAAACAGAGGGCGAGAAACAGAGGGGCTGAAACAGAGGGCGAGAAACAGAGGGGCTGAAACAGAGGGCGAGAAACAGAGGGGCTGAATCAGAGGTGCTGAATCAGAGGGGCTGAAACAGAGGGGCTGAATCAGAGGGGCTGAAACAGAAGGCGAGAAACAGAGGGGCTGAAACAGAGGGCGAGAAACAGAGGGGCAGAAACAGAAGGCGAGAAACAGAGGGGCTGAAACAGAGGGCGAGAAACAGATGGGCTGAAACAGAGGGGCTGAAACAGAGGGTCTGAAACAGAGGGCGAGAAACAGAGGGGCTGAAACAGAGGGCGAGAAACAGAGGGGCTGAAACAGAGGGCGAGAAACAGAGGGGCTGAAACAGAGGGGCTGAAACAGAGGGGCTGAAACAGAGGGGCTGAATCGGAGGGGCTGAAACAGAGGGGCTGAAACAGAGGGGCTGAAACAGAGGGCGAGAAACAGAGGGGCTGAAACAGAGGGGACGAAACAGAGGGGCTGAAACAGAGGGGCTGAAACAGTGGGCGAGAAACTAAGGGACTGAAACAGCGGGCGAGAAACAGAGTGCGAGAAACAGAGGGGCTGAAACAGAGGGGCTGAAACAGACGGGCTGAAACAGAGAGCCTGAAACAGAGGGGCTGAATCAGAGGGGCTGAAACAGAGGGGCTGAAATAGAGGGGCTGAAACAGAGGGGATGAATCAGAGGGGCTGAAACAGAGGGCCTGAATCAGAGGGGCTGAAACAGAGGGCGAGAAACAGAGGGGCTGAAACAGAGGGCGAGAAACAGAGGGGCTTAAACTGAGGGGCTGAAACAGAGGGGCTGAAACAGAGGGCGAGAAACAGAGGGGCTGAAACAGAGGGCAAGAAACAGAGGGGCTGAAACAGAGGGCGAGAAACAGAGGGGCTGAAACAGAGGGGCTGAAACAGAGGGGCTGAAACAGAGGGGCTGAAACAGAGGACGAGAAACAGAGGGGCTGAAACAGAGGGCGAGAAACAGAGGGGCTGAAACAGAGGGCGAGAAACAGAGGGGCTGAAACAGAGGGCGAGAAACAGAGGGGCTGAAACAGAGGGCGAGAAACAGATGGGCTGAAACAGAGGGGCTGAAACAGAGGGGCTGAAACAGAGGGCGAGAAACAGAGGGGCTGAAACAGAGGGCGAGAAACAGAGGGGCTGAAACAGAGGGCGAGAAACAGAGGGGCTGAAACAGAGGGGCTGAAACAGAGGGGCTGAAACAGAGGGCGAGAAACAGAGGGGCTGAAACAGAGGGCGAGAAACAGAGGGGCTGAAACAGAGGGGCTGAATCAGAGGGGCTGAAACAGAGGGCGAGAAACAGAGGGGCGGAAACAGAGGGCGAGAAACAGAGGGGCTGAAACAGAGGGGCTGAAACAGAGGGGCTGAATCGGAGGGGCTGAAACAGAGGGGCTGAAACAGAGGGGCTGAAACAGAGGGCGAGAAACAGAGGGGCTGAAACAGGGGTGCAGAAACAGAGGGGCTGAAACAGAGGGCGATAAACAGAGGGGGTGAATCAGAGGGGCTGAAACAGAGGGGCTGAAACAGTGGGCGAGAAACTAAGGGACTGAAACAGCGGGCGAGACACAGAGTGCGAGAAACAGAGGGGCTGAAACAGAGGGGCTGAAACAGACGGGCTGAAATAGAGGGGCTGAAACAGAGGGGATGAATCAGAGGGGCTGAAACAGAGGGGCTGAATCAGAGGGTCTGAAATAGAGGGGCTGAAACAGAGGGGATGAATCAGAGGGGCTGAAACAGAGGGGCTGAATCAGAGGGGCTGAAACAGAGGGTGAGAAAAAGAGGGGCTGAAACAGAGGGTGAGGAACAGAGGGGCTGAAACAGAGGGCGAGAAACAGAGGGGCTTAAACAGAGGGGCTGAAACAGAGGGGTTGAAACAGAGGGGCTGAAATGGAGGGCGAGAAACAGAGGGGCTGAAACAGAGTGCAAGAAACAGAGGGGCTGAAACAGAGGGCGAGAAACAGAGGGGCTGAAACAGAGGGGCTGAAACAGAGGGGCTGAAACAGAGGGCGAGAAACAGAGGGGCTGAAACAGAGGGCGAGAAACAGAGGGGCTGAAACAGAGGGCGAGAAACAGAGGGCGAGAAAGAGAGGGACTGAAACAGAGGGGCTGAAACAGAGGGGCTGAAACAGAGGGCGAGAAACAGAGGGGCAGAAACAGAGGGCGAGAAACAGGGGTGCTGAAACAGAGGGGATGAAACAGAGGGGCTGAATCGGAGGGGCTGAAACAGAGGGTCTGAAACAGAGGGGCTGAAACAGAGGGCGAGAAACAGAGGGGCTGAAACAGAGGGGCAGAAACAGAGGGGCTGAAACAGAGGGGCTGAAACAGAGGGCGAGAAACAGAGGGGGTGAATCAGAGGGGCTGAAACAGAGGGGCTGAAACAGTGGGCGAGAAACTAAGGGACTGAAACCGCGGGCGAGACACAGAGTGCGAGAAACAGAGCGGCTGAAACAGCAGGCGAGACACAGAGTGCGAGAAACAGAGGGGCTGAAACAGAGGGGCTGAAACAGAGAGCCTGAAACAGAGGGGCTGAATCAGAGGGGCTGAAACAGAGGGGCTGAAATTGAGGGGCTGAAACAGAGGGGATGAATCAGAGGGGCTGAAACAGAGGGGCTGAATCACAGGGTCTGAAACAGAGGGCGAGAAACAGAGGGGCTGAAACAGAGGTCGAGAAACAGAGGGGCTGAAACAGAGGGCGAGAAACAGAGGGGCTGAAACAGAGGGCGAGAAACAGAGGGGCTGAAACAGAGGGGCTGAAACAGAGGGGCTGAAACAGAGGGCGAGAAACAGAGGGGCAGAAACAGAGGGCGAGAAACAGAGGGGCTGAAACAGAGGGCGAGAAACAGAGGGGCTGAAACAGAGGGCGAGAAACAGAGGGGCTGAAACAGAGGGGCTGAAACAGAGGGGCTGAAACAGAGGGCGAGAAACAGAGGGGCTGAAACAGAGGGCGAGAAACAGAGGGGCTGAAACAGAGGGCGAGAAACAGAGGGCGAGAAAGAGAGGGACTGAAACAGAGGGGCTGAATCAGAGGGGCTGAAACAGAGGGCGAGAAACAGAGGGGCGGAAACAGAGGGCGAGAAACAGAGGGGCTGAATAAGAGGGGGTGAATCAGAGGGGCTGAAACAGAGGCGCTTAAACAGAGGGCGAGAAACAGAGGGGCTGAATCAGAGGGGCTGAATCAGAGGGGCTGAAACAGAGGGGCTGAAACAGAGGGCGAGAAACTAAGGGACTGACTCAGAGGGGCTGAAACAAAGGGGCTGAAACAGACGGGCTGAAACAGAGAGCCTGAAACAGAGGGGCTGAAACAGAGGGGCTGAAATAGAGGGGCTGAAACAGAGGGGCTGAAACAGAGGGCGAGAAACTAAGGTACTGAATCAGAGGGGCTGAAACAGAGGGGCTGAATCAGAGGGGCTGAAACAGACGGGCTGAAAAAGAGAGCCTGAAACAGAGGGGCTGAAACAGAGGGGCTGAAATAGAGGGCGAGAAACAGAGGGGCTGAATCAGAGGGGCTGAAACAGAGGTGCTGAATCAGAGGGGCTCAAACAGAGGGGTTGAAACAGAGGGGCTGAAACAGAGGGCGAGAAACAGAGAGGCTGAAACAGAGGGCAAGAAACAGAGGGGCTGAAACAGAGGGCGAGAAACAGAGGGGCTGAAACAGAGGGGCTGAAACAGAGGGGCTGAAACAGAGGGCGAGAAACAGAGGGGCTGAAACAGATGGCGAGAAACAGAGGGGCTGAAACAGAGGGCGAGAAACAGAGGGGCTGAATCAGAGGGGCTGAAACAGAGGGCGAGAAACAGAGGGGCTGAAACAGAGGGCGAGAAACAGAGGGGCTGAAACAGAGGTGCTGAAACAGAGGGTGAGAAACAGAGGGGCTGAAACAGAGGGCGAGAAACAGAGGGGCTGAAATAGAGGGTCTGAAACAGAGGGGCTGAATCAGAGGGGCTGGAACAGAGGGGCTGAATCAGAGGGGCTGAAACAGAGGGCGAGAAACAGAGGGGCTGAAACAGAGGGGCTGAATCAGAGGGGCTGAAACAGAGGGGCTGAAACAGAGGGCGAGAAAGAGAGAGGCTGAAACAGAGGGCTAGAAAAAGAGGGGCTGAAACAGAGAGCGAGAAACAGAGGGGCTGAAACAGAGGGGCTGAAACAGAGGGGCTGAAACAGAGGGCGAGAAACAGAGGGGCTGAAACAGATGGCGAGAAACAGAGTGGCTGAAACAGAGGGCAAGAAACAGAGGGGCTGAAACAGAGGGCAAGAAACAGAGGGGCTGAAACAGAGGGCGAGAAACAGAGGGGCTGAAACAGAGGGGCTGAAACAGAGGGGCTGAAACAGTGGGCGAGAAACAGAGGGGCTGAAACAGATGGCGAGAAACAGAGGGGCTGAAACAGAGGGTGAGAAACAGAGGGGCTGAATCAGAGGGGCTGAAACAGAGGGCGAGAAACAGAGGGGCTGAAACAGAGGGCGAGAAACAGAGGGGCTGAAACAGAGGTGCTGAAACAGAGGGTGAGAAACAGAGGGCGAGAAACAGAGGGGCTGAAATAGAGGGTCTGAAACAGAGGGGCTGAATCAGAGGGGCTGAAACAGAGGGGCTGAATCAGAGGGGCTGAAACAGAGGGCGAGAAACAGAGGGGCTGAAACAGAGGGGCTGAATCAGAGGGGCTGAAACAGAGGGGCTGAAACAGAGGGCGAGAAACAGAGGGGCTGAAACAGAGGGCGAGAAACAGAGGGGCTGAAACAGAGGGGCTGAAACAGAGGGGCTGAAACAGAGGGCGAGAAACAGAGGGGCTGAAACAGATGGCGAGAAACAGAGTGGCTGAAACAGAGGGCAAGAAACAGAGGGGCTGAAACAGAGGGCAAGAAACAGAGGGGCTGAAACAGAGGGCGAGAAACAGAGGGGCTGAAACAGAGGGGCTGAAACAGAGGGGCTGAACCAGAAGGGCTGAAACAGAGGGCGAGAAACAGAGGGGCTGAAACAGAGGGCCAGAAACAGAGGGCGAGAAACAGAGGGACTGAAACAAAGGGGCTGAAACAGAGGGCGAGAAACAGAGGGGCTGAAACAAAGGGGCTGAAACAGTGGGGCTGAAACAGAGGGTCTGAAACAGAGGGCGAGAAACAGAGGGGCTGAAACAGAGGGCGAGAAACAGAGGGGCTGAAACAGAGGGCGAGAAATAGAGGGGCTGAAACAGAGTGGCTGAAACAGAGGGGCTGAAACAGAGGGCGAGAAACAGAGGGGCTGAAACAGAGGGCGAGAAACAGAGGGGCTGAAACAGAGGGCGAGAAACAGAGGGGCTGGATCAGAGGTGCTGAATCAGAGGGGCTGAAACAGAGGGGCTGAATCAGAGGGGCTGAAACAGAAGGCGAGAAACAGAGGGGCTGAAACAGAGGGCGAGAAACAGAGGGGCAGAAACAGAAGGCGAGAAACAGAGGGGCTGAAACAGAGGGCGAGAAACAGATGGGCTGAAACAGAGGGGCTGAAACAGAGGGTCTGAAACAGAGGGCGAGAAACAGAGGGGCTGAAACAGAGGGCGAGAAACAGAGGGGCTGAAACAGAGGGCGAGAAACAGAGGGGCTGAAACAGAGGGGCTGAAACAGAGGGGCTGAAACAGAGGGGCTGAATCGGAGGGGCTGAAACAGAGGGGCTGAAACAGAGGGGCTGAAACAGAGGGCGAGAAACAGAGGGGCTGAAACAGAGGGGACGAAACAGAGGGGCTGAAACAGAGGGGCTGAAACAGTGGGCGAGAAACTAAGGGACTGAAACAGCGGGCGAGAAACAGAGTGCGAGAAACAGAGGGGCTGAAACAGAGGGGCTGAAACAGACGGGCTGAAACAGAGAGCCTGAAACAGAGGGGCTGAATCAGAGGGGCTGAAACAGAGGGGCTGAAATAGAGGGGCTGAAACAGAGGGGATGAATCAGAGGGGCTGAAACAGAGGGCCTGAATCAGAGGGGCTGAAACAGAGGGCGAGAAACAGAGGGGCTGAAACAGAGGGCGAGAAACAGAGGGGCTTAAACTGAGGGGCTGAAACAGAGGGGCTGAAACAGAGGGCGAGAAACAGAGGGGCTGAAACAGAGGGCAAGAAACAGAGGGGCTGAAACAGAGGGCGAGAAACAGAGGGGCTGAAACAGAGGGGCTGAAACAGAGGGGCTGAAACAGAGGGGCTGAAACAGAGGACGAGAAACAGAGGGGCTGAAACAGAGGGCGAGAAACAGAGGGGCTGAAACAGAGGGCGAGAAACAGAGGGGCTGAAACAGAGGGCGAGAAACAGAGGGGCTGAAACAGAGGGCGAGAAACAGATGGGCTGAAACAGAGGGGCTGAAACAGAGGGGCTGAAACAGAGGGCGAGAAACAGAGGGGCTGAAACAGAGGGCGAGAAACAGAGGGGCTGAAACAGAGGGCGAGAAACAGAGGGGCTGAAACAGAGGGGCTGAAACAGAGGGGCTGAAACAGAGGGCGAGAAACAGAGGGGCTGAAACAGAGGGCGAGAAACAGAGGGGCTGAAACAGAGGGGCTGAAACAGAGGGCGAGAAACAGAGGGGCGGAAACAGAGGGCGAGAAACAGAGGGGCTGAAACAGAGGGGCTGAAACAGAGGGGCTGAATCGGAGGGGCTGAAACAGAGGGGCTGAAACAGAGGGGCTGAAACAGAGGGCGAGAAACAGAGGGGCTGAAACAGGGGTGCAGAAACAGAGGGGCTGAAACAGAGGGCGATAAACAGAGGGGGTGAATCAGAGGGGCTGAAACAGAGGGGCTGAAACAGTGGGCGAGAAACTAAGGGACTGAAACAGCGGGCGAGACACAGAGTGCGAGAAACAGAGGGGCTGAAACAGAGGGGCTGAAACAGACGGGCTGAAATAGAGGGGCTGAAACAGAGGGGATGAATCAGAGGGGCTGAAACAGAGGGGCTGAATCAGAGGGTCTGAAATAGAGGGGCTGAAACAGAGGGGATGAATCAGAGGGGCTGAAACAGAGGGGCTGAATCAGAGGGGCTGAAACAGAGGGTGAGAAAAAGAGGGGCTGAAACAGAGGGTGAGGAACAGAGGGGCTGAAACAGAGGGCGAGAAACAGAGGGGCTTAAACAGAGGGGCTGAAACAGAGGGGTTGAAACAGAGGGGCTGAAATGGAGGGCGAGAAACAGAGGGGCTGAAACAGAGTGCAAGAAACAGAGGGGCTGAAACAGAGGGCGAGAAACAGAGGGGCTGAAACAGAGGGGCTGAAACAGAGGGGCTGAAACAGAGGGCGAGAAACAGAGGGGCTGAAACAGAGGGCGAGAAACAGAGGGGCTGAAACAGAGGGCGAGAAACAGAGGGCGAGAAAGAGAGGGACTGAAACAGAGGGGCTGAAACAGAGGGGCTGAAACAGAGGGCGAGAAACAGAGGGGCAGAAACAGAGGGCGAGAAACAGGGGTGCTGAAACAGAGGGGATGAAACAGAGGGGCTGAATCGGAGGGGCTGAAACAGAGGGTCTGAAACAGAGGGGCTGAAACAGAGGGCGAGAAACAGAGGGGCTGAAACAGAGGGGCAGAAACAGAGGGGCTGAAACAGAGGGGCTGAAACAGAGGGCGAGAAACAGAGGGGGTGAATCAGAGGGGCTGAAACAGAGGGGCTGAAACAGTGGGCGAGAAACTAAGGGACTGAAACCGCGGGCGAGACACAGAGTGCGAGAAACAGAGCGGCTGAAACAGCAGGCGAGACACAGAGTGCGAGAAACAGAGGGGCTGAAACAGAGGGGCTGAAACAGAGAGCCTGAAACAGAGGGGCTGAATCAGAGGGGCTGAAACAGAGGGGCTGAAATTGAGGGGCTGAAACAGAGGGGATGAATCAGAGGGGCTGAAACAGAGGGGCTGAATCACAGGGTCTGAAACAGAGGGCGAGAAACAGAGGGGCTGAAACAGAGGTCGAGAAACAGAGGGGCTGAAACAGAGGGCGAGAAACAGAGGGGCTGAAACAGAGGGCGAGAAACAGAGGGGCTGAAACAGAGGGGCTGAAACAGAGGGGCTGAAACAGAGGGCGAGAAACAGAGGGGCAGAAACAGAGGGCGAGAAACAGAGGGGCTGAAACAGAGGGCGAGAAACAGAGGGGCTGAAACAGAGGGCGAGAAACAGAGGGGCTGAAACAGAGGGGCTGAAACAGAGGGGCTGAAACAGAGGGCGAGAAACAGAGGGGCTGAAACAGAGGGCGAGAAACAGAGGGGCTGAAACAGAGGGCGAGAAACAGAGGGCGAGAAAGAGAGGGACTGAAACAGAGGGGCTGAATCAGAGGGGCTGAAACAGAGGGCGAGAAACAGAGGGGCGGAAACAGAGGGCGAGAAACAGAGGGGCTGAAACAGAGGGGCTGAATCAGAGGGGCTGAAACAGAGGGGCTGAAACAGAGGGCGAGAAACAGAGGGGCTGAAACAGTGGGCGAGAAACAGAGGGGCTGAAACAGAGGGGCTGAAACAGAGGGGCTGAAACAGAGGGCGAGAAACAGAGGGGCTGAAACAGATGGCGAGAAACAGAGTGGCTGAAACAGAGGGCAAGAAACAGAGGGGCTGAAACAGAGGGCAAGAAACAGAGGGGCTGAAACAGAGGGCGAGAAACAGAGGGGCTGAAACAGAGGGGCTGAAACAGAGGGGCTGAACCAGAAGGGCTGAAACAGAGGGCGAGAAACAGAGGGGCTGAAACAGAGGGCCAGAAACAGAGGGCGAGAAACAGAGGGACTGAAACAAAGGGGCTGAAACAGAGGGCGAGAAACAGAGGGGCTGAAACAAAGGGGCTGAATCAGAGGGGCTGAAACAGAGGGGCTGAATCAGAGGGTCTGAAATAGAGGGGCTGAAACAGAGGGGATGAATCAGAGGGGCTGAAACAGAGGGGCTGAATCAGAGGGGCTGAAACAGAGGGTGAGAAAAAGAGGGGCTGAAACAGAGGGTGAGGAACAGAGGGGCTGAAACAGAGGGCGAGAAACAGAGGGGCTTAAACAGAGGGGCTGAAACAGAGGGGTTGAAACAGAGGGGCTGAAACGGAGGGCGAGAAACAGAGGGGCTGAAACAGAGTGCAAGAAACAGAGGGGCTGAAACAGAGGGCGAGAAACAGAGGGGCTGAAACAGAGGGGCTGAAACAGAGGGGCTGAAACAGAGGGCGAGAAACAGAGGGGCTGAAACAGAGGGCGAGAAACAGAGGGGCTGAAACAGAGGGCGAGAAACAGAGGGCGAGAAAGAGAGGGACTGAAACAGAGGGGCTGAAACAGAGGGGCTGAAACAGAGGGCGAGAAACAGAGGGGCAGAAACAGAGGGCGAGAAACAGGGGTGCTGAAACAGAGGGGATGAAACAGAGGGGCTGAATCGGAGGGGCTGAAACAGAGGGTCTGAAACAGAGGGGCTGAAACAGAGGGCGAGAAACAGAGGGGCTGAAACAGAGGGGCAGAAACAGAGGGGCTGAAACAGAGGGGCTGAAACAGAGGGCGAGAAACAGAGGGGGTGAATCAGAGGGGCTGAAACAGAGGGGCTGAAACAGTGGGCGAGAAACTAAGGGACTGAAACCGCGGGCGAGACACAGAGTGCGAGAAACAGAGCGGCTGAAACAGCAGGCGAGACACAGAGTGCGAGAAACAGAGGGGCTGAAACAGAGGGGCTGAAACAGAGAGCCTGAAACAGAGGGGCTGAATCAGAGGGGCTGAAACAGAGGGGCTGAAATTGAGGGGCTGAAACAGAGGGGATGAATCAGAGGGGCTGAAACAGAGGGGCTGAATCACAGGGTCTGAAACAGAGGGCGAGAAACAGAGGGGCTGAAACAGAGGTCGAGAAACAGAGGGGCTGAAACAGAGGGCGAGAAACAGAGGGGCTGAAACAGAGGGCGAGAAACAGAGGGGCTGAAACAGAGGGGCTGAAACAGAGGGGCTGAAACAGAGGGCGAGAAACAGAGGGGCAGAAACAGAGGGCGAGAAACAGAGGGGCTGAAACAGAGGGCGAGAAACAGAGGGGCTGAAACAGAGGGCGAGAAACAGAGGGGCTGAAACAGAGGGGCTGAAACAGAGGGGCTGAAACAGAGGGCGAGAAACAGAGGGGCTGAAACAGAGGGCGAGAAACAGAGGGGCTGAAACAGAGGGCGAGAAACAGAGGGCGAGAAAGAGAGGGACTGAAACAGAGGGGCTGAATCAGAGGGGCTGAAACAGAGGGCGAGAAACAGAGGGGCGGAAACAGAGGGCGAGAAACAGAGGGGCTGAAACAGAGGGGCTGAATCAGAGGGGCTGAAACAGAGGGGCTGAAACAGAGGGCGAGAAACAGAGGGGCTGAAACAGAGGGCGAGAAACAGAGGGGCTGAAACAGAGGGGCTGAAACAGAGGGGCTGAAACAGAGGGCGAGAAACAGAGGGGCTGAAACAGATGGCGAGAAACAGAGTGGCTGAAACAGAGGGCAAGAAACAGAGGGGCTGAAACAGAGGGCAAGAAACAGAGGGGCTGAAACAGAGGGCGAGAAACAGAGGGGCTGAAACAGAGGGGCTGAAACAGAGGGGCTGAACCAGAAGGGCTGAAACAGAGGGCGAGAAACAGAGGGGCTGAAACAGAGGGCCAGAAACAGAGGGCGAGAAACAGAGGGACTGAAACAAAGGGGCTGAAACAGAGGGCGAGAAACAGAGGGGCTGAAACAAAGGGGCTGAAACAGTGGGGCTGAAACAGAGGGTCTGAAACAGAGGGCGAGAAACAGAGGGGCTGAAACAGAGGGCGAGAAACAGAGGGGCTGAAACAGAGGGCGAGAAATAGAGGGGCTGAAACAGAGTGGCTGAAACAGAGGGGCTGAAACAGAGGGCGAGAAACAGAGGGGCTGAAACAGAGGGCGAGAAACAGAGGGGCTGAAACAGAGGGCGAGAAACAGAGGGGCTGAATCAGAGGTGCTGAATCAGAGGGGCTGAAACAGAGGGGCTGAATCAGAGGGGCTGAAACAGAAGGCGAGAAACAGAGGGGCTGAAACAGAGGGCGAGAAACAGAGGGGCAGAAACAGAAGGCGAGAAACAGAGGGGCTGAAACAGAGGGCGAGAAACAGATGGGCTGAAACAGAGGGGCTGAAACAGAGGGTCTGAAACAGAGGGCGAGAAACAGAGGGGCTGAAACAGAGGGCGAGAAACAGAGGGGCTGAAACAGAGGGCGAGAAACAGAGGGGCTGAAACAGAGGGGCTGAAACAGAGGGGCTGAAACAGAGGGGCTGAATCGGAGGGGCTGAAACAGAGGGGCTGAAACAGAGGGGCTGAAACAGAGGGCGAGAAACAGAGGGGCTGAAACAGAGGGGACGAAACAGAGGGGCTGAAACAGAGGGGCTGAAACAGTGGGCGAGAAACTAAGGGACTGAAACAGCGGGCGAGAAACAGAGTGCGAGAAACAGAGGGGCTGAAACAGAGGGGCTGAAACAGACGGGCTGAAACAGAGAGCCTGAAACAGAGGGGCTGAATCAGAGGGGCTGAAACAGAGGGGCTGAAATAGAGGGGCTGAAACAGAGGGGATGAATCAGAGGGGCTGAAACAGAGGGCCTGAATCAGAGGGGCTGAAACAGAGGGCGAGAAACAGAGGGGCTGAAACAGAGGGCGAGAAACAGAGGGGCTTAAACTGAGGGGCTGAAACAGAGGGGCTGAAACAGAGGGCGAGAAACAGAGGGGCTGAAACAGAGGGCAAGAAACAGAGGGGCTGAAACCGAGGGCGAGAAACAGAGGGGCTGAAACAGAGGGGCTGAAACAGAGGGGCTGAAACAGAGGGGCTGAAACAGAGGACGAGAAACAGAGGGGCTGAAACAGAGGGCGAGAAACAGAGGGGCTGAAACAGAGGGCGAGAAACAGAGGGGCTGAAACAGAGGGCGAGAAACAGAGGGGCTGAAACAGAGGGCGAGAAACAGATGGGCTGAAACAGAGGGGCTGAAACAGAGGGGCTGAAACAGAGGGCGAGAAACAGAGGGGCTGAAACAGAGGGCGAGAAACAGAGGGGCTGAAACAGAGGGCGAGAAACAGAGGGGCTGAAACAGAGGGGCTGAAACAGAGGGGCTGAAACAGAGGGCGAGAAACAGAGGGGCTGAAACAGAGGGCGAGAAACAGAGGGGCTGAAACAGAGGGGCTGAATCAGAGGGGCTGAAACAGAGGGCGAGAAACAGAGGGGCGGAAACAGAGGGCGAGAAACAGAGGGGCTGAAACAGAGGGGCTGAAACAGAGGGGCTGAATCGGAGGGGCTGAAACAGAGGGGCTGAAACAGAGGGGCTGAAACAGAGGGCGAGAAACAGAGGGGCTGAAACAGGGGTGCAGAAACAGAGGGGCTGAAACAGAGGGCGATAAACAGAGGGGGTGAATCAGAGGGGCTGAAACAGAGGGGCTGAAACAGTGGGCGAGAAACTAAGGGACTGAAACAGCGGGCGAGACACAGAGTGCGAGAAACAGAGGGGCTGAAACAGAGGGGCTGAAACAGACGGGCTGAAATAGAGGGGCTGAAACAGAGGGGATGAATCAGAGGGGCTGAAACAGAGGGGCTGAATCAGAGGGTCTGAAATAGAGGGGCTGAAACAGAGGGGATGAATCAGAGGGGCTGAAACAGAGGGGCTGAATCAGAGGGGCTGAAACAGAGGGTGAGAAAAAGAGGGGCTGAAACAGAGGGTGAGGAACAGAGGGGCTGAAACAGAGGGCGAGAAACAGAGGGGCTTAAACAGAGGGGCTGAAACAGAGGGGTTGAAACAGAGGGGCTGAAACGGAGGGCGAGAAACAGAGGGGCTGAAACAGAGTGCAAGAAACAGAGGGGCTGAAACAGAGGGCGAGAAACAGAGGGGCTGAAACAGAGGGGCTGAAACAGAGGGGCTGAAACAGAGGGCGAGAAACAGAGGGGCTGAAACAGAGGGCGAGAAACAGAGGGGCTGAAACAGAGGGCGAGAAACAGAGGGCGAGAAAGAGAGGGACTGAAACAGAGGGGCTGAAACAGAGGGGCTGAAACAGAGGGCGAGAAACAGAGGGGCAGAAACAGAGGGCGAGAAACAGGGGTGCTGAAACAGAGGGGATGAAACAGAGGGGCTGAATCGGAGGGGCTGAAACAGAGGGTCTGAAACAGAGGGGCTGAAACAGAGGGCGAGAAACAGAGGGGCTGAAACAGAGGGGCAGAAACAGAGGGGCTGAAACAGAGGGGCTGAAACAGAGGGCGAGAAACAGAGGGGGTGAATCAGAGGGGCTGAAACAGAGGGGCTGAAACAGTGGGCGAGAAACTAAGGGACTGAAACCGCGGGCGAGACACAGAGTGCGAGAAACAGAGCGGCTGAAACAGCAGGCGAGACACAGAGTGCGAGAAACAGAGGGGCTGAAACAGAGGGGCTGAAACAGAGAGCCTGAAACAGAGGGGCTGAATCAGAGGGGCTGAAACAGAGGGGCTGAAATTGAGGGGCTGAAACAGAGGGGATGAATCAGAGGGGCTGAAACAGAGGGGCTGAATCACAGGGTCTGAAACAGAGGGCGAGAAACAGAGGGGCTGAAACAGAGGTCGAGAAACAGAGGGGCTGAAACAGAGGGCGAGAAACAGAGGGGCTGAAACAGAGGGCGAGAAACAGAGGGGCTGAAACAGAGGGGCTGAAACAGAGGGGCTGAAACAGAGGGCGAGAAACAGAGGGGCAGAAACAGAGGGCGAGAAACAGAGGGGCTGAAACAGAGGGCGAGAAACAGAGGGGCTGAAACAGAGGGCGAGAAACAGAGGGGCTGAAACAGAGGGGCTGAAACAGAGGGGCTGAAACAGAGGGCGAGAAACAGAGGGGCTGAAACAGAGGGCGAGAAACAGAGGGGCTGAAACAGAGGGCGAGAAACAGAGGGCGAGAAAGAGAGGGACTGAAACAGAGGGGCTGAATCAGAGGGGCTGAAACAGAGGGCGAGAAACAGAGGGGCGGAAACAGAGGGCGAGAAACAGAGGAGCTGAAACAGAGGGGCTGAAACAGAGGGGCTGAATCGGAGGGGCTGAAACAAAGGGGCTGAAACAGAGGGGCTGAAACAGAGGGCGAGAAACAGAGGGGCTGAAACAGGGGTGCAGAAACAGAGGGGCTGAAACAGAGGGCGAGAAACAGAGGGGGTGAATCAGAGGGGCTGAAACAGAGGGGCTGAAACAGTGGGCGAGAAACTAAGGGACTGAAACAGAGGGCGAGAAACAGAGGTGCTGAAACAGAGGGGATGAAACAGAGGGGCTGAATCGGAGGGGCTGAAACAGAGGGTCTGAAACAGAGGGGCTGAAACAGAGGGCGAGAAACAGAGGGGCTGAAACAGAGGGGCAGAAACAGAGGGGCTGAAACAGAGGGGCTGAAACAGAGGGCGAGAAGCAGAGGGGGTGAATCAGAGGGGCTGAAACAGAGGGGCTGAAACAGTGGGCGAGAAACTAAGGGACTGAAACAGCGGGCGAGACACAGAGTGCGAGAAACAGAGGGGCTGAAACAGCAGGCGAGACACAGAGTGCGAGAAACAGAGGGGCTGAAACAGAGGGGCTGAAACAGAGAGCCTGAAACAGAGGGGCTGAATCAGAGGGGCTGAAACAGAGGGGCTGAAATTGAGGGGCTGAAACAGAGGGGATGAATCAGAGGGGCTGAAACAGAGGGGCTGAATCAGAGGGTCTGAAACAGAGGGCGAGAAACAGAGGGGCTGAAACAGAGGTCGAGAAACAGAGGGGCTGAAACAGAGGGCGAGAAACAGAGGGGCTGAAACAGAGGGCGAGAAACAGAGGGGCTGAAACAGAGGGCGAGAAACAGAGGGTCTGAAACAGAGGGCGAGAAACAGAGGGGCTGAAACAGAGGGCGAGAAACAGATGGGCTGAAACAGAGGGGCTGAAACAGAGGGGCTGAAACAGAGGGCGAGAAACAGAGGGGCTGAAACAGAGGGCGAGAAACAGAGGGGCTGAAACAGAGGGGCTGAATCAGAGGGGCTGAAACAGAGGGCGAGAAACAGAGGGGCGGAAACAGAGGGCGAGAAACAGAGGGGCTGAAACAGAGGGGCTGAAACAGAGGGGCTGAATCGGAGGGGCTGAAACAGAGGGGCTGAAACAGAGGGGCTGAAACAGAGGGCGAGAAACAGAGGGGCTGAAACAGGGGTGCAGAAACAGAGGGGCTGAAACAGAGGGCGATAAACAGAGGGGGTGAATCAGAGGGGCTGAAACAGAGGGGCTGAAACAGTGGGCGAGAAACTAAGGGACTGAAACAGCGGGCGAGACACAGAGTGCGAGAAACAGAGGGGCTGAAACAGAGGGGCTGAAACAGACGGGCTGAAATAGAGGGGCTGAAACAGAGGGGATGAATCAGAGGGGCTGAAACAGAGGGACTGAATCAGAGGGTCTGAAATAGAGGGGCTGAAACAGAGGGGATGAATCAGAGGGGCTGAAACAGAGGGGCTGAATCAGAGGGGCTGAAACAGAGGGTGAGAAAAAGAGGGGCTGAAACAGAGGGTGAGGAACAGAGGGGCTGAAACAGAGGGCGAGAAACAGAGGGGCTTAAACAGAGGGGCTGAAACAGAGGGGTTGAAACAGAGGGGCTGAAATGGAGGGCGAGAAACAGAGGGGCTGAAACAGAGTGCAAGAAACAGAGGGGCTGAAACAGAGGGCGAGAAACAGAGGGGCTGAAACAGAGGGGCTGAAACAGAGGGGCTGAAACAGAGGGCGAGAAACAGAGGGGCTGAAACAGAGGGCGAGAAACAGAGGGGCTGAAACAGAGGGCGAGAAACAGAGGGCGAGAAAGAGAGGGACTGAAACAGAGGGGCTGAAACAGAGGGGCTGAAACAGAGGGCGAGAAACAGAGGGGCAGAAACAGAGGGCGAGAAACAGGGGTGCTGAAACAGAGGGGATGAAACAGAGGGGCTGAATCGGAGGGGCTGAAACAGAGGGTCTGAAACAGAGGGGCTGAAACAGAGGGCGAGAAACAGAGGGGCTGAAACAGAGGGGCAGAAACAGAGGGGCTGAAACAGAGGGGCTGAAACAGAGGGCGAGAAACAGAGGGGGTGAATCAGAGGGGCTGAAACAGAGGGGCTGAAACAGTGGGCGAGAAACTAAGGGACTGAAACCGCGGGCGAGACACAGAGTGCGAGAAACAGAGCGGCTGAAACAGCAGGCGAGACACAGAGTGCGAGAAACAGAGGGGCTGAAACAGAGGGGCTGAAACAGAGAGCCTGAAACAGAGGGGCTGAATCAGAGGGGCTGAAACAGAGGGGCTGAAATTGAGGGGCTGAAACAGAGGGGATGAATCAGAGGGGCTGAAACAGAGGGGCTGAATCACAGGGTCTGAAACAGAGGGCGAGAAACAGTGGGGCTGAAACAGAGGGGCTGAAACAGAGGGGCTGAAACAGAGGGGCTGAAACAGAGGGGCTGAAACAGAGGGCATGAAACAGAGGAGCTGAAACAGAGGGCGAGAAACAGAGGGGCTGAAACAGAGGGCGAGAAACAGAGGGGCTGAAACAGAGGGCGAGAAACAGAGGGGCTGAAACAGAGGGCGAGAAACTGAGGGCGAGAAAGAGAGGGACTGAAACAGAGGGGCTGAAACAGAGGGGCTGAAACAGAGGGCGAGAAACAGAGGGGCGGAAACAGAGGGCGAGAAACAGAGGGGCTGAAACAGAGGGGCTGGAACAGAGGGGCTGAATCGGAGGGGCTGAAACAGAGGGGCTGAAACAGAGGGGCTGAAACAGAGGGCGAGAAACAGAGGGGCTGAAACAGGGGTGCAGAAACAGAGGGGCTGAAACAGAGGGCGAGAAACAGAGGGGGTGAATCAGAGGGGCTGAAACAGAGGGGCTGAAACAGTGGGCGAGAAACTAAGGGACTGAAACAGCGGGCGAGACACAGAGTGCGAGAAACAGAGGGGCTGAAACAGAGGGGCTGAAACAGACGGGCTGAAATAGAGGGGCTGAAACAGAGGGGATGAATCAGAGGGGCTGAAACAGAGGGGCTGAATCAGAGGGTCTGAAACAGAGGGCGAGAAACAGAGGGGCTGAAACAGAGGGCGAGAAACAGAGGGGCTGAAACAGAGGGGCTGAAACAGAGGGGCTGAAACAGAGGGGCTGAAACAGTGGGCGAGAATTAGAGGGGCTGAAACGGTGGGCGAGAAACAGTGGGGCTGAAACAGGGGGGCTGAAACAGAGGGGCTGAAACAGAGGGTCTCAAACAGAGGGCGAGAAACAGAGGGGCTGAAACAGAGGGCGAGAAACAGAGGGGCTGAAACAGAGGGCGAGAAACAGAGGGGCTGAAACAGAGGGCGAGAAACAGTGGGGCTGAAACAGAGGGGCTGAAACAGAGGGGCTGAAACAGAGGGGCTGAAACAGAGGGCAAGAAACAGAGGGGCTGAAACAGCGGGCGAGAAACAGAGGGGCTGAAACAGAGGGCGAGAAACAGAGGGGCTGAAACAGAGGGCGAGAAACAGAGGGGCTGAAACAGAGGGCGAGAAACTGAGGGCGAGAAAGAGAGGGACTGAAACAGAGGGGCTGAAACAGAGGGCGAGAAACAGAGGGGCGGAAACAGAGGGCGAGAAACAGAGGGGCTGAAACAGAGGGGCTGGAACAGAGGGGCTGAATCGGAGGTGCTGAAACAGAGGGGCTGAAACAGAGGGGCTGAAACAGAGGGCGAGAAACAGAGGGGCTGAAACAGAGGGGCAGAAACAGAGGGGCTGAAACAGAGGGGCTGAAACAGAGGGCGAGAAACAGAGGAGGTGAATCAGAGGGGCTGAAACAGAGGGGCTGAAACAGTGGGCGAGAAACTAAGGGACTGAAACAGCGGGCGAGACACAGAGTGCGAGAAACAGAGGGGCTGAAACAGAGGGGCTGAAACAGACGGGCTGAAACAGAGAGCCTAAAACAGAGGGGCTGAATCAGAGGGGCTGAAACAGAGGGGCTGAAATAGAGTGGCTGAAACAGAGGGGATGAATCAGAGGGGCTGAAACAGAGGGGCTGAATCAGAGGGTATGAAACAGAGGGCGAGAAACAGAGGGGCTGAAACAGAGGTCGAGAAACAGAGGGGCTGAAACAGAGGGCGAGAAACAGAGGGGCTGAAACAGAGGAGCTGAAACAGAGGGGCTGAAACAGAGGGCGAGAAACAGAGGGGCTGAAACAGAGGGCGAGAAACAGAGGGGCTGAAACAGAGGGCGAGAAACAGAGGGGCTGAAACAGAGGGGCTGAAACAGAGGGGCTGAAACAGAGGGGCTGAAACAGATGGCGAGAAACAGAGGGGCTGAAACAGAGGGCGAGAAACAGAGGGGCTGAAACAGAGGGCGAGAATCAGTGGGGCTGAAACAGAGGGGCTGAAACAGAGGGGCTGAAACAGAGGGGCTGAAACAGAGGGCAAGAAACAGAGGGGCTGAAACAGAGGGCGAGAAACAGAGGGGCTGAAACAGAGGGCGAGAAACAGAGGGGCTGAAACAGAGGGGCTGAAACAGAGGGGCTGAAACAGAGGGCGAGAAACAGAGAGGCTGAAACAGAGGGCGAGAAACAGAGGGGCTGAAACAGAGGGCAAGAAACAGAGGGCGAGAAACAGAGGGCGAGAAACAGAGGGGCTGAAACAGAGGGCGAGAAACAGAGGGGCTGAAACAGAGGGGCTGAAACAGAGGGGCTGAAACAGAGGGCTGAAACAGATGGCGAGAAACAGAGGGGCTGAAACAGAGGGCGAGAAACAGAGGGGCTGAAATAGAGGGCGAGAAACAGAGGGGCTGAAACAGAGGGGCTGAAACAGAGGGCGAGAATCAGAGGGGCTGAAACAGAGGGCGAGAAACAGAGGAGCTGAAACAGAGGGCGAGAAACAGAGAGGCTGAAACAGAGGGCGCGGAACAGAGTGGCTGAAACAGAGTGCAAGAAACAGAGGAGCTGAAACAGAGGGCGAGAAACAGAGGGGCTGAAACAGAGGGGCTGAAACAGAGGGGCTGAAACAGAGGGGCTGAAACAGAGGGGCTGAAGCAGAGGATCTGAAACAGAGGGCGAGAAACAGAGGGGCTGAAACAGAGGGCTAGAAACAGAGGGCGAGAAACAGAGGGACTGAAACAGAGGGGCTGAAACAGAGGGGCAGAAACAGAGGGCGAGAAACAGAGCGGCTGAAACAGAGGGCGAGAAACAGAGGGGCTGAAACAAAGGGGCTGAAACAGTGGGGCTGAAACAGAGGGGCTGAAACAGAGGGCGAGAAATAGAGGGGCTGAAACAGAGGGCGAGAAACAGAGGGGCTGAAACAGAGGGCGAGAAACAGAGGGGCTGAAATAGAGGGGCTGAAACAGAGGGGCTGAAACAGAGGGGCTGAAACAGAGGGCGAGAAACAGAGGGGCTGAAACAGAGGGCGAGAAACAGAGGAGCTGAATCAGAGGGGCTGAAACAGAGGGCGAGAAACAGAGGGGCTGAAACAGAGGGCGAGAAACAGAGGGGCTGAAACAGAGGGGCTAAAACAGAGGGTGAGAAACAGAGGGGCTGAAACAGAGGGCGAGAAACAGAGAGGCTCAAACAGAGGGGCTGAAACAGAGGGGCTGATTCAGAGGGGCTGAAACAGAGGGGCTGAATCAGAGGGGCTGAAACAGAGGGCGAGAAACAGAGGGGCTGAAACAGAGTGCGAGAAACAGAGGGGCAGAAACAGAGGGCGAGAAACAGAGGGGCTGAAACAGAGAGTGCGAATCAGAGGGGCTGAAACAGAGGGCGAGAAACAGAGGGGCTGAAACAGAGTGCGAGAAACAGAGGGCAAGAAACAGAGGGGCTGAAACAGAGTGGCTGAAACAGAAGGGCTGAAACAGAGGGGATGAAACAGAGGGCGAGAAACAGAGGGGCTGAAGCAGAGGGGCTGAATCAGAGGGGCTGAAACAGAGGGGCTGAATCAGAGGGGCTGAAACAGAAGGCGAGAAACAGAGGGGCTGAAACAGAGGGCGAGAATCAGAGGGGCAGAAACAGAGGGCGAGAAACAGAGGGGCTGAAACAGAGGGGCTGAAACAGAGGGCGAGAAACAGAGGGGCTGAAACAGAGGGCGAGAAACAGAGGGGCTGAAACAGAGGGGCTGAAACAGAGGGCGAGAAACAGAGGGGCTGAAACAGAGTTTGCGAAACATAGGGGCTGAAACAGAGGGCGAGAAACAGAGGGCTGAAACAGAGGGGCTGAAACAGAGGGGCTGAAACAGAGGGGCTGAATCTGAGGGGCTGAAACAGAGGGGCTGAAACAGAGGGGTTGAAACAGAGGGGCAGAAACAGAGGGGCTGAAACAGAGGGCGAGAAACAGCGGGGCTGAATCAGAGGGGCTGAATCAGAGGGGCTGAAACAGAGGGGCTGAAACAGTGGGCGAGAAACTAAGGGACTGAAACAGCGGTCGAGAAACAGAGTGCGAGAAACAGAGAGGCTGAAACAGAGGGGCTGAAACAGACGGGCTGAAACAGAGAGCCTGAAACAGAGGGGCTGAATCAGAGGGGCTGAAACAGAGAGGCTGAAATAGAGGGGCTGAAACAGAGGGGATGAATCAGAGGGGCTGAAACAGAGGGTGATAAACAGAGGGTCTGAAACAGAGGGCGAGAAACAGAGGGGCTGAAACAGAGGGCGAGAATCAGAGGGGCTGAAACAGAGGGGCTGAAAGAGAGGGGCTGAAACAGAGGGGCTGAAACGGAGGGCGAGAAACAGAGGGGCTGAAACAGAGGGCAAGAAACAGAGGGGATGAAACAGAGGGCGAGAAACAGAGGGGCTGAAACAGAGGGGCTGAAACAGAGGGCGAGAAACAGAGGGGCTGAAACAGAGGGCGAGAAACAGAGGGGCTGAAACAGAGGGCGAGAAACAGAGGGCGAGAAACAGAGGGAATGAAACAGAGGGGCTGAAACAGACGGCGAGAAACAGAGGGGCTGAAACAGAGGGCGAGAAACAGAGGGGCTGAAACAGAGGGCGAGAAACAGAGGGTCTGAAACAGAGGGGCTGACACAGTGGGGCTGAAACAGAGGGGCTGAAACAGAGGGCGAGAAATAGAGGGGCTTAAACAGAGGGCGAGAAACAGAGGGACTGAAACAGAGGGGCTGACACAGTGGGGCTGAAACAGAGGGGCTGAAACAGTGGGCGAGAAACTAAGGGACTGAAACAGCGGGCGAGACACAGAGTGCGAGAAACAGAGGGGCTGAAACAGAGGGGCTGAAACAGACGGGCTGAAATAGAGGGGCTGAAACAGAGGGGATGAATCAGAGGGGCTGAAACAGAGGGGCTGAATCAGAGGGTCTGAAACAGAGGGCGAGAAACAGAGGGGCTGAAACAGAGGTCGAGAAACAAGGGGGTTGAAACAGAGGGCGAGAAACAGAGGGGCTGAAACAGAGGGCGAGAAACAGAGGGGCTGAAACAGAGGGGCTGAAACAGAGGGGCTGAAACAGAGGGGCTGAAACAGAGGGCGTGAATTAGAGGAGCTGAAAAGGTGGGCGAGAAACAGAGGGGCTGAAACAGAGGGCGAGAAACAGAGGGGCTGAAACAGAGGGCGAGAAACAGAGGGGCTGAAACAGGGGGGCTGAAACAGAGGGGCTGAAACAGAGGGTCTGAAACAGAGGGCGAGAAACAGAGGGGCTGAAACAGAGGGCGAGAAACAGAGGGGCTGAAACAGAGGGCGAGAAACAGAGGGGCTGCAACAGAGGGCGAGAAACAGAGGGGCTGAAACAAAGGGGCTGAAACAGTGGGGCTGAAACAGAGGGGCTGAAACAGAGGGCGAGAAATAGAGGGGCTGAAACAGAGGGCGAGAAACAGAGGGGCTGAAACAGAGGGCGAGAAACAGAGGGGCTTAAACAGAGGGGCTGAAACAGAGGGGCTGAAACAGAGGGCAAGAAACAGAGGGGCTGAAACAGAGGGCAAGAAACAGAGGGGCTGAAACAGAGGGCGAGAAACAGAGGAGCTGAATCAGAGGGGCTGAAACAGAGGGCGAGAAACAGAGGGGCTGAAACAGAGGGCGAGAAACAGAGGGGCTGAAACAGAGGGGCTAAAACAGAGGGTGAGAAACAGAGGGGCTGAAACAGAGGGCGAGAAACAGAGAGGCTCAAACAGAGGGGCTGAAACAGAGGGGCTGATTCAGAGGGGCTGAAACAGAGGGGCTGAATCAGAGGGGCTGAAACAGAGGGCGAGAAACAGAGGTGCTGAAACAGAGGGCGAGAAACAGAGGGGCAGAAACAGAGGGCGAGAAACAGAGGGGCTGAAACAGAGAGTGCGAATCAGAGGGACTGAAACAGAGGGCGAGAAACAGAGGGGCTGAAACAGAGTGCGAGAAACAGAGGGCAAGAAACAGAGGGGCTGAAACAGAGTGGCTGAAACAGAAGGGCTGAAACAGAGGGGCTGAAACAGAGGGCGAGAAACAGAGGGGCTGAAGCAGAGGGGCTGAATCAGAGGGGCTGAAACAGAGGGGCTGAATCAGAGGGGCTGAAACAGAAGGCGAGAAACAGAGGGGCTGAAACAGAGGGCGAGAATCAGAGGGGCAGAAACAGAGGGCGAGAAACAGAGGGGCTGAAACAGAGGGGCTGAAACAGAGGGCGAGAAACAGAGGGGCTGAAACAGAGGGCGAGAAACAGAGGGGCTGAAACAGAGGGGCTGAAACAGAGGGCGAGAAACAGAGGGGCTGAAACAGAGGGTGCGAAACATAGGGGCTGAAACAGAGGGCGAGAAACAGAGGGCTGAAACAGAGGGGCTGAAACAGAGGGGCTGAAACAGAGGGGCTGAATCGGAGGGGCTGAAACAGAGGGGCTGAAACAGAGGGGTTGAAACAGAGGGGCAGAAACAGAGGGGCTGAAACAGAGGGAGAGAAACAGCGGGGCTGAATCAGAGGGGCTGAATCAGAGGGGCTGAAACAGAGGGGCTGAAACAGTGGGCGAGAAACTAAGGGACTGAAACAGCGGTCGAGAAACAGAGTGCGAGAAACAGAGGGGCTGAAACAGAGGGGCTGAAAAAGACGGGCTGAAACAGAGAGCCTGAAACAGAGGGGCTGAATCCGAGGGGCTGAAACAGAGAGGCTGAAATAGAGGGGCTGAAACAGAGGGGATGAATCAGAGGGGCTGAAACAGAGGGGCTGAATCAGAGGGGCTGAAACAGAGGGTGATAAACAGAGGGTCTGAAACAGAGGGCGAGAAACAGAGGGGCTGAAACAGAGGGCGAAAATCAGAGGGGCTGAAACAGAGGGGCTGAAACAGAGGGGCTGAAACAGAGGGGCTGAAACGGAGGGCGAGAAACAGAGGGGCTGATACAGAGGGGCTGATTCAGAGGGGCTGAAACAGAGGGGCTGAATCAGAGGGGCTGAAACAGAGGGCGAGAAACAGAGGGGCTGAAACAGAGGGCGAGAAACAGAGGGGCAGAAACAGAGGGCGAGAAACAGAGGGGCTGAAACAGAGAGTGCGAATCAGAGGGACTGAAACAGAGGGCGAGAAACAGAGGGGCTGAAACAGAGTGCGAGAAACAGAGGGCAAGAAACAGAGGGGCTGAAACAGAGTGGCTGAAACAGAAGGGCTGAAACAGAGGGGCTGAAACAGAGGGCGAGAAACAGAGGGGCTGAAGCAGAGGGGCTGAATCAGAGGGGCTGAAACAGAGGGGCTGAATCAGAGGGGCTGAAACAGAAGGTGAGAAACAGAGGGGCTGAAACAGAGGGCGAGAATCAGAGGGGCAGAAACAGAGGGCGAGAAACAGAGGGGCTGAAACAGAGGGGCTGAAACAGAGGGCGAGAAACAGAGGGGCTGAAACAGAGGGCGAGAAACAGAGGGGCTGAAACAGAGGGGCTGAAACAGAGGGCGAGAAACAGAGGGGCTGAAACAGAGGGTGCGAAACATAGGGGCTGAAACAGAGGGCGAGAAACAGAGGGCTGAAACAGAGGGGCTGAAACAGAGGGGCTGAAACAGAGGGGCTGAATCGGAGGGGCTGAAACAGAGGGGCTGAAACAGAGGGGTTGAAACAGAGGGGCAGAAACAGAGGGGCTGAAACAGAGGGAGAGAAACAGCGGGGCTGAATCAGAGGGGCTGAATCAGAGGGGCTGAAACAGAGGGGCTGAAACAGTGGGCGAGAAACTAAGGGACTGAAACAGCGGTCGAGAAACAGAGTGCGAGAAACAGAGGGGCTGAAACAGAGGGGCTGAAACAGACGGGCTGAAACAGAGAGCCTGAAACAGAGGGGCTGAATCCGAGGGGCTGAAACAGAGAGGCTGAAATAGAGGGGCTGAAACAGAGGGGATGAATCAGAGGGGCTGAAACAGAGGGGCTGAATCAGAGGGGCTGAAACAGAGGGTGATAAACAGAGGGTCTGAAACAGAGGGCGAGAAACAGAGGGGCTGAAACAGAGGGCGAAAATCAGAGGGGCTGAAACAGAGGGGCTGAAACAGAGGGGCTGAAACAGAGGGGCTGAAACGGAGGGCGAGAAACAGAGGGGCTGAAACAGAGGGCAAGAAACAGAGGGGATGAAACAGAGGGCGAGAAACAGAGGGGCTGAAACAGAGGGGCTGAAACAGAGGGGCTGAAACAGAGGGCGAGAAACAGAGGGGCTGAAACAGAGGGCGAGAAACAGAGGGGCTGAAACAGAGGGCGAGAAACAGAGGGCGAGAAACAGAGGGAATGAAACAGAGGGGCTGAAACAGAGGGCGAGAAACAGAGGGGCTGAAACAGAGGGCGAGAAACAGAGGGGCTGAAACAGAGGGCGAGAAACAGAGGGTCTGAAATAGAGGGGCTGACACAGTGGGGCTGAAACAGAGGGGCTGAAACAGAGGGCGAGAAATAGAGGGGCTTAAACAGAGGGCGAGAAACAGAGGGACTGAAACAGAGGGGCTGACACAGTGGGGCTGAAACAGAGGGGCTGAAACAGCGGGCGAGACACAGAGTGCGAGAAACAGAGGGGCTGAAACAGAGGGGCTGAAACAGACGGGCTGAATTAGAGGGGCTGAAACAGAGGGGATGAATCAGAGGGGCTGAAACAGAGGGGCTGAATCAGAGGGTCTGAAACAGAGGGCGAGAAACAGAGGGGCTGAAACAGAGGGCAAGAAACAGAGGTGCTGAAACAGAGGGGCTGAAACAGAGGGGCAGAAACAGAGGGCGAGAAACAGAGGGGCTGAATAAGAGGGGGTGAATCAGAGGGGCTGAAACAGAGGCGCTTAAACAGAGGGCGAGAAACAGAGGGGCTGAATCAGAGGGGCTGAATCAGAGGGGCTGAAACAGAGGGGCTGAAACAGAGGGCGAGAAACTAAGGGACTGACTCAGAGGGGCTGAAACAAAGGGGCTGAAACAGACGGGCTGAAACAGAGAGCCTGAAACAGAGGGGCTGAAACAGAGGGGCTGAAATAGAGGGGCTGAAACAGAGGGGCTGAAACAGAGGGCGAGAAACTAAGGTACTGAATCAGAGGGGCTGAAACAGAGGGGCTGAATCAGAGGGGCTGAAACAGACGGGCTGAAAAAGAGAGCCTGAAACAGAGGGGCTGAAACAGAGGGGCTGAAATAGAGGGCGAGAAACAGAGGGGCTGAATCAGAGGGGCTGAAACAGAGGTGCTGAATCAGAGGGGCTCAAACAGAGGGCTAGAAACAGAGGGGCTGAAACAGATGGGCTGAATCAGAGGGGTTGAAACAGAGGGGCTGAAACAGAGGGCGAGAAACAGAGAGGCTGAAACAGAGGGCAAGAAACAGAGGGGCTGAAACAGAGGGCGAGAAACAGAGGGGCTGAAACAGAGGGGCTGAAACAGAGGGGCTGAAACAGAGGGCGAGAAACAGAGGGGCTGAAACAGATGGCGAGAAACAGAGGGGCTGAAACAGAGGGCGAGAAACAGAGGGGCTGAATCAGAGGGGCTGAAACAGAGGGCGAGAAACAGAGGGGCTGAAACAGAGGGCGAGAAACAGAGGGGCTGAAACAGAGGGCGAGAAACAGAGGGGCTGAAACAGAGGGGCTGAAACAGAGGGCGAGAAACAGAGGGGCTGAAACAGAGGGCGAGAAACAGAGGGGCTGAAACAGAGGGGCTGAAACAGAGGGCGAGAAACAGAGGGGCTGAAACAGAGGGTGCGAAACATAGGGGCTGAAACAGAGGGCGAGAAACAGAGGGCTGAAACAGAGGGGCTGAAACAGAGGGGCTGAAACAGAGGGGCTGAATCGGAGGGGCTGAAACAGAGGGGCTGAAACAGAGGGGTTGAAACAGAGGGGCAGAAACAGAGGGGCTGAAACAGAGGGCGAGAAACAGCGGGGCTGAATCAGAGGGGCTGAATCAGAGGGGCTGAAACAGAGGGGCTGAAACAGTGTGCGAGAAACTAAGGGACTGAAACAGCGGTCGAGAAACAGAGTGCGAGAAACAGAGGGGCTGAAACAGAGGGGCTGAAACAGACGGGCTGAAACAGAGAGCCTGAAACAGAGGGGCTGAATCCGAGGGGCTGAAACAGAGAGGCTGAAATAGAGGGGCTGAAACAGAGGGGATGAATCAGAGGGGCTGAAACAGAGGGGCTGAATCAGAGGGGCTGAAACAGAGGGTGATAAACAGAGGGTCTGAAACAGAGGGCGAGAAACAGAGGGGCTGAAACAGAGGGCGAGAATCAGAGGGGCTGAAACAGAGGGGCTGAAACAGAGGGGCTGAAACGGAGGGCGAGAAACAGAGGGGCTGAAACAGAGGGCAAGAAACAGAGGGGATGAAACAGAGGGCGAGAAACAGAGGGGCTGAAACAGAGGGGCTGAAACAGAGGGGCTGAAACAGAGGGCGAGAAACAGAGGGGCTGAAACAGAGGGCGAGAAACAGAGGGGCTGAAACAGAGGGCGAGAAACAGAGGGCGAGAAACAGAGGGAATGAAACAGAGGGGCTGAAACAGAGGGCGAGAAACAGAGGGGCTGAAACAGAGGGCGAGAAACAGAGGGGCTGAAACAGAGGGCGAGAAACAGAGGGTCTGAAACAGAGGGGCTGACACAGTGGGGCTGAAACAGAGGGGCTGAAACAGAGGGCGAGAAATAGAGGGGCTTAAACAGAGGGCGAGAAACAGAGGGACTGAAACAGAGGGGCTGACACAGTGGGGCTGAAACAGAGGGGCTGAAACAGCGGGCGAGACACAGAGTGCGAGAAACAGAGGGGCTGAAACAGAGGGGTTGAAACAGACGGGCTGAAATAGAGGGGCTGAAACAGAGGGGATGAATCAGAGGGGCTGAAACAGAGGGGCTGAATCAGAGGGTCTGAAACAGAGGGCGAGAAACAGAGGGGCTGAAACAGAGGGCAAGAAACAGAGGTGCTGAAACAGAGGGGCTGAAACAGAGGGGCAGAAACAGAGGGCGAGAAACAGAGGGGCTGAATAAGAGGGGGTGAATCAGAGGGGCGGAAACAGAGGCGCTGAAACAGAGGGCGAGAAACAGAGGGGCTGAATCAGAGGGGCTGAATCAGAGGGGCTGAAACAGAGGGGCTGAAACAGAGGGCGAGAAACTAAGGGACTGACTCAGAGGGGCTGAAACAAAGGGGCTGAAACAGACGGGCTGAAACAGAGAGCCTGAAACAGAGGGGCTGAAACAGAGGGGCTGAAATAGAGGGGCTGAAACAGAGGGGCTGAAACAGAGGGCGAGAAACTAAGGTACTGAATCAGAGGGGCTGAAACAGAGGGGCTGAATCAGAGGGGCTGAAACAGACGGGCTGAAAAAGAGAGCCTGAAACAGAGGGGCTGAAACAGAGGGGCTGAAATAGAGGGCGAGAAACAGAGGGGCTGAATCAGAGGGGCTGAAACAGCGGTGCTGAATCAGAGGGGCTCAAACAGAGGGCTAGAAACAGAGGGGCTGAAACAGATGGGCTGAATCAGAGGGGTTGAAACAGAGGGGCTGAAACAGAGGGCGAGAAACAGAGAGGCTGAAACAGAGGGCAAGAAACAGAGGGGCTGAAACAGAGGGCGAGAAACAGAGGGGCTGAAACAGAGGGGCTGAAACAGAGGGGCTGAAACAGAGGGCGAGAAACAGAGGGGCTGAAACAGATGGCGAGAAACAGAGGGGCTGAAACAGAGGGCGAGAAACAGAGGGGCTGAATCAGAGGGGCTGAAACAGAGGGCGAGAAACAGAGGGGCTGAAACAGAGGGCGAGAAACAGAGGGGCTGAAACAGAGGTGCTGAAACAGAGGGTGAGA
Organism: Chiloscyllium punctatum; assembly: GCF_047496795.1. Lineage (NCBI taxonomy): Eukaryota > Metazoa > Chordata > Chondrichthyes > Orectolobiformes > Hemiscylliidae > Chiloscyllium > Chiloscyllium punctatum. Next base: position 578,684 of record NC_092779.1, on the reverse strand, counting down.
AACAGAGGGGCTGAAACAGAGGGCGAGAAACAGAGGGGCTGAAATAGAGGGTCTGAAACAGAGGGGCTGAATCAGAGGGGCTGAAACAGAGGGGCTGAATCAGAGGGGCTGAAACAGAGGGCGAGAAACAGAGGGGCTGAAACAGAGGGGCTGAATCAGAGGGGCTGAAACAGAGGGGCTGAAACAGAGGGCGAGAAACAGAGAGGCTGAAACAGAGGGCTAGAAAAAGAGGTGCTGAAACAGAGGGCGAGAAACAGAGGGGCTGAAACAGAGGGGCTGAAACAGAGGGGCTGAAACAGAGGGCGAGAAACAGAGGGGCTGAAACAGATGGCGAGAAACAGAGTGGCTGAAACAGAGGGCAAGAAACAGAGGGGCTGAAACAGAGGGGCTGAAACAGAGGGGCTGAAACAGAGGGGCTGAAACAGAGGGCGAGAAACAGAGGGGCTGAAACAGATGGCGAGAAACAGAGGGGCTGAAACAGAGGGCGAGAAACAGAGGGGCTGAATCAGAGGGGCTGAAACAGACGGCGAGAAACAGAGGGGCTGAAACAGAGGGCGAGAAACAGAGGGGCTGAAACAGAGGTGCTGAAACAGAGGGTGAGAAACAGAGGGGCTGAAACAGAGGGCGAGAAACAGAGGGGCTGAAATAGAGGGTCTGAAACAGAGGGGCTGAAACAGAGGGGCTGAAATAGAGGGGCTGAATCAGAGGGGCTGAAACAGAGGGCGAGAAACAGAGGGGCTGAAACAGAGGGGCTGAATCAGAGGGGCTGAAACAGAGGGGCTGAAACAGAGGGCGAGAAACAGAGAGGCTGAAACAGAGGGCTAGAAAAAGAGGGGCTGAAACAGAGGGCGAGAAACAGAGGGGCTGAAACAGAGGGGCTGAAACAGAGGGGCTGAAACAGAGGGCGAGAAACAGAGGGGCTGAAACAGATGGCGAGAAACAGAGTGGCTGAAACAGAGGGCAAGAAACAGAGGGGCTGAAACAGAGGGCAAGAAACAGAGGGGCTGAAACAGAGGGCGAGAAACAGAGGGGCTGAAACAGAGGGGCTGAAACAGAGGGGCTGAACCAGAAGGGCTGAAACAGAGGGCGAGAAACAGAGGGGCTGAAACAGAGGGCCAGAAACAGAGGGCGAGAAACAGAGGGACTGAAACAAAGGGGCTGAAACAGAGGGCGAGAAACAGAGGGGCTGAAACAAAGGGGCTGAAACAGTGGGGCTGAAACAGAGGGTCTGAAACAGAGGGCGAGAAACAGAGGGGCTGAAACAGAGGGCGAGAAATAGAGGGGCTGAAACAGAATGGCTGAAACAGAGGGGCTGAAACAGAGGGCGAGAAACAGAGGGGCTGAAACAGAGGGCGAGAAACAGAGGGGCTGAAACAGAGGGCGAGAAACAGAGGGGCTGAATCAGAGGGGCTGAATCAGAGGGGCTGAAACAGAGGGGCTGAATCAGAGGGGCTGAAACAGAAGGCGAGAAACAGAGGGGCTGAAACAGAGGGCGAGAAACAGAGGGGCAGAAACAGAAGGCGAGAAACAGAGGGGCTGAAACAGAGGGCGAGAAACAGATGGGCTGAAACAGAGGGGCTGAAACAGAGGGGCTGAGACAGAGGGCGAGAAACAGAGGGGCTGAAACAGAGGGCGAGAAACAGAGGGGCTGAAACAGAGGGCGAGAAACAGAGGGGCTGAAACAGAGGGGCTGAAACAGAGGGGCTGAAACAGAGGGGCTGAATCGGAGGGGCTGAAACAGAGGGGCTGAAACAGAGGGGCTGAAACAGAGGGCGAGAAACAGAGGGGCTGAAACAGAGGGGACGAAACAGAGGGGCTGAAACAGAGGGGCTGAAACAGTGGGCGAGAAACTAAGGGACTGAAACAGTGGGCGAGAAACAGAGTGCGAGAAACAGAGGGGCTGAAACAGAGGGGCTGAAACAGACGGGCTGAAACAGAGAGCCTGAAACAGAGGGGCTGAATCAGAGGGGCTGAAACAGAGGGGCTGAAATAGAGGGGCTGAAACAGAGGGGATGAATCAGAGGGGCTGAAACAGAGGGCCTGAATCAGAGGGGCTGAAACAGAGGGCGAGAAACAGAGGGGCTGAAACAGAGGGCGAGAAACAGAGGGGCTTAAACAGAGGGGCTGAAACAGAGGGGCTGAAACAGAGGGCGAGAAACAGAGGGGCTGAAACAGAGGGCAAGAAACAGAGGGGCTGAAACAGAGGGCGAGAAACAGAGGGGCTGAAACAGAGGGGCTGAAACAGAGGGGCTGAAACAGAGGGGCTGAAACAGAGGACGAGAAACAGAGGGGCTGAAACAGAGGGCGAGAAACAGAGGGGCTGAAACAGAGGGCGAGAAACAGAGGGGCTGAAACAGAGGGCGAGAAACAGAGGGGCTGAAACAGAGGGCGAGAAACAGATGGGCTGAAACAGAGGGGCTGAAACAGAGGGGCTGAAACAGAGGGCGAGAAACAGAGGGGCTGAAACAGAGGGCGAGAAACAGAGGGGCTGAAACAGAGGGCGAGAAACAGAGGGGCTGAAACAGAGGGGCTGAAACAGAGGGGCTGAAACAGAGGGGCTGAATCGGAGGGGCTGAAACAGAGGGGCTGAAACAGAGGGGCTGAAACAGAGGGCGAGAAACAGAGGGGCTGAAACAGAGGGGACGAAACAGAGGGGCTGAAACAGAGGGGCTGAAACAGTGGGCGAGAAACTAAGGGACTGAAACAGCGGGCGAGAAACAGAGTGCGAGAAACAGAGGGGCTGAAACAGAGGGGCTGAAACAGACGGGCTGAAACAGAGAGCCTGAAACAGAGGGGCTGAATCAGAGGGGCTGAAACAGAGGGGCTGAAATAGAGGGGCTGAAACAGAGGGGATGAATCAGAGGGGCTGAAACAGAGGGGCTGAATCAGAGGGGCTGAAACAGAGGGCGAGAAACAGAGGGGCTGAAACAGAGGGCGAGAAACAGAGGGGCTGAAACAGAGGGCGAGAAACAGAGGGGCTTAAACAGAGGGGCTGAAACAGAGGGGCTGAAACAGAGGGCGAGAAACAGAGGGGCTGAAGCAGAGGGCAAGAAACAGAGGGGCTGAAACAGAGGGCGAGAAACAGAGGGGCTGAAACAGAGGGGCTGAAACAGAGGGGCTTAAACAGAGGACGGGAAACAGAGGGGCTGAAACAGAGGGCGAGAAAGAGAGGGGCTGAAACAGAGGGCGAGAAACAGAGGGCGAGAAACAGAGTGACTGAAACAGTGGGGCTGAAACAGAGGGCGAGGAACAGAGGGGCTGAAACAGAGGGCGAGAAACAGAGGGGCTTAAACAGAGGGGCTGAAACAGAGGGGTTGAAACAGAGGGGCTGAAACGGAGGGCGAGAAACAGAGGGGCTGAAACAGAGTGCAAGAAACAGAGGGGCTGAAACAGAGGGCGAGAAACAGAGGGGCTGAAACAGAGGGGCTGAAACTGAGGGGCTGAAACAGAGGGCGAGAAACAGAGGGGCTGAAACAGAGGGCGAGAAACAGAGGGGCTGAAACAGAGGGCGAGAAACAGAGGGCGAGAAACAGAGAGAATGAAACAGAGGGGCTGAAACAGACGGGCTGAAACAGAGAGCCTGAAACAGAGGGGCTGAATCAGAGGCGCTGAAACAGAGGGGCTGAAATAGAGGGGCTGAAACAGAGGGGATGAATCAGAGGGGCTGAAACAGAGGGGCTGAATCAGAGGGGCTGAAACAGAGGGCGAGAAACAGAGGGGCTGAAACAGAGGGCGAGAAACAGAGGGGCTGAAACAGAGGGCGAGAAACAGAGGGGCTTAAACAGAGGGGCTGAAACAGAGGGGCTGAAACAGAGGGCGAGAAACAGAGGGGCTGAAGCAGAGGGCAAGAAACAGAGGGGCTGAAACAGAGGGCGAGAAACAGAGGGGCTGAAACAGAGGGGCTGAAACAGAGGGGCTTAAACAGAGGACGGGAAACAGAGGGGCTGAAACAAAGGGCGAGAAAGAGAGGGGCTGAAACAGAGGGCGAGAAACAGAGGGCGAGAAACAGAGTGACTGAAACAGTGGGGCTGAAACAGAGGGCGAGGAACAGAGGGGCTGAAACAGAGGGCGAGAAACAGAGGGGCTTAAACAGAGGGGCTGAAACAGAGGGGTTGAAACAGAGGGGCTGAAACGGAGGGCGAGAAACAGAGGGGCTGAAACAGAGTGCAAGAAACAGAGGGGCTGAAACAGAGGGCGAGAAACAGAGGGGCTGAAACAGAGGGGCTGAAACTGAGGGGCTGAAACAGAGGGCGAGAAACAGAGGGGCTGAAACAGAGGGCGAGAAACAGAGGGGCTGAAACAGAGGGCGAGAAACAGAGGGCGAGAAAGAGAGGGACTGAAACAGAGGGGCTGAAACAGAGGGGCTGAAACAGAGTGCGAGAAACAGAGGGGCAGAAACAGAGGGCGAGAAACAGAGGTGCTGAAACAGAGGGGATGAAACAGAGGGGCTGAATCGGAGGGCGAGAAACAGAGGGGCTGAAACAGAGGGGCTGAAACAGAGGGGCTGAAACAGAGGGCGAGAAACAGAGGGGCTGAAACAGAGGGCGAGAAACAGAGGGGCTGAAACAGAGGGCGAGAAACAGAGGGGCTGAAACAGAGGGCGAGAAACAGAGGGGCTGAAACAGAGGGGCTGAAACAGAGGGGCTGAAACAGAGGGCGAGAAACAGAGGGGCTGAAACAGAGGGCGAGAAACAGAGGTGCTGAAACAGAGGGCGAGAAACAGAGGGCGAGAAAGAGAGGGACTGAAACAGAGGGGCTGAATCAGAGGGGCTGAAACAGAGGGCGAGAAACAGAGGGGCGGAAACAGAGGGCGAGAAACAGAGGGGCTGAAACAGAGGGGCTGAAACAGAGGGGCTGAAACAGAGGGGCTGAAAAAAAGGGGCTGAAACAGAGGGTCTGAAACAGAGGGCGAGAAACAGAGGGCGAGAAAGAGAGGGACTGAAACAGAGGGGCTGAATCAGAAAGGCTGAAACAGAGGGCGAGAAACAGAGGGGCGGAAACAGAGGGCGAGAAACAGAGGGGCTGAAACAGAGGGGCTGAAACAGAGGGGCTGAATCGGAGGGGCTGAAAAAAAGGGGCTGAAACAGAGGGGCTGAAACAGAGGGCGAGAAACAGAGGGGCTGAAACAGGGGTGCAGAAACAGAGGGGCTGAAACAGAGGGGCTGAAACAGAGGGCGAGAAACAGAGGGGGTGAATCAGAGGGGCTGAAACAGTGGGCGAGAAACTAAGGGACTGAAACAGCGGGTGAGACACAGAGTGCGAGAAACAGAGGGGCTGAAACAGAGGGGCTGAAACAGACGGGCTGAAATAGAGGGGCTGAAACAGAGGGGATGAATCAGAGGGGCTGAAACAGAGGGCGAGAAACAGAGGGGGTGAATCAGAGGGGCTGAAAGAGAGGGGCTGAAACAGTGGGCGAGAAACTAAGGGACTGAAACAGCGGGCGAGACACAGAGTGCGAGAAACAGAGGGGCTGAAACAGAGGGGCTGAAACAGACGGGCTGAATCAGAGGGTCTGAAACAGAGGGCGAGAAACAGAGGGGCTGAAACAGAGGTCGAGAAACAAGGGGGTTGAAACAGAGGGCGAGAAACAGAGGGGCTGAAACAGAGGGCGAGAAACAGAGGGGCTGAAACAGAGGGGCTGAAACAGAGGGGCTGAAACAGAGGGCGAGAATTAGAGGGGCTGAAACGGTGTGCGAGAAACAGAGGGGCTGAAACAGAGGGCGAGAAACAGAGGGGCTGAAACAGAGGGAGAGAAACAGAGGGGCTGAAACAGGGGGGCTGAAACAGAGGGGCTGAAACAGAGGGTCTGAAACAGAGGGCGAGAAACAGAGGGGCTGAAACAGAGGGCGAGAAACAGAGGGGCTGAAACAGAGGGCGAGAAACAGAGGGGCTGAAACAGAGGGCGAGAAACAGTGGGGCTGAAACAGAGGGGCTGAAACAGAGGGGCTGAAACAGAGGGGCTGAAACAGAGGGGCTGAAACAGAGGGCGAGAAACAGAGGGGCTGAAACAGAGGGCGAGAAACAGAGGGGCTGAAACAGAGGGCGAGAAACAGAGGGGCTGAAACAGAGGGCGAGAAACTGAGGGCGAGAAAGAGAGGGACTGAAACAGAGGGGCTGAAACAGAGGGGCTGAAACAGAGGGCGAGAAACAGAGGGGCGGAAAAAGAGGGCGAGAAACAGAGGGGCTGAAACAGAGGGGCTGGAACAGAGGGGCTGAATCGGAGGTGCTGAAACAGAGGGGCTGAAACAGAGGGGCTGAAACAGAGGGCGAGAAACAGAGGGGCTGAAACAGAGGGGCAGAAACAGAGGGGCTGAAACAGAGGGGCTGAAACAGAGGGCGAGAAACAGAGGGGGTGAATCAGAGGGGCTGAAACAGAGGGGCTGAAACAGTGGGCGAGAAACTAAGGGACTGAAACAGCGGGCGAGACACAGAGTGTGAGAAACAGAGGGGCTGAAACAGAGGGGCTGAAACAGACGGGCTGAAACAGAGAGCCTGAAACAGAGGGGCTGAATCAGAGGGGCTGAAACAGAGGGGCTGAAATAGAGTGGCTGAAACAGAGGGGATGAATCAGAGGGGCTGAAACAGAGGGGCTGAATCAGAGGGTATGAAACAGAGGGCGAGAAACAGAGGGGCTGAAACAGAGGTCGAGAAACAGAGGGGCTGAAACAGAGGGGCTGAAACAGAGGGCGAGAAACAGAGGGGCTGAAACAGAGGAGCTGAAACAGAGGGGCTGAAACAGAGGGCGAGAAACAGAGGGGCTGAAACAGAGGGCGAGAAACAGAGGGGCTGAAACAGAGGGGCTGAAACAGAGGGGCTGAAACAGAGGGGCTGAAACAGAGGGCGAGAAACAGAGGGGCTGAAACAGAGGGCGAGAAACAGAGGGGCTGAAAAAGAGGGCGAGAATCAGTGGGGCTGAAACAGAGGGGCTGAAACAGAGGGGCTGAAACAGAGGGGCTGAAACAGAGGGCAAGAAACAGAGGGGCTGAAACAGAGGGCGAGAAACAGAGGGGCTGAAACAGAGGGCGAGAAACAGAGGGGCTGAAACAGAGGGCGAGAAACAGAGGGGCTGAAACAGAGGGGCAGAAACAGAGGGGCTGAAACAGAGGGCGAGAAACAGAGAGTCTGAAACAGAGGGCGAGAAACACAGGGGCTGAAACAGAGGGCAAGAAACAGAGGGGCTGAAACAGAGGGCGAGAAACAGAGGGGCTGAAACAGAGGGTGAGAAACAGAGGGGCTGAAACAGAGGGGCTGAAACAGAGGGGCTGAAACAGAGGGCTGAAACAGAGGGCGAGAAACAGAGGGGCTGAAACAGAGGGCGAGAAACAGAGGGGCTGAAATAGAGGGCGAGAAACAGAGGGGCTGAAACAGAGGGGCTGAAACAGAGGGCGAGAATCAGAGGGGCTGAAACAGAGGGCGAGAAACAGAGGAGCTGAAACAGAGGGCGAGAAACAGAGAGGCTGAAACAGAGGGCGAGGAACAGAGTGGCTGAAACAGAGTGCAAGAAACAGAGGAGCTGAAACAGAGGGCGAGAAACAGAGGGGCTGAAACAGAGGGGCTGAAACAGAGGGGCTGAAACAGAGGGGCTGAAACAGAAGGGCTGAAACAGAGGGCGAGAAACAGAGGGGCTGAAACAGAGGGCTAGAAACAGAGGGCGAGAAACAGAGGGACTGAAACAGAGGGGCTGAAACAGAGGGGCAGAAACAGAGGGCGAGAAACAGAGCGGCTGAAACAGAGGGCGAGAAACAGAGGGGCTGAAACAAAGGGGCTGAAAGAGTGGGGCTGAAACAGAGGGGCTGAAACAGAGGGCGAGAAATAGAGGGGCTGAAACAGAGGGCGAGAAACAGAGGGGCTGAAATAGAGGGGCTGAAACAGAGGGGCTGAAACAGAGGGCGAGAAACAGAGGGGCTGAAACAGAGGGCGAGAAACAGAGGGGCTGAAACAGAGGGCGAGAAACAGAGGAGCTGAATCAGAGGGGCTGAAACATGGGCGAGAAACAGAGGGGCTGAAACAGAGGGCGAGAAACAGAGGGGCTGAAACAGAGGGGCTAAAACAGAGGGTGAGAAACAGAGGGGCTGAAACAGAGGGCGAGAAACAGAGAGGCTCAAACAGAGGGGCTGAAACAGAGGGGCTGAAACAGAGGGCGAGAAACAGAGGGGCGGAAACAGAGGGCGAGAAACAGAGGGCGAGAAACAGAGGGGCTGGAACAGAGGGGCTGAATCGGAGGTGCTGAGACAGAGGGGCTGAAACAGAGGGGCTGAAACAGAGGGCGAGAAACAGAGGGGCTGAAACAGAGGGGCTGAAACAGAGGGGCTGAAACAGAGGGCGAGAAACAGAGGGGCTGAAACAGAGGGCGAGAAACAGAGGGGCTGAAACAGAGGGCGAGAAACAGAGGGGCTGAAACAGAGGGCGAGAAACAGAGGGGCTGAAACAGAGGGGCTGAAACAGAGGGGCTGAAACAGAGGGCGAGAAACAGAGGGGCTGAAACAGAGGGCGAGAATCAGAGGGGCAGAAACAGAGGGCGAGAAACAGAGGGGCTGAAACAGAGGGGCTGAAACAGGGCGAGAAACAGAGGGGCTGAAACAGAGGGCGAGAAACAGAGGGGCTGAAACAGAGGGGCTGAAACAGAGGGCGAGAAACAGAGGGGCTGAAACAGAGGGTGCGAAACATAGGGGCTGAAACAGAGGGGATGAATCAGAGGGTCTGAAACAGAGGGGCTGAATCAGAGGGTCTGAAACAGAGGGCGAGAAACAGAGGGGCTGAAACAGAGGTCGAGAAACAGAGGGGCTGAAACAGAGGGCGAGAAACAGAGGGGCTGAAACAGAGGGCGAGAAACAGAGGGGCTGAAACAGAGGGGCTGAAACAGAGGGGCTGAAACAGAGGGCGAGAAACAGAGGGGCTGAAACAGAGGGCGAGAAACAGAGGGGCTGAAACAGAGGGCGAGAAACAGAGGGGCTGAAACAGAGGGCGAGAAACAGAGGGGCTGAAACAGAGGGGCTGAAACAGAGGGGCTGAAACAGAGGGCGAGAAACAGAGGGGCTGAAACAGAGGGCGAGAAACAGAGGGGCTGAAACAGAGGGCGAGAAACAGAGGGCGAGAAAGAGAGGGACTGAAACAGAGGGGCTGAATCAGAGGGGCTGAAACAGAGGGCGAGAAACAGAGGGGCGGAAACAGAGGGCGAGAAACAGAGGGGCTGAAACAGAGGGGCTGAAACAGAGGGGCTGAATCGGAGGGGCTGAAAAAAAGGGGCTGAAACAGAGGGGCTGAAACAGAGGGCGAGAAACAGAGGGCGAGAAAGAGAGGGACTGAAACAGAGGGGCTGAATCAGAGGGGCTGAAACAGAGGGCGAGAAACAGAGGGGCGGAAACAGAGGGCGAGAAACAGAGGGGCTGAAACAGAGGGGCTGAAACAGAGGGGCTGAATCGGAGGGGCTGAAAAAAAGGGGCTGAAACAGAGGGGCTGAAACAGAGGGCGAGAAACAGAGGGGCTGAAACAGGGGTGCAGAAACAGAGGGGCTGTAACAGAGGGGCTGAAACAGAGGGCGAGAAACAGAGGGGGTGAATCAGAGGGGCTGAAAGAGAGGGGCTGAAACAGTGGGCGAGAAACTAAGGGACTGAAACAGCGGGTGAGACACAGAGTGCGAGAAACAGAGGGGCTGAAACAGAGGGGCTGAAACAGACGGGCTGAAATAGAGGGGCTGAAACAGAGGGGATGAATCAGAGGGGCTGAAACAGAGGGCGAGAAACAGAGGGGGTGAATCAGAGGGGCTGAAAGAGAGGGGCTGAAACAGTGGGCGAGAAACTAAGGGACTGAAACAGCGGGCGAGACACAGAGTGCGAGAAACAGAGGGGCTGAAACAGAGGGGCTGAAACAGACGGGCTGAATCAGAGGGTCTGAAACAGAGGGCGAGAAACAGAGGGGCTGAAACAGAGGTCGAGAAACAAGGGGGTTGAAACAGAGGGCGAGAAACAGAGGGGCTGAAACAGAGGGCGAGAAACAGAGGGGCTGAAACAGAGGGGCTGAAACAGAGGGGCTGAAACAGAGGGCGAGAATTAGAGGGGCTGAAACGGTGTGCGAGAAACAGAGGGGCTGAAACAGAGGGCGAGAAACAGAGGGGCTGAAACAGAGGGCGAGAAACAGAGGGGCTGAAACAGGGGGGCTGAAACAGGGGGGCTGAAACAGAGGGTCTGAAACAGAGGGCGAGAAACAGAGGGGCTGAAACAGAGGGCGAGAAACAGAGGGGCTGAAACAGAGGGCGAGAAACAGAGGGGCTGAAACAGAGGGCGAGAAACAGTGGGGCTGAAACAGAGGGGCTGAAACAGAGGGGCTGAAACAGAGGGGCTGAAACAGAGGGGCTGAAACAGAGGGCGAGAAACAGAGGGGCTGAAACAGAGGGCGAGAAACAGAGGGGCTGAAACAGAGGGCGAGAAACAGAGGGGCTGAAACAGAGGGCGAGAAACTGAGGGCGAGAAAGAGAGGGACTGAAACAGAGGGGCTGAAACAGAGGGGCTGAAACAGAGGGCGAGAAACAGAGGGGCGGAAACAGAGGGCGAGAAACAGAGGGGCTGAAACAGAGGGGCTGGAACAGAGGGGCTGAATCGGAGGTGCTGAAACAGAGGGGCTGAAACAGAGGGGCTGAAACAGAGGGCGAGAAACAGAGGGGCTGAAACAGAGGGGCAGAAACAGAGGGGCTGAAACAGAGGGGCTGAAACAGAGGGCGAGAAACAGAGGGGGTGAATCAGAGGGGCTGAAACAGAGGGGCTGAAACAGTGGGCGAGAAACTAAGGGACTGAAACAGCGGGCGAGACACAGAGTGCGAGAAACAGAGGGGCTGAAACAGAGGGGCTGAAACAGACGGGCTGAAACAGAGAGCCTGAAACAGAGGGGCTGAATCAGAGGGGCTGAAACAGAGGGGCTGAAATAGAGTGGCTGAAACAGAGGGGATGAATCAGAGGGGCTGAAACAGAGGGGCTGAATCAGAGGGTATGAAACAGAGGGCGAGAAACAGAGGGGCTGAAACAGAGGTCGAGAAACAGAGGGGCTGAAACAGAGGGGCTGAAACAGAGGGCGAGAAACAGAGGGGCTGAAACAGAGGGCGAGAAACAGAGAGTCTGAAACAGAGGGCGAGAAACACAGGGGCTGAAACAGAGGGCGAGAAACAGAGGGGCTGAAACAGAGGGCGAGAAACAGAGGGGCTGAAACAGAGGGTGAGAAACAGAGGGGCTGAAACAGAGGGGCTGAAACAGAGGGGCTGAAACAGAGGGCTGAAACAGAGGGCGAGAAACAGAGGGGCTGAAACAGAGGGCGAGAAACAGAGGGGCTGAAATAGAGGGCGAGAAACAGAGGGGCTGAAACAGAGGGGCTGAAACAGAGGGCGAGAATCAGAGGGGCTGAAACAGAGGGCGAGAAACAGAGGAGCTGAAACAGAGGGCGAGAAACAGAGAGGCTGAAACAGAGGGCGAGGAACAGAGTGGCTGAAACAGAGTGCAAGAAACAGAGGAGCTGAAACAGAGGGCGAGAAACAGAGGGGCTGAAACAGAGGGGCTGAAACAGAGGGGCTGAAACAGAGGGGCTGAAACAGAAGGGCTGAAACAGAGGGCGAGAAACAGAGGGGCTGAAACAGAGGGCTAGAAACAGAGGGCGAGAAACAGAGGGACTGAAACAGAGGGGCTGAAACAGAGGGGCAGAAACAGAGGGCGAGAAACAGAGCGGCTGAAACAGAGGGCGAGAAACAGAGGGGCTGAAACAAAGGGGCTGAAAGAGTGGGGCTGAAACAGAGGGGCTGAAACAGAGGGCGAGAAATAGAGGGGCTGAAACAGAGGGCGAGAAACAGAGGGGCTGAAATAGAGGGGCTGAAACAGAGGGGCTGAAACAGAGGGCGAGAAACAGAGGGGCTGAAACAGAGGGCGAGAAACAGAGGGGCTGAAACAGAGGGCGAGAAACAGAGGAGCTGAATCAGAGGGGCTGAAACATGGGCGAGAAACAGAGGGGCTGAAACAGAGGGCGAGAAACAGAGGGGCTGAAACAGAGGGGCTAAAACAGAGGGTGAGAAACAGAGGGGCTGAAACAGAGGGCGAGAAACAGAGAGGCTCAAACAGAGGGGCTGAAACAGAGGGGCTGAAACAGAGGGCGAGAAACAGAGGGGCGGAAACAGAGGGCGAGAAACAGAGGGCGAGAAACAGAGGGGCTGGAACAGAGGGGCTGAATCGGAGGTGCTGAAACAGAGGGGCTGAAACAGAGGGGCTGAAACAGAGGGCGAGAAACAGAGGGGCTGAAACAGAGGGGCTGAAACAGAGGGGCTGAAACAGAGGGCGAGAAACAGAGGGGCTGAAACAGAGGGCGAGAAACAGAGGGGCTGAAACAGAGGGCGAGAAACATAGGGGCTGAAACAGAGGGCGAGAAACAGAGGGGCTGAAACAGAGGGGCTGAAACAGAGGGGCTGAAACAGAGGGCGAGAAACAGAGGGGCTGAAACAGAGGGCGAGAATCAGAGGGGCAGAAACAGAGGGCGAGAAACAGAGGGGCTGAAACAGAGGGGCTGAAACAGGGCGAGAAACAGAGGGGCTGAAACAGAGGGCGAGAAACAGAGGGGCTGAAACAGAGGGGCTGAAACAGAGGGCGAGAAACAGAGGGGCTGAAACAGAGGGTGCGAAACATAGGGGCTGAAACAGAGGGGATGAATCAGAGGGTCTGAAACAGAGGGGCTGAATCAGAGGGTCTGAAACAGAGGGCGAGAAACAGAGGGGCTGAAACAGAGGTCGAGAAACAGAGGGGCTGAAACAGAGGGCGAGAAACAGAGGGGCTGAAACAGAGGGCGAGAAACAGAGGGGCTGAAACAGAGGGGCTGAAACAGAGGGGCTGAAACAGAGGGCGAGAAACAGAGGGGCTGAAACAGAGGGCGAGAAACAGAGGGGCTGAAACAGAGGGCGAGAAACAGAGGGGCTGAAACAGAGGGCGAGAAACAGAGGGGCTGAAACAGAGGGGCTGAAACAGAGGGGCTGAAACAGAGGGCGAGAAACAGAGGGGCTGAAACAGAGGGCGAGAAACAGAGGGGCTGAAACAGAGGGCGAGAAACAGAGGGCGAGAAAGAGAGGGACTGAAACAGAGGGGCTGAATCAGAGGGGCTGAAACAGAGGGCGAGAAACAGAGGGGCGGAAACAGAGGGCGAGAAACAGAGGGGCTGAAACAGAGGGGCTGAAACAGAGGGGCTGAATCGGAGGGGCTGAAAAAAAGGGGCTGAAACAGAGGGGCTGAAACAGAGGGCGAGAAACAGAGGGCGAGAAAGAGAGGGACTGAAACAGAGGGGCTGAATCAGAGGGGCTGAAACAGAGGGCGAGAAACAGAGGGGCGGAAACAGAGGGCGAGAAACAGAGGGGCTGAAACAGAGGGGCTGAAACAGAGGGGCTGAATCGGAGGGGCTGAAAAAAAGGGGCTGAAACAGAGGGGCTGAAACAGAGGGCGAGAAACAGAGGGGCTGAAACAGGGGTGCAGAAACAGAGGGGCTGAAACAGAGGGGCTGAAACAGAGGGCGAGAAACAGAGGGGGTGAATCAGAGGGGCTGAAAGAGAGGGGCTGAAACAGTGGGCGAGAAACTAAGGGACTGAAACAGCGGGTGAGACACAGAGTGCGAGAAACAGAGGGGCTGAAACAGAGGGGCTGAAACAGACGGGCTGAAATAGAGGGGCTGAAACAGAGGGGATGAATCAGAGGGGCTGAAACAGAGGGCGAGAAACAGAGGGGGTGAATCAGAGGGGCTGAAAGAGAGGGGCTGAAACAGTGGGCGAGAAACTAAGGGACTGAAACAGCGGGCGAGACACAGAGTGCGAGAAACAGAGGGGCTGAAACAGAGGGGCTGAAACAGACGGGCTGAATCAGAGGGTCTGAAACAGAGGGCGAGAAACAGAGGGGCTGAAACAGAGGTCGAGAAACAAGGGGGTTGAAACAGAGGGCGAGAAACAGAGGGGCTGAAACAGAGGGCGAGAAACAGAGGGGCTGAAACAGAGGGGCTGAAACAGAGGGGCTGAAACAGAGGGCGAGAATTAGAGGGGCTGAAACGGTGTGCGAGAAACAGAGGGGCTGAAACAGAGGGCGAGAAACAGAGGGGCTGAAACAGAGGGCGAGAAACAGAGGGGCTGAAACAGGGGGGCTGAAACAGGGGGGCTGAAACAGAGGGTCTGAAACAGAGGGCGAGAAACAGAGGGGCTGAAACAGAGGGCGAGAAACAGAGGGGCTGAAACAGAGGGCGAGAAACAGAGGGGCTGAAACAGAGGGCGAGAAACAGTGGGGCTGAAACAGAGGGGCTGAAACAGAGGGGCTGAAACAGAGGGGCTGAAACAGAGGGGCTGAAACAGAGGGCGAGAAACAGAGGGGCTGAAACAGAGGGCGAGAAACAGAGGGGCTGAAACAGAGGGCGAGAAACAGAGGGGCTGAAACAGAGGGCGAGAAACTGAGGGCGAGAAAGAGAGGGACTGAAACAGAGGGGCTGAAACAGAGGGGCTGAAACAGAGGGCGAGAAACAGAGGGGCGGAAACAGAGGGCGAGAAACAGAGGGGCTGAAACAGAGGGGCTGGAACAGAGGGGCTGAATCGGAGGTGCTGAAACAGAGGGGCTGAAACAGAGGGGCTGAAACAGAGGGCGAGAAACAGAGGGGCTGAAACAGAGGGGCAGAAACAGAGGGGCTGAAACAGAGGGGCTGAAACAGAGGGCGAGAAACAGAGGGGGTGAATCAGAGGGGCTGAAACAGAGGGGCTGAAACAGTGGGCGAGAAACTAAGGGACTGAAACAGCGGGCGAGACACAGAGTGCGAGAAACAGAGGGGCTGAAACAGAGGGGCTGAAACAGACGGGCTGAAACAGAGAGCCTGAAACAGAGGGGCTGAATCAGAGGGGCTGAAACAGAGGGGCTGAAATAGAGTGGCTGAAACAGAGGGGATGAATCAGAGGGGCTGAAACAGAGGGGCTGAATCAGAGGGTATGAAACAGAGGGCGAGAAACAGAGGGGCTGAAACAGAGGTCGAGAAACAGAGGGGCTGAAACAGAGGGGCTGAAACAGAGGGCGAGAAACAGAGGGGCTGAAACAGAGGAGCTGAAACAGAGGGGCTGAAACAGAGGGCGAGAAACAGAGGGGCTGAAACAGAGGGCGAGAAACAGAGGGGCTGAAACAGAGGGCGAGAAACACAGGGGCTGAAACAGAGGGGCTGAAACAGAGGGGCTGAAACAGAGGGGCTGAAACAGAGGGCGAGAAACAGAGGGGCTGAAACAGAGGGCGAGAAACAGAGGGGCTGAAACAGTGGGCGAGAATCAGTGGGGCTGAAACAGAGGGGCTGAAACAGAGGGGCTGAAACAGAGGGGCTGAAACAGAGGGCAAGAAACAGAGGGGCTGAAACAGAGGGCGAGAAACAGAGGGGCTGAAACAGAGGGCGAGAAACAGAGGGGCTGAAACAGAGGGCGAGAAACAGAGGGGCTGAAACAGAGGGGCTGAAACAGAGGGGCTGAAACAGAGGGCGAGAAACAGAGAGTCTGAAACAGAGGGCGAGAAACAGAGGGGCTGAAACAGAGGGCAAGAAACAGAGGGGCTGAAACAGAGGGCGAGAAACAGAGGGGCTGAAACAGAGGGTGAGAAACAGAGGGGCTGAAACAGAGGGGCTGAAACAGAGGGGCTGAAACAGAGGGCTGAAACAGAGGGCGAGAAACAGAGGGGCTGAAACAGAGGGCGAGAAACAGAGGGGCTGAAATAGAGGGCGAGAAACAGAGGGGCTGAAACAGAGGGGCTGAAACAGAGGGCGAGAATCAGAGGGGCTGAAACAGAGGGCGAGAAACAGAGGAGCTGAAACAGAGGGCGAGAAACAGAGAGGCTGAAACAGAGGGCGAGGAACAGAGTGGCTGAAACAGAGTGCAAGAAACAGAGGAGCTGAAACAGAGGGCGAGAAACAGAGGGGCTGAAACAGAGGGGCTGAAACAGAGGGGCTGAAACAGAGGGGCTGAAACAGAAGGGCTGAAACAGAGGGCGAGAAACAGAGGGGCTGAAACAGAGGGCTAGAAACAGAGGGCGAGAAACAGAGGGACTGAAACAGAGGGGCTGAAACAGAGGGGCAGAAACAGAGAGCGAGAAACAGAGCGGCTGAAACAGAGGGCGAGAAACAGAGGGGCTGAATCAAAGGGGCTGAAAGAGTGGGGCTGAAACAGAGGGGCTGAAACAGAGGGCGAGAAATAGAGGGGCTGAAACAGAGGGCGAGAAACAGAGGGGCTGAAATAGAGGGGCTGAAACAGAGGGGCTGAAACAGAGGGCGAGAAACAGAGGGGCTGAAACAGAGGGCAAGAAACAGAGGGGCTGAAACAGAGGGCGAGAAACAGAGGAGCTGAATCAGAGGGGCTGAAACATGGGCGAGAAACAGAGGGGCTGAAACAGAGGGCGAGAAACAGAGGGGCTGAAACAGAGGGGCTAAAACAGAGGGTGAGAAACAGAGGGGCTGAAACAGAGGGCGAGAAACAGAGAGGCTCAAACAGAGGGGCTAAAACAGAGGGGCTGATTCAGAGGGGCTGAAACAGAGGGCGAGAAACAGAGGGGCTGAAACAGAGGGCGAGAAACAGAGGGGCAGAAACAGAGGGCGAGAAACAGAGGGGCTGAAACAGAGAGTGCGAATCAGAGGGGCTGAAACAGAGGGCGAGAAACAGAGGTGCTGAAACAGAGCGCGAGAAACAGAGGGCAAGAAACAGAGGGGCTGAAACAGAGTGGCTGAAACAGAAGGGCTGAAACAGAGGGGCTGAAACAGAGGGCGAGAAACAGAGGGGCTGAAGCAGAGGGGCTGAATCAGAGGGGCTGAAACAGAGGGGCTGAATCAGAGGGGCTGAAACAGAAGGCGAGAAACAGAGGGGCTGAAACAGAGGGCGAGAATCAGAGGGGCAGAAACAGAGGGCGAGAAACAGAGGGGCTGAAACAGAGGGGCTGAAACAGAGGGCGAGAAACAGAGGGGCTGAAACAGAGGGCGAGAAACAGAGGGGCTGAAACAGAGGGGCTGAAACAGAGGGCGAGAAACAGAGGGGCTGAAACAGAGGGTGCGAAACATAGGGGCTGAAACAGAGGGCGAGAAACAGAGGGCTGAAACAGAGGGGCTGAAACAGAGGGGCTGAAACAGAGGGGTTGAAACAGAGGGGCAGAAACAGAGGGTCTGAAACAGAGGGGCTGAATCGGAGGGGCTGAAACAGAGGGGCTGAAACAGAGGGGTTGAAACAGAGGGGCAGAAACAGAGGGGCTGAAACAGAGGGTGAGAAACAGCGGGGCTGAATCAGAGGGGCTGAATCAGAGGGGCTGAAACAGAGGGGCTGAAACAGTGGGCGAGAAACTAAGGGACTGAAACAGCGGTCGAGAAACAGAGTGCAAGAAACAGAGGGGCTGAAACAGAGGGGCTGAAACAGACGGGCTGAAACAGAGAGCCTGAAACAGAGGGGCTGAATCAGAGGGGCTGAAACAGAGAGGCTGAAATAGAGGGGCTGAAACAGAGGGGATGAATCAGAGGGGCTGAAACAGAGGGGCTGAATAAGAGGGGCTGAAACAGAGGGTGATAAACAGAGGGTCTGAAACAGAGGGCGAGAAACAGAGGGGCTGAAACAGAGGGCGAGAATCAGAGGGGCTGAAACAGAGGGGCTGAAACAGAGGGGCTGAAACAGAGGGGCTGAAACGGAGGGCGAGAAACAGAGGGGCTGAAACAGAGGGCAAGAAACAGAGGGGATGAAACGGAGGGCGAGAAACAGAGGGGCTGAAACAGAGGGGCTGAAACAGAGGGGCTGAAACAGAGGGCGAGAAACAGAGGTGCTGAAACAGAGGGACTGAAACAGAGGGGCTGAAACAGAGGGGCTGAAACAGAGGGCGAGAAACAGAGGGGCTGAAACAGAGGGCGAGAAACAGAGGGGCTGAAACAGAGGGGCTGAAACAGAGAGGCTGAAACATAGGGCGAGAAACAGAGGGGCTGAAACAGCGGGCAAAAAACAGAGGGGCTGAAACAGAGGGCGAGAAACAGAGGGGCTGAAACAGAGGGGCTGAACAGAGGGGCTGAAACAGAGGGCGAGAAACAGAGGGGCTGAAACAGAGGGGCTGAAACAGAGGGTCTGAAACAGAGGGCGAGAAACAGAGGGCGAGAAACAGAGGGACTGAAACAGAGGGGCTGAAACAGAGGGCGAGAAACAGAGGGGCTTAAGCAGAGGGCGAGAAACAGAGGGGCTGAAAGAGAGGGGCTGATACTGTGGGGCTGAAACAGAGGGGCTGAAACAGAGGGCGAGAAATAGAGTGGCTGAAACAGAGGGGCTGACAGAGTGGGGCTGAAACAGAGGGGCTGAAACAGAGGGCGAGAAACAGAGGGGCTGAAACAGAGGGGCTGAAACAGAGGGGCTGAATCAGAGGGGCTGATTCAGAGGGGCTGAAACAGAGGGGCTGAATCAGAGGGTCTGAAACAGAGGGGGAGAAACAGAGGGGTTGAAACAGAGGGCGAGAAACAGAGGGGCTGAAACAGAGGGCGAGAAACAGACGGGCAGAAACAGAGGGCGAGAAACAGAGGGACTGAAACAGAGGGGCTGAAACAGAGAGCGCGAAACAGAGGGACTGAAACAGAGGGCGAGAAACAGAGGGGCTTAAACAGAGGGCGAGAAACAAGGGGCTGAAACAGAGGGCGAGAAACGGAGGGGCTGAAACAGAGGGGCTGAAACAGAGGGGCTGAAACAGAGGGTGAGAAACAGAGGGGCTGAAACAGAGGGCGAGAAACAGAGTGGCTGAAACAGAGGGTGAGAAACAGAGGGCGAGAAACAGAGGGACTGAAACAGAGGGGCTGAAACAGAGATGCTGAAACAGAGGGCGAGAAACAGAGGGGCTGAAACAGAGGGCGAGAAACAGAGGGGCTGAAACAGAGGGCGAGAAACAGAGGGTCTGAAACAGTGGGGCTGACACAGTGCGGCTGAAACAGAGGGGCTGAAACAGAGGGCGAGAAATAGAGGGGCTGAAACAGAGGGCGAGAAACAGAGGGACTGAAACAGAGGGCGAGAAACAGAGGGGCTGAAACAGAGGGCGAGAAACAGAGGGACTGAAACAGAGGGGCTGAAACAGAGGGGCTGAATCAGAGGGCGAGAAACAGAGGGGCTGAAACAGAGAGGCTGAAACAGAGGGCGAGAAACAGAGCGGCTGAAACAGAGGGCAGGAAACAGAGTGGCTGAAACAGAGGGCGAGAATCAGAGGGGCTGAAACAGAGGGGCTGAAACAGAGAGGCTGAAACAGAGGGGCTGAAACAGAGGGCGAGAAACAGAGGGGCTGAAACAGAAGGCGAGAAACAAAGGGCGAGAAACAGAGGGACTGAAACAGAGGGGCTGAAACAGAGGGCGAGAAACAGAGGGCGAGAAACAGAGGGGCTGAAACAGAGGGCGAGAAACAGAGGGGCTGAAAGAGAGTGCGAGAAACAGAGGGGCTGAAACAGAGGGGCTGAAACAGTGGGGCTGAAACAGAGCGGCTGAAACAGAGTGCGAGAAATAGAGGGTACTGAAACAGAGGGCGAGAAACAGAGGGGCTGAAACAGAGGGTGAGAAACAGAGGGGCTGAAACAGAGGGCGAGAAACAGAGGCGCTGAAACAGAGGGGCTGAAACAGAGGGCCAGAAACAGAGGGCAAGAAACAGAGGGGCTGAAAAAGAGGGCGAGAAACAGAGGGCGAGAAACAGAGGGGCTGAATCAGAGGGGCTGAAACAGAGGTCGAGAAACAGAGGGGCTGAAACAGAGGGCGAGAAACAGCGGGGCTGAAACAGAGGGGCTGAAACAGAGGGTGAGAAACAGAGGGGCTGAAACAGAGGGGCTGAATCAGAGGGGCTGATTCAGAGGGGCTGAATCAGAGGGGCTGAATCAGAGGGGCTGAAACAGAGGGGCTGAAATAGAGGGGCTGAAACAGAGGGGACGAATCAGAGGGGCTGAAACAGAGGGCCTGAATCAGAGGGGCTGAAACAGAGGGCGAGAAACAGAGGGGCTGAAACAGAGGGCGAGAAACAGAGGGGCTGAAACAGAGGGCGAGAAACAGAGGGGCTTAAACAGAGGGGCTGAAACAGAGGGCGAGAAACAGAGGGGCTGAAACAGAGGAGCAGAAACAGAGGGGCTGAAACAGAGGGGCTGAAACAGAGGGGCTGAAACAGAGGGGCTGAAACAGAGGGGCTGAAACAGAGGGGCTGAAACAGAGGACGAGAAACAGAGGGGCTGAAACAGAGGTCGAGAAACAGAGGGGCTGAAACAGAGGGCGAGAAACAGAGGGGCTGAAACAGAGGGCGAGAAACAGAGGGGCTGAAACAGAGGGCGAGAAACAGAGGGGCTGAAACAGAGGGGCTGAAACAGAGGGGCTGAAACAGAGGGGCTGTTTCGGAGGGGCTGAAACAGAGGGGCTGAAACAGAGGGGCTGAAACAGAGGGCGAGAAACAGAGGGGCTGAAACAGAGGGGCTGAAACAGAGGGGCTGAAACAGACGGGCTGAAACAGAGAGCCTGAAACAGAGGGGCTGAATCAGAGGGGCTGAAACAGAGGGGCTGAAATAGAGGGGCTGAAACAGAGGGGATGAATCAGAGGGGCTGAAACAGAAGGGCTGAATCAGAGGGGCTGAAACAGAGGGCGAGAAACAGAGGGGCTGAAACAGAGGGCGAGAAACAGATGGGCTGAAACAGAGGGCGAGAAACAGAGGGGCTTAAACAGAGGGGCTGAAACAGAGGGGCTGAAACAGAGGGCGAGAAACAGAAGGGCTGAAGCAGAGGGCAAGAAACAGAGGGGCTGAAACAGAGGGCGAGAAACAGAGGGGCTGAAACAGAGGGGCTGAAACAGAGGGGCTGAAACAGAGGACGGGAAACAGAGGGGCTGAAACAGAGGGCGAGAAAGAGAGGGGCTCAAACAGAGGGCGAAAAACAGAGGGCGAGAAACAGAGTGACTGAAACAGTGGGGCTGAAACAGAGGGGCTGAAACAGAGGGCGAGAAACAGAGGGGCTGAAACAGAGGGCGAGAAACAGAGGGGCTGAAACAGAGGGCGAGAAACAGAGGGGCTTAAACAGAGGGGCTGAAACAGAGGGGCTGAAACAGAGGGCAAGAAACAGAGGGGCTGAAGCAGAGGGCAAGAAACAGAGGGGCTGAAACAGAGGGCGAGAAACAGAGGGGCTGACACAGAGGGGCTGAAACAGAGGGGCTGAAACAGAGGGGCTGAAACAGAGGACGAGAAACAGAGGGGCTGAAACAGAGGGCGAGAAACAGAGGGGCTGAAACAGAGGGCGAGAAACAGAGGGGCTGAAACAGAGGGCGAGAAACAGAGGGGCTGAAACAGAGGGCGAGAAACAGATGGGCTGAAACAGAGGGGCTGAAACAGAGGGGCTGAAACAGATGGCGAGAAACAGAGGGGCTGAAACAGAGGGCGAGAAACAGAGCGGCTGAAACAGAGGGCGAGAAACAGAGGGGCTGAAACATAGGGGCTGAAACAGAGGGGCTGAAACAGAGGGGCTGAATCAGAGGGGCTGAAACAGAGGGGCTGAAACAGAGGGGCTGAAACAGAGGGCGAGAAACAGAGGGGCTGAAACAGAGGGGACGAAACAGAGGGGCTGAAACAGAGGGGCTGAAACAGTGGGCGAGAAACTAAGGGACTGAAACAGCGGGCGAGAAACAGAGTGCGAGAAACAGAGGGGCTGAAACAGAGGGGCTGAAACAGACGGGCTGAAACAGAGAGCCTGAAACAGAGGGGCTGAATCAGAGGGGCTGAAACAGAGGGGCTGAAATAGAGGGGCTGAAAGAGAGGGGATGAATCAGAGGGGCTGAAACAGAGGGGCTGAATCAGAGGGGCTGAAACAGAGGGCGAGAAACAGAGGGGCTGAAACAGAGGGCGAGAAACAGAGGGGCTGAAACAGAGGGCGAGAAACAGAGGGGCTTAAACAGAGGGGCTGAAACAGAGGGGCTGAAACAGAGGGCGAGAAACAGAGGGGCTGAAGCAGAGGGCAAGAAACAGAGGGGCTGAAACAGAGGGCGAGAAACAGAGGGGCTGAAACAGAGGGGCTGAAACAGAGGGGCTTAAACAGAGGACGGGAAACAGAGGGGCTGAAACAGAGGGCGAGAAAGAGAGGGGCTGAAACAGAGGGCGAGAAACAGAGGGCGAGAAACAGAGTGACTGAAACAGTGGGGCTGAAACAGAGGGGCTGAAACAGAGGGCGAGAAACAGAGGGGCTGAAACAGAGGGCGAGAAACAGAGGGGCTGAAACAGAGGGCGAGAAATCGAGGGGCTGAAACAGAGGGGCTCACACAGTGGGGCTGAAACAGCGGGGCTGAAACAGAAGGGGAGAAACAGAGGGGCTGAAACAGAGGGCGAGAAACAGAGGGGCTGAAACAGAGGGCGAGAAACAGAGGGGCTGAAACAGAGGGGCTGAAACAGAGGGGCTGAATCGGAGGGGCTGAAACAGAGGGGCTGAAACAGAGGGGCTGAAAAGAGGGCGAGAAACAGAGGGGCTGAAACAGAGGGGCAGAAACAGAGGGGCTGAAACAGAGGGGCTGAAACAGAGGGCGAGAAACAGAGGGGCTGAATCAGAGGGGCTGAATCAGAGGGGCTGAAACAGAGGGGCTGAAACAGTGGGCGAGAAACTAAGGGACTGAAACAGTGTGCGAGAAACAGAGTGCGAGAAACAGAGGGGCTGAAACAGAGGGGCTGAAACAGAGGAGCTGAAACAGAGGGGCTGAAACAGAGGGCGAGAAACAGAGGGGCTGAAACAGAGGGGCTGAAACAGAGGAGCTGAAACAGAGCGCGAGAAACAGAGAGGCTGAAACAGAGGGCGAGAAACGGAGGGGCTGAAACAGAGGGGCTGAAACAGAGGGGCTGAAACAGAGGGCGAGAAACAGAGTGGCTGAAACAGAGGGCGAGAAACAGAGGGGCTGAAACAGAGGGCGAGAAATAGAGGGCGAGAAACAGAGGGGCTGAAACAGAGGTCTAGAAACAGAGGGGCTGAAACAGAGGGGCTGAAACAGAGGGGCTGAAACAGAGGGCGAGAAACAGAGGGGCTGAAACAGAGGGGCTGAAACAGAGGAGCTGAAACAGAGGTGCTGAAACTGAGGGCGAGAAACAGAGGGGCTGAAACAGAGGGGCTGAAACAGAGGAGCTGAAACAGAGGGCGAGAAACAGAGAGGCTGAAACAGAGGGCGAGAAACACAGGGGCTGAAACAGAGGGCGAGAAACAGAGGGGCTGAAACAGAGGGGATGAAACAGAGGGGCTGAAACAGAGGGCGAGAAACAGAGGGTCTGAAACAGAAGGGCTGAAACAGAGGAGCTGAAACAGAGGGCGATAGACAGAGTGGCTGAAACAGAGGGCAAGAAACAGAGGGGCTGAAACAGAGGGCGAGAAACAGAGGGGCTGAAACAGAGGGGCTGAAACAGAGGGGCTGAAACAGAGGGGCTGAAACAGAGGGGCTGAACCAGAAGGGCTGAAACAGAGGGCGAGAAACAGAGGGGCTGAAACAGAGGGCCAGAAACAGAGGGCGAGAAACAGAGGGACTGAAACAAAGGGGCTGAAACAGAGGGCAAGAAACAGAGGGGCTGAAACAAAGGGGCTGAAACAGTGGGGCTGAAACAGAGGGGCTGAAACAGAGGGCGAGAAACAGAGGGGCTGAAACAGAGGGCGAGAAACAGAGGGGCTGAAACAGAGGGCGAGAAATAGAGGGGCTGAAACAGAGTGGCTGAAACAGAGGGGCTGAAACAGAGGGCGAGAAACAGAGGGGCTGAATCAGAGGGCGAGAAACAGAGGGGCTGAAACAGAGGGCGAGAAACAGAGGGGCTGAATCAGAGGGGCTGAATCAGAGGGGCTGAAACAGAGGGGTTGAATCAGAGGGGCTGAAACAGAGGGCGAGAAACAGAGGGGCTGAAACAGAGGGCGAGAAACAGAGGGGCAGAAACAGAAGGCGAGAAACAGAGGGGCTGAAACAGAGTGCGAGAAACAGATGGGCTGAAACAGAGGGGCTGAAACAGAGGGCGAGAAACAGAGGGGCTGAAACAGAGGGCGAGAAACAGAGGGGCAGAAACAGAGGGCGAGAAACAGAGGGGCTGAAACAGAGGGGCTGAAACAGAGGGGCTGAAACAGAGGGGCTGAAACAGTGGGCGAGCAACTAAGGGACTGAAACAGCGGGCGAGAAACAGAGTGCGAGAAACAGAGAGGCTGAAACAGAGGGGCTGAAACAGACAGGCTGAAACAGAGCGCCTGAAACAGAGGGGCTGAATCAGAGGGGCTGAAACAGAGGGGCTTAAATAGAGGGGCTGAAACAGAGGGGATGAATCAGAGGGGCTGAAACAGAGGGGCTGAATCAGAGGGGCTGAAACAGAGGGCGAGAAACAGAGGGGCTGAAACAGAGGGCGAGAAACAGAGGGGCTGAAACAGAGGGCGAGAAACAGAGGGCGAGAAACAGAGGGGCTGAAACAGAGGGCGAGAAACAGAGGGGCTGAAACAGAGGTCGAGAAACAGAGGGGCTTAAACAGAGGGGCTGAAACAGAGGGGCTGAAACAGAGGGCGAGAAACAGAGGTGCTGAAACAGAGGGCGAGAAACAGAGGGGCTGAAACAGAGGGCGAGAAACAGAGGGGCTGAAACAGAGGGCGAGAAACAGAGGTGCTGAAACAGAGGGCGAGAAACAGAGGGCGAGAAACAGAGGGACTGAAACAGTGGGGCTGAAACAGAGGGGCTGAAACAGAGGGCGAGAAACAGAGGCGCTGAAACAGAGGGCGAGAAACAGAGGACGAGAAACAGAGGGGCTGAAACAGAGGGGGAGAAACAGAGGTGCTGAAACAGAGGGCGAGAAACAGAGGGCGAGAAACAGAGGGACTGAAACAGTGGAGCTGAAACAGAGGGGCTGAAACAGAGGGCGAGAAACAGAGGTGCTGAAACAGAGGGCGAGAAACAGAAGGGCTGAAACAGAGGGCGAGAAACAGAGGGTCTGAAACAGAGGGGCTGACACAGTGGGGCTGAAACAGAGGGGCTGAAACAGAAGGGGAGAAACAGATGGGCTGAAACAGAGGGCGAGAAACAGAGGGGCTGAAACAGAGGGCGAGAAACAGAGGGGCTGAATCAGAGGGGCTGAATCAGAGGGGCTGAAACAGAGGGGCTGAAACACTGGGCGAGAAACTAAGGGACTGAAACAGTGGGCGAGAAACAGAGTGCGAGAAACAGAGGGGCTGAAACAGTGGGGCTGAAACAGATGGGCTGAAACAGAGAGCCTGAAACAGAGGGGCTGAATCAGAGGGGCTGAAACAGAGGGGCTGAAATAGAGGGGCTGAAACAGAGGGGATGAATCAGAGGGGCTGAAACAGAGGGGCTGAATCAGAGGGGCTGAAACGGAGGGTGAGAAACAGAGGGGCTGAAACAGAGGGCGAGGAACAGAGGGGCTGAAACAGAGGGCGAGAAACAGAGGGGCTTAAACAGAGGGGCTGAAACAGAGGGGCTGAAACAGAGGGGCTGAAACGGAGGGCGAGAAACAGAGGGGCTGAAACAGAGTGCAAGAAACAGAGGGGCTGAAACAGAGGGCGAGAAACAGAGGGGCTGAAACAGAGGGGCTGAAACAGAGGGGCTGAAACAGAGGGCGAGAAACAGAGGGGCTGAAACAGAGGGCGAGAAACAGAGGGGCTGAAACAGAGGGCGAGAAACAGAGGGCGAGAAAGAGAGGGACTGAAACAGAGGGGCTGAAACAGAGGGGCTGAAACAGAGGGCGAGAAACAGAGGGGCAGAAACAGAGGGCGAGAAACAGAGGGGCTGAAACAGAGGGGATGAAACAGAGGGGCTGAATCGGAGGGGCTGAAACAGAGGGGCTGAAACAGAGGGGCTGAAACAGAGGGCGAGAAACAGAGGGGCTGAAACAGAGGGGCAGAAACAGAGGGGCTGAAACAGAGGGGCTGAAACAGAGGGCGAGAAACAGAGGGGGTGAATCAGAGGGGCTGAAACAGAGGGGCTGAAACAGTGGGCGAGAAACTAAGGGACTGAAACAGCGGGCGAGACACAGAGTGCGAGAAACAGAGAGGCTGAAACAGCAGGCGAGACACAGAGTGCGAGAAACAGAGGGGCTGAAACAGAGGGGCTGAAACAGAGAGCCTGAAACAGAGGGGCTGAATCAGAGGGGCTGAAACAGAGGGGCTGAAATTGAGGGGCTGAAACAGAGGGGATGAATCAGAGGGGTTGAAACAGAGGGGCTGAATCAGAGGGTCTGAAACAGAGGGCGAGAAACAGAGGGGCTGAAACAGAGGTCGAGAAACAGAGGGGCTGAAACAGAGGGCGAGAAACAGAGGGGCTGAAACAGAGGGCGAGAAACAGAGGGGCTGAAACAGAGGGGCTGAAACAGAGGGGCTGAAACAGAGGGCGAGAAACAGAGGGGCTGAAACAGAGGGCGAGAAACAGAGGGGCTGAAACAGAGGGCGAGAAACAGAGGGGCTGAAACAGAGGGCGAGAAACAGAGGGGCTGAAACAGAGGGCGAGAAACAGAGGGGCTGAAACAGAGGGCGAGAAACAGAGGGGCTGAAACAGAGGGCGAGAAACAGAGGGGCTGAAACAGAGGGCGAGAAACAGAGGGCGAGAAAGAGAGGGACTGAAACAGAGGGGCTGAATCAGAGGGGCTGAAACAGAGGGCGAGAAACAGAGGGGCGGAAGCAGAGGGCGAGAAACAGAGGGGCTGAAACAGAGGGGCTGAATCGGAGGGGCTGAAACAGAGGGGCTGAAACAGAAGGGCTGAAACAGAGGGCGAGAAACAGAGGGGCTGAAACAGGGGTGCAGAAACAGAGGGGCTGAAACAGAGGGGCTGAAACAGAGGGCGAGAAACAGAGGGGGTGAATCAGAGGGGCTGAAACAGAGGGGCTGAAACAGTGGGCGAGAAACTAAGGGACTGAAACAGCGGGCGAGACACAGAGTGCGAGAAACAGAGGGGCTGAAACAGAGGGGCTGAAACAGAGGGGCTGAAACAGAGGTCGAGAAACAGAGGGGCTGAAACAGAGGGCGAGAAACAGAGGGGCTGAAACAGAGGGCGAGAAACAGAGGGGCTGAAACAGAGGGCGAGAAACAGAGGGGCTGAAAGAGAGGGCGAGAAACAGAGGGGCTGAAACAGAGGGGCTGAAACAGAGGGCGAGAAACAGAGGGGCTGAAACAGAGGGGCTGAAACAGAGGGGCTGAAACAGAGGGGCTGAAACAGAGGGCGAGAATTAGAGGGGCTGAAACGGTGGGCGAGAAACAGAGGGGCTGAAACAGAGGGCGAGAAACAGAGGGGCTGAAACAGAGGGCGAGAAACAGAGGGGCTGAAACAGGGGGGCTGAAACAGAGGGGCTGAAACAGAGGGTCTGAAACAGAGGGCGAGAAACAGAGGGGCTGAAACAGAGGGCGAGAAACAGAGGGGCTGAAACAGAGGGCGAGAAACAGAGGGGCTGAAACAGAGGGCGAGAAACAGTGGGGCTGAAACAGAGGGGCTGAAACAGAGGGGCTGAAACAGAGGGGCTGAAACAGAGGGCAAGAAACAGAGGGGCTGAAACAGAGGGCGAGAAACAGAGGGGCTGAAACAGAGGGCGAGAAACAGAGGGGCTGAAACAGAGGGCGAGAAACAGAGGGGCTGAAACAGAGGGCGAGAAACTGAGGGCGAGAAAGAGAGGGACTGAAACAGAGGGGCTGAAACAGAGGGGCTGAAACAGAGGGTGAGAAACAGAGGGGCGGAAACAGAGGGCGAGAAACAGAGGGGCTGAAACAGAGGGGCTGGAACAGATGGGCTGAATCGGAGGTGCTGAAACAGAGGGACTGAAACAGAGGGGCTGAAACAGAGGGCGAGAAACAGAGGGGCTGAAACAGAGGGGCAGAAACAGAGGGGCTGAAACAGAGGGGCTGAAACAGAGGGCGAGAAACAGAGGGGGTGAATCAGAGGGGCTGAAACAGAGGGGCTGAAACAGTGGGCGAGAAACTAAGGGACTGAAACAGCGGGCGAGACACAGAGTGCGAGAAACAGAGGGGCTGAAACAGAGGGGCTGAAACAGATGGGCTGAAACAGAGAGCCTGAAACAGAGGGGCTGAATCAGAGGGGCTGAAACAGAGGGGCTGAAATAGAGTGGCTGAAACAGAGGGGATGAATCAGAGGGGCTGAAACAGAGGGGCTGAATCAGAGGATATGAAACAGAGGGCGAGAAACAGAGGGGCTGAAACAGAGGTCGAGAAACAGAGGGGCTGAAACAGAGGGGCTGAAACAGAGGGCGAGAAACAGAGGGGCTGAAACAGAGGAGCTGAAACAGAGGGGCTGAAACAGAGGGCGAGAAACAGAGGGGCTGAAACAGAGGGCGAGAAACAGAGGGGCTGAAACAGAGGGGCTGAAACAGAGGGGCTGAAACAGAGGGGCTGAAACAGAGGGCGAGAAACAGAGGGGCTGAAACAGAGGGCGAGAAACAGAGGGGCTGAAACAGAGGGCGAGAATCAGTGGGGCTGAAACAGAGGGGCTGAAACAGAGGGGCTGAAACAGAGGGGCTGAAACAGAGGGGCTGAAACAGAGGGCGAGAAACAGAGGGGCTGAAACAGAGGGGCTGAAACAGAGGGGCTGAAACAGAGGGCGAGAAACAGAGAGGCTGAAACAGAGGGCGAGAAACAGAGGGGCTGAAACAGAGGAGCTGAAACAGAGGGGCTGAAACAGAGGGCGAGAAACAGAGGGGCTGAAACAGAGGGCGAGAAACAGAGGGGCTGAAACAGAGGGGCTGAAACAGAGGGGCTGAAACAGAGGGGCTGAAACAGAGGGCGAGAAACAGAGGGGCTGAAACAGAGGGCGAGAAACAGAGGGGCTGAAACAGAGGGCGAGAATCAGTGGGGCTGAAACAGAGGGGCTGAAACAGAGGGGCTGAAACAGAGGGGCTGAAACAGAGGGGCTGAAACAGAGGGCGAGAAACAGAGGGGCTGAAACAGAGGGGCTGAAACAGAGGGGCTGAAACAGAGGGCGAGAAACAGAGAGGCTGAAACAGAGGGCGAGAAACAGAGGGGCTGAAACAGAGGGCAAGAAACAGAGGGGCTGAAACAGAGGGCGAGAAACAGAGGGGCTGAAACAGAGGGGCTGAAACAGAGGGGCTGAAACAGAGGGCTGAAACAGAGGGCGAGAAACAGAGGAGCTGAAACAGAGGGCGAGAAACAGAGGGGCTGAAATAGAGGGCGAGAAACAGAGGGGCTGAAACAGAGGGGCTGAAACAGAGGGCGAGAATCAGAGGGGCTGAAACAGAGGGCGAGAAACAGAGGAGCTGAAACAGAGGGCGAGAAACAGAGAGGCTGAAACAGAGGGCGAGGAACAGAGTGGCTGAAACAGAGTGCAAGAAACAGAGGAGCTGAAACAGAGGGCGAGAAACAGAGGGGCTGAAACAGAGGGGCTGAAACAGAGGGGCTGAAACAGAGGGGCTGAAACAGAAGGGCTGAAACAGAGGGCAAGAAACAGAGGGGCTGAAACAGAGGGCTAGAAACAGAGCGCGAGAAACAGAGGGACTGAAACAGAGGGGCTGAAACAGAGGGGCAGAAACAGAGGGCGAGAAACAGAGCGGCTGAAACAGAGGGCGAGAAACAGAGGGGCTGAAACAAAGGGGCTGAAACAGTGGGGCTGAAACAGAGGGGCTGAAACAGAGGGCGAGAAATAGAGGGGCTGAAACAGAGGGCGAGAAACAGAGGGGCTGAAACAGAGGGCGAGAAACAGAGGGGCTGAAACAGAGGGGCTGAAACAGAGGGGCTGAAACAGAGGGGCTGAAACAGAGGGGTTGAATCAGAGGGGCTGAAACAGAGGGCGAGAAACAGAGGGGCTGAAACAGAGGGCGAGAAACAGAGGGGCAGAAACAGAAGGCGAGAAACAGAGGGGCTGAAACAGAGTGCGAGAAACAGATGGGCTGAAACAGAGGGGCTGAAACAGAGGGCGAGAAACAGAGGGGCTGAAACAGAGGGCGAGAAACAGAGGGGCAGAAACAGAGGGCGAGAAACAGAGGGGCTGAAACAGAGGGGCTGAAACAGAGGGGCTGAAACAGAGGGGCTGAAACAGTGGGCGAGCAACTAAGGGACTGAAACAGCGGGCGAGAAACAGAGTGCGAGAAACAGAGAGGCTGAAACAGAGGGGCTGAAACAGACAGGCTGAAACAGAGCGCCTGAAACAGAGGGGCTGAATCAGAGGGGCTGAAACAGAGGGGCTTAAATAGAGGGGCTGAAACAGAGGGGATGAATCAGAGGGGCTGAAACAGAGGGGCTGAATCAGAGGGGCTGAAACAGAGGGCGAGAAACAGAGGGGCTGAAACAGAGGGCGAGAAACAGAGGGGCTGAAACAGAGGGCGAGAAACAGAGGGCGAGAAACAGAGGGGCTGAAACAGAGGGCGAGAAACAGAGGGGCTGAAACAGAGGTCGAGAAACAGAGGGGCTTAAACAGAGGGGCTGAAACAGAGGGGCTGAAACAGAGGGCGAGAAACAGAGGTGCTGAAACAGAGGGCGAGAAACAGAGGGGCTGAAACAGAGGGCGAGAAACAGAGGGGCTGAAACAGAGGGCGAGAAACAGAGGTGCTGAAACAGAGGGCGAGAAACAGAGGGCGAGAAACAGAGGGACTGAAACAGTGGGGCTGAAACAGAGGGGCTGAAACAGAGGGCGAGAAACAGAGGCGCTGAAACAGAGGGCGAGAAACAGAGGACGAGAAACAGAGGGGCTGAAACAGAGGGGGAGAAACAGAGGTGCTGAAACAGAGGGCGAGAAACAGAGGGCGAGAAACAGAGGGACTGAAACAGTGGAGCTGAAACAGAGGGGCTGAAACAGAGGGCGAGAAACAGAGGTGCTGAAACAGAGGGCGAGAAACAGAAGGGCTGAAACAGAGGGCGAGAAACAGAGGGTCTGAAACAGAGGGGCTGACACAGTGGGGCTGAAACAGAGGGGCTGAAACAGAAGGGGAGAAACAGATGGGCTGAAACAGAGGGCGAGAAACAGAGGGGCTGAAACAGAGGGCGAGAAACAGAGGGGCTGAATCAGAGGGGCTGAATCAGAGGGGCTGAAACAGAGGGGCTGAAACACTGGGCGAGAAACTAAGGGACTGAAACAGTGGGCGAGAAACAGAGTGCGAGAAACAGAGGGGCTGAAACAGTGGGGCTGAAACAGATGGGCTGAAACAGAGAGCCTGAAACAGAGGGGCTGAATCAGAGGGGCTGAAACAGAGGGGCTGAAATAGAGGGGCTGAAACAGAGGGGATGAATCAGAGGGGCTGAAACAGAGGGGCTGAATCAGAGGGGCTGAAACGGAGGGTGAGAAACAGAGGGGCTGAAACAGAGGGCGAGGAACAGAGGGGCTGAAACAGAGGGCGAGAAACAGAGGGGCTTAAACAGAGGGGCTGAAACAGAGGGGCTGAAACAGAGGGGCTGAAACGGAGGGCGAGAAACAGAGGGGCTGAAACAGAGTGCAAGAAACAGAGGGGCTGAAACAGAGGGCGAGAAACAGAGGGGCTGAAACAGAGGGGCTGAAACAGAGGGCGAGAAACAGAGGGGCTGAAACAGAGGGCGAGAAACAGAGGGGCTGAAACAGAGGGCGAGAAACAGAGGGCGAGAAAGAGAGGGACTGAAACAGAGGGGCTGAAACAGAGGGGCTGAAACAGAGGGCGAGAAACAGAGGGGCAGAAACAGAGGGCGAGAAACAGAGGGGCTGAAACAGAGGGGATGAAACAGAGGGGCTGAATCGGAGGGGCTGAAACAGAGGGGCTGAAACAGAGGGGCTGAAACAGAGGGCGAGAAACAGAGGGGCTGAAACAGAGGGGCAGAAACAGAGGGGCTGAAACAGAGGGGCTGAAACAGAGGGCGAGAAACAGAGGGGGTGAATCAGAGGGGCTGAAACAGAGGGGCTGAAACAGTGGGCGAGAAACTAAGGGACTGAAACAGCGGGCGAGACACAGAGTGCGAGAAACAGAGAGGCTGAAACAGCAGGCGAGACACAGAGTGCGAGAAACAGAGGGGCTGAAACAGAGGGGCTGAAACAGAGAGCCTGAAACAGAGGGGCTGAATCAGAGGGGCTGAAACAGAGGGGCTGAAATTGAGGGGCTGAAACAGAGGGGATGAATCAGAGGGGTTGAAACAGAGGGGCTGAATCAGAGGGTCTGAAACAGAGGGCGAGAAACAGAGGGGCTGAAACAGAGGTCGAGAAACAGAGGGGCTGAAACAGAGGGCGAGAAACAGAGGGGCTGAAACAGAGGGCGAGAAACAGAGGGGCTGAAACAGAGGGGCTGAAACAGAGGGGCTGAAACAGAGGGCGAGAAACAGAGGGGCTGAAACAGAGGGCGAGAAACAGAGGGGCTGAAACAGAGGGCGAGAAACAGAGGGGCTGAAACAGAGGGGCTGAAACAGAGGGGCTGAAACAGAGGGCGAGAAACAGAGGGGCTGAAACAGAGGGCGAGAAACAGAGGGGCTGAAACAGAGGGCGAGAAACAGAGGGCGAGAAAGAGAGGGACTGAAACAGAGGGGCTGAATCAGAGGGGCTGAAACAGAGGGCGAGAAACAGAGGGGCGGAAGCAGAGGGCGAGAAACAGAGGGGCTGAAACAGAGGGGCTGAATCGGAGGGGCTGAAACAGAGGGGCTGAAACAGAAGGGCTGAAACAGAGGGCGAGAAACAGAGGGGCTGAAACAGGGGTGCAGAAACAGAGGGGCTGAAACAGAGGGGCTGAAACAGAGGGCGAGAAACAGAGGGGGTGAATCAGAGGGGCTGAAACAGAGGGGCTGAAACAGTGGGCGAGAAACTAAGGGACTGAAACAGCGGGCGAGACACAGAGTGCGAGAAACAGAGGGGCTGAAACAGAGGGGCTGAAACAGAGGGGCTGAAACAGAGGTCGAGAAACAGAGGGGCTGAAACAGAGGGCGAGAAACAGAGGGGCTGAAACAGAGGGCGAGAAACAGAGGGGCTGAAACAGAGGGCGAGAAACAGAGGGGCTGAAAGAGAGGGCGAGAAACAGAGGGGCTGAAACAGAGGGGCTGAAACAGAGGGCGAGAAACAGAGGGGCTGAAACAGAGGGGCTGAAACAGAGGGGCTGAAACAGAGGGGCTGAAACAGAGGGCGAGAATTAGAGGGGCTGAAACGGTGGGCGAGAAACAGAGGGGCTGAAACAGAGGGCGAGAAACAGAGGGGCTGAAACAGAGGGCGAGAAACAGAGGGGCTGAAACAGGGGGGCTGAAACAGAGGGGCTGAAACAGAGGGTCTGAAACAGAGGGCGAGAAACAGAGGGGCTGAAACAGAGGGCGAGAAACAGAGGGGCTGAAACAGAGGGCGAGAAACAGAGGGGCTGAAACAGAGGGCGAGAAACAGTGGGGCTGAAACAGAGGGGCTGAAACAGGGGGGCTGAAACAGAGGGGCTGAAACAGAGGGCAAGAAACAGAGGGGCTGAAACAGAGGGCGAGAAACAGAGGGGCTGAAACAGAGGGCGAGAAACAGAGGGGCTGAAACAGAGGGCGAGAAACAGAGGGGCTGAAACAGAGGGCGAGAAACTGAGGGCGAGAAAGAGAGGGACTGAAACAGAGGGGCTGAAACAGAGGGGCTGAAACAGAGGGTGAGAAACAGAGGGGCGGAAACAGAGGGCGAGAAACAGAGGGGCTGAAACAGAGGGGCTGGAACAGATGGGCTGAATCGGAGGTGCTGAAACAGAGGGACTGAAACAGAGGGGCTGAAACAGAGGGCGAGAAACAGAGGGGCTGAAACAGAGGGGCAGAAACAGAGGGGCTGAAACAGAGGGGCTGAAACAGAGGGCGAGAAACAGAGGGGGTGAATCAGAGGGGCTGAAACAGAGGGGCTGAAACAGTGGGCGAGAAACTAAGGGACTGAAACAGCGGGCGAGACACAGAGTGCGAGAAACAGAGGGGCTGAAACAGAGGGGCTAAAACAGATGGGCTGAAACAGAGAGCCTGAAACAGAGGGGCTGAATCAGAGGGGCTGAAACAGAGGGGCTGAAATAGAGTGGCTGAAACAGAGGGGATGAATCAGAGGGGCTGAAACAGAGGGGCTGAATCAGAGGATATGAAACAGAGGGCGAGAAACAGAGGGGCTGAAACAGAGGTCGAGAAACAGAGGGGCTGAAACAGAGGGGCTGAAACAGAGGGCGAGAAACAGAGGGGCTGAAACAGAGGAGCTGAAACAGAGGGGCTGAAACAGAGGGCGAGAAACAGAGGGGCTGAAACAGAGGGCGAGAAACAGAGGGGCTGAAACAGAGGGGCTGAAACAGAGGGGCTGAAACAGAGGGGCTGAAACAGAGGGCGAGAAACAGAGGGGCTGAAACAGAGGGCGAGAAACAGAGGGGCTGAAACAGAGGGCGAGAATCAGTGGGGCTGAAACAGAGGGGCTGAAACAGAGGGGCTGAAACAGAGGGGCTGAAACAGAGGGGCTGAAACAGAGGGCGAGAAACAGAGGGGCTGAAACAGAGGGGCTGAAACAGAGGGGCTGAAACAGAGGGCGAGAAACAGAGAGGCTGAAACAGAGGGCGAGAAACAGAGGGGCTGAAACAGAGGAGCTGAAACAGAGGGGCTGAAACAGAGGGCGAGAAACAGAGGGGCTGAAACAGAGGGCGAGAAACAGAGGGGCTGAAACAGAGGGGCTGAAACAGAGGGGCTGAAACAGAGGGGCTGAAACAGAGGGCGAGAAACAGAGGGGCTGAAACAGAGGGCGAGAAACAGAGGGGCTGAAACAGAGGGCGAGAATCAGTGGGGCTGAAACAGAGGGGCTGAAACAGAGGGGCTGAAACAGAGGGGCTGAAACAGAGGGGCTGAAACAGAGGGCGAGAAACAGAGGGGCTGAAACAGAGGGGCTGAAACAGAGGGGCTGAAACAGAGGGCGAGAAACAGAGAGGCTGAAACAGAGGGCGAGAAACAGAGGGGCTGAAACAGAGGGCAAGAAACAGAGGGGCTGAAACAGAGGGCGAGAAACAGAGGGGCTGAAACAGAGGGGCTGAAACAGAGGGGCTGAAACAGAGGGCTGAAACAGAGGGCGAGAAACAGAGGAGCTGAAACAGAGGGCGAGAAACAGAGGGGCTGAAATAGAGGGCGAGAAACAGAGGGGCTGAAACAGAGGGGCTGAAACAGAGGGCGAGAATCAGAGGGGCTGAAACAGAGGGCGAGAAACAGAGGAGCTGAAACAGAGGGCGAGAAACAGAGAGGCTGAAACAGAGGGCGAGGAACAGAGTGGCTGAAACAGAGTGCAAGAAACAGAGGAGCTGAAACAGAGGGCGAGAAACAGAGGGGCTGAAACAGAGGGGCTGAAACAGAGGGGCTGAAACAGAGGGGCTGAAACAGAAGGGCTGAAACAGAGGGCAAGAAACAGAGGGGCTGAAACAGAGGGCTAGAAACAGAGCGCGAGAAACAGAGGGACTGAAACAGAGGGGCTGAAACAGAGGGGCAGAAACAGAGGGCGAGAAACAGAGCGGCTGAAACAGAGGGCGAGAAACAGAGGGGCTGAAACAAAGGGGCTGAAACAGTGGGGCTGAAACAGAGGGGCTGAAACAGAGGGCGAGAAATAGAGGGGCTGAAACAGAGGGCGAGAAACAGAGGGGCTGAAACAGAGGGCGAGAAACAGAGGGGCTGAAATAGAGGGGCTGAAACAGAGGGGCTGAAACAGAGGGCGAGAAACAGAGGGGCTGAAACAGAGGGCGAGAAACAGAGGGGCTGAAACAGAGGGCGAGAAACAGAGGAGCTGAATCAGAGGGGCTGAAACAGAGGGCGAGAAACAGAGGGGCTGAAACAGAGGGCGAGAAACAGTGGGGCTGAAACAGTGGGGCTGAAACAGATGGGCTGAAACAGAGAGCCTGAAACAGAGGGGCTGAATCAGAGGGGCTGAAACAGAGGGGCTGAAATAGAGGGGCTGAAACAGAGGGGATGAATCAGAGGGGCTGAAACAGAGGGGCTGAATCAGAGGGGCTGAAACGGAGGGTGAGAAACAGAGGGGCTGAAACAGAGGGCGAGGAACAGAGGGGCTGAAACAGAGGGCGAGAAACAGAGGGGCTTAAACAGAGGGGCTGAAACAGAGGGGCTGAAACAGAGGGGCTGAAACGGAGGGCGAGAAACAGAGGGGCTGAAACAGAGTGCAAGAAACAGAGGGGCTGAAACAGAGGGCGAGAAACAGAGGGGCTGAAACAGAGGGGCTGAAACAGAGGGGCTGAAACAGAGGGCGAGAAACAGAGGGGCTGAAACAGAGGGCGAGAAACAGAGGGGCTGAAACAGAGGGCGAGAAACAGAGGGCGAGAAAGAGAGGGACTGAAACAGAGGGGCTGAAACAGAGGGGCTGAAACAGAGGGCGAGAAACAGAGGGGCAGAAACAGAGGGCGAGAAACAGAGGGGCTGAAACAGAGGGGATGAAACAGAGGGGCTGAATCGGAGGGGCTGAAACAGAGGGGCTGAAACAGAGGGGCTGAAACAGAGGGCGAGAAACAGAGGGGCTGAAACAGAGGGGCAGAAACAGAGGGGCTGAAACAGAGGGGCTGAAACAGAGGGCGAGAAACAGAGGGGGTGAATCAGAGGGGCTGAAACAGAGGGGCTGAAACAGTGGGCGAGAAACTAAGGGACTGAAACAGCGGGCGAGACACAGAGTGCGAGAAACAGAGAGGCTGAAACAGCAGGCGAGACACAGAGTGCGAGAAACAGAGGGGCTGAAACAGAGGGGCTGAAACAGAGAGCCTGAAACAGAGGGGCTGAATCAGAGGGGCTGAAACAGAGGGGCTGAAATTGAGGGGCTGAAACAGAGGGGATGAATCAGAGGGGTTGAAACAGAGGGGCTGAATCAGAGGGTCTGAAACAGAGGGCGAGAAACAGAGGGGCTGAAACAGAGGTCGAGAAACAGAGGGGCTGAAACAGAGGGCGAGAAACAGAGGGGCTGAAACAGAGGGCGAGAAACAGAGGGGCTGAAACAGAGGGGCTGAAACAGAGGGGCTGAAACAGAGGGCGAGAAACAGAGGGGCTGAAACAGAGGGCGAGAAACAGAGGGGCTGAAACAGAGGGCGAGAAACAGAGGGGCTGAAACAGAGGGGCTGAAACAGAGGGGCTGAAACAGAGGGCGAGAAACAGAGGGGCTGAAACAGAGGGCGAGAAACAGAGGGGCTGAAACAGAGGGCGAGAAACAGAGGGCGAGAAAGAGAGGGACTGAAACAGAGGGGCTGAATCAGAGGGGCTGAAACAGAGGGCGAGAAACAGAGGGGCGGAAGCAGAGGGCGAGAAACAGAGGGGCTGAAACAGAGGGGCTGAATCGGAGGGGCTGAAACAGAGGGGCTGAAACAGAAGGGCTGAAACAGAGGGCGAGAAACAGAGGGGCTGAAACAGGGGTGCAGAAACAGAGGGGCTGAAACAGAGGGGCTGAAACAGAGGGCGAGAAACAGAGGGGGTGAATCAGAGGGGCTGAAACAGAGGGGCTGAAACAGTGGGCGAGAAACTAAGGGACTGAAACAGCGGGCGAGACACAGAGTGCGAGAAACAGAGGGGCTGAAACAGAGGGGCTGAAACAGAGGTCGAGAAACAGAGGGGCTGAAACAGAGGGCGAGAAACAGAGGGGCTGAAACAGAGGGCGAGAAACAGAGGGGCTGAAACAGAGGGCGAGAAACAGAGGGGCTGAAAGAGAGGGCGAGAAACAGAGGGGCTGAAACAGAGGGGCTGAAACAGAGGGCGAGAAACAGAGGGGCTGAAACAGAGGGGCTGAAACAGAGGGGCTGAAACAGAGGGGCTGAAACAGAGGGCGAGAATTAGAGGGGCTGAAACGGTGGGCGAGAAACAGAGGGGCTGAAACAGAGGGCGAGAAACAGAGGGGCTGAAACAGAGGGCGAGAAACAGAGGGGCTGAAACAGGGGGGCTGAAACAGAGGGGCTGAAACAGAGGGTCTGAAACAGAGGGCGAGAAACAGAGGGGCTGAAACAGAGGGCGAGAAACAGAGGGGCTGAAACAGAGGGCGAGAAACAGAGGGGCTGAAACAGAGGGCGAGAAACAGTGGGGCTGAAACAGAGGGGCTGAAACAGAGGGGCTGAAACAGAGGGGCTGAAACAGAGGGCAAGAAACAGAGGGGCTGAAACAGAGGGCGAGAAACAGAGGGGCTGAAACAGAGGGCGAGAAACAGAGGGGCTGAAACAGAGGGCGAGAAACAGAGGGGCTGAAACAGAGGGCGAGAAACTGAGGGCGAGAAAGAGAGGGACTGAAACAGAGGGGCTGAAACAGAGGGGCTGAAACAGAGGGTGAGAAACAGAGGGGCGGAAACAGAGGGCGAGAAACAGAGGGGCTGAAACAGAGGGGCTGGAACAGATGGGCTGAATCGGAGGTGCTGAAACAGAGGGACTGAAACAGAGGGGCTGAAACAGAGGGCGAGAAACAGAGGGGCTGAAACAGAGGGGCAGAAACAGAGGGGCTGAAACAGAGGGGCTGAAACAGAGGGCGAGAAACAGAGGGGGTGAATCAGAGGGGCTGAAACAGAGGGGCTGAAACAGTGGGCGAGAAACTAAGGGACTGAAACAGCGGGCGAGACACAGAGTGCGAGAAACAGAGGGGCTGAAACAGAGGGGCTGAAACAGATGGGCTGAAACAGAGAGCCTGAAACAGAGGGGCTGAATCAGAGGGGCTGAAACAGAGGGGCTGAAATAGAGTGGCTGAAACAGAGGGGATGAATCAGAGGGGCTGAAACAGAGGGGCTGAATCAGAGGATATGAAACAGAGGGCGAGAAACAGAGGGGCTGAAACAGAGGTCGAGAAACAGAGGGGCTGAAACAGAGGGGCTGAAACAGAGGGCGAGAAACAGAGGGGCTGAAACAGAGGAGCTGAAACAGAGGGGCTGAAACAGAGGGCGAGAAACAGAGGGGCTGAAACAGAGGGCGAGAAACAGAGGGGCTGAAACAGAGGGGCTGAAACAGAGGGGCTGAAACAGAGGGGCTGAAACAGAGGGCGAGAAACAGAGGGGCTGAAACAGAGGGCGAGAAACAGAGGGGCTGAAACAGAGGGCGAGAATCAGTGGGGCTGAAACAGAGGGGCTGAAACAGAGGGGCTGAAACAGAGGGGCTGAAACAGAGGGGCTGAAACAGAGGGCGAGAAACAGAGGGGCTGAAACAGAGGGGCTGAAACAGAGGGGCTGAAACAGAGGGCGAGAAACAGAGAGGCTGAAACAGAGGGCGAGAAACAGAGGGGCTGAAACAGAGGAGCTGAAACAGAGGGGCTGAAACAGAGGGCGAGAAACAGAGGGGCTGAAACAGAGGGCGAGAAACAGAGGGGCTGAAACAGAGGGGCTGAAACAGAGGGGCTGAAACAGAGGGGCTGAAACAGAGGGCGAGAAACAGAGGGGCTGAAACAGAGGGCGATAAACAGAGGGGCTGAAACAGAGGGCGAGAATCAGTGGGGCTGAAACAGAGGGGCTGAAACAGAGGGGCTGAAACAGAGGGGCTGAAACAGAGGGGCTGAAACAGAGGGCGAGAAACAGAGGGGCTGAAACAGAGGGGCTGAAACAGAGGGGCTGAAACAGAGGGCGAGAAACAGAGAGGCTGAAACAGAGGGCGAGAAACAGAGGGGCTGAAACAGAGGGCAAGAAACAGAGGGGCTGAAACAGAGGGCGAGAAACAGAGGGGCTGAAACAGAGGGGCTGAAACAGAGGGGCTGAAACAGAGGGCTGAAACAGAGGGCGAGAAACAGAGGAGCTGAAACAGAGGGCGAGAAACAGACGGGCTGAAATAGAGGGCGAGAAACAGAGGGGCTGAAACAGAGGGGCTGAAACAGAGGGCGAGAATCAGAGGGGCTGAAACAGAGGGCGAGAAACAGAGGAGCTGAAACAGAGGGCGAGAAACAGAGAGGCTGAAACAGAGGGCGAGGAACAGAGTGGCTGAAACAGAGTGCAAGAAACAGAGGAGCTGAAACAGAGGGCGAGAAACAGAGGGGCTGAAACAGAGGGGCTGAAACAGAGGGGCTGAAACAGAGGGGCTGAAACAGAAGGGCTGAAACAGAGGGCAAGAAACAGAGGGGCTGAAACAGAGGGCTAGAAACAGAGCGCGAGAAACAGAGGGACTGAAACAGAGGGGCTGAAACAGAGGGGCAGAAACAGAGGGCGAGAAACAGAGCGGCTGAAACAGAGGGCGAGAAACAGAGGGGCTGAAACAAAGGGGCTGAAACAGTGGGGCTGAAACAGAGGGGCTGAAACAGAGGGCGAGAAATAGAGGGGCTGAAACAGAGGGCGAGAAACAGAGGGGCTGAAACAGAGGGCGAGAAACAGAGGGGCTGAAATAGAGGGGCTGAAACAGAGGGGCTGAAACAGAGGGCGAGAAACAGAGGGGCTGAAACAGAGGGCGAGAAACAGAGGGGCTGAAACAGAGGGCGAGAAACAGAGGAGCTGAATCAGAGGGGCTGAAACAGAGGGCGAGAAACAGAGGGGCTGAAACAGAGGGCGAGAAACAGTGGGGCTGAAACAGAGGGGCTAAAACAGAGGGTGAGAAACAGAGGGGCTGAAACAGAGGGCGAGAAACAGAGAGGCTCAAACAGAGGGGCTGAAACAGAGGCGCTGATTCAGAGGGGCTGAAACAGAGGGGCTGAATCAGAGGGGCTGAAACAGAGGGCGAGAAACAGAGGGGCTGAAACAGAGGGCGAGAAACAGAGGGGCAGAAACAGAGGGCGAGAAACAGAGGGGCTGAAACAGAGAGTGCGAATCAGAGGGGCTGAAACAGAGGGCGAGAAACAGAGGGGCTGAAACAGAGTGCGAGAAACAGAGGGCAAGAAACAGAGGGGCTGAAACAGAGTGGCTGAAACAGAAGGGCTGAAACAGAGGGGCTGAAACAGAGGGCGAGAAACAGAGGGGCTGAAGCAGAGGGGCTGAATCAGAGGGGCTGAAACAGAGGGGCTGAAACAGAGGGGCTGAAACAGAAGGCGAGAAACAGAGGGGCTGAAACAGAGGGCGAGAATCAGAGGGGCAGAAACAGAGGGCGAGAAACAGAGGGGCTGAAACAGAGGGGCTGAAACAGAGGGCGAGAAACAGAGGGGCTGAAACAGAGGGCGAGAAACAGAGGGGCTGAAACAGAGGGGCTGAAACAGAGGGCGAGAAACAGAGGGGCTGAAACAGAGGGTGCGAAACGTAGGGGCTGAAACAGAGGGCGAGAAACAGAGGGCTGAAACAGAGGGGCTGAAACAGGGGGGCTGAAACAGAGGGGCTGAATCGGAGGGGCTGAAACAGAGGGGCTGAATCGGAGGGGCTGAAACAGAGGGGCAGAAACAGAGGGGCTGAAACAGAGGGCGAGAAACAGCGGGGCTGAATCAGAGGGGCTGAATCAGAGGGGCTGAAACAGAGGGGCTGAAACAGTGGGCGAGAAACTAAGGGACTGAAACAGCGGTCGAGAAACAGAGTGCGAGAAACAGAGGGGCTGAAACAGAGGGGCTGAAACAGACGGGCTGAAACAGAGAGCCTGAAACAGAGGGGCTGAATCAGAGGGGCTTAAACAGAGAGGCTGAAATAGAGGGGCTGAAACAGAGGGGATGAATCAGAGGGGCTGAAACAGAGGGGCTGAATCAGAGGGGCTGAAACAGAGGGTGATAAACAGAGGGTCTGAAACAGAGGGCGAGAAACAGAGGGGCTGAAACAGAGGGCGAGAATAAGAGGGGCTGAAACAGAGGGGCTGAAACAGAGGGGCTGAAACGGAGGGCGAGAAACAGAGGGGCTGAAACAGAGGGCAAGAAACAGAGGGGATGAAACAGAGGGCGAGAAACAGAGGGGCTGAAACAGAGGGGCTGAAACAGAGGGGCTGAAACAGAGGGCGAGAAACAGAGGGGCTGAAACAGAGGGCGAGAAACATAGGGGCTGAAACAGAGGGCGAGAAACACAGGGCGAGAAACAGAGGGAATGAAACAGAGGGGCTGAAACAGAGGGCGAGAAACAGAGGGGCTGAAACAGAGGGCGAGAAACAGAGGGGCTGAAACAGAGGGCGAGAAACAGAGGGTCTGAAACAGAGGGGCTGACACAGTGGGGCTGAAACAGAGGGGCTGAAACAGAGGGCGAGAAATAGAGGGGCTGAAACAGAGGGCGAGAAACAGAGGCGCTGAAACAGAGGGGCTGAAACAGAGGGGCTGAAACAGAGGGCAAGAAACAGAGGGGATGAAACAGAGGGCGAGAAACAGAGGGGCTGAAACAGAGGGGCTGAAACAGAGGGGCTGAAACAGAGGGCGAGAAACAGAGGGGCTGAAACAGAGGGCGAGAAACATAGGGGCTGAAATAGAGGGCGAGAAACACAGGGCGAGAAACAGAGGGAATGAAACAGAGGGGCTGAAACAGAGGGCGAGAAACAGAGGGGCTGAAACAGAGGGCGAGAAACAGAGGGGCTGAAAAAGAGGGCGAGAAACAGAGGGCGAGAAACAGAGGGGCTGAATCAGAGGGGCTGAAACAGAGGGCGAGAAACAGAGGGGCTGAAACAGAGGGCGAGAAACAGCGGGGCTGAAACAGAGGGGCTGAAACAGAGGGTGAGAAACAGAGGAGCTGAAACAGAGGGCGAGAAACAGAGGAGCTGAAACAGAGGGGCTGAAACAGAGGGGCTGAATCAGAGGGGCTGATTCAGAGGGGCTGAATCAGAGGGGCTGAATCAGAGGGGCTGAAACAGAGGGCGAGAAACAGAGGGGCTGAAACAGAGGGCGGGAAACAGAGGGGCTGAAACAGAGCGCGAGAAACAGAGTGTCTGAAACAGAGGGGCTGAAACAGAGGGCGAGAAATAGAGGGGCTGAAACAGGGGGCGAGAAACAGAGGGACTGAAAAAGAGGGCGAGAAACAGAGGGGCTGAAACAGAGGGGCTGAAACAGAGGGCGAGAAACAGAGGGGCTGAATCAGAGGGCGAGAAACAGAGGGGCTGAAACAGAGGGCGAGAAACAGAGGGGCTGAAACAGAGGGCGAGAAACAGAGGGCGAGAAACAGAGGGACTGAAACAGAGGGGCTGAAACAGAGGGGCTGAAACAGAGGGCGAGAAACAGAGGGGCTGAAACAGAGGGCAAGAAACAGAGGGGCTGAAACAGAGGGGCTGACACAGTGGGGCTGAAACAGAGGGGCTGAAACAGAGGGCGAGAAATAGAGGGGCTGAAACAGAGGGGCTGACACAATGGGGCTGAAACAGAGGGGCTGAAACAGAGGGCGAGAA
This sequence comes from Chiloscyllium punctatum, assembly GCF_047496795.1. Lineage (NCBI taxonomy): Eukaryota > Metazoa > Chordata > Chondrichthyes > Orectolobiformes > Hemiscylliidae > Chiloscyllium > Chiloscyllium punctatum. The sequence continues at coordinate 535,594 of NC_092779.1, read as the reverse complement.
ACAGAGGGGCTGAAACAGAGGGGCTGAAACAGAGGGGCTGAATCAGAGGGGCTGATTCAGAGGGGCTGAAACAGAGGGGCTGAATCAGAGGGTCTGAAACAGAGGGCGAGAAACAGAGGGGCTGAAACAGAGAGCGAGAAACAGAGGGGCTGAAACAGAGTGCGAGAAACAGACGGGCAGAAACAGAGGGCGAGAAACAGTGGGACTGAAACAGAGGGGCTGAAACAGAGAGCGCGAAACAGAGGGCAAGAAACAGAGGGTGAGAAACAGAGGGGCTGTAACAGAGGGCGAGAAACAGAGGGGCAGAAACAGAGGGCGATAAACGGAGGGGCTGAAACAGAGGGGCTGAAACAGAGGGGCTGAAACAGAGGGCGAGAAACAGAGGGGCTGAAACAGAGGGCGAGAAACAGAGGGGCTGAAACAGAGGGCGAGAAACAGAGGGCGAGAATCAGAGGGACTGAAACAGAGGGGCGGAAACAGAGGGGCTGACACACACGACGAGAAACAGAGGGGCTGAAACAGTGGGCGAGAAACAGACGGGCTGAAACAGAGGGCGAGAAACAGAGGGTCTGAAACAGAGGGGCTGTCACAGTGGGGCTGAAACAGAGGGGCTGAAACAGAGGGCGAGAATTGGAGGGGCTGAAACAGAGGGACTGAAACAGAGGGCGAGAAACAGAGGGGCTGAAACAGAGGGTGAGAAACAGAGGGCGAGAAACAGAGGGACTGAAACAGAGGGGCTGAAACAGAGGGGCTGAATCAGAGGGCGAGAAACAGAGGGGCTGAACAGAGAGGCTGAAACAGAGGGCGAGAAACAGAGGGGCTGAAACAGAGGTCAAGAAACAGAGGGGCTGAAACAGAGGGCGAGAAACAGAGGGGCTGAAACAGAGGGGCTGAAACAGAGGGGCTGAAACAGAGGGGCTGAAACAGAGGGCGAGAAACAGAGGGGCTGAAACAGAGGGCGAGAAACAGAGGGGCTGAAAGAGAGGGCGAGAAACAGAGGGCGAGAAACAGAGGGACTGAAACAGAGGGGCTGAAACAGAGGGGCTGAAACAGAGGGCGAGAAACAGTGGGGCTGAAACAGAGGGGCTGACACAGTGGGGCTGAAACAGAGGGGCTGAAACAGAGGGCGAGAAATGGAGGTGCTGAAACAGAGGGTGAGAAACAGAGGGGCTGAAACAAAGGGTGAGAAACAGAGGGGCTGAAACAGAGGGCGAGAAACAGAGGGGCTGAAAAAGAGGGGCTGAAACAGAGGGGCTGAAACAGAGGGCATGAAACAGAGGGGCTGAAAAAGAGGGCGTGAAACAGAGGGCGAGAAACAGAGGGCGAGAAACAGAGGGGCTGAAACAGAGGGCGAGAAACAGAGGGGCTGAAAGAGAGGGCGAGAAACAGAGGGGCTGAAACAGAGGGGCTGAAACAGTGGGGCTGAAACAGAGGGGCTGAAACAGAGTGCGAGAAATAGAGGGTACTGAAACAGAGGGCGAGAAACAGAGGGGCTGAAACAGAGGGTGAGAAACAGAGGGGCTGAAACAGAGGGGCTGAAACAGAGGGGCTGAAACAGAGGGGCTGAAACAGAGTGCGAGAAATAGAGGGTACTGAAACAGAGGGCGAGAAACAGAGGGGCTGAAACAGAGGGTGAGAAACAGAGGCGCTGAAACAGAGGGGCTGAAACAGAGGGGCTGAAACAGAGGGCAAGAAACAGAGGGGCTGAAAAAGAGGGCGAGAAACAGAGGGCGAGAAACAGAGGGGCTGAATCAGAGGGGCTGAAACAGAGGGCGAGAAACAGAGGGGCTGAAACAGAGGGCGAGAAACAGCGGGGCTGAAACAGAGGGGCTGAAACAGAGGGTGAGAAACAGAGGGGCTGAAACAGAGGGTGAGAAACAGAGGGGCTGAAACAGAGGGGCTGAAACAGAGGGGCTGAAACAGAGGGGCTGAAACAGAGTGCGAGAAATAGAGGGTACTGAAACAGAGGGCGAGAAACAGAGGGGCTGAAACAGAGGGTGAGAAACAGAGGGGCTGAAACAGAGGGGCTGAAACAGAGGGGCTGAAACAGAGGGGCTGAAACAGAGTGCGAGAAATAGAGGGTACTGAAACAGAGGGCGAGAAACAGAGGGGCTGAAACAGAGGGTGAGAAACAGAGGCGCTGAAACAGTGGGGCTGAAACAGAGGGGCTGAAACAGAGTGCGAGAAATAGAGGGTACTGAAACAGAGGGCGAGAAACAGAGGGGCTGAAAGAGAGGGCGAGAAACAGAGGGGCTGAAACAGAGGGGCTGAAACAGTGGGGCTGAAACAGAGGGGCTGAAACAGAGTGCGAGAAATAGAGGGTACTGAAACAGAGGGCGAGAAACAGAGGGGCTGAAACAGAGGGTGAGAAACAGAGGCGCTGAAACAGAGGGGCTGAAACAGAGGGGCTGAAACAGAGGGCAAGAAACAGAGGGGCTGAAAAAGAGGGCGAGAAACAGAGGGCGAGAAACAGAGGGGCTGAATCAGAGGGGCTGAAACAGAGGGCGAGAAACAGAGGGGCTGAAACAGAGGGCGAGAAACAGCGGGGCTGAAACAGAGGGGCTGAAACAGAGGGTGAGAAACAGAGGGGCTGAAACAGAGGGCGAGAAACAGAGGAGCTGAAACAGAGGGGCTGAAACAGAGGGGCTGAATCAGAGGGGCTGATTCAGAGGGGCTGAATCAGAGGGGCTGAATCAGAGGGGCTGAAACAGAGGGCGAGAAACAGAGGGGCTGAAACAGAGGGCGGGAAACAGGGGGGCTGAAACAGAGCGCGAGAAACAGAGTGTCTGAAACAGAGGGGCTGACACAGTGGGGCTGAAACAGAGGGGCTGAAACAGAGGGCGAGAAATAGAGGGGCTGAAACAGGGGGTGAGAAACAGAGGGACTGAAACAGAGGGCGAGAAACAGAGGGGCTGAAACAGAGGGGCTGAAACAGAGGGCGAGAAACAGAGGGGCTGAATCAGAGGGCGAGAAACAGAGGGGCTGAAACAGAGGGCGAGAAACAGAGGGGCTGAAACAGAGGGGCTGACACAGTGGGGCTGAAACAGAGGGGCTGAAACAGAGGGCGAGAAACAGAGGGGCTGAAACAGAGGGGCTGAAACAGAGGGGCTCAATCAGAGGGGCTGATTCAGAGGGGCTGAAACAGAGGGGCTGATTCAGAGGGTCTGAAACAGAGGGCGAGAAACAGAGGGGCTGAAACAGAGGGCGAGAAACAGAGGGGCTGAAACAGAGGGCGAGAAACAGACGGGCAGAAACAGAGGGCGAGAAACAGAGGGACTGAAACAGAGGGGCTGAAACAGAGAGCGCGAAACAGAGGGCAAGAAACAGAGGGTGAGAAACAGAGGGGCTGTAACAGAGGGCGAGAAACAGAGGGGCAGAAACAGAGGGCGAGAAACAGAGGGGCTGAAACAGAGGGCGAGAAACAGAGGGGCTGAAACAGAGGGCGAGAAACAGAGGGGCTGAAACAGAGGGCGAGAAACAGAGGGGCTAAAACAGAGGGCGAGAAACAGAGGGCGAGAATCAGAGGGACTGAAACAGAGGGGCGGAAACAGAGCGGCTGAAACAGACGACGAGAAACAGAGGGGCTGAAACAGTGGGCGAGAAACAGACGGGCTGAAACAGAGGGCGAGAAACAGAGGGTCTGAAACAGAGGGGCTGTCACAGTTGGGCTGAAACAGAGGGGCTGAAACAGAGGGCGAGAATTGGAGGGGCTGAAACAGAGGGCGAGAAACAGAGGGACTGAAACAGAGGGCGAGAAACAGAGGGGCTGAAACAGAGGGTGAGAAACAGAGGGCGAGAAACAGAGGGACTGAAACCGTGGGGCTGAAACAGAGGGGCTGAATCAGAGGGCGAGAAACAGTGGGGCTGAAGCAGAGAGGCTGAAACAGAGGGCGAGAAACAGAGGGGCTGAAACAGAGGGCGAGAAACAGAGGGGCTGAAACAGAGGGCGAGAAACAGAGGGCGAGAAACAGAGGGACTGAAACAGAGGGGCTGAAACAGAGGGGCTGAAACAGAGGGCGAGAAACAGTGGGGCTGAAACAGAGGGGCTGACACAGTGGGGCTGAAACAGAGGGGCTGAAACTGAGGGCGAGAAATGGAGGGGCTGAAACAGAGGGTGAGAAACAGAGGGGCTGAAACAAAGGGTGAGAAACAGAGGGGCTGAAACAGAGGGCGAGAAACAGAGGGGCTGAAACAGAGGGGCTGAAACAGAGGGGCTGAAACAGAGGGCAAGAAACAGAGGGGCTGAAAAAGAGGGCGAGAAACAGAGGGGCTGAAACAGAGGGGCTGAAACAGAGGGTCTGAAACAGAGGGCGAGAAACAGAGGGCGAGAAACAGAGGGACTGAAACAGAGGGACTGAAACTGAGGGGCTGAAACAGAGGGCGAGAAACAGAGGGGCTGAAGCAGAGGGCGAGAAACAGAGGGGCTGAAACAGAGGGGCTGAAACAGAGGGGCTGAAACAGAGGGCTGAAACAGAGGGCGAGAAACAGAGGAGCTGAAACAGAGGGCGAGAAACAGAGGGGCTGAAATAGAGGGCGAGAAACAGAGGGGCTGAAACAGAGGGGCTGAAACAGAGGGCGAGAATCAGAGGGGCTGAAACAGAGGGCGAGAAACAGAGGAGGTGAAACAGAGGGCGAGAAACAGAGAGGCTGAAACAGAGGGCGAGGAACAGAGTGGCTGAAACAGAGTGCAAGAAACAGAGGAGCTGAAACAGAGGGCGAGAAACAGAGGGGCTGAAACAGAGGGGCTGACAGAGTGGGGCTGAAACAGAGGGGCTGAAACAGAGGGCGAGAAACAGAGGGGCTGAAACAGAGGGGCTGAAACAGAGGGGCTGAATCAGAGGGGCTGATTCAGAGGGGCTGAAACAGAGGGGCTGAATCAGAGGGTCTGAAACAGAGGGCGAGAAACAGAGGGGCTGAAACAGAGGGCGAGAAACAGAGGGGCTGAAACAGAGGGCGAGAAACAGACGGGCAGAAACAGAGGGCGAGAAACAGAGGGACTGAAACAGAGGGGCTGAAACAGAGAGCGCGAAACAGAGGGACTGAAACAGAGGGCGAGAAACAGAGGGGCTGAAACAGAGGGCGAGAAACAGAGGGGCTGAAACAGAGGGCGAGAAACGGAGGGGCTGAAACAGAGGGGCTGAAACAGAGGGGCTGAAACAGAGGGCGAGAAACAGAGGGGCTGAAACAGAGGGCGAGAAACAGAGTGGCTGAAACAGAGGGTGAGAAACAGAGGGCGAGAAACAGAGGGACTGAAACAGAGGGGCTGAAACAGAGATGCTGAAACAGAGGGCGAGAAACAGAGGGGCTGAAACAGAGGGCGAGAAACAGAGGGGCTGAAACAGAGGGCGAGAAACAGAGGGTCTGAAACAGTGGGGCTGACACAGTGCGGCTGAAACAGAGGGGCTGAAACAGAGGGCGAGAAATAGAGGGGCTGAAACAGAGGGCGAGAAACAGAGGGACTGAAACAGAGGGCGAGAAACAGAGTTGCTGAAACAGAGGGCGAGAAACAGAGGGCGAGAAACAGAGGGAATGAAACAGAGGGGCTGAAACAGAGGGGCTGAATCAGAGGGCGAGAAACAGAGGGGCTGAAACAGAGAGGCTGAAACAGAGGGCGAGAAACAGAGGGGCTGAAACAGAGTGCGAGAAACAGAGGGGCTGAGTCAGAGGGCGAGAAACAGAGGGGCTGAAACAGAGGGCGAGAAACAGAGGGGCTGAAACAGAGGGGCTGACACAGTGGGGCTGAAACAGAGGGGCTGAAACAGAGGGCGAGAAACAGAGGGGCTGAAACAGAGGGGCTGAAACAGAGGGGCTGAATCAGAGGGGCTGATTCAGAGGGGCTGAAACAGAGGGGCTGAATCAGAGGGTCTGAAACAGAGGGCGAGAAACAGAGGGGCTGAAACAGAGGGCGAGAAACAGAGGGGCTGAAACAGAGGGCGAGAAACAGACGGGCAGAAACAGAGGGCGAGAAACAGAGGGACTGAAACAGAGGGGCTGAAACAGAGAGCGCGAAACAGAGGGCAAGAAACAGAGGGTGAGAAACAGAGGGGCTGTAACAGAGGGCGAGAAACAGAGGGGCAGAAACAGAGGGCGATAAACGGAGGGGCTGAAACAGAGGGGCTGAAACAGAGGGGCTGAAACAGAGGGCGAGAAACAGAGGGGCTGAAACAGAGGGCGAGAAACAGAGGGGCTGAAACAGAGGGCGAGAAACAGAGGGCGAGAATCAGAGGGACTGAAACAGAGGGGCGGAAACAGAGCGGCTGAAACAGACGACGAGAAACAGAGGGGCTGAAACAGTGGGCGAGAAACAGACGGGCTGAAACAGAGGGCGAGAAACAGAGGGTCTGAAACAGAGGGGCTGTCACAGTGGGGCTGAAACAGAGGGGCTGAAACAGAGGGCGAGAATTGGAGGGGCTGAAACAGAGGGCGAGAAACAGAGGGACTGAAACAGAGGGCGAGAAACAGAGGGGCTGAAACAGAGGGTGAGAAACAGAGGGCGAGAAACAGAGGGACTGAAACAGAGGGGCTGAAACAGAGGGGCTGAATCAGAGGGCGAGAAACAGAGGGGCGGAAGCAGAGAGGCTGAAACAGAGGGCGAGAAACAGAGGGGCTGAAACAGAGGGCGAGAAACAGAGGGGCTGAAACAGAGGGCGAGAAACAGAGGGCGAGAAACAGAGGGACTGAAACAGAGGGGCTGAAACAGAGGGGCTGAAACAGAGGGCGAGAAACAGTGGGGCTGAAACAGAGGGGCTGACACAGTGGGGCTGAAACAGAGGGGCTGAAACAGAGGGCGAGAAATGGAGGGGCTGAAACAGAGTGTGAGAAACAGAGGGGCTGAAACAAAGGGTGAGAAACAGAGGGGCTGAAAGAGAGGGCGAGAAACAAAGCGGCTGAAACAGAGGGGCTGAAACAGAGGGGCTGAAACAGAGGGCAAGAAACAGAGGGGCTGAAAAAGAGGGCGAGAAACAGAGGGGCTGAAACAGAGGGGCTGAAACAGAGGGTCTGAAACAGAGGGCGAGAAACAGAGGGGCTGAAACAGAGGGCGAGAAACAGAGGGGCTGAAGCAGAGGGCGAGAAACAGAGGGGCTGAAAGAGAGGGGCTGATACAGTGGGGCTGAAACAGAGGGGCTGAAACAGAGGGCGAGAAATAGAGTGGCTGAAACAGAGGGGCTGACAGAGTGGGGCTGAAACAGAGGGGCTGAAACAGAGGGCGAGAAACAGAGGGGCTGAAAAAGAGGGGCTGAAACAGAGGGCCGGAATCAGAGGGGCTGATTCAGAGGGGCTGAAACAGAGTGGCTGAATCAGAGGGTCTGAAACAGAGGGCGAGAAACAGAGGGGCTGAAACAGAGGGCGAGAAACAGAGGGGCTGAAACAGAGGGCGAGAAACATACGGGCAGAAACAGAGGGCGAGAAACAGAGGGACTGAAACAGAGGGGCTGAAACAGAGAGCGCGAAACAGAGGGACTGAAACAGAGGGCGAGAAACAGAGGGGCTGAAACAGAGGGCGAGAAACAGAGGGGCTGAAACAGAGGGCGAGAAACGGAGGGGCTGAAACAGAGGGGCTGAAACAGAGGGGCTGAAACAGAGGGCGAGAAACAGAGGGGCTGAAACAGAGGGCGAGAAACAGAGTGGCTGAAACAGAGGGTGAGAAACAGAGGGCGAGAAACAGAGGGACTGAAACAGAGGGGCTGAAACAGAGATGCTGAAACAGAGGGCGAGAAACAGAGGGGCTGAAACAGAGGGCGAGAAACAGAGGGGCTGAAACAGAGGGCGAGAAACAGAGGGTCTGAAACAGTGGGGCTGACACAGTGCGGCTGAAACAGAGGGGCTGAAACAGAGGGCGAGAAATAGAGGGGCTGAAACAGAGGGCGAGAAACAGAGGGACTGAAACAGAGGGCGAGAAACAGAGGGGCTGAAACAGAGGGCGAGAAACAGAGGGCGAGAAACAGAGGGACGGAAACAGAGGGGCTGAAACAGAGGGGCTGAATCAGAGGGCGAGAAACAGAGGGGCTGAAACAGAGAGGCTGAAACAGATGGCGAGAAACAGAGGGGCTGAAACAGAGGGCAGGAAACAGAGGGGCTGAAACAGAGGTCGAGAATCAGAGGGGCTGAAACAGAAGGCGAGAAACAAAGGGCGAGAAACAGAGGGACTGAAACAGAGGGGCTGAAACAGAGGGCGAGAAACAGAGGGCGAGAAACAGAGGGGCTGAAACAGAGGGCGAGAAACAGAGGGGCTGAAAGAGAGGGCGAGAAACAGAGGGGCTGAAACAGAGGGGCTGAAACAGGGGGGCTGAAACAGAGGGGCTGAAACAGAGTGCGAGAAATAGAGGGTACTGAAACAGAGGGCGAGAAACAGAGGGGCTGAAACAGAGGGTGAGAAACAGAGGGGCTTAAACAGAGGGCGAGAAACAGAGGCGCTGAAACAGAGGGGCTGAAACAGAGGGGCTGAAACAGAGGGCAAGAAACAGAGGGGCTGAAAAAGAGGGCGAGAAACAGAGGGCGAGAAACAGAGGGGCTGAATCAGTGGGGCTGAAACAGAGGGCGAGAAACAGAGGGGCTGAAACAGAGGGCGAGAAACAGCGGGGCTGAAACAGAGGGGCTGAAACAGAGGGTGAGAAACAGAGGGGCTGAAACAGAGGGCGAGAAACAGAGGAGCTGAAACAGAGGGGCTGAAACAGAGGGGCTGAATCAGAGGGGCTGATTCAGAGGGGCTGAATCAGAGGGGCTGAATCAGAGGGGCTGAAACAGAGGGCGAGAAACAGAGGGGCTGAAACAGAGGGCGGGAAACAGAGGGGCTGAAACAGAGCGCGAGAAACAGAGTGTCTGAAACAGAGGGGCTGACACAGTGGGGCTGAAACAGAGGGGCTGAAACAGAGGGCGAGAAATAGAGGGGCTGAAACAGGGGGCGAGAAACAGAGGGACTGAAACAGAGGGCGAGAAACAGAGGGGCTGAAACAGAGGGGCTGAAACAGAGGGCGAGAAACAGAGGGGCTGAATCAGAGGGCGAGAAACAGAGGGGCTGAAACAGAGGGCGAGAAACAGAGGGGCTGAAACAGAGGTCGAGAAACAGAGGGCGAGAAACAGAGGGACTGAAACAGAGGGGCTGAAACAGAGGGGCTGAAACAGAGGGCGAGAAACAGAGGGGCTGAAACAGAGGGTGAGAAACAGAGGGGCTGAAACAGAGGGGCTGACACAGTGGGGCTGAAACAGAGGGGCTGAAACAGAGGGCGAGAAATAGAGGGGCTGAAACAGAGGGGCTGACACAGTGGGGCTGAAACAGAGGGGCTGAAACAGAGGGCGAGAAACAGAGGGGCTGAAACAGAGGGGCTGAAACAGAGGCGCTGAATCAGAGGGGCTGATTCAGAGGGGCTGAAACAGAGGGGCTGAATCAGAGGGTCTGAAACAGAGGGCGAGAAACAGAGGGGCTGAAACAGAGGGCGAGAAACAGAGGGGCTGAAACAGAGGGCGAGAAACAGACGGGCAGAAACAGAGGGCGAGAAACAGAGGGACTGAAACAGAGGGGCTGAAACAGAGAGCGCGAAACAGAGGGCAAGAAACAGAGGGTGAGAAACAGAGGGGCTGTAACAGAGGGCGAGAAACAGAGGGGCAGAAACAGAGGGCGATAAACGGTGGGGCTGAAACAGAGGGGCTGAAACAGAGGGGCTGAAACAGAGGGCGAGAAACAGAGGGGCTGAAACAGAGGGCGAGAAACAGAGGGGCTGAAACAGAGGGCGAGAAACAGAGGGCGAGAATCAGAGGGACTGAAACAGAGGGGCGGAAACAGAGGGGCTGAAACACACGACGAGAAACAGAGGGGCTGAAACAGTGGGCGAGAAACAGACGGGCTGAAACAGAGGGCGAGAAACAGAGGGTCTGAAACAGAGGGGCTGTCACAGTGGGGCTGAAACAGAGGGGCTGAAACAGAGGGCGAGAATTGGAGAGGCTGAAACAGAGGGCGAGAAACAGAGGGACTGAAACAGAGGGCGAGAAACAGAGGGGCTGAAACAGAGGGTGAGAAACAGAGGGCGAGAAACAGAGGGACTGAAACAGAGGGGCTGAAACAGAGGGGCTGAATCAGAGGGCGAGAAACAGAGGGGCTGAACAGAGAGGCTGAAACAGAGGGCGAGAAACAGAGGGGCTGAAACAGAGGTCAAGAAACAGAGGGGCTGAAACAGAGGGCGAGAAACAGAGGGGCTGAAACAGAGGGGCTGAAACAGAGGGGCTGAAACAGAGGGGCAGAAACAGAGGGCGAGAAACAGAGGGGCTGAAACAGAGGGCGAGAAACAGAGGGGCTGAAAGAGAGGGCGAGAAACAGAGGGCGAGAAACAGAGGGACTGAAACAGAGGGGCTGAAACAGAGGGGCTGAAACAGAGGGCGAGAAACAGTGGGGCTGAAACAGAGGGGCTGACACAGTGGGGCTGAAACAGAGGGGCTGAAACAGAGGGCGAGAAATGGAGGTGCTGAAACAGAGGGTGAGAAACAGAGGGGCTGAAACAAAGGGTGAGAAACAGAGGGGCTGAAACAGAGGGCGAGAAACAGAGGGGCTGAAACAGAGGGGCTGAAACAGAGGGGCTGAAACAGAGGGCAAGAAACAGAGGGGCTGAAAAAGAGGGCGTGAAACAGAGGGCCTGAAACAGAGGGCGAGAAACAGAGGGGCTGAATCAGAGGAGCTGAAACAGAGGGCGAGAAACAGAGGGGCTGAAACAGAGGGCGAGAAACAGAGGGACTGAAACAGAGGGCGAGAAACAGAGGGGCTGAAACAGAGGGCGAGAAACAGAGGGGCTGAAACAGAGGGGCTGAATCAGAGGGGCTGATTCAGAGGGGCTGAAACAGAGGGGCTGAATCAGAGGGGCTGAAACAGAGGGCGAGAATCAGAGGGGCTGAAACAGATGGCGAGAAACAGAGGGGCTGAAAAAGAGGGCGAGAAACAGACGGGCAAAAACAGAGGGCTAGAAACAGAGGGACTGAAACAGAGGGGCTGAAACAGAGAGTGCGAAACAGAGGGACTGAAACAGAGGGCGAGAAACAGAGGGGCTGAAACAGAGGGCGAGAAACAGACGGGCTTAAACAGAGGGCGAGAAACAGAGCGGCTGAAACAGAGGGCGAGAAACAGAGGGGCTGAAACAGAGTGGCTGAAACAGAGGGCGAGAAACAGAGGGGCTGAATCAGACGGGCTGAATCAGAGGGGCTGAAACAGAGGGCGAGAAACAGAGGGGCTTAAACAGAGGGCGAGAAACAGAGGGGCTGAAACAGAGGGCGAGATACCGAGGGGCTGAAACAGAGTGGCAGAAACAGAGGGCGAGAAACAGTTGGGCTGAAACAGAGGGGCAGAAACAGAGGGCGAGAAACAGAGGGGCTGAAACAGAGGGCGAGAAACAGAGGGGCTGAAACAGAGGGGCTGACACAGTGGGGCTGAAACAGAGGGGCTGAAACAGAGGGCGAGAAATGGAGGTGCTGAAACAGAGGGTGAGAAACAGAGGGGCTGAAACAAAGGGTGAGAAACAGAGGGGCTGAAACAGAGGGCGAGAAACAGAGGGGCTGAAACAGAGGGGCTGAAACAGAGGGGCTGAAACAGAGGGCAAGAAACAGAGGGGCTGAAAAAGAGGGCGTGAAACAGAGGGCCTGAAACAGAGGGCGAGAAACAGAGGGGCTGAATCAGAGGAGCTGAAACAGAGGGCGAGAAACAGAGGGGCTGAAACAGAGGGCGAGAAACAGAGGGACTGAAACAGAGGGCGAGAAACAGAGGGGCTGAAACAGAGGGCGAGAAACAGAGGGGCTGAAACAGAGGGGCTGAATCAGAGGGGCTGATTCAGAGGGGCTGAAACAGAGGGGCTGAATCAGAGGGGCTGAAACAGAGGGCGAGAATCAGAGTGGCTGAAACAGATGGCGAGAAACAGAGGGGCTGAAAAAGAGGGCGAGAAACAGACGGGCAAAAACAGAGGGCTAGAAACAGAGGGACTGAAACAGAGGGGCTGAAACAGAGAGCGCGAAACAGAGGGACTGAAACAGAGGGCGAGAAACAGAGGGGCTGAAACAGAGGGCGAGAAACAGACGGGCTTAAACAGAGGGCGAGAAACAGAGCGGCTGAAACAGAGTGGCTGAAACAGAGGGCGAGAAACAGAGGGGCTGAATCAGACGGGCTGAATCCGAGGGGCTGAAACAGAGGGCGAGAAACAGAGGGGCTTAAACAGAGGGCGAGAAACAGAGGGGCTGAAAGAGAGGGCGAGATACCGAGGGTCTGAAACAGAGTGGCAGAAACAGAGGGCGAGAAACAGTTGGGCTGAAACAGAGGGGCAGAAACAGAGGGCGAGAAACAGAGGGGCTGAAACAGAGGGCGAGAAACAGAGGGGCTGAAACAGAGGGCGAGAAACAGTGGGGCTGAAACAGAGTGCGAGAAACAGAGGGGCTGAAACAGAGGGTGAGAAGCAGTGGGGCTGAAACAGAGGGAGAAACAGAGGGGCTGAAACAGAGGGGCTGAAACAGAGGGGCTGAATCAGATGGGCTGATTCAGAGGGGCTGAAACAGAGGGGCTGAATCAGAGGGGCTGAAACAGAGGGCGAGAAACTGAGGGGCTGAAACAGAGGGCGAGAAACAGAGGGGCTAAAACAGAGGGCGAGAAACAGAGGGGCTGAAACAGAGGGCGAGAAACAGAGGGGCTGAAACAGAGTGCGAGAAACAGAGGGGCTGAAACAGAGGGGCTGAAACAGAGGGTGAGAAACAGTGGGGCTGAAACAGAGGGAGAAACAGAGGGGCTGAAACAGAGGGGCTGAAACAGAGGGGCTGAATCAGAGGGGCTGATTCAGAGGCGCTGAAACAGAGGGGCTGAATCAGAGGGGCTGAAACAGAGGGCGAGAAACAGAGGGGCTGAAACAGAGGGCGAGAAACAGAGGGGCTGAAACAGAGGGCGAGAAACAGACGTGCAGAAACAGAGGGCGAGAAACAGAGGGACTGAAACAAAGGGGCTGGAACAGAGAGCGCGAAACAGAGGGACTGAAACAGAGGGCGAGAAACAGAGGGGCTGAAACAGAGGGCGAGAAACAGAGGGGCTGAAACAGAGGGGCTGAAACAGAGGGGCTGAAACAGAGGGCAAGAAACAGAGGGGCTGAAACAGAGTGGCTGAAACAGAGGGCGAGAAACAGAGGGGCTGAATCAGACGGGCTGAATCAGAGGGGCTGAAACAGAGGGGCTGAAACAGAGGGCGAGAAACAGAGGGGCTGAAGCAGAGGGCGAGAAACAGAGGGCGAGAAATAGAGGGGCTGAAAAAGAGGGGCTGAAACAGAGGGGCTGAAACAAAGCGGCTGATACAGAGGGCGAGAAACAGAGGGGCTGAAACAGAGGGCGAGATACAGAGGGGCTGAAAGAGAGGAGCTGAAACAGAGGGCGAGAAACAGAGAGACTGAAACAGAGGGCGAGAAACAGAGGGCCTGAAACAGAGGGCGAGAAACAGAGGGCTGAAACAGAGTGGCTGAAACAGAGGGGCTGAAACAGAGGGGCTGAAACAGAGGGCGAGATACAGAGAGGCTGAAACAGAGGGCGAGATACAGAGTGGCTGAAACAGAGGGCAAGAAACAGAGGGGCTGAAACAGAGGGCGTGAAACAGAGGGGCTGAAACAGAGGGGCTGAAACAGAGGGCGAGAAACAGAGGGACTGAAACAGAGGGGCTGAAACAGAGGGGCTGATACAGAGGGCGAGAAACAGAGCGGCTGAAACAGAGGGCGAGAAACAGAGGGGCTGAAACAAAGGGGCTGAAACAGTGGGGCTAAAACAGAGGGGCTGAAACAGAGGGCGAGAAATAGACGGGCTGAAACAGAGGGCGAGAAACAGAGGGGCTGAAACAGAGGGCGAGAAACAGAGGGGCTGAAACAGAGGGGCTGAAACAGAGGGGCTGAAACAGAGGGCGAGAAACAGAGGGGCTGAAAAAGAGGGCGAGAAACAGAGGGGCTGAAACATAGGGGCTGAAACAGAGGGTGAGAAACAGAGGGGCTAAAACAGAGGGCGAGAAACAGAGGGGCTGAAACAGAGGGGCTGAAACAGAGGGGCTGAATCAGAGGGGCTGATTCAGAGGGGCTGAATCAGAGGGGCTTAATCAGAGGACATGAAACAGAGTGGCTTAATCAGAGGGGCTGAAAAAGAGGGCGAGAAACAGAGGGGCTGAAACAGAGGGCGAGAAACCGAGGGGCAGAAACAGAGGGCGAGAAACAGAGGAGCAGAAACAGAGGGGCTGAAACAGAGAGCGCGAAACAGAGGGGCTGAAACAGATGGCGAGAAACAGAGGGACTGAAACAGAGGTCGAGAAACAGAGGTACTGAAACAGATTTCGAGAAACAGAGGGGCTGAAACAGAGGGCAAGAAACAGAGGCGCTGAAACAGAGAGGCTGAAACAGAAGGGCAGAAACAGAGGGGCTGAAACAGAGGGCGAGAAACAGAGGGGCTGAATCAGAGGGGCTGAATCAGAAGGGCTGAAACAGAGGGCAAGAAACAGAGGGGCTGAAACAGAGGGGCTGAAACAGTGGGCGAGAAACTAAGGGACTGAAACAGCGGTCGAGAAACAGAGTGCGAGAAACAGAGGGGCTGAAACAGAGGGGCTGAAACAGACGGGCTGAAACAGAGAGCCTGAAACAGAGGGGCTGAATCAGAGGGGCTTAAACAGAGAGGCTGAAATAGAGGGGCTGAAACAGAGGGGATGAATCAGAGGGGCTGAAACAGAGGGGCTGAATCAGAGGGGCTGAAACAGAGGGTGATAAACAGAGGGTCTGAAACAGAGGGCGAGAAACAGAGGGGCTGAAACAGAGGGCGAGAAACAGAGGGGCTGAAACAGAGGGGCAGAAACAGAGGGGCTGAAACAGAGGGGCTGAAACGGAGGGCGAGAAACAGAGGGGCTGAAACAGAGGGCAAGAAACAGAGGGGATGAAACAGAGGGCGAGAAACAGAGGGGCTGAAACAGAGGGGCTGAAACAGAGGGGCTGAAACAGAGGGCGAGAAACAGAGGGGCTGAAACAGAGGGCGAGAAACAGAGGGGCTGAAACAGAGGGCGAGAAACAGAGGGCGAGAAACAGAGGGAATGAAACAGAGGGGCTGAAACAGAGGGCGAGAAACAGAGGGGCTGAAACAGAGGGCGAGAAACAGAGGGGCTGAAACAGAGGGCGAGATACAGAGGGTCTGAAACAGAGGGGCTGACACAGTGGGGCTGAAACAGAGGGGCTGAAACAGAGGGCGAGAAATAGAGGGGCTTAAACAGAGGGCGAGAAACAGAGGGACTGAAACAGAGGGTGAGAAAGAGAGGGGCTGAAGCAGAGGGCGAGAAACAGAGGGCGAGAAACAGAGGGACTGAAACAGAGGGGCTGAAACAGAGGGGCTGAAACAGAGGGCGAGAAACAGAGGGGCTGAAACAGAGGGCGAGAAACAGAGGGGCTGAAACAGAGAGGCTGAAACATAGGGCGAGAAACAGAGGGGCTGAAACAGCGGGCAAGAAACAGAGGGGCTGAAACAGAGGGCGAGAAACAGAGGGGCTGAAACAGAGGGGCTGAACAGAGGGGCTGAAACAGAGGGCGAGAAACAGAGGGGCTGAAACAGAGGGGCTGAAACAGAGGGTCTGAAACAGAGGGCGAGAAACAGAGGGCGAGAAACAGAGGGACTGAAACAGAGGGACTGAAACAGAGGGGCTGAAACAGAGGGCGAGAAACAGAGGGGCTGAAGCAGAGGGCGAGAAACAGAGGGGCTGAAAGAGAGGGGCTGATACAGTGGCGCTGAAACAGAGCTGCTGAAACAGAGGGCGAGAAATAGAGTGGCTGAAACAGAGGGGCTGACAGAGTGGGGCTGAAACAGAGGGGCTGAAACAGAGGGCGAGAAACAGAGGGGCTGAAACAGAGGGGCTGAACAAGAGGGGCTGAATCAGAGGGGCTGATTCAGAGGGGCTGAAACAGAGGGGCTGAATCAGAGGGTCTGAAACAGAGGGTGAGAACCAGAGGGGCTGAAACAGAGGGCGACAAACAGAGGGGCTGAAACAGAGGGCGAGAAACAGACGGGCAGAAACAGAGGGCGAGAAACAGAGGGACTGAAACAGAGGGGCTGAAACAGAGAGCGCGAAACAGAGGGACTGAAACAGAGGGCGAGAAACAGAGGGGCTGAAACAGAGGGCGAGAAACAGAGGGGCTGAAACAGAGGGCGAGAAACGGAGGGGCTGAAACAGAGGGGCTGAAACAGAGGGGCTGAAACAGAGGGCGAGAAACAGAGGGGCTGAAACAGAGGGCGAGAAATAGAGGGGCTGAAACAGAGGGCGAGAAACAGAGGGACTGAAACAGAGGGCGAGAAACAGAGGGGCTGAAACAGAGGGCGAGAAACAGAGGGCGAGAAACAGAGGGACTGAAACAGAGGGGCTGAAACAGAGGGTCTGAATCAGAGGGCGAGAAACAGAGGTGCTGAAACAGAGAGGCTGAAACAGAGGGCGAGAAACAGAGGGGCTGAAACAGAGGGCAGGAAACAGAGGGGCTGAAACAGAGGGCGAGAATCAGAGGGGCTGAAACAGAAGGAGAGAAACAAAGGGCGAGAAACAGAGGGACTGAAACAGAGGGGCTGAAACAGAGGGCGAGAAACAGAGGGCGAGAAACAGAGGGGCTGAAACAGAGGGCGAGAAACAGAGGGGCTGAAAGAGAGGGCGAGAAACAGAGGGGCTGAAACAGAGGGGCTGAAACAGTGGGGCTGAAACAGAGGGGCTGAAACAGAGTGCGAGAAATAGAGGGTACTGAAACAGAGGGCGAGAAACAGAGGGGCTGAAACAGAGGGTGAGAAACAGAGGGGCTGAAACAGAGGGCGAGAAACAGAGGCGCTGAAACAGAGGGGCTGAAACAGAGGGGCTGAAACAGAGGGCAAGAAACAGAGGGGCTGAAAAAGAGGGCGAGAAACAGAGGGCGAGAACCAGAGGGGCTGAATCAGAGGGGCTGAAACAGAGGGCGAGAAACAGAGGGGCTGAAACAGAGGGCGAGAAACAGCGGGGCTGAAACAGAGGGGCTGAAACAGAGGGTGAGAAACAGAGGGGCTGAAACAGAGGGCGAGAAACAGAGGAGCTGAAACAGAGGGGCTGAAACAGAGGGGCTGAATCAGAGGGGCTGATTCAGAGGGGCTGAATCAGAGGGGCTGAATCAGAGGGGCTGAAACAGAGGGCGAGAAACAGAGGGGCTGAAACAGAGGGCGGGAAACAGAGGGGCTGAAACAGAGCGCGAGAAACAGAGTGTCTGAAACAGAGGGGCTGACACAGTGGGGCTGAAACAGAGGGGCTGAAACAGAGGGCGAGAAATAGAGGGGCTGAAACAGGGGGCGAGAAACAGAGGGACTGAAACACAGGGCGAGAAACAGAGGGGCTGAAACAGAGGGCGAGAAACAGAGGGGCTGAAACAGAGGGCGAGAAACAGAGGGGCTGAAACAAAGGGCGAGAAACAGAGGGGCTGAAACAGAGTGCGAGAAACAGAGGGGCTGAAACAGAGGGTGAGAAACAGTGGGGCTGAAACAGAGGGAGAAACAGAGGGGCTGAAACAGAGGGGCTGAAACAGAGGGGCTGAATCAGAGGGGCTGATTCAGAGGGGCTGAAACAGAGGGGCTGAATCAGAGGGGCTGAAACAGAGGGCGAGAAACAGAGCGGCTGAAACAGAGGGGCTTAAACAGAGGGGCTAAAACAGAGGGCGAGAAACAGAGGGGCTGAAACAGAGGGGGTGAAACAGAGGGTGAGAAACAGTGGGGCTGAAACAGAGGGAGAAACAGAGGGGCTGAAACAGAGGGGCTGAAACAGAGGGGCTGAAACAGAGGGGCTGAAACGGAGGGCGAGAAACAGAGGGGCTGAAACAGAGGGGCTGAAACAGAGGGCGTGAAACAGAGGGGCTGAAACAGAGGGGCTGAAACAGAGGGCGAGAAACAGAGGGACTGAAACAGAGGGGCTGAAACAGAGGGGCTGATACAGAGGGCGAGAAACAGAGCGGCTGAAACAGAGGGCGAGAAACAGAGGGGCTGAAACAAAGGGGCTGAAACAGTGTGGCTAAAACAGAGGGGCTGAAACAGAGGGCGAGAAATAGACGGGCTGAAACAGAGGGCGAGAAACAGAGGGGCTGAAACAGAGGGCGAGAAACAGAGGGGCTGAAACAGAGGGGCTGAAACAGAGGGGCTGAAACAGAGGGCGAGAAACAGAGGGGCTGAAAAAGAGGGCGAGAAACAGAGGGGCTGAAACATAGGGGCTGAAACAGAGGGTGAGAAACAGAGGGGCTAAAACAGAGGGCGAGAAACAGAGGGGCTGAAACAGAGGGGCTGAAACAGAGGGGCTGAATCAGAGGGGCTGATTCAGAGGGGCTGAATCAGAGGGGCTTAATCAGAGGACATGAAACAGAGTGGCTTAATCAGAGGGGCTGAAAAAGAGGGCGAGAAACAGAGGGGCTGAAACAGAGGGCGAGAAACCGAGGGGCAGAAACAGAGGGCGAGAAACAGAGGAGCAGAAACAGAGGGGCTGAAACAGAGAGCGCGAAACAGAGGGGCTTAAACAGATGGCGAGAAACAGAGGGACTGAAACAGAGGTCGAGAAACAGAGGTACTGAAACAGATTTCGAGAAACAGAGGGGCTGAAACAGAGGGCAAGAAACAGAGGCGCTGAAACAGAGAGGCTGAAACAGAAGGGCAGAAACAGAGGGGCTGAAACAGAGGGCGAGAAACAGAGGGGCTGAATCAGAGGGGCTGAATCAGAAGGGCTGAAACAGAGGGCAAGAAACAGAGGGGCTGAAACAGAGGGGCTGAAACAGTGGGCGAGAAACTAAGGGACTGAAACAGCGGTCGAGAAACAGAGTGCGAGAAACAGAGGGGCTGAAACAGAGGGGCTGAAACAGACGGGCTGAAACAGAGAGCCTGAAACAGAGGGGCTGAATCAGAGGGGCTTAAACAGAGAGGCTGAAATAGAGGGGCTGAAACAGAGGGGATGAATCAGAGGGGCTGAAACAGAGGGGCTGAATCAGAGGGGCTGAAACAGAGGGTGATAAACAGAGGGTCTGAAACAGAGGGCGAGAAACAGAGGGGCTGAAACAGAGGGCGAGAAACAGAGGGGCTGAAACAGAGGGGCAGAAACAGAGGGGCTGAAACAGAGGGGCTGAAACGGAGGGCGAGAAACAGAGGGGCTGAAACAGAGGGCAAGAAACAGAGGGGATGAAACAGAGGGCGAGAAACAGAGGGGCTGAAACAGAGGGGCTGAAACAGAGGGGCTGAAACAGAGGGCGAGAAACAGAGGGGCTGAAACAGAGGGCGAGAAACAGAGGGGCTGAAACAGAGGGCGAGAAACAGAGGGCGAGAAACAGAGGGAATGAAACAGAGGGGCTGAAACAGAGGGCGAGAAACAGAGGGGCTGAAACAGAGGGCGAGAAACAGAGGGGCTGAAACAGAGGGCGAGAAACAGAGGGTCTGAAACAGAGGGGCTGACACAGTGGGGCTGAAACAGAGGGGCTGAAACAGAGGGCGAGAAATAGAGGGGCTTAAACAGAGGGCGAGAAACAGAGGGACTGAAACAGAGGGTGAGAAAGAGAGGGTCTGAAGCAGAGGGCGAGAAACAGAGGGCGAGAAACAGAGGGACTGAAACAGAGGGGCTGAAACAGAGGGGCTGAAACAGAGGGCGAGAAACAGAGGGGCTGAAACAGAGGGCGAGAAACAGAGGGGCTGAAACAGAGAGGCTGAAACATAGGGCGAGAAACAGAGGGGCTGAAACAGCGGGCAAGAAACAGTGGGGCTGAAACAGAGGGCGAGAAACAGAGGGGCTGAAACAGAGGGGCTGAACAGAGGGGCTGAAACAGAGGGCGAGAAACAGAGGGGCTGAAACAGAGGGGCTGAAACAGAGGGTCTGAAACAGAGGGCGAGAAACAGAGGGCGAGAAACAGAGGGACTGAAACAGAGGGACTGAAACAGAGGGGCTGAAACAGAGGGCGAGAAACAGAGGGGCTGAAGCAGAGGGCGAGAAACAGAGGGGCTGAAAGAGAGGGGCTGATACAGTGGCGCTGAAACAGAGCTGCTGAAACAGAGGGCGAGAAATAGAGTGGCTGAAACAGAGGGGCTGACAGAGTGGGGCTGAAACAGAGGGGCTGAAACAGAGGGCGAGAAACAGAGGGGCTGAAACAGAGGGGCTGAACAAGAGGGGCTGAATCAGAGGGGCTGATTCAGAGGGGCTGAAACAGAGGGGCTGAATCAGAGGGTCTGAAACAGAGGGTGAGAACCAGAGGGGCTGAAACAGAGGGCGACAAACAGAGGGGCTGAAACAGAGGGCGAGAAACAGACGGGCAGAAACAGAGGGCGAGAAACAGAGGGACTGAAACAGAGGGGCTGAAACAGAGAGTGCGAAACAGAGGGACTGAAACAGAGGGCGAGAAACAGAGGGGCTGAAACAGAGGGCGAGAAACAGAGGGGCTGAAACAGAGGGCGAGAAACGGAGGAGCTGAAACAGAGGGGCTGAAACAGAGGGGCTGAAACAGAGGGCGAGAAACAGAGGGGCTGAAACAGAGGGCGAGAAATAGAGGGGCTGAAACAGAGGGCGAGAAACAGAGGGACTGAAACAGAGGGCGAGAAACAGAGGGGCTGAAACAGAGGGCGAGAAACAGAGGGCGAGAAACAGAGGGACTGAAACAGAGGGGCTGAAACAGAGGGTCTGAATCAGAGGGCGAGAAACAGAGGTGCTGAAACAGAGAGGCTGAAACAGAGGGCAAGAAACAGAGGGGCTGAAACAGAGGGCAGGAAACAGAGGGGCTGAAACAGAGGGCGAGAATCAGAGGGGCTGAAACAGAAGGAGAGAAACAAAGGGCGAGAAACAGAGGGACTGAAACAGAGGGGCTGAAACAGAGGGCGAGAAACAGAGGGCGAGAAACAGAGGGGCTGAAACAGAGGGCGAGAAACAGAGGGGCTGAAAGAGAGGGCGAGAAACAGAGGGGCTGAAACAGAGGGGCTGAAACAGTGGGGCTGAAACAGAGGGGCTGAAACAGAGTGCGAGAAATAGAGGGTACTGAAACAGAGGGCGAGAAACAGAGGGGCTGAAACAGAGGGTGAGAAACAGAGGGGCTGAAACAGAGGGCGAGAAACAGAGGCGCTGAAACAGAGGGGCTGAAACAGAGGGGCTGAAACAGAGGGCAAGAAACAGAGGGGCTGAAAAAGAGGGCGAGAAACAGAGGGCGAGAAACAGAGGGGCTGAATCAGAGGGGCTGAAACAGAGGGCGAGAAACAGAGGGGCTGAAACAGAGGGCGAGAAACAGCGGGGCTGAAACAGAGGGGCTGAAACAGAGGGTGAGAAACAGAGGGGCTGAAACAGAGGGCGAGAAACAGAGGAGCTGAAACAGAGGGGCTGAAACAGAGGGGCTGAATCAGAGGGGCTGATTCAGAGGGGCTGAATCAGAGGGGCTGAATCAGAGGGGCTGAAACAGAGGGCGAGAAACAGAGGGGCTGAAACAGAGGGCGGGAAACAGAGGGGCTGAAACAGAGCGCGAGAAACAGAGTGTCTGAAACAGAGGGGCTGACACAGTGGGGCTGAAACAGAGGGGCTGAAACAGAGGGCGAGAAATAGAGGGGCTGAAACAGGGGGCGAGAAACAGAGGGACTGAAACACAGGGCGAGAAACAGAGGGGCTGAAACAGAGGGCGAGAAACAGAGGGGCTGAAACAGAGGGCGAGAAACAGAGGGGCTGAAACAAAGGGCGAGAAACAGAGGGGCTGAAACAGAGTGCGAGAAACAGAGGGGCTGAAACAGAGGGTGAGAAACAGTGGGGCTGAAACAGAGGGAGAAACAGAGGGGCTGAAACAGAGGGGCTGAAACAGAGGAGCTGAATCAGAGGGGCTGATTCAGAGGGGCTGAAACAGAGGGGCTGAATCAGAGGGGCTGAAACAGAGGGCGAGAAACAGAGCGGCTGAAACAGAGGGGCTTAAACAGAGGGGCTAAAACAGAGGGCGAGAAACAGAGGGGCTGAAACAGAGGGCGAGAAACAGAGGGGCTGAAACAGAGGGCGAGAAACAGAGGGGCTGAAACAGAGTGCGAGAAACAGAGGGGCTGAAACAGAGGGGCTGAAACAGAGGGTGAGAAACAGTGGGGCTGAAACAGAGGGAGAAACAGAGGGGCTGAAACAGAGGGGCTGAAACAGAGGGGCTGAATCAGAGGGGCTGATTCAGAGGGGCTGAAACAGAGGGGCTGAATCAGAGGGGCTGAAACAGAGGGCGAGAAACAGAGGGGCTGAAACAGAGGGCGAGAAACAGACGTGCAGAAACAGAGGGCGAGAAACAGAGGGACTGAAACAAAGGGGCTGGAACAGAGAGCGCGAAACAGAGGGACTGAAACAGAGGGCGAGAAACAGAGGGGCTGAAACAGAGGGCGAGAAACAGAGGGGCTGAAACAGAGGGGCTGAAACAGAGGGGCTGAAACAGAGGGCAAGAAACAGAGGGGCTGAAACAGAGTGGCTGAAACAGAGGGCGAGAAACAGAGGGACTGAATCAGACGGGCTGAATCAGAGGGGCTGAAACAGAGGGGCTGAAACAGAGGGCGAGAAACAGAGGGGCTGATGCAGAGGGCGAGAAACAGAGGGCGAGAAATAGAGGGGCTGAAAAAGAGGGGCTGAAACAGAGGGGCTGAAACAAAGCGGCTGATACAGAGGGCGAGAAACAGAGGGGCTGAAACAGAGGGCGAGATACAGAGGGGCTGAAAGAGAGGAGCTGAAACAGAGGGCGAGAAACAGAGAGGCTGAAACAGAGGGCGAGAAACAGAGGGCCTGAAACAGAGGGCGAGAAACAGAGGGCTGAAACAGAGTGGCTGAAACAGAGGGGCTGAAACAGAGGGGCTGAAACAGAGGGCGAGATACAGAGAGGCTGAAACAGAGGGCGAGAAACAGAGTGGCTGAAACAAAGGGCAAGAAACAGAGGGGCTGAAACAGAGGGCGTGAAACAGAGGGGCTGAAACAGAGGGGCTGAAACAGAGGGCGAGAAACAGAGGGACTGAAACAGAGGGGCTGAAACAGAGGGGCTGATACAGAGGGCGAGAAACAGAGCGGCTGAAACAGAGGGCGAGAAACAGAGGGGCTGAAACAGAGGGGCTGAAACAGTGGGGCTAAAACAGAGGGGCTGAAACAGAGGGCGAGAAATAGACGGGCTGAAACAGAGGGCGAGAAACAGAGGGGCTGAAACAGAGGGCGAGAAACAGAGGGGCTGAAACAGAGGGCGAGAAACAGAGGGGCTGAAACATAGGGGCTGAAACAGAGGGTGAGAAACAGAGGGGCTGACACAGAGGGCGAGAAACAGAGGGGCTGAAATAGAGGGGCTGAATCAGAGGGGCTGATTCAGAGGGGCTGAATCAGAGGGGCTTAATCAGAGGAGCTGAAACAGAGTGGCTTAATCAGAGGGGCTGAAAAAGAGGGCGAGAAACAGAGGGGCTGAAACAGAGGGCGAGAAACAGAGGGGCAGAAACAGAGGGCGAGAAACAGAGGAGCAGAAACAGAGGGGCTGAAACAGAGAGCGCGAAACAGAGGGGCTGAAACAGATGGCGAGAAACAGAGGGACTGAAACAGAGGTCGAGAAACAGAGGTACTGAAACAGATGTCGAGAAACAGAGGGGCTGAAACAGAGGGCAAGAAACAGAGGCGCTGAAACAGAGAGGCTGAAACAGAAGGGCAGAAACAGAGGGGCTGAAACAGAGGGCGAGAAACAGAGGGGCTGAATCAGAGGGGCTGAATCAGAAGGGCTGAAACAGAGGGCAAGAAACAGAGGGGCTGAAACAGAGGGGCTGAAACAGTGGGCGAGAAACTAAGGGACTGAAACAGCGGTCGAGAAACAGAGTGCGAGAAACAGAGGGGCTGAAACAGAGGGGCTGAAACAGACGGGCTGAAACAGAGAGCCTGAAACAGAGGGGCTGAATCAGAGGGGCTTAAACAGAGAGGCTGAAATAGAGGGGCTGAAACAGAGGGGATGAATCAGAGGGGCTGAAACAGAGGGGCTGAATCAGAGGGGCTGAAACAGAGGGTGATAAACAGAGGGTCTGAAACAGAGGGCGAGAAACAGAGGGGCTGAAACAGAGGGCGAGAATAAGAGGGGCTGAAACAGAGGGGCTGAAACAGAGGGGCTGAAACAGAGGGGCTGAAACGGAGGGCGAGAAACAGAGGGGCTGAAACAGAGGGCAAGAAACAGAGGGGATGAAACAGAGGGCGAGAAACAGAGGGGCTGAAACAGAGGGGCTGAAACAGAGGGGCTGAAACAGAGGGCGAGAAACAGAGGGGCTGAAACAGAGGGCGAGAAACAGAGGGGCTGAAACAGAGGGCGAGAAACAGAGGGCGAGAAACAGAGGGAATGAAACAGAGGGGCTGAAACAGAGGGCGAGAAACAGAGGGGCTGAAACAGAGGGCGAGAAACAGAGGGGCTGAAACAGAGGGCGAGAAACAGAGGGTCTGAAACAGAGGGGCTGACACAGTGGGGCTGAAACAGAGGGGCTGAAACAGAGGGCGAGAAATAGAGGGGCTTAAACAGAGGGCGAGAAACAGAGGGACTGAAACAGAGGGTGAGAAAGAGAGGGGCTGAAGCAGAGGGCGAGAAACAGAGGGCGAGAAACAGAGGGACTGAAACAGAGGGGCTGAAACAGAGGGGCTGAAACAGAGGGCGAGAAACAGAGGGGCTGAAACAGAGGGCGAGAAACAGAGGGGCTGAAACAGAGGGGCTGAAACAGAGAGGCTGAAACATAGGGCGAGAAACAGAGGGGCTGAAACAGCGGTCAAGAAACAGAGGGGCTGAAACAGAGGGCGAGAAACAGAGGGACTGAAACAGAGGGGCTGAACAGAGGGGCTGAAACAGAGGGCGAGAAACAGAGGGGCTGAAACAGAGGGGCTGAAACAGAGGGTCTGAAACAGAGGGCGAGAAACAGAGGGCGAGAAACAGAGGGACTGAAACAGAGGGACTGAAACAGAGGGGCTGAAACAGAGGGCGAGAAACAGAGGGGCTGAAGCAGAGGGCGAGAAACAGAGGGGCTGAAAGAGATGGGCTGATACAGTGGGGCTGAAACAGAGGGGCTGAAACACAGGGCGAGAAATAGAGTGGCTGAAACAGAGGGGCTGACAGAGTGGGGCTGAAACAGAGGGGCTGAAACAGAGGGCGAGAAACAGAGGGGCTGAAACAGAGGGGCTGAAAAAGAGGGGCTGAATCAGAGGGGCTGATTCAGAGGGGCTGAAACAGAGTGGCTGAATCAGAGGGTCTGAAACAGAGGGCGAGAAACAGAGGGGCTGAAACAGAGTGCGAGAAACAGAGGGGCTGAAACAGAGGGCGAGAAACAGACGGGCAGAAACAGAGGGCGAGAAACAGAGGGACTGAAACAGAGGGGCTGAAACAGAGAGCGCGAAACAGAGGGACTGAAACAGAGGGCGAGAAACAGAGGGGCTGAAACAGAGGGCGAGAAACAGAGGGGCTGAAACAGAGGGCGAGAAACGGAGGGGCTGAAACAGAGGGGCTGAAACAGAGGGGCTGAAACAGAGGGTGAGAAACAGAGGGGCTGAAACAGAGGGCGAGAAACAGAGTGGCTGAAACAGAGGGTGAGAAACAGAGGGCGAGAAACAGAGGGACTGAAACAGAGGGGCTGAAACAGAGATGCTGAAACAGAGGGCGAGAAACAGAGGGGCTGAAACAGAGGGCGAGAAAAAGAGGGGCTGAAACAGAGGGCGAGAAACAGAGGGTCTGAAACAGTGGGGCTGACACAGTGCGGCTGAAACAGAGGGGCTGAAACAGAGGACGAGAAATAGAGGGGCTGAAACAGAGGGCGAGAAACAGAGGGACTGAAACAGAGGGCGAGAAACAGAGGGGCTGAAACAGAGGGCGAGAAACAGAGGGCGAGAAACAGAGGGACTGAAACAGAGGGGCTGAAACAGAGGGGCTGAATCAGAGGGCGAGAAACAGAGGGGCTGAAACAGAGAGGCTGAAACAGAGGGCGAGAAACAGAGGGGCTGAAACAGAGGGCAGGAAACAGAGGGGCTGAAACAGAGGGCGAGAATCAGAGGGGCTGAAACAGAAGGCGAGAAACAAAGGGCGAGAAACAGAGGGACTGAAACAGAGGGGCTGAAACAGAGGGCGAGAAACAGAGGGCGAGAAACAGAGGGGCTGAAACAGAGGGCGAGAAACAGAGGGGCTGAAAGAGGGGGCGAGAAACAGAGGGGCTGAAACAGAGGGGCTGAAACAGTGGGGCTGAAACAGAGGGGCTGAAACAGAGTGCGAGAAATAGAGGGTACTGAAACAGAGGGCGAGAAACAGAGGGGCTGAAACAGGGGGTGAGAAACAGAGGGGCTGAAACAGAGGGCGAGAAACAGAGGCGCTGAAACAGAGGGGCTGAAACAGAGGGGCTGAAACAGAGGGCAAGAAACAGAGGGGCTGAAAAAGAGGGCGAGAAACAGAGGGCGAGAAACAGAGGGGCTGAATCAGAGGGGCTGAAACAGAGGGCGAGAAACAGAGGGGCTGAAACAGAGGGCGAGAAACAGCGGGGCTGAAACAGAGGGGCTGAAACAGAGGGTGAGAAACAGAGGGGCTGAAACAGAGGGAGAGAAACAGAGGAGCTGAAACAGAGGGGCTGAAACAGAGGGGCTGAATCAGAGGGGCTGATTCAGAGGGGCTGAATCAGAGGGGCTGAATCAGAGGGGCTGAAACAGAGAGCGAGAAACAGAGGGGCTGAAACAGAGGGCGGGAAACAGAGGGGCTGAAACAGAGCGCGAGAAACAGAGTGTCTGAAACAGAGGGGCTGACACAGTGGGGCTGAAACAGAGGGGCTGAAACAGAGGGCGAGAAATAGAGGGGCTGAAACAGGGGGCGAGAAACAGAGGGACTGAAACAGAGGGCGAGAAACAGAGGGGCTGAAACAGAGGGGCTGAAACAGAGGGCGAGAAACAGAGGGGCTGAATCAGAGGGCGAGAAACAGAGGGGCTGAAACAGAGGGCGAGAAACAGAGGGGCTGAAACAGAGGGGCTGACACAGTGGGGCTGAAACAGAGGGGCTGAAACAGAGGGCGAGAAACAGAGGGGCTGAAACAGAGGGGCTGAAACAGCGGCGCTGAATCAGAGGGGCTGATTCAGAGGGGCTGAAACAGAGGGGCTGAATCAGAGGGTCTGAAACAGAGGGCGAGAAACAGAGGGGCTGAAACAGAGGGCGAGAAACAGAGGGGCTGAAACAGAGGGCGAGAAACAGACGGGCAGAAACAGAGGGCGAGAAACAGAGGGACTGAAACAGTGGGGCTGAAACAGAGAGCGCGAAACAGAGGGCAAGAAACAGAGGGTGAGAAACAGAGGGGCTGTAACAGAGGGCGAGAAACAGAGGGGCTGAAACAGAGGGCGATAAACGGAGGGGCTGAAACAGAGGGGCTGAAACAGAGGGGCTGAAACAGAGGGCGAGAAACAGAGGGGCTGAAACAGAGGGCGAGAAACAGAGGGGCTGAAACAGAGGGCGAGAAACAGAGGGCGAGAATCAGAGGGACTGAAACAGAGGGGCGGAAACAGAGCGGCTGAAACAGACGACGAGAAACAGAGGGGCTGAAACAGTGGGCGAGAAACAGACGGGCTGAAACAGAGGGCGAGAAACAGAGGGTCTGAAACAGAGGGCGAGAATTGGAGGGGCTGAAACAGAGGGCGAGAAACAGAGGGACTGAAACAGAGGGCGAGAAACAGAGGGGCTGAAACAGAGGGTGAGAAACAGAGGGCGAGAAACAGAGGGACTGAAACAGAGGGGCTGAAACAGAGGGCGAGAAACAGAGGGACTGAAACAGAGGGGCTGAACCAGAGGGGCTGAATCAGAGGGCGAGAAACAGTGGGGCTGAAGCAGAGAGGCTGAAACAGAGGGCGAGAAACAGAGGGGCTGAAACAGAGGGCGAGAAACAGAGGGGCTGAAACAGAGGGCGAGAAACAGAGGGCGAGAAACAGAGGGACTGAAACAGAGGGGCTGAAACAGAGGGGCTGAAACAGAGGGCGAGAAACAGTGGGGATGAAACAGAGGAGCTGACACAGTGGGGCTGAAACAGAGGGGCTGAAACAGAGGGCGAGAAATGGAGGGGCTGAAACAGAGGGTGAGAAACAGAGGGGCTGAAACAAAGGGTGAGAAACAGAGGGGCTGAAACAGAGGGCGAGAAACAGAGGGGCTGAAACAGAGGGGCTGAAACAGAGGGGCTGAAACAGAGGGCAAGAAACAGAGGGGCTGAAAAAGAGGGCGAGAAACAGAGGGGCTGAAACAGAGGGGCTGAAACAGAGGGTCTGAAACAGAGGGCGAGAAACAGAGGGCGAGAAACAGAGGGACTGAAACAGAGGGACTGAAACAGAGGGGCTGAAACAGAGGGCGAGAAACAGAGGGGCTGAAGCAGAGGGCGAGAAACAGAGGGGCTGAAAGAGAGGGGCTGATACAGTGGGGCTGAAACAGAGGGGCTGAAACAGAGGGCGAGAAATAGAGTGGCTGAAACAGAGGGGCTGACAGAGTGGAGCTGAAACAGAGGGGCTGAAACAGAGGGCGAGAAACAGAGGGGCTGAAACAGAGGGGCTGAAACAGAGGGGCTGAATCAGAGGGGCTGATTCAGAGGGGCTGAAACAGAGGGGCTGAATCAGAGGGTCTGAAACAGAGGGCGAGAAGCAGAGGGGCTGAAACAGAGGGCGAGAAACAGAGGGGCTGAAACAGAGGGCGAGAAACAGACGGGCAGAAACAGAGGGCGAGAAACAGAGGGACTGAAACAGAGGGGCTGAAACAGAGAGCGCGAAACAGAGGGACTGAAACAGAGGGCGAGAAACAGAGGGGCTGAAACAGAGGGCGAGAAACAGAGGGGCTGAAACAGAGGGCGAGAAACGGAGGGGCTGAAACAGCGGGGCTGAAACAGAGGGGCTGAAACAGAGGGCGAGAAACAGAGGGGCTGAAACAGAGGGCGAGAAACAGAGTGGCTGAAACAGAGGGTGAGAAACAGAGGGCGAGAAACAGAGGGACTGAAACAGAGGGGCGGAAACAGAGATGCTGAAACAGAGGGCGAGAAACAGAGGGGCTGAAACAGAGGGCGAGAAACAGAGGGGCTGAAACAGAGGGCGAGAAACAGAGGGTCTGAAACAGTGGGGCTGACACAGTGCGGCTGAAACAGAGGGGCTGAAACAGAGGGCGAGAAATAGAGGGGCTGAAACAGATGGCGAGAAACAGAGGGACTGAAACAGAGGGCGAGAAACAGAGGGGCTGAAACAGAGGGCGAGAAACAGAGGGCGAGAAACAGAGGGACTGAAACAGAGGGGCTGAAACAGAGGGGCTGAATCAGAGGGCGAGAAACAGAGGGGCTGAAACAGAGAGGCTGAAACAGAGGGCGAGAAACAGAGGGGCTTAAACAGAGGGCGAGAAACAGAGGGGCTGAATCAGAGGGCGAGAAACAGAGGGGCTGAAACAGAGGGCGAGAAACAGAGGGGCTGAAACAGAGGGGCTGACACAGTGGGGCTGAAACAGAGGGGCTGAAACAGAGGGCGAGAAACAGAGGGGCTGAAACAGAGGGGCTGAAACAGAGGCGCTGAATCAGAGGGGCTGATTCAGAGGGGCTGAAACAGAGGGGCTGAATCAGAGGGTCTGAAACAGAGGGCGAGAAACAGAGGGGCTGAAACAGAGGGCGAGAAACAGAGGGGCTGAAACAGAGGGCGAGAAACAGACGGGCAGAAACAGAGGGCGAGAAACAGAGGGACTGAAACAGAGGGGCTGAAACAGAGAGCGCGAAACAGAGGGCAAGAAACAGAGGGTGAGAAACAGAGGGGCTGTAACAGAGGGCGAGAAACAGAGGGGCAGAAACAGAGGGCGATAAACGGAGTGGCTGAAACAGAGGGGCTGAAACAGAGGGGCTGAAACAGAGGGCGAGAAACAGAGGGGCTGAAACAGAGGGCGAGAAACAGAGGGGCTGAAACAGAGGGCGAGAAACAGAGGGCGAGAATCAGAGGGACTCAAACAGAGGGGCGGAAACAGAGCGGCTGAAACAGACGACGAGAAACAGAGGGGCTGAAACAGTGGGCGAGAAACAGACGGGCTGAAACAGAGGGCGAGAAACAGAGGATCTGAAACAGAGGGGCTGTCACAGTGGGGCTGAAACAGAGGGGCTGAAACAGAGGGCGAGAATTGCAGGGGCTGAAACAGAGGGCGAGAAACAGAGGGACTGAAACAGAGGGGCTGAAACAGAGGGTGAGAAACAGAGGGCGAGAAACAGAGGGACTGAAACAGAGGGGCTGAAACAGAGGGGCTGAATCAGAGGGCGAGAAACAGAGGGGCTGAAGCAGAGAGGCTGAAACAGAGGGCGAGAAACAGAGGGGCTGAAACAGAGAGCGAGAAACAGAGGGGCTGAAACAAAGGGCGAGAAACAGAGGGCGAGAAACAGAGGGACTGAAACCGAGGGGCTGAAACAGAGGGGCTGAAACAGAGGGCGAGAAACAGTGGGGCTGAAACAGAGGGCCTGACACAGTGGGGCTGAAACAGAGGGCGGGAAACAGAGGGCGAGAAATGGAGGGGCTGAAACAGAGGGTGAGAAACAGAGGGGCTGAAACAAAGGGTGAGAAACAGAGGGGCTGAAACAGAGGGCGAGAAACAGAGGGGCTGAAACAGAGGGGCTGAAACAGAGGGGCTGAAACAGAGGGCAAGAAACAGAGGGGCTGAAAAAGAGGGCGAGAAACAGAGGGGCTGAAACAGAGGGGCTGAAACAGAGGGTCTGAAACAGAGGGCGAGAGACAGAGGGCGAGAAACAGAGGGACTGAAACAGAGGGACTGAAACAGAGGGGCTGAAACAGAGGGCGAGAAACAGAGGGGCTGAAGCAGAGGGCGAGAAACAGAGGGGCTGAAAGAGAGGGGCTGATACAGTGGGGCTGAAACAGAGGGGCTGAAACAGAGGGCGAGAAATAGAGTGGCTGAAACAGAGGGGCTGACAGAGTGGGGCTGAAACAGAGGGGCTGAAACAGAGGGCGAGAAACAGAGGGGCTGAAACAGAGGGGCTGAAAAAGAGGGGCTGAATCAGAGGGGCTGATTCAGAGGGGCTGAAACAGAGGGGCTGAATCAGAGGGTCTGAAACAGAGGGCGAGAAACAGAGGGGCTGAAACAGGGGGCGAGAAACAGAGGGGCTGAAACAGAGGGCGAGAAACAGACGGGCAGAAACAGAGGGCGAGAAACAGAGGGACTGAAACAGAGGGGCTGAAACAGAGAGCGCGAAACAGAGGGACTGAAACAGAGGGCGAGAAACAGAGGGGCTGAAACAGAGGGCGAGAAACAGAGGGGCTGAAACAGAGGGCGAGAAACGGAGGGGCTGAAACAGAGGGGCTGAAACAGAGGGGCTGAAACAGAGGGCGAGAAACAGAGGGGCTGAAACAGAGGGCGAGAAACAGAGTGGCTGAAACAGAGGGTGAGAAACAGAGGGCGAGAAACAGAGGGACTGAAACAGAGGGGCTGAAACAGAGATGCTGAAACAGAGGGCGAGAAACAGAGGGGCTGAAACAGAGGGCGAGCAACAGAGGGTCTGAAACAGTGGGGCTGACACAGTGCGGCTGAAACAGAGGGGCTGAAACAGAGGGCGAGAAATAGAGGGGCTGAAACAGAGGGCGAGAAACAGAGGGACTGAAACAGAGGGCGAGAAACAGAGGGGCTGAAACAGAGGGCGAGAAACAGAGGGCGAGAAACAGAGGGACTGAAACAGAGGGGCTGAAACAGTGGGGCTGAATCAGAGGGCGAGAAACAGAGGGGCTGAAACAGAGAGGCTGAAACAGAGGGCGAGAAACAGAGGGGCTGAAACAGAGGGCAGGAAACAGAGGGGCTGAAACAGAGGGCGAGAATCAGAGGGGCTGAAACAGAAGGCGAGAAACAAAGGGCGAGAAACAGAGGGACTGAAACAGAGGGGCTGAAACAGAGGGCGAGAAACAGAGGGCGAGAAACAGAGGGGCTGAAACAGAGGGCGAGAAACAGAGGGGCTGAAAGAGAGGGCGAGAAACAGAGGGGCTGAAACAGAGGGGCTGAAACAGTGGGGCTGAAACAGAGGGGCTGAAACAGAGTGCGAGAAATAGAGGGTACTGAAACAGAGGGCGAGAAACAGAGGGGCTGAAACAGAGGGTGAGAAACAGAGGGGCTGAAACAGAGGGCGAGAAACAGAGGCGCTGAAACAGAGGGGCTGAAACAGAGGGGCTGAAACAGAGGGCAAGAAACAGAGGGTCTGAAAAAGAGGGCGAGAAACAGAGGGCGAGAAACAGAGGGGCTGAATCAGAGGGGCTGAAACAGAGGGCGAGAAACAGAGGGGCTGAAACAGAGGGCGAGAAACAGCGGGGCTGAAACAGAGGGGCTGAAACAGAGGGTGAGAAACAGAGGGGCTGAAACAGAGGGCGAGAAACAGAGGAGCTGAAACAGAGGGGCTGAAACAGCGGGGCTGAATCAGAGGGGCTGATTCAGAGGGGCTGAATCAGAGGGGCTGAATCAGAGGGGCTGAAACAGAGGGCGAGAAACAGAGGGGCTGAAACAGAGGGCGGGAAACAGAGGGGCTGAAACAGAGCGCGAGAAACAGAGTGTCTGAAACAGAGGGGCTGACACAGTGGGGCTGAAACAGAGGGGCTGAAACAGAGGGCGAGAAATAGAGGGGCTGAAACAGGGGGCGAGAAACAGAGGGACTGAAACAGAGGGCGAGAAACAGAGGGGCTGAAACAGAGGGGCTGAAACAGAGGGCGAGAAACAGAGGGGCTGAATCAGAGGGCGAGAAACAGAGGGGCTGAAACAGAGGGCGAGAAACAGAGGGGCTGAAACAGAGGGGCTGACACAGTGGGGCTGAAACAGAGGGGCTGAATCAGAGGGCGAGAAACAGAGGGGCTGAAACAGAGGGCGAGAAACAGAGGGGCTGAAACAGAGGGCGAGAAACAGAGGGCCTGAAACAGAGGGGCTGACACAGTGGGGCTGAAACAGAGGGGCTGAAACAGAGGGCGAGAAATAGAGGGGCTGAAACAGAGGGGCTGACACAGTGGGGCTGAAACAGAGGGGCTGAAACAGAGGGCGAGAAACAGAGGGGCTGAAACAGAGGGGCTGAAACAGAGGGGCTGAATCAGAGGGGCTGATTCAGAGGGGCTGAAACAGAGGGGCTGAATCAGAGGGTCTGAAACAGAGGGCGAGAAACAGAGGGGCTGAAACAGAGGGCGAGAAACAGAGGGGCTGAAACAGAGGGCGAGAAACAGACGGGCAGAAACAGAGGGCGAGAAACAGAGGGACTGAAACAGAGGGGCTGAAACAGAGAGCGCGAAACAGAGGGCAAGAAACAGAGGGTGAGAAACAGAGGGGCTGTAACAGAGGGCGAGAAACAGAGGGGCAGAAACAGAGGGCGATAAACGGAGGGGCTGAAACAGAGGGGCTGAAACAGAGGGGCTGAAACAGAGGGCGAGAAACAGAGGGGCTGAAACAGAGGGCGAGAAACAGAGGGGCTGAAACAGAGGGCGAGAAACAGAGGGCGAGAATCAGAGGGACTGAAACAGAGGGGCGGAAACAGAGGGGCTGAAACACACGACGAGAAACAGAGGGGCTGAAACAGTGGGCGAGAAACAGACGGGCTGAAACAGAGGGCGAGAAACAGAGGGTCTGAAACAGAGGGGCTGTCACAGTGGGGCTGAAACAGAGGGGCTGAAACAGAGGGCGAGAATTGGAGGGGCTGAAACAGAGGGCGAGAAACAGAGGGACTGAAACAGAGGGCGAGAAACAGAGGGGCTGAAACAGAGGGTGAGAAACAGAGGGCGAGAAACAGAGGGACTGAAACAGAGGGGCTGAAACAGAGGGGCTGAATCAGAGGGCGAGAAACAGAGGGGCTGAACAGAGAGGCTGAAACAGAGGGCGAGAAACAGAGGGGCTGAAACAGAGGGGCTGAAACAGAGGGGCTGAAACAGAGGGGCTGAAACAGAGGGCGAGAAACAGAGGGGCTGAAACAGAGGGCGAGAAACAGAGGGGCTGAAAGAGAGGGCGAGAAACAGAGGGCGAGAAACAGAGGGACTGAAACAGAGGGGCTGAAACAGAGGGGCTGAAACAGAGGGCGAGAAACAGTGGGGCTGAAACAGAGGGGCTGACACAGTGGGGCTGAAACAGAGGGGCTGAAACAGAGGGCGAGAAATGGAGGTGCTGAAACAGAGGGTGAGAAACAGAGGGGCTGAAACAAAGGGTGAGAAACAGAGGGGCTGAAACAGAGGGCGAGAAACAGAGGGGCTGAAACAGAGGGGCTGAAACAGAGGGGCTGAAACAGAGGGCAAGAAACAGAGGGGCTGAAAAAGAGGGCGTGAAACAGAGGGCCTGAAACAGAGGGCGAGAAACAGAGGGGCTGAATCAGAGGAGCTGAAACAGAGGGCGAGAAACAGAGGGGCTGAAACAGAGGGCGAGAAACAGAGGGACTGAAACAGAGGGCGAGAAACAGAGGGGCTGAAACAGAGGGCGAGAAACAGAGGGGCTGAAACAGAGGGGCTGAATCAGAGGGGCTGATTCAGAGGGGCTGAAACAGAGGGGCTGAATCAGAGGGGCTGAAACAGAGGGCGAGAATCAGAGGGGCTGAAACAGATGGCGAGAAACAGAGGGGCTGAAAAAGAGGGCGAGAAACAGACGGGCAAAAACAGAGGGCTAGAAACAGAGGGACTGAAACAGAGGGGCTGAAACAGAGAGCGCGAAACAGAGGGACTGAAACAGAGGGCGAGAAACAGAGGGGCTGAAACAGAGGGCGAGAAACAGACGGGCTTAAACAGAGGGCGAGAAACAGAGCGGCTGAAACAGAGGGCGAGAAACAGAGGGGCTGAAACGGAGTGGCTGAAACAGAGGGCGAGAAACAGAGGGGCTGAATCAGACGGGCTGAATCAGAGGGGCTGAAACAGAGGGCGAGAAACAGAGGGGCTTAAACAGAGGGCGAGAAACAGAGGGGCTGAAACAGAGGGCGAGATACCGAGGGGCTGAAACAGAGTGGCAGAAACAGAGGGCGAGAAACAGTTGGGCTGAAACAGAGGGGCAGAAACATGGGCGAGAAACAGAGGGGCTGAAACAGAGGGCGAGAAACAGAGGGGCTGAAACAGAGTGCGAGAAACAGAGGGGCTGAAACAGAGGGTGAGAAACAGTGGGGCTGAAACAGAGGGAGAAACAGAGGGGCTGAAACAGAGGGGCTGAAACAGAGGGGCTGAATCAGAGGGGCTGATTCAGAGGGGCTGATACAGAGGGGCTGAATCAGAGGGGCTGAAACAGAGGGCGAGAAACAGAGGGGCTGAACAGAGAGGCTGAAACAGAGGGCGAGAAACAGAGGGGCTGAAACAGAGGGGCTGAAACAGAGGGGCTGAAACAGAGGGGCTGAAACAGAGGGCGAGAAACAGAGGGGCTGAAACAGAGGGCGAGAAACAGAGGGGCTGAAAGAGAGGGCGAGAAACAGAGGGCGAGAAACAGAGGGACTGAAACAGAGGGGCTGAAACAGAGGGGCTGAAACAGAGGGCGAGAAACAGTGGGGCTGAAACAGAGGGGCTGACACAGTGGGGCTGAAACAGAGGGGCTGAAACAGAGGGCGAGAAATGGAGGTGCTGAAACAGAGGGTGAGAAACAGAGGGGCTGAAACAAAGGGTGAGAAACAGAGGGGCTGAAACAGAGGGCGAGAAACAGAGGGGCTGAAACAGAGGGGCTGAAACAGAGGGGCTGAAACAGAGGGCAAGAAACAGAGGGGCTGAAAAAGAGGGCGTGAAACAGAGGGCCTGAAACAGAGGGCGAGAAACAGAGGGGCTGAATCAGAGGAGCTGAAACAGAGGGCGAGAAACAGAGGGGCTGAAACAGAGGGCGAGAAACAGAGGGACTGAAACAGAGGGCGAGAAACAGAGGGGCTGAAACAGAGGGCGAGAAACAGAGGGGCTGAAACAGAGGGGCTGAATCAGAGGGGCTGATTCAGAGGGGCTGAAACAGAGGGGCTGAATCAGAGGGGCTGAAACAGAGGGCGAGAATCAGAGGGGCTGAAACAGATGGCGAGAAACAGAGGGGCTGAAAAAGAGGGCGAGAAACAGACGGGCAAAAACAGAGGGCTAGAAACAGAGGGACTGAAACAGAGGGGCTGAAACAGAGAGCGCGAAACAGAGGGACTGAAACAGAGGGCGAGAAACAGAGGGGCTGAAACAGAGGGCGAGAAACAGACGGGCTTAAACAGAGGGCGAGAAACAGAGCGGCTGAAACAGAGGGCGAGAAACAGAGGGGCTGAAACAGAGTGGCTGAAACAGAGGGCGAGAAACAGAGGGGCTGAATCAGACGGGCTGAATCAGAGGGGCTGAAACAGAGGGCGAGAAACAGAGGGGCTTAAACAGAGGGCGAGAAACAGAGGGGCTGAAACAGAGGGCGAGATACCGAGGGGCTGAAACAGAGTGGCAGAAACAGAGGGCGAGAAACAGTTGGGCTGAAACAGAGGGGCAGAAACATGGGCGAGAAACAGAGGGGCTGAAACAGAGGGCGAGAAACAGAGGGGCTGAAACAGAGTGCGAGAAACAGAGGGGCTGAAACAGAGGGTGAGAAACAGTGGGGCTGAAACAGAGGGAGAAACAGAGGGGCTGAAACAGAGGGGCTGAAACAGAGGGGCTGAATCAGAGGGGCTGATTCAGAGGGGCTGATACAGAGGGGCTGAATCAGAGGGGCTGAAACAGAGGGCGAGAAAAAGAGGGGCTGAAACAGAGTGCGAGAAACAGAGGGGCTAAAACAGAGGGCGAGAAACAGAGGGGCTGAAACAGAGGGCGAGAAACAGAGGGGCTGAAACAGAGGGCGAGAAACAGAGGGGCTGAAACAGAGTGCGAGAAACAGAGGGGCTGAAACAGAGGGGCTGAAACAGAGGGTGAGAAACAGTGGGGCTGAAACAGAGGGAGAAACAGAGGGGCTGAAACAGAGGGGCTGAAACAGAGGGGCTGAATCAGAGGGGCTGATTCAGAGGGGCTGAAACAGAGGGGCTGAATCAGAGGGGCTGAAACAGAGGGCGAGAAACAGAGGGGCTGAAACAGAGGGTGAGAAACAGAGGGGCTGAAACAGAGGGCGAGAAACAGACGTGCAGAAACAGAGGGCGAGAAACAGAGGGACTGAAACAAAGGGGCTGGAACAGAGAGCGCGAAACAGAGAGACTGAAACAGAGGGCGAGAAACAGAGGGGCTGAAACAGAGTGCGAGAAACAGAGGGGCTGAAACAGAGGGGCTGAAACAGACGGGCTGAAACAGAGGGGCTGAAACAGAGGGCAAGAAACAGAGGGGCTGAAACAGAGTGGCTGAAACAGAGGGCGAGAAACAGAGGGGCTGAATCAGACGGGCTGAATCAGAGGGGCTGAAACAGAGGGGCTGAAACAGAGGGCGAGAAACAGAGGGGCTGAAGCAGAGGGCGAGAAACAGAGGGCGAGAAATAGAGGGGCTGAAAAAGAGGGGCTGAAACAGAGGGGCTGAAACAAAGCGGCTGATACAGAGGGCGAGAAGCAGAGGGGCTGAAACAGAGGGCGAGATACAGAGGGGCTGAAAGAGAGGAGCTGAAACAGAGGGCGAGAAACAGAGAGGCTGAAACAGAGGGCGAGAAACAGAGGGCCTGAAACAGAGGGCGAGAAACAGAGGGCTGAAACAGAGTGGCTGAAACAGAGGGGCTGAAACAGAGGGGCTGAAACAGAGGGCGAGATACAGAGAGGCTGAAACAGAGGGCGAGAAACAGAGTGGCTGAAACAGAGGGCAAGAAACAGAGGGGCTGAAACAGAGGGCGTGAAACAGAGGGGCTGAAACAGAGGGGCTGAAACAGAGGGCGAGAAACAGAGGGACTGAAACAGAGGGGCTGAAACAGAGGGGCTGAAACAGAGGGCGAGAAACAGAGCGGCTGAAACAGAGGGCGAGAAACAGAGGGGCTGAAACAAAGGGGCTGAAACAGTGGGGCTAAAACAGAGGGGCTGAAACAGAGGGCGAGAAATAGACGGGCTGAAACAGAGGGCGAGAAACAGAGGGGCTGAAACAGAGGGCGAGAAACAGAGGGGCTGAAACAGAGGGGCGGAAACAGAGGGGCTGAAACAGAGGGCGAGAAACAGAGGGGCTGAAACAGAGGGCGAGAAACAGAGGGGCTGAAACATAGGGGCTGAAACAGAGGGTGAGAAACAGAGGGGCTGACACAGAGGGCGAGAAACAGAGGGGCTGAAACAGAGGGGCTGAAACAGAGGGGCTGAATCAGAGGGGCTGATTCAGAGGGGCTGAATCAGAGGGGCTTAATCAGAGGAGCTGAAACAGAGTGGCTTAATCAGAGGGGCTGAAAAAGAGGGCGAGAAACAGAGGGGCTGAAACAGAGGGCGAGAAACAGAGGGGCAGAAACAGAGGGCGAGAAACAGAGGAGCAGAAACAGAGGGGCTGAAACAGAGAGCGCGAAACAGAGGGGCTGAAACAGATGGCGAGAAACAGAGGGACTGAAACAGAGGTCGAGAAACAGAGGT
The DNA here is from genome assembly GCF_047496795.1 of Chiloscyllium punctatum. Lineage (NCBI taxonomy): Eukaryota > Metazoa > Chordata > Chondrichthyes > Orectolobiformes > Hemiscylliidae > Chiloscyllium > Chiloscyllium punctatum. The sequence continues at coordinate 497,176 of NC_092779.1, read as the reverse complement.
ACTGAAACAGATGTCGAGAAACAGAGGGGCTGAAACAGAGGGCAAGAAACAGAGGCGCTGAAACAGAGAGGCTGAAACAGAAGGGCAGAAACAGAGGGGCTGAAACAGAGGGCGAGAAACAGAGGGGCTGAATCAGAGGGGCTGAATCAGAAGGGCTGAAACAGAGGGCAAGAAACAGAGGGGCTGAAACAGAGGGGCTGAAACAGTGGGCGAGAAACTAAGGGACTGAAACAGCGGTCGAGAAACAGAGTGCGAGAAACAGAGGGGCTGAAACAGAGGGGCTGAAACAGACGGGCTGAAACAGAGAGCCTGAAACAGAGGGGCTGAATCAGAGGGGCTTAAACAGAGAGGCTGAAATAGAGGGGCTGAAACAGAGGGGATGAATCAGAGGGGCTGAAACAGAGGGGCTGAATCAGAGGGGCTGAAACAGAGGGTGATAAACAGAGGGTCTGAAACAGAGGGTGAGAAACAGAGGGGCTGAAACAGAGGGCGAGAATAAGAGGGGCTGAAACAGAGGGGCTGAAACAGAGGGGCTGAAACGGAGGGCGAGAAACAGAGGGGCTGAAACAGAGGGCAAGAAACAGAGGGGATGAAACAGAGGGCGAGAAACAGAGGGGCTGAAACAGAGGGGCTGAAACAGAGGGGCTGAAACAGAGGGCGAGAAACAGAGGGGCTGAAACAGAGGGCGAGAAACAGAGGGGCTGAAACAGAGGGCGAGAAACAGAGGGCGAGAAACAGAGGGAATGAAACAGAGGGGCTGAAACAGAGGGCGAGAAACAGAGGAGCTGAAACAGAGGGCGAGTAACAGAGGGACTGAAACAGAGGGCGAGAAACAGAGGGTCTGAAACAGAGGGGCTGACACAGTGGGGCTGAAACAGAGGGGCTGAAACAGAGGGCGAGAAATAGAGGGGCTTAAACAGAGGGCGAGAAACAGAGGGACTGAAACAGAGGGTGAGAAACAGAGGGGCTGAAGCAGAGGGCGAGAAACAGAGGGCGAGAAACAGAGGGACTGAAACAGAGGGGCTGAAACAGAGGGGCTGAAACAGAGGGCGAGAAACAGAGGGGCTGAAACAGAGGGCGAGAAACAGAGGGGCTGAAACAGAGGGGCTGAAACAGAGAGGCTGAAACATAGGGCGAGAAACAGAGGGGCTGAAACAGCGGGCAAGAAACAGAGGGGCTGAAACAGAGGGCGAGAAACAGAGGGGCTGAAACAGAGGGGCTGAACAGAGGGGCTGAAACAGAGGGCGAGAAACAGAGGGGCTGAAACAGAGGGGCTGAAACAGAGGGTCTGAAACAGAGGGCGAGAAACAGAGGGCGAGAAACAGAGGGACTGAAACAGAGGGACTGAAACAGAGGGGCTGAAACAGAGGGCGAGAAACAGAGGGGCTGAAGCAGAGGGCGAGAAACAGAGGGGCTGAAAGAGAGGGGCTGATACAGTGGGGCTGAAACAGAGGGGCTGAAACAGAGGGGCTGACAGAGTGGGGCTGAAACAGAGGGGCTGAAACAGAGGGCGAGAAACAGAGGGGCTGAAACAGAGGGGCTGAAAAAGAGGGGCTGAATCAGAGGGGCTGATTCAGAGGGGCTGAAACAGAGGGGCTGAATCAGAGGGTCTGAAACAGAGGGCGAGAAACAGAGGGGCTGAAACAGAGGGCGAGAAACAGAGGGGCTGAAACAGAGGGCGAGAAACAGACGGGCAGAAACAGAGGGCGAGAAACAGAGGGACTGAAACAAAGGGGCTGAAACAGAGAGCGCGAAACAGAGGGACTGAAACAGAGGGCGAGAAACAGAGGGGCTGAAACAGAGGGCGAGAAACAGAGGGGCTGAAACAGAGGGCGAGAAACGGAGGGGCTGAAACAGAGGGGCTGAAACAGAGGGGCTGAAACAGAGGGCGAGAAACAGAGGGGCTGAAACAGAGGGCGAGAAACAGAGTGGCTGAAACAGAGGGTTTGAAACAGAGGGCGAGAAACAGAGGGACTGAAACAGAGGGGCTGAAACAGAGATGCTGAAACAGAGGGCGAGAAACAGAGGGGCTGAAACAGAGGGCGAGAAACAGAGGGTCTGAAACAGTGGGGCTGACACAGTGCGGCTGAAACAGAGGAGCTGAAACAGAGGGCGAGAAATAGAGGGGCTGAAACAGAGGGCGAGAAACAGCGGGACTGAAACAGAGGGCGAGAAACAGAGGGGCTGAAACAGAGGGCGAGAAACAGAGGGCGAGAAACAGAGGGACTGAAACAGAGGGGCTGAAACAGAGGGTCTGAATCAGAGGGCGAGAAACAGAGGGGCTGAAACAGAGAGGCTGAAACAGAGGGCGAGAAACAGAGGGGCTGAAACAGAGGGCAGGAAACAGAGGGGCTGAAACAGAGGGCGAGAATCAGAGGGGCTGAAACAGAAGGCGAGAAACAAAGGGCGAGAAACAGAGGGACTGAAACAGAGGGGCTGAAAAAGAGGGCGAGAAACAGAGGGCGAGAAACAGAGGGGCTGAAACAGAGGGCGAGAAACAGAGGGGCTGAAAGAGAGGGCGAGAAACAGAGGGGCTGAAACAGAGGGGCTGAAACAGTGGGGCTGAAACAGAGGGGCTGAAACAGAGTGCGAGAAATAGAGGGTACTGAAACAGAGGGCGAGAAACAGAGGGGCTGAAACAGAGGGTGAGAAACAGAGGGGCTGAAACAGAGGGCGAGAAACAGAGGCGCTGAAACAGAGGGGCTGAAACAGAGGGGCTGAAACAGAGGGCAAGAAACAGAGGGGCTGAAAAAGAGGGCGAGAAACAGAGGGCGAGAAACAGAGGGGCTGAATCAGAGGGGCTGAAACAGAGGGCGAGAAACAGAGGGGCTGAAACAGAGGGCGAGAAACAGCGGGGCTGAAACAGAGGGGCTGAAACAGAGGGTGAGAAACAGAGGGGCTGAAACAGAGGGCGAGAAACAGAGGAGCTGAAACAGAGGGGCTGAAACAGAGGGGCTGAATCAGAGGGGCTGATTCAGAGGGGCTGAATCAGAGGGGCTGAATCAGAGGGGCTGAAACAGAGGGCGAGAAACAGAGGGGCTGAAACAGAGGGCGGGAAACAGAGGGGCTGAAACAGAGCGCGAGAAACAGAGTGTCTGAAACAGAGGGGCTGACACAGTGGGGCTGAAACAGAGGGGCTGAAACAGAGGGCGAGAAATAGAGGGGCTGAAACAGGGGGCGAGAAACAGAGGGACTGAAACACAGGGCGAGAAACAGAGGGGCTGAAACAGAGGGCGAGAAACAGAGGGGCTGAAACAGAGGGCGAGAAACAGAGGGGCTGAAACAAAGGGCGAGAAACAGAGGGGCTGAAACAGAGTGCGAGAAACAGAGGGGCTGAAACAGAGGGTGAGAAACAGTGGGGCTGAAACAGAGGGAGAAACAGAGGGGCTGAAACAGAGGGGCTGAAACAGAGGGGCTGAATCAGAGGGGCTGATTCAGAGGGGCTGAAACAGAGGGGCTGAATCAGAGGGGCTGAAACAGAGGGCGAGAAACAGAGGGGCTGAAACAGAGGGCGAGAAACAGAGGGGCTGAAACAGAGGGCGAGAAACAGAGGGGCTGAAACAGAGGGCGAGAAACAGAGGGGCTGAAACAGAGGGCGAGAAACAGAGGGGCTGAAACAGAGTGCGAGAAACAGAGGGGCTGAAACAGAGGGGCTGAAACAGAGGGTGAGAAACAGTGGGGCTGAAACAGAGGGAGAAACAGAGGGGCTGAAACAGAGGGGCTGAAACAGAGGGGCTGAATCAGAGGGGCTGATTCAGAGGGGCAGAAACAGAGGGGCTGAATCAGAGGGGCTGAAACAGAGGGCGAGAAACAGAGGGGCTGAAACAGAGGTCGAGAAACAGAGGGGCTGAAACAGAGGGCGAGAAACAGACGTGCAGAAACAGAGGGCGAGAAACAGAGGGACTGAAACAAAGGGGCTGGAACAGAGAGCGCGAAACAGAGGGACTGAAACAGAGGGCGAGAAACAGAGGGGCTGAAACAGAGGGCGAGAAACAGAGGGGCTGAAACAGAGGGGCTGAAACAGAGGGGCTGAAACAGAGGGCAAGAAACAGAGGGGCTGAAACAGAGTGGCTGAAACAGAGGGCGAGAAACAGAGGGACTGAATCAGACGGGCTGAATCAGAGGGGCTGAAACAGAGGGGCTGAAACAGAGGGCGAGAAACAGAGGGGCTGAAGCAGAGGGCGAGAAACAGAGGGCGAGAAATAGAGGGGCTGAAAAAGAGGGGCTGAAACAGAGGGGCTGAAACAAAGCGGCTGATACAGAGGGCGAGAAACAGAGGGGCTGAAACGGAGGGCGAGATACAGAGGGGCTGAAAGAGAGGAGCTGAAACAGAGGGCGAGAAACAGAGAGGCTGAAACAGAGGGCGAGAAACAGAGGGCCTGAAACAGAGGGCGAGAAACAGAGGGCTGAAACAGAGTGGCTGAAACAGAGGGGCTGAAACAGAGGGGCTGAAACAGAGGGCGAGATACAGAGAGGCTGAAACAGAGGGCGAGAAACAGAGTGGCTGAAACAGAGGGCAAGAAACAGAGGGGCTGAAACAGAGGGCGTGAAACAGAGGGGCTGAAACAGAGGGGCTGAAACAGAGGGCGAGAAACAGAGGGACTGAAACAGAGGGGATGAAACAGAGGGGCTGATACAGAGGGCGAGAAACAGAGCGGCTGAAACAGAGGGCGAGAAACAGAGGGGCTGAAACAAAGGGGCTGAAACAGTGGGGCTAAAACAGAGGGGCTGAAACATAGGGCGAGAAATAGACGGGCTGAAACAGAGGGCGAGAAACAGAGGGGCTGAAACAGAGGGCGAGAAACAGAGGGGCTGAAACAGAGGGCGAGAAACAGAGGGGCTGAAACATAGGGGCTGAAACAGAGGGTGAGAAACAGAGGGGCTGACACAGAGGGCGAGAAACAGAGGGGCTGAAACAGAGGGGCTGAAACAGAGGGGCTGAATCAGAGGGGCTGATTCAGAGGGGCTGAATCAGAGGGGCTTAATCAGAGGAGCTGAAACAGAGTGGCTTAATCAGAGGGGCTGAAAAAGAGGGCGAGAAACAGAGGGGCTGAAACAGAGGGCGAGAAACAGAGGGGCAGAAACAGAGGGCGAGAAACAGAGGAGCAGAAACAGAGGGGCTGAAACAGAGAGCGCGAAACAGAGGGGCTGAAACAGATGGCGAGAAACAGAGGGACTGAAACAGAGGTCGAGAAACAGAGGTACTGAAACAGATGTCGAGAAACAGAGGGGCTGAAACAGAGGGCAAGAAACAGAGGCGCTGAAACCGAGAGGCTGAAACAGAAGGGCAGAAACAGAGGGGCTGAAACAGAGGGCGAGAAACAGAGTTGCTGAATCAGAGGGGCTGAATCAGAAGGGCTGAAACAGAGGGCAAGAAACAGAGGGGCTGAAACAGAGGGGCTGAAACAGTGGGCGAGAAACTAAGGGACTGAAACAGCGGTCGAGAAACAGAGTGCGAGAAACAGAGGGGCTGAAACAGAGGGGCTGAAACAGACGGGCTGAAACAGAGAGCCTGAAACAGAGGGGCTGAATCAGAGGGGCTTAAACAGAGAGGCTGAAATAGAGGGGCGGAAACAGAGGGGATGAATCAGAGGGGCTGAAACAGAGGGGCTGAATCAGAGGGGCTGAAACAGAGGGTGATAAACAGAGGGTCTGAAACAGAGGGTGAGAAACAGAGGGGCTGAAACAGAGGGCGAGAATAAGAGAGGCTGAAACAGAGGGGCTGAAACAGAGGGGCTGAAACAGAGGGGCTGAAACGGAGGGCGAGAAACAGAGGGGCTGAAACAGAGGGCAAGAAACAGAGGGGATGAAACAGAGGGCGAGAAACAGAGGGGCTGAAACAGAGGGGCTGAAACAGAGGGGCTGAAACAGAGGGCGAGAAACAGAGGGGCTGAAACAGAGGGCGAGAAACAGAGGGGCTGAAACAGAGGGTGAGAAACAGAGGGCGAGAAACAGAGGGAATGAAACAGAGGGGCTGAAACAGAGGGCGAGAAACAGAGGGGCTGAAACAGAGGGCGAGAAACAGAGGGGCTGAAGCAGAGGGCGAGAAACAGAGGGCGAGAAATAGAGGGGCTGAAAAAGAGGGGCTGAAACAGAGGGGCTGAAACAAAGCGGCTGATACAGAGGGCGAGAAACAGAGGGGCTGAAACGGAGGGCGAGATACAGAGGGGCTGAAAGAGAGGAGCTGAAACAGAGGGCGAGAAACAGAGAGGCTGAAACAGAGGGCGAGAAACAGAGGGCCTGAAACAGAGGGCGAGAAACAGAGGGCTGAAACAGAGTGGCTGAAACAGAGGGGCTGAAACAGAGGGGCTGAAACAGAGGGCGAGAAACAGAGGGGCTGAAACAGAGGGCGAGAAACAGAGTGGCTGAAACAGAGGGCAAGAAACAGAGGGGCTGAAACAGAGGGCGTGAAACAGAGGGGCTGAAACAGAGGGGCTGAAACAGAGGGCGAGAAACAGAGGGACTGAAACAGAGGGGCTGAAACAGAGGGGCTGATACAGAGGGCGAGAAACAGAGGGGCTGAAACAAAGGGGCTGAAACAGTGGGGCTAAAACAGAGGGGCTGAAACATAGGGCGAGAAACAGAGGTACTGAAACAGATGTCGAGAAACAGAGGGGCTGAAACAGAGGGCAAGAAACAGAGGCGCTGAAACAGAGAGGCTGAAACAGAAGGGCAGAAACAGAGGGGCTGAAACAGAGGGCGAGAAACAGAGGGGCTGAATCAGAGGGGCTGAATCAGAAGGGCTGAAACAGAGGGCAAGAAACAGAGGGGCTGAAACAGAGGGGCTGAAACAGTGGGCGAGAAACTAAGGGACTGAAACAGCGGTCGAGAAACAGAGTGCGAGAAACAGAGGGGCTGAAACAGAGGGGCTGAAACAGACGGGCTGAAACAGAGAGCCTGAAACAGAGGGGCTGAATCAGAGGGGCTTAAACAGAGAGGCTGAAATAGAGGGGCTGAAACAGAGGGGATGAATTAGAGGGGCTGAAACAGAGGGGCTGAATCAGAGGGGCTGAAACAGAGGGTGATAAACAGAGGGTCTGAAACAGAGGGCGAGAAACAGAGGGGCTGAAACAGAGGGCGAGAATAAGAGGGGCTGAAACAGAGGGGCTGAAACAGAGGGGCTGAAACAGAGGGGCTGAAACGGAGGGCGAGAAACAGAGGGGCTGAAACAGAGGGCAAGAAACAGAGGGGATGAAACAGAGGGCGAGAAACAGAGGGGCTGAAACAGAGGGGCTGAAACAGAGGGGCTGAAACAGAGGGCGAGAAACAGAGGGGCTGAAACAGAGGGCGAGAAACAGAGGGGCTGAAACAGAGGGCGAGAAACAGAGGGCGAGAAACAGAGGGAATGAAACAGAGGGGCTGAAACAGAGGGGGAGAAACAGAGGGGCTGAAACAGAGGGCGAGAAACAGAGGGGCTGAAACAGAGGGCGAGAAACAGAGGGTCTGAAACAGAGGGGCTGACACAGTGGGGCTGAAACAGAGGGGCTGAAACAGAGGGCGAGAAATAGAGGGGCTTAAACAGAGGGCGAGAAACAGAGGGACTGAAACAGAGGGTGAGAAACAGAGGGGCTGAAGCAGAGGGCGAGAAACAGAGGGCGAGAAACAGAGGGACTGAAACAGAGGGGCTGAAACAGAGGGGCTGAAACAGAGGGCGAGAAACAGAGGGGCTGAAACAGAGGGCGAGAAACAGAGGGGCTGAAACAGAGGGGCTGAAACAGAGAGGCTGAAACATAGGGCGAGAAACAGAGGGGCTGAAACAGCGGTCAAGAAACAGAGGGGCTGAAACAGATGGCGAGAAACAGAGGGGCTGAAACAGAGGGGCTGAACAGAGGGGCTGAAACAGAGGGCGAGAAACAGAGGGGCTGAAACAGAGGGGCTGAAACAGAGGGTCTGAAACAGAGGGCGAGAAACAGAGGGCGAGAAACAGAGGGACTGAAACAGAGGGACTGAAACAGAGGGGCTGAAACAGAAGGCGAGAAACAGAGGGGCTGAAGCAGAGGGCGAGAAACAGAGGGGCTGAAAGAGAGGGGCTAATACAGTGGGGCTGAAACAGAGGGGCTGAAACAGAGGGCGACAAATAGAGTGGCTGAAACAGAGGGGCTGACAGAGTGGGGCTGAAACAGAGGGGCTGAAACAGAGGGCGAGAAACAGAGGGGCTGAATCAGAGGGGCTGAATCAGAAGGGCTGAAACAGAGGGCAAGAAACAGAGGGGCTGAAACAGAGGGCGTGAAACAGAGGGGCTGAAACAGAGGGGCTGAAACAGAGGGCGAGAAACAGAGGGACTGAAACAGAGGGGCTGAAACAGAGGGGCTGATACAGAGGGCGAGAAACAGAGGGGCTGAAACAAAGGGGCTGAAACAGTGGGGCTAAAACAGAGGGGCTGAAACATAGGGCGAGAAACAGAGGTACTGAAACAGATGTCGAGAAACAGAGGGGCTGAAACAGAGGGCAAGAAACAGAGGCGCTGAAACAGAGAGGCTGAAACAGAAGGGCAGAAACAGAGGGGCTGAAACAGAGGGCGAGAAACAGAGGGGCTGAATCAGAGGGGCTGAATCAGAAGGGCTGAAACAGAGGGCAAGAAACAGAGGGGCTGAAACAGAGGGGCTGAAACAGTGGGCGAGAAACTAAGGGACTGAAACAGCGGTCGAGAAACAGAGTGCGAGAAACAGAGGGGCTGAAACAGAGGGGCTGAAACAGACGGGCTGAAACAGAGAGCCTGAAACAGAGGGGCTGAATCAGAGGGGCTTAAACAGAGAGGCTGAAATAGAGGGGCTGAAACAGAGGGGATGAATCAGAGGGGCTGAAACAGAGGGGCTGAATCAGAGGGGCTGAAACAGAGGGTGATAAACAGAGGGTCTGAAACAGAGGGCGAGAAACAGAGGGGCTGAAACAGAGGGCGAGAATAAGAGGGGCTGAAACAGAGGGGCTGAAACAGAGGGGCTGAAACAGAGGGGCTGAAACGGAGGGCGAGAAACAGAGGGGCTGAAACAGAGGGCAAGAAACAGAGGGGATGAAACAGAGGGCGAGAAACAGAGGGGCTGAAACAGAGGGGCTGAAACAGAGGGGCTGAAACAGAGGGCGAGAAACAGAGGGGCTGAAACAGAGGGCGAGAAACAGAGGGGCTGAAACAGAGGGCGAGAAACAGAGGGCGAGAAACAGAGGGAATGAAACAGAGGGGCTGAAACAGAGGGGGAGAAACAGAGGGGCTGAAACAGAGGGCGAGAAACAGAGGGGCTGAAACAGAGGGCGAGAAACAGAGGGTCTGAAACAGAGGGGCTGACACAGTGGGGCTGAAACAGAGGGGCTGAAACAGAGGGCGAGAAATAGAGGGGCTTAAACAGAGGGCGAGAAACAGAGGGACTGAAACAGAGGGTGAGAAACAGAGGGGCTGAAGCAGAGGGCGAGAAACAGAGGGCGAGAAACAGAGGGACTGAAACAGAGGGGCTGAAACAGAGGGGCTGAAACAGAGGGCGAGAAACAGAGGGGCTGAAACAGAGGGCGAGAAACAGAGGGGCTGAAACAGAGGGGCTGAAACAGAGAGGCTGAAACATAGGGCGAGAAACAGAGGGGCTGAAACAGCGGTCAAGAAACAGAGGGGCTGAAACAGATGGCGAGAAACAGAGGGGCTGAAACAGAGGGGCTGAACAGAGGGGCTGAAACAGAGGGCGAGAAACAGAGGGGCTGAAACAGAGGGGCTGAAACAGAGGGTCTGAAACAGAGGGCGAGAAACAGAGGGCGAGAAACAGAGGGACTGAAACAGAGGGACTGAAACAGAGGGGCTGAAAGAGAGGGGCTAATACAGTGGGGCTGAAACAGAGGGGCTGAAACAGAGGGCGACAAATAGAGTGGCTGAAACAGAGGGGCTGACAGAGTGGGGCTGAAACAGAGGGGCTGAAACAGAGGGCGAGAAATAGAGGGGCTGAAACAGAGGGGCTGAAAAAGAGGGGCTGAATCAGAGGGGCTGATTCAGAGGGGCTGAAACAGAGGGGCTGAATCAGAGGGTCTGAAAAAGAGGGCGAGAAACAGAGGGGCTGAAACAGAGTGCGAGAAACAGAGGGGCTGAAACAGAGGGCGAGAAACAGACGGGCAGAAACAGAGGGCGAGAAACAGAGGGACTGAAACAGAGGGGCTGAAACAGAGAGCGCGAAACAGAGGGACTGAAACAGAGGGCGAGAAACAGAGGGGCTGAAACAGACGGCGAGAAACAGAGGGCGAGAAATAGAGGGGCTGAAAAAGAGGGGCTGAAACAGAGGGGCTGAAACAAAGCGGCTGATACAGAGGGCGAGAAACAGAGGGGCTGAAACGGAGGGCGAGATACAGAGGGGCTGAAAGAGAGGAGCTGAAACAGAGGGCGAGAAACAGAGAGGCTGAAACAGAGGGCGAGAAACAGAGGGCCTGAAACAGAGGGCGAGAAACAGAGGGCTGAAACAGAGTGGCTGAAACAGAGGGGCTGAAACAGAGGGGCTGAAACAGAGGGCGAGATACAGAGAGGCTGAAACAGAGGGCGAGAAACAGAGTGGCTGAAACAGAGGGCAAGAAACAGAGGGGCTGAAACAGAGGGCGTGAAACAGAGGGGCTGAAACAGAGGGGCTGAAACAGAGGGCGAGAAACAGAGGGACTGAAACAGAGGGGCTGAAACAGAGGGGCTGATACAGAGGGCGAGAAACAGAGGGGCTGAAACAAAGGGGCTGAAACAGTGGGGCTAAAACAGAGGGGCTGAAACATAGGGCGAGAAATAGACGGGCTGAAACAGAGGGCGAGAAACAGAGGGGCTGAAACAGAGGGCGAGAAACAGAGGGGCTGAAACATAGGGGCTGAAACAGAGGGCAAGAAACAGAGGGGCTGAAACAGAGGGCGTGAAACAGAGGGGCTGAAACAGAGGGGCTGAAACAGAGGGCGAGAAACAGAGGGACTGAAACAGAGGGGCTGAAACAGAGGGGCTGATACAGAGGGCGAGAAACAGAGGGGCTGAAACAAAGGGGCTGAAACAGTGGGGCTAAAACAGAGGGGCTGAAACATAGGGCGAGAAATAGACGGGCTGAAACAGAGGGCGAGAAACAGAGGGGCTGAAACAGAGGGCGAGAAACAGAGGGGCTGAAACAGAGGGCGAGAAACAGAGGGGCTGAAACATAGGGGCTGAAACAGAGGGTGAGAAACAGAGGGGCTGACACAGAGGGCGAGAAACAGAGGGGCTGAAACAGAGTGGCTGAAACAGAGGGGCTGAATCAGAGGGGCTGATTCAGAGGGGCTGAATCAGAGGGGCTTAATCAGAGGAGCTGAAACAGAGTGGCTTAATCAGAGGGGCTGAAAAAGAGGGCGAGAAACAGAGGGGCTGAAACAGAGGGCGAGAAACAGAGGGGCAGAAACAGAGGGCGAGAAACAGAGGAGCAGAAACAGAGGGGCTGAAACAGAGAGCGCGAAACAGAGGGGCTGAAACAGATGGCGAGAAACAGAGGGACTGAAACAGAGGTCGAGAAACAGAGGTACTGAAACAGATGTCGAGAAACAGAGGGGCTGAAACAGAGGGCAAGAAACAGAGGCGCTGAAACAGAGAGGCTGAAACAGAAGGGCAGAAACAGAGGGGCTGAAACAGAGGGCGAGAAACAGAGGGGCTGAATCAGAGGGGCTGAATCAGAAGGGCTGAAACAGAGGGCAAGAAACAGAGGGGCTGAAACAGAGGGGCTGAAACAGTGGGCGAGAAACTAAGGGACTGAAACAGCGGTCGAGAAACAGAGTGCGAGAAACAGAGGGGCTGAAACAGAGGGGCTGAAACAGACGGGCTGAAACAGAGAGCCTGAAACAGAGGGGCTGAATCAGAGGGGCTTAAACAGAGAGGCTGAAATAGAGGGGCTGAAACAGAGGGGATGAATCAGAGGGGCTGAAACAGAGGGGCTGAATCAGAGGGGCTGAAACAGAGGGTGATAAACAGAGGGTCTGAAACAGAGGGCGAGAAACAGAGGGGCTGAAACAGAGGGCGAGAATAAGAGGGGCTGAAACAGAGGGGCTGAAACAGAGGGGCTGAAACAGAGGGGCTGAAACGGAGGGCGAGAAACAGAGGGGCTGAAACAGAGGGCAAGAAACAGAGGGGATGAAACAGAGGGCGAGAAACAGAGGGGCTGAAACAGAGGGGCTGAAACAGAGGGGCTGAAACAGAGGGCGAGAAACAGAGGGGCTGAAACAGAGGGCGAGAAACAGAGGGGCTGAAACAGAGGGCGAGAAACAGAGGGCGAGAAACAGAGGGAATGAAACAGAGGGGCTGAAACAGAGGGGGAGAAACAGAGGGGCTGAAACAGAGGGCGAGAAACAGAGGGGCTTAAACAGAGGGCGAGAAACAGAGGGACTGAAACAGAGGGTGAGAAACAGAGGGGCTGAAGCAGAGGGCGAGAAACAGAGGGCGAGAAACAGAGGGACTGAAACAGAGGGGCTGAAACAGAGGGGCTGAAACAGAGGGCGAGAAACAGAGGGGCTGAAACAGAGGGCGAGAAACAGAGGGGCTGAAACAGAGGGGCTGAAACAGAGAGGCTGAAACATAGGGCGAGAAACAGAGGGGCTGAAACAGCGGTCAAGAAACAGAGGGGCTGAAACAGATGGCGAGAAACAGAGGGGCTGAAACAGAGGGGCTGAACAGAGGGGCTGAAACAGAGGGCGAGAAACAGAGGGGCTGAAACAGAGGGGCTGAAACAGAGGGTCTGAAACAGAGGGCGAGAAACAGAGGGCGAGAAACAGAGGGACTGAAACAGAGGGACTGAAACAGAGGGGCTGAAACAGAAGGCGAGAAACAGAGGGGCTGAAGCAGAGGGCGAGAAACAGAGGGGCTGAAAGAGAGGGGCTAATACAGTGGGGCTGAAACAGAGGGGCTGAAACAGAGGGCGACAAATAGAGTGGCTGAAACAGAGGGGCTGACAGAGTGGGGCTGAAACAGAGGGGCTGAAACAGAGGGCGAGAAACAGAGGGGCTGAAACAGATGGGCTGAAAAAGAGGGGCTGAATCAGAGGGGCTGATTCAGAGGGGCTGAAACAGAGGGGCTGAATCAGAGGGTCTGAAACAGAGGGCGAGAAACAGAGGGGCTGAAACAGAGGGGCTGAAACAGAGGGGCTGATACAGAGGGCGAGAAACAGAGGGACTGAAACAGAGGGGCTGAAACAGAGGGGCTGATACAGAGGGCGAGAAACAGAGGGGCTGAAACAAAGGGGCTGAAACAGTGGGGCTAAAACAGAGGGGCTGAAACATAGGGCGAGAAATAGACGGGCTGAAACAGAGGGCGAGAAACAGAGGGGCTGAAACAGAGGGCGAGAAACAGAGGGGCTGAAACAGAGGGCGAGAAACAGAGGGGCTGAAACATAGGGGCTGAAACAGAGGGTGAGAAACAGAGGGGCTGACACAGAGGGCGAGAAACAGAGGGGCTGAAACAGAGTGGCTGAAACAGAGGGGCTGAATCAGAGGGGCTGATTCAGAGGGGCTGAATCAGAGGGGCTTAATCAGAGGAGCTGAAACAGAGTGGCTTAATCAGAGGGGCTGAAAAAGAGGGCGAGAAACAGAGGGGCTGAAACAGAGGGCGAGAAACAGAGGGGCAGAAACAGAGGGCGAGAAACAGAGGAGCAGAAACAGAGGGGCTGAAACAGAGAGCGCGAAACAGAGGGGCTGAAACAGATGGCGAGAAACAGAGGGACTGAAACAGAGGTCGCGAAACAGAGGTACTGAAACAGATGTCGAGAAACAGAGGGGCTGAAACAGAGGGCAAGAAACAGAGGCGCTGAAACAGAGAGGCTGAAACAGAAGGGCAGAAATAGAGGGGCTGAAACAGAGGGCGAGAAACAGAGGGGCTGAATCAGAGGGGCTGAATCAGAAGGGCTGAAACAGAGGGCAAGAAACAGAGGGGCTGAAACAGAGGGGCTGAAACAGTGGGCGAGAAACTAAGGGACTGAAACAGCGGTCGAGAAACAGAGTGCGAGAAACAGAGGGGCTGAAACAGAGGGGCTGAAACAGACGGGCTGAAACAGAGAGCCTGAAACAGAGGGGCTGAATCAGAGGGGCTTAAACAGAGAGGCTGAAATAGAGGGGCTGAAACAGAGGGGATGAATCAGAGGGGCTGAAACAGAGGGGCTGAATCAGAGGGGCTGAAACAGAGGGTGATAAACAGAGGGTCTGAAACAGAGGGCGAGAAACAGAGGGGCTGAAACAGAGGGCGAGAATAAGAGGGGCTGAAACAGAGGGGCTGAAACAGAGGGGCTGAAACGGAGGGCGAGAAACAGAGGGGCTGAAACAGAGGGCAAGAAACAGAGGGGATGAAACAGAGGGCGAGAAACAGAGGGGCTGAAACAGAGGGCGAGAAACAGAGGGGCTGAAACAGAGGGCGAGAAACAGAGGGGCTGAAACAGAGGGCGAGAAACAGAGGGCGAGAAACAGAGGGAATGAAACAGAGGGGCTGAAACAGAGGGGGAGAAACAGAGGGGCTGAAACAGAGGGCGAGAAACAGAGGGGCTGAAACAGAGGGCGAGAAACAGAGGGTCTGAAACAGAGGGGCTGACACAGTGGGGCTGAAACAGAGGGGCTGAAACAGAGGGCGAGAAATAGAGGGGCTTAAACAGAGGGCGAGAAACAGAGGGACTGAAACAGAGGGTGAGAAACAGAGGGGCTGAAGCAGAGGGCGAGAAACAGAGGGCGAGAAACAGAGGGACTGAAACAGAGGGCGAGAAACAGAGGGCTGAATCAGAGTGGCTGAAACAGAGGGGCTGAAACAGAGGGGCTGAAACAGAGGGCGAGATACAGAGAGGCTGAAACAGAGGGCGAGAAACAGAGTGGCTGAAACAGAGGGCAAGAAACAGAAGGGCTGAAACAGAGGGCGTGAAACAGAGGGGCTGAAACAGAGGGGCTGAAACAGAGGGCGAGAAACAGAGGGACTGAAACAGAGGGGCTGAAACAGAGGGGCTGATACAGAGGGCGAGAAACAGAGGGGCTGAAACAAAGGGGCTGAAACAGTGGGGCTAAAACAGAGGGGCTGAAACATAGGGCGAGAAATAGACGGGCTGAAACAGAGGGCGAGAAACAGAGGGGCTGAAACAGAGGGCGAGAAACAGAGGGGCTGAAACAGAGGGCGAGAAACAGAGGGGCTGAAACATAGGGGCTGAAACAGAGGGTGAGAAACAGAGGGGCTGACACAGAGGGCGAGAAACAGAGGGGCTGAAACAGAGTGGCTGAAACAGAGGGGCTGAATCAGAGGGGCTGATTCAGAGGGGCTGAATCAGAGGGGCTTAATCAGAGGAGCTGAAACAGAGTGGCTTAATCAGAGGGGCTGAAAAAGAGGGCGAGAAACAGAGGGGCTGAAACAGAGGGCGAGAAACAGAGGGGCAGAAACAGAGGGCGAGAAACAGAGGAGCAGAAACAGAGGGGCTGAAACAGAGAGCGCGAAACAGAGGGGCTGAAACAGATGGCGAGAAACAGAGGGACTGAAACAGAGGTCGAGAAACAGAGGTACTGAAACAGATGTCGAGAAACAGAGGGGCTGAAACAGAGGGCAAGAAACAGAGGCGCTGAAACAGAGAGGCTGAAACAGAAGGGCAGAAATAGAGGGGCTGAAACAGAGGGCGAGAAACAGAGGGGCTGAATCAGAGGGGCTGAATCAGAAGGGCTGAAACAGAGGGCAAGAAACAGAGGGGCTGAAACAGAGGGGCTGAAACAGTGGGCGAGAAACTAAGGGACTGAAACAGCGGTCGAGAAACAGAGTGCGAGAAACAGAGGGGCTGAAACAGAGGGGCTGAAACAGACGGGCTGAAACAGAGAGCCTGAAACAGAGGGGCTGAATCAGAGGGGCTTAAACAGAGAGGCTGAAATAGAGGGGCTGAAACAGAGGGGATGAATCAGAGGGGCTGAAACAGAGGGGCTGAATCAGAGGGGCTGAAACAGAGGGTGATAAACAGAGGGTCTGAAACAGAGGGCGAGAAACAGAGGGGCTGAAACAGAGGGCGAGAATAAGAGGGGCTGAAACAGAGGGGCTGAAACAGAGGGGCTGAAACAGAGGGGCTGAAACGGAGGGCGAGAAACAGAGGGGCTGAAACAGAGGGCAAGAAACAGAGGGGATGAAACAGAGGGCGAGAAACAGAGGGGCTGAAACAGAGGGGCTGAAACAGAGGGGCTGAAACAGAGGGCGAGAAACAGAGGGGCTGAAACAGAGGGCGAGAAACAGAGGGGCTGAAACAGAGGGCGAGAAACAGAGGGCGAGAAACAGAGGGAATGAAACAGAGGGGCTGAAACAGAGGGGGAGAAACAGAGGGGCTGAAACAGAGGGCGAGAAACAGAGGGGCTGAAACAGAGGGCGAGAAACAGAGGGTCTGAAACAGAGGGGCTGACACAGTGGGGCTGAAACAGAGGGGCTGAAACAGAGGGCGAGAAATAGAGGGGCTTAAACAGAGGGCGAGAAACAGAGGGACTGAAACAGAGGGTGAGAAACAGAGGGGCTGAAGCAGAGGGCGAGAAACAGAGGGCGAGAAACAGAGGGACTGAAACAGAGGGGCTGAAACAGAGGGGCTGAAACAGAGGGCGAGAAACAGAGGGGCTGAAACAGAGGGCGAGAAACAGAGGGGCTGAAACAGAGGGGCTGAAACAGAGAGGCTGAAACATAGGGCGAGAAACAGAGGGGCTGAAACAGCGGTCAAGAAACAGAGGGGCTGAAACAGAGGGCGAGAAACAGAGGGGCTGAAACAGAGGGGCTGAACAGAGGGGCTGAAACAGAGGGCGAGAAACAGAGGGGCTGAAACAGAGGGGCTGAAACAGAGGGTCTGAAACAGAGGGCGAGAAACAGAGGGCGAGAAACAGAGGGACTGAAACAGAGGGACTGAAACAGAGGGGCTGAAACAGAGGGCGAGAAACAGAGGTGCTGAAGCAGAGGGCGAGAAACAGAGGGGCTGAAAGAGAGGGGCTAATACAGTGGGGCTGAAACAGAGGGGCTGAAACAGAGGGCGACAAATAGAGTGGCTGAAACAGAGGGGCTGACAGAGTGGGGCTGAAACAGAGGGGCTGAAACAGAGGGCGAGAAACAGAGGGGCTGAAACAGAGGGGCTGAAAAAGAGGGGCTGAATCAGAGGGGCTGATTCAGAGGGGCTGAAACAGAGGGGCTGAATCAGAGGGTCTGAAACAGAGGGCGAGAAACAGAGGGGCTGAAACAGAGTGCGAGAAACAGAGGGGCTGAAACAGAGGGCGAGAAACAGACGGGCAGAAACAGAGGGCGAGAAACAGAGGGACTGAAACAGAGGGGCTGAAACAGAGAGCGCGAAACAGAGGGACTGAAACAGAGGGCGAGAAACAGAGGGGCTGAAACAGAGGGCGAGAAACAGAGGGGCTGAAACAGAGGGCGAGAAACGGAGGGGCTGAAACAGAGGGGCTGAAACAGAGGGGCTGAAACAGAGGGTGAGAAACAGAGGGGCTGAAACAGAGGGCGAGAAACAGAGTGGCTGAAACAGAGGGTGAGAAACAGAGGGCGAGAAACAGAGGGACTGAAACAGAGGGGCTGAAACAGAGATGCTGAAACAGAGGGCGAGAAACAGAGGGGCTGAAACAGAGGGCGAGAAACAGAGGGGCTGAAACAGAGGGCGAGAAACAGAGGGTCTGAAACAGTGGGGCTGACACAGTGCGGCTGAAACAGAGGGGCTGAAACAGAGGGCGAGAAATAGAGGGGCTGAAACAGAGGGCGAGAAACAGAGGGACTGAAACAGAGGGCGAGAAACAGAGGGGCTGAAACAGAGGGCGAGAAACAGAGGGCGAGAAACAGAGGGACTTAAACAGAGGGGCTGAAACAGAGGGGCTGAATCAGAGGGCGAGAAACAGAGGGGCTGAAACAGAGAGGCTGAAACAGAGGGCGAGAAACAGAGGGGCTGAAACAGAGGGCAGGAAACAGAGGGGCTGAAACAGAGGGCGAGAATCAGAGGGGCTGAAACAGAAGGCGAGAAACAAAGGGCGAGAAACAGAGGGACTGAAACAGAGGGGCTGAAACAGAGGGCGAGAAGCAGAGGGCGAGAAACAGAGGGGCTGAAACAGAGGGCGAGAAACAGAGGGGCTGAAAGAGGGGGCGAGAAACAGAGGGGCTGAAACAGAGGGGCTGAAACAGTGGGGCTGAAACAGAGGGGCTGAAACAGAGTGCGAGAAATAGAGGGTACTGAAACAGAGGGCGAGAAACAGAGGGGCTGAAACAGAGGGTGAGAAACAGAGGGGCTGAAACAGAGGGCGAGAAACAGAGGCGCTGAAACAGAGGGGCTGAAACAGAGGGGCTGAAACAGAGGGCAAGAAACAGAGGGGCTGAAAAAGAGGGCGAGAAACAGAGGGCGAGAAACAGAGGGGCTGAATCAGAGGGGCTGAAACAGAGGGCGAGAAACAGAGGGGCTGAAACAGAGGGCGAGAAACAGCGGAGCTGAAACAGAGGGGCTGAAACAGAGGGGCTGAAACAGAGGGGCTGAAACAGAGGGCGAGAAACAGAGGAGCTGAAACAGAGGGGCTGAAACAGAGGGGCTGAATCAGAGGGGCTGATTCAGAGGGGCTGAATCAGAGGGGCTGAATCAGAGGGGCTGAAACAGAGGGCGAGAAACAGAGGGGCTGATACAGAGGGCGGGAAACAGAGGGGCTGAAACAGAGCGCGAGAAACAGAGTGTCTGAAACAGAGGGGCTGAAACAGAGGGCGAGAAATAGAGGGGCTGAAACAGGGGGCGAGAAACAGAGGGACTGAAACAGAGGGCGAGAAACAGAGGGGCTGAAACAGAGGGGCTGAAACAGAGGGCGAGAAACAGAGGGGCTGAATCAGAGGGCGAGAAACAGAGGGGCTGAAACAGAGGGCGAGAAACAGAGGGGCTGAAACAGAGGGGCTGACACAGTGGGGCTGAAACAGAGGGGCTGAAACAGAGGGCGAGAAACAGAGGGGCTGAAACAGAGGGGCTGAAAAAGAGGGGCTGAATCAGAGGGGCTGATTCAGAGGGGCTGAAACAGAGGGGCTGAATCAGAGGGTCTGAAACAGAGGGCGAGAAACAGAGGGGCTGAAACAGAGTGCGAGAAACAGAGGGGCTGAAACAGAGGGCGAGAAACAGACGGGCAGAAACAGAGGGCGAGAAACAGAGGGACTGAAACAGAGGGGCTGAAACAGAGAGCGCGAAACAGAGGGACTGAAACAGAGGGCGAGAAACAGAGGGGCTGAAACAGAGGGCGAGAAACAGAGGGGCTGAAACAGAGGGCGAGAAACGGAGGGGCTGAAACAGAGGGGCTGAAACAGAGGGGCTGAAACAGAGGGTGAGAAACAGAGGGGCTGAAACAGAGGGCGAGAAACAGAGTGGCTGAAACAGAGGGTGAGAAACAGAGGGCGAGAAACAGAGGGACTGAAACAGAGGGGCTGAAACAGAGATGCTGAAACAGAGGGCGAGAAACAGAGGGGCTGAAACAGAGGGCGAGAAACAGAGGGGCTGAAACAGAGGGCGAGAAACAGAGGGTCTGAAACAGTGGGGATGACACAGTGCGGCTGAAACAGAGGGGCTGAAACAGAGGGCGAGAAATAGAGGGGCTGAAACAGAGGGCGAGAAACAGAGGGACTGAAACAGAGGGCGAGAAACAGAGGGGCTGAAACAGAGGGCGAGAAACAGAGGGCGAGAAACAGAGGGACTGAAACAGAGGGGCTGAAACAGAGGGGCTGAATCAGAGGGCGAGAAACAGAGGGGCTGAAACAGAGAGGCTGAAACAGAGGGCGAGAAACAGAGGGGCTGAAACAGAGGGCAGGAAACAGAGGGGCTGAAACAGAGGGCGAGAATCAGAGGGGCTGAAACAGAAGGCGAGAAACAAAGGGCGAGAAACAGAGGGACTGAAACAGAGGGGCTGAAACAGAGGGCGAGAAGCAGAGGGCGAGAAACAGAGGGGCTGAAACAGAGGGCGAGAAACAGAGGGGCTGAAAGAGGGGGCGAGAAACAGAGGGGCTGAAACAGAGGGGCTGAAACAGTGGGGCTGAAACAGATGGGCTGAAACAGAGTGCGAGAAATAGAGGGTACTGAAACAGAGGGCGAGAAACAGAGGGGCTGAAACAGAGGGTGAGAAACAGAGGGGCTGAAACAGAGGGCGAGAAACAGAGGCGCTGAAACAGAGGGGCTGAAACAGAGGGGCTGAAACAGAGGGCAAGAAACAGAGGGGCTGAAAAAGAGGGCGAGAAACAGAGGGCGAGAACCAGAGGGGCTGAATCAGAGGGGCTGAAACAGAGGGCGAGAAACAGAGGGGCTGAAACAGAGGGCGAGAAACAGCGGAGCTGAAACAGAGGGGCTGAAACAGAGGGGCTGA
This sequence comes from Chiloscyllium punctatum, assembly GCF_047496795.1. Lineage (NCBI taxonomy): Eukaryota > Metazoa > Chordata > Chondrichthyes > Orectolobiformes > Hemiscylliidae > Chiloscyllium > Chiloscyllium punctatum. The sequence continues at coordinate 476,881 of NC_092779.1, read as the reverse complement.
AACAGAGGGGCTGAAACAGAGGGCGAGAAACAGAGGAGCTGAAACAGAGGGGCTGAAACAGAGGGGCTGAATCAGAGGGGCTGATTCAGAGGGGCTGAATCAGAGGGGCTGAATCAGAGGGGCTGAAACAGAGGGCGAGAAACAGAGGGGCTGATACAGAGGGCGGGAAACAGAGGGGCTGAAACAGAGCGCGAGAAACAGAGTGTCTGACACAGAGGGGCTGAAACAGAGGGCGAGAAATAGAGGGGCTGAAACAGGGGGCGAGAAACAGAGGGACTGAAACAGAGGGCGAGAAACAGAGGGGCTGAAACAGAGGGGCTGAAACAGAGGGCGAGAAACAGAGGGGCTGAATCAGAGGGCGAGAAACAGAGGGGCTGAAACAGAGGGCGAGAAACAGAGGGGCTGAAACAGAGGGGCTGACACAGTGGGGCTGAAACAGAGGGGCTGAAACAGAGGGCGAGAAACAGAGGGGCTGAAACAGAGGGGCTGAAACAGAGGCGCTGAATCAGTGGGGCTGATTCAGAGGGGCTGAAACAGAGGGGCTGAATCAGAGGGTCTGAAACAGAGGGCGAGAAACAGAGGGGCTGAAACAGAGGGCGAGAAACAGAGGGGCTGAAACAGAGGGCGAGAAACAGACGGGCAGAAACAGAGGGCGAGAAACAGAGGGACTGAAACAGTGGGGCTGAAACAGAGAGCGCGAAACAGAGGGCAAGAAACAGAGGGTGAGAAACAGAGGGGCTGTAACAGAGGGCAAGAAACAGAGGGGCAGAAACAGAGGGCGATAAACGGAGGGGCTGAAACAGAGGGGCTGAAACAGAGGGGCTGAAACAGAGGGCGAGAAACAGAGGGGCTGAAACAGAGGGCGAGAAACAGAGGGGCTGAAACAGAGGGCGAGAAACAGAGGGCGAGAATCAGAGGGACTGAAACAGAGGGGCTGAAACAGAGGGCGAGAAACAGAGGGACTGAAACAGAGGGGCTGAAACAGACGACGAGAAACAGAGGGGCTGAAACAGTGGGCGAGAAACAGAGGGGCTGAAACAGAGGGCGAGAAACAGAGGGTCTGAAACAGAGGGGCTGTCACAGTGAGGCTGAAATAGAGGGGCTGAAACAGAGGGCGAGAATTGGAGGGGCTGAAACAGAGGGCGAGAAACAGAGGGACTGAAACAGAGGGCGAGAAACAGAGGGGCTGAAACAGAGGGTGAGAAACAGAGGGCGAGAAACAGAGGGACTGAAACAGAGGGGCTGAAACAGAGGGCGAGAAACAGAGGGACTGAAACAGAGGGGCTGAAACAGAGGGGCTGAATCAGAGGGCGAGAAACAGTGGGGCTGAAGCAGAGAGGCTGAAACAGAGGGCGAGAAACAGAGGGGCTGAAACGGAGGGCGAGAAACAGAGGGGCTGAAACAGAGGGCGAGAAACAGAGGGCGAGAAACAGAGGGACTGAAACAGAGGGGCTGAATCAGAGGGGCTGATTCAGAGGGGCTGAATCAGAGGGGCTGAATCAGAGGGGCTGAAACAGAGGGCGAGAAACAGAGGGGTTGATACAGAGGGCGGGAAACAGAGGGGCTGAAACAGAGCGCGAGAAACAGAGTGTCTGAAACAGAGGGGCTGAAACAGAGGGCGAGAAATAGAGGGGCTGAAACAGGGTGCGAGAAACAGAGGGACTGAAACAGAGGGCGAGAAACAGAGGTGCTGAAACAGAGGGGCTGAAACAGAGGGCGAGAAACAGAGGGGCTGAATCAGAGGGCGAGAAACAGAGGGGCTGAAACAGAGGGCGAGAAACAGAGGGGCTGAAACAGAGGGGCTGACACAGTGGGGCTGAAACAGAGGGGCTGAAACAGAGGGCGAGAAACAGAGGGGCTGAAACAGAGGGGCTGAAAAAGAGGGGCTGAATCAGAGGGGCTGATTCAGAGGGGCTGAAACAGAGGGGCTGAATCAGAGGGTCTGAAACAGAGGGCGAGAAACAGAGGGGCTGAAACAGAGTGCGAGAAACAGAGGGGCTGAAACAGAGGGCGAGAAACAGACGGGCAGAAACAGAGGGCGAGAAACAGAGGGACTGAAACAGAGGGGCTGAAACAGAGAGCGCGAAACAGAGGGACTGAAACAGAGGGCGAGAAACAGAGGGGCTGAAACAGAGGGCGAGAAACAGAGGGGCTGAAACAGAGGGCGAGAAACGGAGGGGCTGAAACAGAGGGGCTGAAACAGAGGGGCTGAAACAGAGGGTGAGAAACAGAGGGGCTGAAACAGAGGGCGAGAAACAGAGTGGCTGAAACAGAGGGTGAGAAACAGAGGGCGAGAAACAGAGGGACTGAAACAGAGGGGCTGAAACAGAGATGCTGAAACAGAGGGCGAGAAACAGAGGGGCTGAAACAGAGGGCGAGAAACAGAGGGGCTGAAACAGAGGGCGAGAAACAGAGGGTCTGAAACAGTGGGGCTGACACAGTGCGGCTGAAACAGAGGGGCTGAAACAGAGGGCGAGAAATAGAGGGGCTGAAACAGAGGGCGAGAAACAGAGGGACTGAAACAGAGGGCGAGAAACAGAGGGGCTGAAACAGAGGGCGAGAAACAGAGGGCGAGAAACAGAGGGACTGAAACAGAGGGGCTGAAACAGAGGGGCTGAATCAGAGGGCGAGAAACAGAGGGGCTGAAACAGAGAGGCTGAAACAGAGGGCGAGAAACAGAGGGGCTGAAACAGAGGGCAGGAAACAGAGGGGCTGAAACAGAGGGCGAGAATCAGAGGGGCTGAAACAGAAGGCGAGAAACAAAGGGCGAGAAACAGAGGGACTGAAACAGAGGGGCTGAAACAGAGGGCGAGAAGCAGAGGGCGAGAAACAGAGGGGCTGAAACAGAGGGCGAGAAACAGAGGGGCTGAAAGAGGGGGCGAGAAACAGAGGGGCTGAAACAGAGGGGCTGAAACAGTGGGGCTGAAACAGATGGGCTGAAACAGAGTGCGAGAAATAGAGGGTACTGAAACAGAGGGCGAGAAACAGAGGGGCTGAAACAGAGGGTGAGAAACAGAGGGGCTGAAACAGAGGGCGAGAAACAGAGGCGCTGAAACAGAGGGGCTGAAACAGAGGGGCTGAAACAGAGGGCAAGAAACAGAGGGGCTGAAAAAGAGGGCGAGAAACAGAGGGCGAGAAACAGAGGGGCTGAATCAGAGGGGCTGAAACAGAGGGCGAGAAACAGAGGGGCTGAAACAGAGGGCGAGAAACAGCGGAGCTGAAACAGAGGGGCTGAAACAGAGGGGCTGAAACAGAGGGGCTGAAACAGAGGGCGAGAAACAGAGGAGCTGAAACAGAGGGGCTGAAACAGAGGGGCTGAATCAGAGGGGCTGATTCAGAGGGGCTGAATCAGAGGGGCTGAATCAGAGGGGCTGAAACAGAGGGCGAGAAACAGAGGGGCTGATACAGAGGGCGGGAAACAGAGGGGCTGAAACAGAGCGCGAGAAACAGAGTGTCTGAAACAGAGGGGCTGAAACAGAGGGCGAGAAATAGAGGGGCTGAAACAGGGGGCGAGAAACAGAGGGACTGAAACAGAGGGCGAGAAACAGAGGGGCTGAAACAGAGGGGCTGAAACAGAGGGCGAGAAACAGAGGGGCTGAATCAGAGGGCGAGAAACAGAGGGGCTGAAACAGAGGGCGAGAAACAGAGGGGCTGAAACAGAGGGGCTGACACAGTGGGGCTGAAACAGAGGGGCTGAAACAGAGGGCGAGAAACAGAGGGGCTGAAACAGAGGGGCTGAAACAGAGGCGCTGAATCAGAGGGGCTGATTCAGAGGGGCTGAAACAGAGGGGCTGAATCAGAGGGTCTGAAACAGAGGGCGAGAAACAGAGGGGCTGAAACAGAGGGCGAGAAACAGAGGGGCTGAAACAGAGGGCGAGAAACAGACGGGCAGAAACAGAGGGCGAGAAACAGAGGGACTGAAACAGTGGGGCTGAAACAGAGAGCGCGAAACAGAGGGCAAGAAACAGAGGGTGAGAAACAGAGGGGCTGTAACAGAGGGCAAGAAACAGAGGGGCAGAAACAGAGGGCGATAAACGGAGGGGCTGAAACAGAGGGGCTGAAACAGAGGGGCTGAAACAGAGGGCGAGAAACAGAGGGGCTGAAACAGAGGGCGAGAAACAGAGGGGCTGAAACAGAGGGCGAGAAACAGAGGGCGAGAATCAGAGGGACTGAAACAGAGGGGCGGAAACAGAGCGGCTGAAACAGACGACGAGAAACAGAGGGGCTGAAACAGTGGGCGAGAAACAGAGGGGCTGAAACAGAGGGCGAGAAACAGAGGGTCTGAAACAGAGGGGCTGTCACAGTGAGGCTGAAATAGAGGGGCTGAAACAGAGGGCGAGAATTGGAGGGGCTGAAACAGAGGGCGAGAAACAGAGGGACTGAAACAGAGGGCGAGAAACAGAGGGGCTGAAACAGAGGGTGAGAAACAGAGGGCGAGAAACAGAGGGACTGAAACAGAGGGGCTGAAACAGAGGGCGAGAAACAGAGGGACTGAAACAGAGGGGCTGAAACAGAGGGGCTGAATCAGAGGGCGAGAAACAGTGGGGCTGAAGCAGAGAGGCTGAAACAGAGGGCGAGAAACAGAGGGGCTGAAACGGAGGGCGAGAAACAGAGGGGCTGAAACAGAGGGCGAGAAACAGAGGGCGAGAAACAGAGGGACTGAAACAGAGGGGCTGAAACAGAGGGGCTGAAACAGAGGGCGAGAAACAGTGGGGATGAAACAGAGGAGCTGACACAGTGGGGCTGAAACAGAGGGGCTGAAACAGAGGGCGAGAAATGGAGGGGCTGAAACAGAGGGTGAGAAACAGAGGGGCTGAAACAAAGGGTGAGAAACAGAGGGGCTGAAACAGAGGGCGAGAAACAGAGGGGCTGAAACAGAGGGGCTGAAACAGAGGGGCTGAAACAGAGGGTCTGAAACAGAGGGGCTGAAACAGAGGGTCTGAAACAGAGGGCGAGAAACAGAGGGCGAGAAACAGAGGGACTGAAACAGAGGGACTGAAACAGAGGGGCTGAAACAGAGGGCGAGAAACAGAGGGGCTGAAGCAGAGGGCGAGAAACAGAGGGGCTGAAACAGAGGGGCTGATACAGTGGGGCTGAAACAGAGGGGCTGAAAAAGAGGGCGAGAAACAGAGGGGCTGAAACAGAGGGGCTGAAACAGAGGGTCTGAAACAGAGGGCGAGAAACAGAGGGCGAGAAACAGAGGGGCTGAAACAGAGGGCGAGAAACAGACGGGCAGAAACAGAGGGCGAGAAACAGAGGGACTGAAACAGTGGGGCTGAAACAGAGAGCGCGAAACAGAGGGCAAGAAACAGAGGGTGTGAAACAGAGGGGCTGTAACAGAGGGCAAGAAACAGAGGGGCAGAAACAGAGGGCGATAAACGGAGGGGCTGAAACAGAGGGGCTGAAACAGAGGGGCTGAAACAGAGGGCGAGAAACAGAGGGGCTGAAACAGAGGGCGAGAAACAGAGGGGCTGAAACAGAGGGCGAGAAACAGAGGGCGAGAATCAGAGGGACTGAAACAGAGGGGCTGAAACAGAGGGCGAGAAACAGAGGGACTGAAACAGAGGGGCTGAAACAGACGACGAGAAACAGAGGGGCTGAAACAGTGGGCGAGAAACAGAGGGGCTGAAACAGAGGGCGAGAAACAGAGGGTCTGAAACAGAGGGGCTGTCACAGTGAGGCTGAAATAGAGGGGCTGAAACAGAGGGCGAGAATTGGAGGGGCTGAAACAGAGGGCGAGAAACAGAGGGACTGAAACAGAGGGCGAGAAACAGAGGGGCTGAAACAGAGGGTGAGAACCAGAGGGCGAGAAACAGAGGGACTGAAACAGAGGGGCTGAAACAGAGGGCGAGAAACAGAGGGACTGAAACAGAGGGGCTGAAACAGAGGGGCTGAATCAGAGGGCGAGAAACAGTGGGGCTGAAGCAGAGAGGCTGAAACAGAGGGCGAGAAACAGAGGGGCTGAAACGGAGGGCGAGAAACAGAGGGGCTGAAACAGAGGGCGAGAAACAGAGGGCGAGAAACAGAGGGACTGAAACAGAGGGGCTGAATCAGAGGGGCTGATTCAGAGGGGCTGAATCAGAGGGGCTGAATCAGAGGGGCTGAAACAGAGGGCGAGAAACAGAGGGGTTGATACAGAGGGCGGGAAACAGAGGGGCTGAAACAGAGCGCGAGAAACAGAGTGTCTGAAACAGAGGGGCTGAAACAGAGGGCGAGAAATAGAGGGGCTGAAACAGGGGGCGAGAAACAGAGGGACTGAAACAGAGGGCGAGAAACAGAGGGGCTGAAACAGAGGGGCTGAAACAGAGGGCGAGAAACAGAGGGGCTGAATCAGAGGGCGAGAAACAGAGGGGCTGAAACAGAGGGCGAGAAACAGAGGGGCTGAAACAGAGGGGCTGACACAGTGGGGCTGAAACAGAGGGGCTGAAACAGAGGGCGAGAAACAGAGGGGCTGAAACAGAGGGGCTGAAAAAGAGGGGCTGAATCAGAGGGGCTGATTCAGAGGGGCTGAAACAGAGGGGCTGAATCAGAGGGTCTGAAACAGAGGGCGAGAAACAGAGGGGCTGAAACAGAGTGCGAGAAACAGAGGGGCTGAAACAGAGGGCGAGAAACAGACGGGCAGAAACAGAGGGCGAGAAACAGAGGGACTGAAACAGAGGGGCTGAAACAGAGAGCGCGAAACAGAGGGACTGAAACAGTGGGCGAGAAACAGAGGGGCTGAAACAGAGGGCGAGAAACAGAGGGGCTGAAACAGAGGGCGAGAAACGGAGGGGCTGAAACAGAGGGGCTGAAACAGAGGGGCTGAAACAGAGGGTGAGAAACAGAGGGGCTGAAACAGAGGGCGAGAAACAGAGTGGCTGAAACAGAGGGTGAGAAACAGAGGGCGAGAAACAGAGGGACTGAAACAGAGGGGCTGAAACAGAGATGCTGAAACAGAGGGCGAGAAACAGAGGGGCTGAAACAGAGGGCGAGAAACAGAGGGGCTGAAACAGAGGGCGAGAAACAGAGGGTCTGAAACAGTGGGGCTGACACAGTGCGGCTGAAACAGAGGGGCTGAAACAGAGGGCGAGAAATAGAGGGGCTGAAACAGAGGGCGAGAAACAGAGGGACTGAAACAGAGGGCGAGAAACAGAGGGGCTGAAACAGAGGGCGAGAAACAGAGGGCGAGAAACAGAGGGACTGAAACAGAGGGGCTGAAACAGAGGGGCTGAATCAGAGGGCGAGAAACAGAGGGGCTGAAACAGAGAGGCTGAAACAGAGGGCGAGAAACAGAGGGGCTGAAACAGAGGGCAGGAAACAGAGGGGCTGAAACAGAGGGCGAGAATCAGAGGGGCTGAAACAGAAGGCGAGAAACAAAGGGCGAGAAACAGAGGGACTGAAACAGAGGGGCTGAAACAGAGGGCGAGAAGCAGAGGGCGAGAAACAGAGGGGCTGAAACAGAGGGCGAGAAACACAGGGGCTGAAAGAGGGGGCGAGAAACAGAGGGGCTGAAACAGAGGGGCTGAAACAGTGGGGCTGAAACAGATGGGCTGAAACAGAGTGCGAGAAATAGAGGGTACTGAAACAGAGGGCGAGAAACAGAGGGGCTGAAACAGAGGGTGAGAAACAGAGGGGCTGAAACAGAGGGCGAGAAACAGAGGCGCTGAAACAGAGGGGCTGAAACAGAGGGGCTGAAACAGAGGGCAAGAAACAGAGGGGCTGAAAAAGAGGGCGAGAAACAGAGGGCGAGAAACAGAGGGGCTGAATCAGAGGGGCTGAAACAGAGGGCGAGAAACAGAGGGGCTGAAACAGAGGGCGAGAAACAGCGGAGCTGAAACAGAGGGGCTGAAACAGAGGGGCTGAAACAGAGGGGCTGAAACAGAGGGCGAGAAACAGAGGAGCTGAAACAGAGGGGCTGAAACAGAGGGGCTGAATCAGAGGGGCTGATTCAGAGGGGCTGAATCAGAGGGGCTGAATCAGAGGGGCTGAAACAGAGGGCGAGAAACAGAGGGGCTGATACAGAGGGCGGGAAACAGAGGGGCTGAAACAGAGCGCGAGAAACAGAGTGTCTGAAACAGAGGGGCTGAAACAGAGGGCGAGAAATAGAGGGGCTGAAACAGGGGGCGAGAAACAGAGGGACTGAAACAGAGGGCGAGAAACAGAGGGGCTGAAACAGAGGGGCTGAAACAGAGGGCGAGAAACAGAGGGGCTGAATCAGAGGGCGAGAAACAGAGGGGCTGAAACAGAGGGCGAGAAACAGAGGGGCTGAAACAGAGGGGCTGACACAGTGGGGCTGAAACAGAGGGGCTGAAACAGAGGGCGAGAAACAGAGGGGCTGAAACAGAGGGGCTGAAACAGAGGCGCTGAATCAGAGGGGCTGATTCAGAGGGGCTGAAACAGAGGGGCTGAATCAGAGGGTCTGAAACAGAGGGCGAGAAACAGAGGGGCTGAAACAGAGGGCGAGAAACAGAGGGGCTGAAACAGAGGGCGAGAAACAGACGGGCAGAAACAGAGGGCGAGAAACAGAGGGACTGAAACAGTGGGGCTGAAACAGAGAGCGCGAAACAGAGGGCAAGAAACAGAGGGTGAGAAACAGAGGGGCTGTAACAGAGGGCAAGAAACAGAGGGGCAGAAACAGAGGGCGATAAACGGAGGGGCTGAAACAGAGGGGCTGAAACAGAGGGGCTGAAACAGAGGGCGAGAAACAGAGGGGCTGAAACAGAGGGCGAGAAACAGAGGGGCTGAAACAGAGGGCGAGAAACAGAGGGCGAGAATCAGAGGGACTGAAACAGAGGGGCGGAAACAGAGCGGCTGAAACAGACGACGAGAAACAGAGGGGCTGAAACAGTGGGCGAGAAACAGAGGGGCTGAAACAGAGGGCGAGAAACAGAGGGTCTGAAACAGAGGGGCTGTCACAGTGAGGCTGAAATAGAGGGGCTGAAACAGAGGGCGAGAATTGGAGGGGCTGAAACAGAGGGCGAGAAACAGAGGGACTGAAACAGAGGGCGAGAAACAGAGGGGCTGAAACAGAGGGTGAGAAACAGAGGGCGAGAAACAGAGGGACTGAAACAGAGGGGCTGAAACAGAGGGCGAGAAACAGAGGGACTGAAACAGAGGGGCTGAAACAGAGGGGCTGAATCAGAGGGCGAGAAACAGTGGGGCTGAAGCAGAGAGGCTGAAACAGAGGGCGAGAAACAGAGGGGCTGAAACGGAGGGCGAGAAACAGAGGGGCTGAAACAGAGGGCGAGAAACAGAGGGCGAGAAACAGAGGGACTGAAACAGAGGGGCTGAAACAGAGGGGCTGAAACAGAGGGCGAGAAACAGTGGGGATGAAACAGAGGAGCTGACACAGTGGGGCTGAAACAGAGGGGCTGAAACAGAGGGCGAGAAATGGAGGGGCTGAAACAGAGGGTGAGAAACAGAGGGGCTGAAACAAAGGGTGAGAAACAGAGGGGCTGAAACAGAGGGCGAGAAACAGAGGGGCTGAAACAGAGGGGCTGAAACAGAGGGGCTGAAACAGAGGGTCTGAAACAGAGGGGCTGAAACAGAGGGTCTGAAACAGAGGGCGAGAAACAGAGGGCGAGAAACAGAGGGACTGAAACAGAGGGACTGAAACAGAGGGGCTGAAACAGAGGGCGAGAAACAGAGGGGCTGAAGCAGAGGGCGAGAAACAGAGGGGCTGAAACAGAGGGGCTGATACAGTGGGGCTGAAACAGAGGGGCTGAAAAAGAGGGCGAGAAACAGAGGGGCTGAAACAGAGGGGCTGAAACAGAGGGTCTGAAACAGAGGGCGAGAAACAGAGGGCGAGAAACAGAGGGACTGAAACAGAGGGACTGAAACAGAGGGGCTGAAACAGAGGGCGAGAAACAGAGGGGCTGAAGCAGAGGGCGAGAAACAGAGCGGCTGAAAGAGAGGGGCTGATACAGTGGGGCTGAAACAGAGGGGCTGAAACAGAGGGCGAGAAATAGAGTGGCTGAAACAGAGGGGCTGACAGAGTGGGGCTGAAACAGAGGGGCTGAAACAGAGGGCGAGAAACAGAGGGGCTGAAACAGAGGGGCTGAAACAGAGGGGCTGAATCAGAGGGGCTGATTCAGAGGGGCTGAAACAGAGGGGCTGAATCAGAGGGTCTGAAAAAGAGGGCGAGAAGCAGAGGGGCTGAAACAGAGGGCGAGAAACAGAGGGGCTGAAACAGAGGGCGAGAAACAGACGGGCAGAAACAGAGGTCGAGAAACAGAGGGACTGAAACAGAGGGGCTGAAACAGAGAGCGCGAAACAGAGGGACTGAAACAGAGGGCGAGAAACAGAGGGGCTGAAACAGAGGGCGAGAAACAGAGGGGCTGAAACAGAGGGCGAGAAACGGATGGGCTGAAACAGAGGGGCTGAAACAGAGGGGCTGAAACAGAGGGCGAGAAACAGAGGGGCTGAAACAGAGGGCGAGAAACAGAGTGGCTGAAACAGAGGGTGAGAAACAGAGGGCGAGAAACAGAGGGACTGAAACAGAGGGGCGGAAACAGAGATGCTGAAACAGAGGGCGAGAAACAGAGGGGCTGAAACAGAGGGCGAGAAACAGAGGGGCTGAAACAGAGGGCGAGAAACAGAGGGTCTGAAACAGTGGGGCTGACACAGTGTGGCTGAAACAGAGGGGCTGAAACAGAGGGCGAGAAATAGAGGGGCTGAAACAGAGGGCGAGAAACAGAGGGACTGAAACAGAGGGCGAGAAACAGAGGGGCTGAATCAGAGGGCGAGAAACAGAGGGCGAGAAACAGAGGGACTGAAACAGAGGGGCTGAAACAGAGGGGCTGAATCAGAGGGCGAGAAACAGAGGGGCTGAAACAGAGAGGCTGAAACAGAGGGCGAGAAACAGAGGGGCTGAAACAGAGGGCGAGAAACAGAGGGGCTGAATCAGAGGGCGAGAAACAGAGGGGCTGAAACAGAGGGCGAGAAACAGAGGGGCTGAAACAGAGGGGCTGACACAGTGGGGCTGAAACAGAGGGGCTGAAACAGAGGGCGAGAAACAGAGGGGCTTAAACAGAGGGGCTGAAACAGAGGCGCTGAATCAGAGGGGCTGATTCAGAGGGGCTGAAACAGAGGGGCTGAATCAGAGGGTCTGAAACAGAGGGCGAGAAACAGAGGGGCTGAAACAGAGGGCGAGAAACAGAGGGGCTGAAACAGAGGGCGAGAAACAGACGGGCAGAAACAGAGGGCGAGAAACAGAGGGACTGAAACAGAGGGGCTGAAACAGAGAGCGCGAAACAGAGGGCAAGAAACAGAGGGTGAGAAACAGAGGGGCTGTAACAGAGGGCGAGAAACAGAGGGGCAGAAACAGAGGGCGATAAACGGAGGGGCTGAAACAGAGGGGCTGAAACAGAGGGGCTGAAACAGAGGGCGAGAAACAGAGGGGCTGAAACAGAGGGCGAGAAACAGAGGGGCTGAAACAGAGGGCGAGAAACAGAGGGCGAGAATCAGAGGGACTGAAACAGAGGGGCGGAAACAGAGCGGCTGAAACAGACGACGAGAAACAGAGGGGCTGAAACAGAGGGCGAGAAACAGAGGGGCTGAAGCAGAGGGCGAGAAACAGAGGGGCTGAAAGAGAGGGGCTGATACAGTGGGGCTGAAACAGAGGGGCTGAAACAGAGGGCGAGAAATAGAGTGGCTGAAACAGAGGGGCTGACAGAGTGGGGCTGAAACAGAGGGGCTGAAACAGAGGGTGAGAAACAGAGGGCGAGAAACAGAGGGACTGAAACAGAGGGGCGGAAACAGAGATGCTGAAACAGAGGGCGAGAAACAGAGGGGCTGAAACAGAGGGTGAGAAACAGAGGGCGAGAAACAGAGGGACTGAAACAGAGGGGCGGAAACAGAGATGCTGAAACAGAGGGCGAGAAACAGAGGGGCTGAAACAGAGGGCGAGAAACCGAGGGGCTGAAACAGAGGGCGAGAAACAGAGGGTCTGAAACAGTGGGGCTGACACAGTGTGGCTGAAACAGAGGGGCTGAAACAGAGGGCGAGAAATAGAGGGGCTGAAACAGAGGGCGAGAAACAGAGGGACTGAAACAGAGGGCGAGAAACAGAGGGGCTGAATCAGAGGGCGAGAAACAGAGGGCGAGAAACAGAGGGACTGAAACAGAGGGGCTGAAACAGAGGGGCTGAATCAGAGGGCGAGAAACAGAGGGGCTGAAACAGAGAGGCTGAAACAGAGGGCGAGAAACAGAGGGGCTGAAACAGAGGGCGAGAAACAGAGGGGCTGAATCAGAGGGCGAGAAACAGAGGGGCTGAAACAGAGGGCGAGAAACAGAGGGGCTGAAACAGAGGGGCTGACACAGTGGGGCTGAAACAGAGGGGCTGAAACAGAGGGCGAGAAACAGAGGGGCTTAAACAGAGGGGCTGAAACAGAGGCGCTGAATCAGAGGGGCTGATTCAGAGGGGCTGAAACAGAGGGGCTGAATCAGAGGGTCTGAAACAGAGGGCGAGAAACAGAGGGGCTGAAACAGAGGGCGAGAAACAGAGGGGCTGAAACAGAGGGCGAGAAACAGACGGGCAGAAACAGAGGGCGAGAAACAGAGGGACTGAAACAGAGGGGCTGAAACAGAGAGCGCGAAACAGAGGGCAAGAAACAGAGGGTGAGAAACAGAGGGGCTGTAACAGAGGGCGAGAAACAGAGGGGCAGAAACAGAGGGCGATAAACGGAGGGGCTGAAACAGAGGGGCTGAAACAGAGGGGCTGAAACAGAGGGCGAGAAACAGAGGGGCTGAAACAGAGGGCGAGAAACAGAGGGGCTGAAACAGAGGGCGAGAAACAGAGGGCGAGAATCAGAGGGACTGAAACAGAGGGGCGGAAACAGAGCGGCTGAAACAGACGACGAGAAACAGAGGGGCTGAAACAGAGGGCGAGAAACAGAGGGGCTGAAGCAGAGGGCGAGAAACAGAGGGGCTGAAAGAGAGGGGCTGATACAGTGGGGCTGAAACAGAGGGGCTGAAACAGAGGGCGAGAAATAGAGTGGCTGAAACAGAGGGGCTGACAGAGTGGGGCTGAAACAGAGGGGCTGAAACAGAGGGCGAGAAACAGAGGGGCTGAAACAGAGGGGCTGAAACAGAGCGGCTGAATCAGAGGGGCTGATTCAGAGGGGCTGAAACAGAGGGGCTGAATCAGAGGGTCTGAAACAGAGGGCGAGAAACAGAGGGGCTGAAACAGAGGGCGAGAAACAGAGGGGCTGAAACAGAGGGCGAGAAACAGACGGGCAGAAACAGAGGGCGAGAAACAGAGGGACTGAAACAGAGGGGCTGAAACAGAGGGCGAGAAACAGAGGGGCTGAAACAGAGGGCGAGAAACGGAGGGGCTGAAACAGAGGGGCTGAAACAGAGGGGCTGAAACAGAGGGCGAGAAACAGAGGGGCTGAAACAGAGGGCGAGAAACAGAGTGGCTGAAACAGAGGGTGAGAAACAGAGGGCGAGAAACAGAGGGACTGAAACAGAGGGGCTGAAACAGAGATGCTGAAACAGAGGGCGAGAAACAGAGGGGCTGAAACAGAGGGCGAGAAACAGAGGGGCTGAAACAGAGGGCGAGAAACAGAGGGTCTGAAACAGTGGGGCTGACACAGTGCGGCTGAAACAGAGGGGCTGAAACAGAGGGCGAGAAATAGAGGGGCTGAAACAGAGGGCGAGAAACAGAGGGACTGAAACAGAGGGCGAGAAACAGAGGGGCTGAAACAGAGGGCGAGAAACAGAGGGCGAGAAACAGAGGGACTGAAACAGAGGGGCTGAAACAGAGGGGCTGAATCAGAGGGCGAGAAACAGAGGGGCTGAAACAGAGGGGCTGAAACAGAGAGGCTGAAACAGAGGGCAGGAAACAGAGGGGCTGAAACAGAGGGCGAGAATCAGAGGGGCTGAAACAGAAGGCGAGAAACAAAGGGCGAGAAACAGAGGGACTGAAACAGAGGGGCTGAAACAGAGGGCGAGAAACAGAGGGCGAGAAACAGAGGGGCTGAAACAGAGGGCGAGAAACTGAGGGGCTGAAAGAGAGGGCGAGAAACAGAGGGGCTGAAACAGAGGGGCTGAAACAGTGGGGCTGAAACAGAGGGGCTGAAACAGAGTGCGAGAAATAGAGGGTACTGAAACAGAGGGCGAGAAACAGAGGGGCTGAAACAGAGGGCGAGAAATGGAGGGGCTGAAACAGAGGGTGAGAAACAGAGGGGCTGAAACAAAGGGTGAGAAACAGAGGGGCTGAAACAGAGGGCGAGAAACAGAGGGGCTGAAACAGAGGGGCTGAAACAGAGGGGCTGAAACAGAGGGTCTGAAACAGAGGGCGAGAAACAGAGGGCGAGAAACAGAGGGACTGAAATAGAGGGACTGAAACAGAGGGGCTGAAACAGAGGGCGAGAAACAGAGGGGCTGAAGCAGAGGGCGAGAAACAGAGGGGCTGAAAGAGAGGGGCTGATACAGTGGGGCTGAAACAGAGGGGCTGAAACAGAGGGCGAGAAATAGAGTGGCTGAAACAGAGGGGCTGACAGAGTGGGGCTGAAACAGAGGGGCTGAAACAGAGGGCGAGAAACAGAGGGGCTGAAACAGAGGGGCTGAAACAGAGGGGCTGAATCAGAGGGGCTGATTCAGAGGGGCTGAATCAGAGGGTCTGAAACAGAGGGCGAGAAGCAGAGGGGCTGAAACAGAGGGCGAGAAACAGAGGGGCTGAAACAGAGGGCGAGAAACAGACGGGCAGAAACAGAGGGCGAGAAACAGAGGGACTGAAACAGAGGGGCTGAAACAGAGAGCGCGAAACAGAGGGACTGAAACAGAGGGCGAGAAACAGAGGGGCTGAAACAGAGGGCGAGAAACAGAGGGGCTGAAACAGAGGGCGAGAAACGGAGGGGCTGAAACAGAGGGGCTGAAACAGAGGGGCTGAAACAGAGGGCGAGAAACAGAGGGGCTGAAACAGAGGGCGAGAAACAGAGTGGCTGAAACAGAGGGTGAGAAACAGAGGGCGAGAAACAGAGGGACTGAAACAGAGGGGCGGAAACAGAGATGCTGAAACAGAGGGCGAGAAACAGAGGGGCTGAAACAGAGGGCGAGAAACAGAGGGGCTGAAACAGAGGGCGAGAAACAGAGGGTCTGAAACAGTGGGGCTGACACAGTGCGGCTGAAACAGAGGGGCTGAAACAGAGGGCGAGAAATAGAGGGGCTGAAACAGAGGGCGAGAAACAGAGGGACTGAAACAGAGGGCGAGAAACAGAGGGGCTGAAACAGAGGGCGAGAAACAGAGGGCGAGAAACAGAGGGACTGAAACAGAGGGGCTGAAACAGAGGGGCTGAATCAGAGGGCGAGAAACAGAGGGGCTGAAACAGAGAGGCTGAAACAGAGGGCGAGAAACAGAGGGGCTGAAACAGAGGGCAGGAAACAGAGGGGCTGAAACAGAGGGCGAGAATCAGAGGGGCTGAAACAGAAGGCGAGAAACAAAGGGCGAGAAACAGAGGGACTGAAACAGAGGGGCTGAAACAGAGGGCGAGAAACAGAGGGCGAGAAACAGAGGGGCTGAAACAGAGGGCGAGAAACAGAGGGGCTGAAAGAGAGGGCGAGAAACAGAGGGGCTGAAACAGAGGGGCTGAAACAGTGGGGCTGAAACAGAGGGGCTGAAACAGAGTGCGAGAAATAGAGGGTACTGAAACAGAGGGCGAGAAACAGAGGGGCTGAAACAGAGGGCGAGAAATGGAGGGGCTGAAACAGAGGGTGAGAAACAGAGGGGCTGAAACAAAGGGTGAGAAACAGAGGGGCTGAAACAGAGGGCGAGAAACAGAGGGGCTGAAACAGAGGGGCTGAAACAGAGGGGCTGAAACAGAGGGTCTGAAACAGAGGGCGAGAAACAGAGGGCGAGAAACAGAGGGACTGAAACAGAGGGACTGAAACAGAGGGGCTGAAACAGAGGGCGAGAAACAGAGGGGCTGAAGCAGAGGGCGAGAAACAGAGGGGCTGAAAGAGAGGGGCTGATACAGTGGGGCTGAAACAGAGGGGCTGAAACAGAGGGCGAGAAATAGAGTGGCTGAAACAGAGGGGCTGACAGAGTGGGGCTGAAACAGAGGGGCTGAAACAGAGGGCGAGAAACAGAGGGGCTGAAACAGAGGGGCTGAAACAGAGGGGCTGAATCAGAGGGGCTGATTCAGAGGGGCTGAAACAGAGGGGCTGAATCAGAGGGTCTGAAACAGAGGGCGAGAAGCAGAGGGGCTGAAACAGAGGGCGAGAAACAGAGGGGCTGAAACAGAGGGCGAGAAACAGACGGGCAGAAACAGAGGGCGAGAAACAGAGGGACTGAAACAGAGGGGCTGAAACAGAGAGCGCGAAACAGAGGGACTGAAACAGAGGGCGAGAAACAGAGGGGCTGAAACAGAGGGCGAGAAACAGAGGGGCTGAAACAGAGGGCGAGAAACGGAGGGGCTGAAACAGAGGGGCTGAAACAGAGGGGCTGAAACAGAGGGCGAGAAACAGAGGGGCTGAAACAGAGGGCGAGAAACAGAGTGGCTGAAACAGAGGGTGAGAAACAGAGGGCGAGAAACAGAGGGACTGAAACAGAGGGGCGGAAACAGAGATGCTGAAACAGAGGGCGAGAAACAGAGGGGCTGAAACAGAGGGCGAGAAACAGAGGGGCTGAAACAGAGGGCGAGAAACAGAGGGTCTGAAACAGTGGGGCTGACACAGTGCGGCTGAAACAGAGGGGCTGAAACAGAGGGCGAGAAATAGAGGGGCTGAAACAGAGGGCGAGAAACAGAGGGACTGAAACAGAGGGCGAGAAACAGAGGGGCTGAAACAGAGGGCGAGAAACAGAGGGCGAGAAACAGAGGGACTGAAACAGAGGGGCTGAAACAGAGGGGCTGAATCAGAGGGCGAGAAACAGAGGGGCTGAAACAGAGAGGCTGAAACAGAGGGCGAGAAACAGAGGGGCTGAAACAGAGAGCGAGAAACAGAGGGGCTGAATCAGAGGGCGAGAAACAGAGGGGCTGAAACAGAGGGCGAGAGACAGAGGGGCTGAAACAGAGGGGCTGACACAGTGGGGCTGAAACAGAGGGGCTGAAACAGAGGGCGAGAAACAGAGGGGCTGAAACAGAGGGGCTTGAACAGAGGCGCTGAATCAGAGGGGCTGATTCAGAGGGGCTGAAACAGAGGGGCTGAATCAGAGGGTCTGAAACAGAGGGCGAGAAACAGAGGGGCTGAAACAGAGGGCGAGAAACAGAGGGGCTGAAACAGAGGGCGAGAAACAGACGGGCAGAAACAGAGGGCGAGAAACAGAGGGACTGAAACAGAGGGGCTGAAACAGAGAGCGTGAAACAGAGGGCAAGAAACAGAGGGTGAGAAACAGAGGGGCTGTAACAGAGGGCGAGAAACAGAGGGGCAGAAACAGAGGGCGATAAACGGAGGGGCTGAAACAGAGGGGCTGAAACAGAGGGGCTGAAACAGAGGGCGAGAAACAGAGGGGCTGAAACAGAGGGCGAGAAACAGAGGGGCTGAAACAGAGGGCGAGAAACAGAGGGCGAGAATCAGAGGGACTGAAACAGAGGGGCGGAAACAGAGCGGCTGAAACAGACGACGAGAAACAGAGGGGCTGAAACAGTGGGCGAGAAACAGACGGGCTGAAACAGAGGGGCTGTCACAGTGGGGCTGAAACAGAGGGGCTGAATCAGAGGGCGAGAAACAGAGGGGCTGAAGCAGAGAGGCTGAAACAGAGGGCGAGAAACAGAGGGGCTGAAACAGAGGGCGAGAAACAGAGGGGCTGAAACAGAGGGCGAGAAACAGAGGGCGAGAAACAGAGGGACTGAAACAGAGGGGCTGAAACAGAGGGGCTGAAACAGAGGGCGAGAAACAGTGGGGCTGAAACAGAGGGGCTGACACAGTGGGGCTGAAACAGAGGGGCTGAAACAGAGGGCGAGAAATGGAGGGGCTGAAACAGAGGGTGAGGAACAGAGGGGCTGAAACAAAGGGTGAGAAACAGAGGGGCTGAAAGAGAGGGCGAGAAACAGAGGGGCTGAAACAGAGGGGCTGAATCAGAGGGGCTGAAACAGAGGGCAAGAAACAGAGGGGCTGAAAAAGAGGGCGAGAAACAGAGGGGCTGAAACAGAGGGGCTGAAACAGAGGGTCTGAAACAGAGGGTGAGAAACAGAGGGCGAGAAACAGAGGGACTGAAACAGAGGGCGAGAAACAGAGGGGCTGAAACAGAGGGCGAGAAACAGAGGGGCTGAAGCAGAGGGCGAGAAACAGAGGGGCTGAAAGAGAGGGGCTGATACAGTGGGGCTGAAACAGAGGGGCTGAAACAGAGGGCGAGAAATAGAGTGGCTGAAACAGAGGGGCTGACAGAGTGGGGCTGAAACAGAGGGGCTGAAACAGAGGGCGAGAAACAGATGGGGCTGAAACAGAGGGGCTGAAACAGAGCGGCTGAATCAGAGGGGCTGATTCAGAGGGGCTGAAACAGAGGGCGAGAAACAGAGGGGCTGAAACAGAGGGCGAGAAACAGAGGGGCTGAAACAGAGGGCGAGAAACAGACGGGCAGAAACAGAGGGCGAGAAACAGAGGGACTGAAACAGAGGGGCTGAAACAGAGGGCGAGAAACAGAGGGGCTGAAACAGAGGGCGAGAAACGGAGGGGCTGAAACAGAGGGGCTGAAACAGAGGGGCTGAAACAGAGGGCGAGAAACAGAGGGGCTGAAACAGAGGGCGAGAAACAGAGTGGCTGAAACAGAGGGTGAGAAACAGAGGGCGAGAAACAGAGGGACTGAAACAGAGGGGCTGAAACAGAGATGCTGAAACAGAGGGCGAGAAACAGAGGGCCTGAAACAGAGGGCGAGAAACAGAGGGGCTGAAACAGAGGGCGAGAAACAGAGGGTCTGAAACAGTGGGGCTGACACAGTGCGGCTGAAACAGAGGGGCTGAAACAGAGGGCGAGAGACAGAGGGGCTGAAACAGAGGGCGAGAAACAGAGGGACTGAAACAGAGGGCGAGAAACAGAGGGGCTGAAACAGAGGGCGAGAAACAGAGGGCGAGAAACAGAGGGACTGAAACAGAGGGGCTGAAACAGAGGGGCTGAATCAGAGGGCGAGAAACAGAGGGGCTGAAACAGAGAGGCTGAAACAGAGGGCGAGAAACAGAGGGGCTGAAACAGAGGGCAGGAAACAGAGGGGCTGAAACAGAGGGCGAGAATCAGAGGGGCTGAAACAGAAGGCGAGAAACAAAGGGCGAGAAACAGAGGGACTGAAACAAAGGGGCTGAAACAGAGGGCGAGAAACAGAGGGCGAGAAACAGAGGGGCTGAAACAGAGGGCGAGAAACAGAGGGGCTGAAAGAGAGGGCGAGAAACAGAGGGGCTGAAACAGAGGGGCTGAAACAGTGGGGCTGAAACAGAGGGGCTGAAACAGAGTGCGAGAAATAGAGGGTACTGAAACAGAGGGCGAGAAACAGAGGGGCTGAAACAGAGGGTGAGAAACAGAGGGGCTTAAACAGAGGGCGAGAAACAGAGGCGCTGAAACAGAGGGGCTGAAACAGAGGGGCTGAAACAGAGGGCAAGAAACAGAGGGGCTGAAAAAGAGGGCGAGAAACAGAGGGCGAGAAACAGAGGGGCTGAATCAGAGGGGCTGAAACAGAGGGCGAGAAACAGAGGGGCTGAAACAGAGGGCGAGAAACAGCGGGGCTGAAACAGAGGGGCTGAAACAGAGGGTGAGAAACAGAGGGGCTGAAACAGAGGGCGAGAAACAGAGGAGCTGAAACAGAGGGGCTGAAACAGAGGGGCTGAATCAGAGGGGCTGATTCAGAGGGGCTGAATCAGAGGGGCTGAATCAGAGGGGCTGAAACAGAGGGCGAGAAACAGAGGGGCTGAAACAGAGGGCGGGAAACAGAGGGGCTGAAACAGAGCGCGAGAAACAGAGTGTCTGAAACAGAGGGGCTGACACAGTGGGGCTGAAACAGAGGGGCTGAAACAGAGGGCGAGAAATAGAGGGGCTGAAACAGGGGGCGAGAAACAGAGGGACTGAAACAGAGGGCGAGAAACAGAGGGGCTGAAACAGAGGGGCTGAAACAGAGGGCGAGAAACAGAGGGGCTGAATCAGAGGGCGAGAAACAGAGGGGCTGAAACAGAGGGCGAGAAACAGAGGGGCTGAAACAGAGGGGCTGACACAGTGGGGCTGAAACAGAGGGGCTGAAACAGAGGGCGAGAAACAGAGGGGCTGAAACAGAGGGGCTGAAACAGAGGCGCTGAATCAGAGGGGCTGATTCAGAGGGGCTGAAACAGAGGGGCTGAATCAGAGGGTCTGAAACAGAGGGCGAGAAACAGAGGGGCTGAAACAGAGGGCGAGAAACAGAGGGGCTGAAGCAGAGAGGCTGAAACAGAGGGCGAGAAACAGAGGGGCTGAAACAGAGGGCGAGAAACAGAGGGGCTGAAACAGAGGGCGAGAAACAGAGGGCGAGAAACAGAGGGACTGAAACAGAGGGGCTGAAACAGAGGGGCTGAAACAGAGGGCGAGAAACAGTGGGGCTGAAACAGAGGGGCTGACACAGTGGGGCTGAAACAGAGGGGCTGAAACAGAGGGCGAGAAATGGAGGGGCTGAAACAGAGGGTGAGAAACAGAGGGGCTGAAACAAAGGGTGAGAAACAGAGGGGCTGAAAGAGAGGGCGAGACACAGAGGGGCTGAAACAGAGGGGCTGAATCAGAGGGGCTGAAACAGAGGGCAAGAAACAGAGGGGCTGAAAAAGAGGGCGAGAAACAGAGGGGCTGAAACAGAGGGGCTGAAACAGAGGTTCTGAAACAGAGGGCGAGAAACAGAGGGCGAGAAACAGAGGGACTGAAACAGAGGGCGAGAAACAGAGGGGCTGAAACAGAGGGCGAGAAACAGAGGGGCTGAAGCAGAGGGCGAGAAACAGAGGGGCTGAAAGAGAGGGGCTGATACAGTGGGGCTGAAACAGAGGGGCTGAAACAGAGGGCGAGAAATAGAGTGGCTGAAACAGAGGGGCTGACAGAGTGGGGCTGAAACAGAGGGGCTGAAACAGAGGGCGAGAAACAGAGGGGCTGAAACAGAGGGGCTGAAACAGAGGGGCTGAATCAGAGGGGCTGATTCAGAGGGGCTGAAACAGAGGGGCTGAATCAGAGGGTCTGAAACAGAGGGCGAGAAACAGAGGGGCTGAAACAGAGGGCGAGAAACAGAGGGGCTGAAACAGAGGGCGAGAAACAGACGGGCAGAAACAGAGGTCGAGAAACAGAGGGACTGAAACAGAGGGGCTGAAACAGAGGGCGAGAAACAGAGGGGCTGAAACAGAGGGCGAGAAACGGAGGGGCTGAAACAGAGGGGCTGAAACAGAGCGGCTGAAACAGAGGGCGAGAAACAGAGGGGCTGAAACAGAGGGCGAGAAACAGAGTGGCTGAAACAGAGGGTGAGAAACAGAGGGCGAGAAACAGAGGGACTGAAACAGAGGGGCTGAAACAGAGATGCTGAAACAGAGGGCGAGAAACAGAGGGGCTGAAACAGAGGGCGAGAAACAGAGGGGCTGAAACAGAGGGCGAGAAACAGAGGGTCTGAAACAGTGGGGCTGACACAGTGCAGCTGAAACAGAGGGGCTGAAACAGAGGGCGAGAAATAGAGGGGCTGAAACAGAGGGCGAGAAACAGAGGGACTGAAACAGAGGGCGAGAAACAGAGGGGCTGAAACAGAGGGCGAGAAACAGAGGGCGAGAAACAGAGGGACTGAAACAGAGGGGCTGAAACAGAGGGGCTGAATCAGAGGGCGAGAAACAGAGGGGCTGAAACAGAGAGGCTGAAACAGAGGGCGAGAATCAGAGGGGCTGAAACAGAAGGCGAGAAACAAAGGGCGAGAAACAGAGGGGCTGACACAGTGCGGCTGAAACAGAGGGGCTGAAACAGAGGGCGAGAAATAGAGGGGCTGAAACAGAGGGCGAGAAACAGAGGGACTGAAACAGAGGGCGAGAAACAGAGGGGCTGAAACAGAGGGCGAGAAACAGAGGGCGAGAAACAGAGAGGCTGAAACAGAGGGCGAGAAACAGAGGGGCTGAAACAGAGGGCGAGAAACAGAGGGTCTGAAACAGTGGGGCTGACACAGTGCGGCTGAAACAGAGGGGCTGAAACAGAGGGCGAGAAATAGAGGGGCTGAAACAGAGGGCGAGAAACAGAGGGACTGAAACAGAGGGCGAGAAACAGAGGGGCTGAAACAGAGGGCGAGAAACAGAGGGCGAGAAACAGAGGGACTGAAACAGAGGGGCTGAAACAGAGGGGCTGAATCAGAGGGCGAGAAACAGAGGGGCTGAAACAGAGGGGCTGAAACAGAGAGGCTGAAACAGAGGGCAGGAAACAGAGGGGCTGAAACAGAGGGCGAGAATCAGAGGGGCTGAAACAGAAGGCGAGAAACAAAGGGCGAGAAACAGAGGGACTGAAACAGAGGGGCTGAAACAGAGGGCGAGAAACAGAGGGCGAGAAACAGAGGGGCTGAAACAGAGGGCGAGAAACTGAGGGGCTGAAAGAGAGGGCGAGAAACAGAGGGGCTGAAACAGAGGGGCTGAAACAGTGGGGCTGAAACAGAGGGGCTGAAACAGAGTGCGAGAAATAGAGGGTACTGAAACAGAGGGCGAGAAACAGAGGGGCTGAAACAGAGGGCGAGAAATGGAGGGGCTGAAACAGAGGGTGAGAAACAGAGGGGCTGAAACAAAGGGTGAGAAACAGAGGGGCTGAAACAGAGGGCGAGAAACAGAGGGGCTGAAACAGAGGGGCTGAAACAGAGGGGCTGAAACAGAGGGTCTGAAACAGAGGGCGAGAAACAGAGGGCGAGAAACAGAGGGACTGAAATAGAGGGACTGAAACAGAGGGGCTGAAACAGAGGGCGAGAAACAGAGGGGCTGAAGCAGAGGGCGAGAAACAGAGGGGCTGAAAGAGAGGGGCTGATACAGTGGGGCTGAAACAGAGGGGCTGAAACAGAGGGCGAGAAATAGAGTGGCTGAAACAGAGGGGCTGACAGAGTGGGGCTGAAACAGAGGGGCTGAAACAGAGGGCGAGAAACAGAGGGGCTGAAACAGAGGGGCTGAAACAGAGGGGCTGAATCAGAGGGGCTGATTCAGAGGGGCTGAAACAGAGGGGCTGAATCAGAGGGTCTGAAACAGAGGGCGAGAAGCAGAGGGGCTGAAACAGAGGGCGAGAAACAGAGGGGCTGAAACAGAGGGCGAGAAACAGACGGGCAGAAACAGAGGGCGAGAAACAGAGGGACTGAAACAGAGGGGCTGAAACAGAGAGCGCGAAACAGAGGGACTGAAACAGAGGGCGAGAAACAGAGGGGCTGAAACAGAGGGCGAGAAACAGAGGGGCTGAAACAGAGGGCGAGAAACGGAGGGGCTGAAACAGAGGGGCTGAAACAGAGGGGCTGAAACAGAGGGCGAGAAACAGAGGGGCTGAAACAGAGGGCGAGAAACAGAGTGGCTGAAACAGAGGGTGAGAAACAGAGGGCGAGAAACAGAGGGACTGAAACAGAGGGGCGGAAACAGAGATGCTGAAACAGAGGGCGAGAAACAGAGGGGCTGAAACAGAGGGCGAGAAACAGAGGGGCTGAAACAGAGGGCGAGAAACAGAGGGTCTGAAACAGTGGGGCTGACACAGTGCGGCTGAAACAGAGGGGCTGAAACAGAGGGCGAGAAATAGAGGGGCTGAAACAGAGGGCGAGAAACAGAGGGACTGAAACAGAGGGCGAGAAACAGAGGGGCTGAAACAGAGGGCGAGAAACAGAGGGCGAGAAACAGAGGGACTGAAACAGAGGGGCTGAAACAGAGGGGCTGAATCAGAGGGCGAGAAACAGAGGGGCTGAAACAGAGAGGCTGAAACAGAGGGCGAGAAACAGAGGGGCTGAAACAGAGGGCAGGAAACAGAGGGGCTGAAACAGAGGGCGAGAATCAGAGGGGCTGAAACAGAAGGCGAGAAACAAAGGGCGAGAAACAGAGGGACTGAAACAGAGGGGCTGAAACAGAGGGCGAGAAACAGAGGGCGAGAAACAGAGGGGCTGAAACAGAGGGCGAGAAACAGAGGGGCTGAAAGAGAGGGCGAGAAACAGAGGGGCTGAAACAGAGGGGCTGAAACAGTGGGGCTGAAACAGAGGGGCTGAAACAGAGTGCGAGAAATAGAGGGTACTGAAACAGAGGGCGAGAAACAGAGGGGCTGAAACAGAGGGCGAGAAATGGAGGGGCTGAAACAGAGGGTGAGAAACAGAGGGGCTGAAACAAAGGGTGAGAAACAGAGGGGCTGAAACAGAGGGCGAGAAACAGAGGGGCTGAAACAGAGGGGCTGAAACAGAGGGGCTGAAACAGAGGGTCTGAAACAGAGGGCGAGAAACAGAGGGCGAGAAACAGAGGGACTGAAACAGAGGGACTGAAACAGAGGGGCTGAAACAGAGGGCGAGAAACAGAGGGGCTGAAGCAGAGGGCGAGAAACAGAGGGGCTGAAAGAGAGGGGCTGATACAGTGGGGCTGAAACAGAGGGGCTGAAACAGAGGGCGAGAAATAGAGTGGCTGAAACAGAGGGGCTGACAGAGTGGGGCTGAAACAGAGGGGCTGAAACAGAGGGCGAGAAACAGAGGGGCTGAAACAGAGGGGCTGAAACAGAGGGGCTGAATCAGAGGGGCTGATTCAGAGGGGCTGAAACAGAGGGGCTGAATCAGAGGGTCTGAAACAGAGGGCGAGAAGCAGAGGGGCTGAAACAGAGGGCGAGAAACAGAGGGGCTGAAACAGAGGGCGAGAAACAGACGGGCAGAAACAGAGGGCGAGAAACAGAGGGACTGAAACAGAGGGGCTGAAACAGAGAGCGCGAAACAGAGGGACTGAAACAGAGGGCGAGAAACAGAGGGGCTGAAACAGAGGGCGAGAAACAGAGGGGCTGAAACAGAGGGCGAGAAACGGAGGGGCTGAAACAGAGGGGCTGAAACAGAGGGGCTGAAACAGAGGGCGAGAAACAGAGGGGCTGAAACAGAGGGCGAGAAACAGAGTGGCTGAAACAGAGGGTGAGAAACAGAGGGCGAGAAACAGAGGGACTGAAACAGAGGGGCGGAAACAGAGATGCTGAAACAGAGGGCGAGAAACAGAGGGGCTGAAACAGAGGGCGAGAAACAGAGGGGCTGAAACAGAGGGCGAGAAACAGAGGGTCTGAAACAGTGGGGCTGACACAGTGCGGCTGAAACAGAGGGGCTGAAACAGAGGGCGAGAAATAGAGGGGCTGAAACAGAGGGCGAGAAACAGAGGGACTGAAACAGAGGGCGAGAAACAGAGGGGCTGAAACAGAGGGCGAGAAACAGAGGGCGAGAAACAGAGGGACTGAAACAGAGGGGCTGAAACAGAGGGGCTGAATCAGAGGGCGAGAAACAGAGGGGCTGAAACAGAGAGGCTGAAACAGAGGGCGAGAAACAGAGGGGCTGAAACAGAGAGCGAGAAACAGAGGGGCTGAATCAGAGGGCGAGAAACAGAGGGGCTGAAACAGAGGGCGAGAGACAGAGGGGCTGAAACAGAGGGGCTGACACAGTGGGGCTGAAACAGAGGGGCTGAAACAGAGGGCGAGAAACAGAGGGGCTGAAACAGAGGGGCTTGAACAGAGGCGCTGAATCAGAGGGGCTGATTCAGAGGGGCTGAAACAGAGGGGCTGAATCAGAGGGTCTGAAACAGAGGGCGAGAAACAGAGGGGCTGAAACAGAGGGCGAGAAACAGAGGGGCTGAAACAGAGGGCGAGAAACAGACGGGCAGAAACAGAGGGCGAGAAACAGAGGGACTGAAACAGAGGGGCTGAAACAGAGAGCGTGAAACAGAGGGCAAGAAACAGAGGGTGAGAAACAGAGGGGCTGTAACAGAGGGCGAGAAACAGAGGGGCAGAAACAGAGGGCGATAAACGGAGGGGCTGAAACAGAGGGGCTGAAACAGAGGGGCTGAAACAGAGGGCGAGAAACAGAGGGGCTGAAACAGAGGGCGAGAAACAGAGGGGCTGAAACAGAGGGCGAGAAACAGAGGGCGAGAATCAGAGGGACTGAAACAGAGGGGCGGAAACAGAGCGGCTGAAACAGACGACGAGAAACAGAGGGGCTGAAACAGTGGGCGAGAAACAGACGGGCTGAAACAGAGGGGCTGTCACAGTGGGGCTGAAACAGAGGGGCTGAATCAGAGGGCGAGAAACAGAGGGGCTGAAGCAGAGAGGCTGAAACAGAGGGCGAGAAACAGAGGGGCTGAAACAGAGGGCGAGAAACAGAGGGGCTGAAACAGAGGGCGAGAAACAGAGGGCGAGAAACAGAGGGACTGAAACAGAGGGGCTGAAACAGAGGGGCTGAAACAGAGGGCGAGAAACAGTGGGGCTGAAACAGAGGGGCTGACACAGTGGGGCTGAAACAGAGGGGCTGAAACAGAGGGCGAGAAATGGAGGGGCTGAAACAGAGGGTGAGGAACAGAGGGGCTGAAACAAAGGGTGAGAAACAGAGGGGCTGAAAGAGAGGGCGAGAAACAGAGGGGCTGAAACAGAGGGGCTGAATCAGAGGGGCTGAAACAGAGGGCAAGAAACAGAGGGGCTGAAAAAGAGGGCGAGAAACAGAGGGGCTGAAACAGAGGGGCTGAAACAGAGGGTCTGAAACAGAGGGTGAGAAACAGAGGGCGAGAAACAGAGGGACTGAAACAGAGGGCGAGAAACAGAGGGGCTGAAACAGAGGGCGAGAAACAGAGGGGCTGAAGCAGAGGGCGAGAAACAGAGGGGCTGAAAGAGAGGGGCTGATACAGTGGGGCTGAAACAGAGGGGCTGAAACAGAGGGCGAGAAATAGAGTGGCTGAAACAGAGGGGCTGACAGAGTGGGGCTGAAACAGAGGGGCTGAAACAGAGGGCGAGAAACAGATGGGGCTGAAACAGAGGGGCTGAAACAGAGCGGCTGAATCAGAGGGGCTGATTCAGAGGGGCTGAAACAGAGGGCGAGAAACAGAGGGGCTGAAACAGAGGGCGAGAAACAGAGGGGCTGAAACAGAGGGCGAGAAACAGACGGGCAGAAACAGAGGGCGAGAAACAGAGGGACTGAAACAGAGGGGCTGAAACAGAGGGCGAGAAACAGAGGGGCTGAAACAGAGGGCGAGAAACGGAGGGGCTGAAACAGAGGGGCTGAAACAGAGGGGCTGAAACAGAGGGCGAGAAACAGAGGGGCTGAAACAGAGGGCGAGAAACAGAGTGGCTGAAACAGAGGGTGAGAAACAGAGGGCGAGAAACAGAGGGACTGAAACAGAGGGGCTGAAACAGAGATGCTGAAACAGAGGGCGAGAAACAGAGGGCCTGAAACAGAGGGCGAGAAACAGAGGGGCTGAAACAGAGGGCGAGAAACAGAGGGTCTGAAACAGTGGGGCTGACACAGTGCGGCTGAAACAGAGGGGCTGAAACAGAGGGCGAGAAATAGAGGGGCTGAAACAGAGGGCGAGAAACAGAGGGACTGAAACAGAGGGCGAGAAACAGAGGGGCTGAAACAGAGGGCGAGAAACAGAGGGCGAGAAACAGAGGGACTGAAACAGAGGGGCTGAAACAGAGGGGCTGAATCAGAGGGCGAGAAACAGAGGGGCTGAAACAGAGAGGCTGAAACAGAGGGCGAGAAACAGAGGGGCTGAAACAGAGGGCAGGAAACAGAGGGGCTGAAACAGAGGGCGAGAATCAGAGGGGCTGAAACAGAAGGCGAGAAACAAAGGGCGAGAAACAGAGGGACTGAAACAGAGGGGCTGAAACAGAGGGCGAGAAACAGAGGGCGAGAAACAGAGGGGCTGAAACAGAGGGCGAGAAACAGAGGGGCTGAAAGAGAGGGCGAGAAACAGAGGGGCTGAAACAGAGGGGCTGAAACAGTGGGGCTGAAACAGAGGGGCTGAAACAGAGTGCGAGAAATAGAGGGTACTGAAACAGAGGGCGAGAAACAGAGGGGCTGAAACAGAGGGTGAGAAACAGAGGGGCTTAAACAGAGGGCGAGAAACAGAGGCGCTGAAACAGAGGGGCTGAAACAGAGGGGCTGAAACAGAGGGCAAGAAACAGAGGGGCTGAAAAAGAGGGCGAGAAACAGAGGGCGAGAAACAGAGGGGCTGAATCAGAGGGGCTGAAACAGAGGGCGAGAAACAGAGGGGCTGAAACAGAGGGCGAGAAACAGCGGGGCTGAAACAGAGGGGCTGAAACAGAGGGTGAGAAACAGAGGGGCTGAAACAGAGGGCGAGAAACAGAGGAGCTGAAACAGAGGGGCTGAAACAGAGGGGCTGAATCAGAGGGGCTGATTCAGAGGGGCTGAATCAGAGGGGCTGAATCAGAGGGGCTGAAACAGAGGGCGAGAAACAGAGGGGCTGAAACAGAGGGCGGGAAACAGAGGGGCTGAAACAGAGCGCGAGAAACAGAGTGTCTGAAACAGAGGGGCTGACACAGTGGGGCTGAAACAGAGGGGCTGAAACAGAGGGCGAGAAATAGAGGGGCTGAAACAGGGGGCGAGAAACAGAGGGACTGAAACAGAGGGCGAGAAACAGAGGGGCTGAAACAGAGGGGCTGAAACAGAGGGCGAGAAACAGAGGGGCTGAATCAGAGGGCGAGAAACAGAGGGGCTGAAACAGAGGGCGAGAAACAGAGGGGCTGAAACAGAGGGGCTGACACAGTGGGGCTGAAACAGAGGGGCTGAAACAGAGGGCGAGAAACAGAGGGGCTGAAACAGAGGGGCTGAAACAGAGGCGCTGAATCAGAGGGGCTGATTCAGAGGGGCTGAAACAGAGGGGCTGAATCAGAGGGTCTGAAACAGAGGGCGAGAAACAGAGGGGCTGAAACAGAGGGCGAGAAACAGAGGGGCTGAAGCAGAGAGGCTGAAACAGAGGGCGAGAAACAGAGGGGCTGAAACAGAGGGCGAGAAACAGAGGGGCTGAAACAGAGGGCGAGAAACAGAGGGCGAGAAACAGAGGGACTGAAACAGAGGGGCTGAAACAGAGGGGCTGAAACAGAGGGCGAGAAACAGTGGGGCTGAAACAGAGGGGCTGACACAGTGGGGCTGAAACAGAGGGGCTGAAACAGAGGGCGAGAAATGGAGGGGCTGAAACAGAGGGTGAGAAACAGAGGGGCTGAAACAAAGGGTGAGAAACAGAGGGGCTGAAAGAGAGGGCGAGACACAGAGGGGCTGAAACAGAGGGGCTGAATCAGAGGGGCTGAAACAGAGGGCAAGAAACAGAGGGGCTGAAAAAGAGGGCGAGAAACAGAGGGGCTGAAACAGAGGGGCTGAAACAGAGGTTCTGAAACAGAGGGCGAGAAACAGAGGGCGAGAAACAGAGGGACTGAAACAGAGGGCGAGAAACAGAGGGGCTGAAACAGAGGGCGAGAAACAGAGGGGCTGAAGCAGAGGGCGAGAAACAGAGGGGCTGAAAGAGAGGGGCTGATACAGTGGGGCTGAAACAGAGGGGCTGAAACAGAGGGCGAGAAATAGAGTGGCTGAAACAGAGGGGCTGACAGAGTGGGGCTGAAACAGAGGGGCTGAAACAGAGGGCGAGAAACAGAGGGGCTGAAACAGAGGGGCTGAAACAGAGGGGCTGAATCAGAGGGGCTGATTCAGAGGGGCTGAAACAGAGGGGCTGAATCAGAGGGTCTGAAACAGAGGGCGAGAAACAGAGGGGCTGAAACAGAGGGCGAGAAACAGAGGGGCTGAAACAGAGGGCGAGAAACAGACGGGCAGAAACAGAGGTCGAGAAACAGAGGGACTGAAACAGAGGGGCTGAAACAGAGGGCGAGAAACAGAGGGGCTGAAACAGAGGGCGAGAAACGGAGGGGCTGAAACAGAGGGGCTGAAACAGAGCGGCTGAAACAGAGGGCGAGAAACAGAGGGGCTGAAACAGAGGGCGAGAAACAGAGTGGCTGAAACAGAGGGTGAGAAACAGAGGGCGAGAAACAGAGGGACTGAAACAGAGGGGCTGAAACAGAGATGCTGAAACAGAGGGCGAGAAACAGAGGGGCTGAAACAGAGGGCGAGAAACAGAGGGGCTGAAACAGAGGGCGAGAAACAGAGGGTCTGAAACAGTGGGGCTGACACAGTGCAGCTGAAACAGAGGGGCTGAAACAGAGGGCGAGAAATAGAGGGGCTGAAACAGAGGGCGAGAAACAGAGGGACTGAAACAGAGGGCGAGAAACAGAGGGGCTGAAACAGAGGGCGAGAAACAGAGGGCGAGAAACAGAGGGACTGAAACAGAGGGGCTGAAACAGAGGGGCTGAATCAGAGGGCGAGAAACAGAGGGGCTGAAACAGAGAGGCTGAAACAGAGGGCGAGAATCAGAGGGGCTGAAACAGAAGGCGAGAAACAAAGGGCGAGAAACAGAGGGGCTGAAACAGAGGGCGAGAAACAGAGGGCGAGAAACAGAGGGGCTGAAACAGAGGGCGAGAAACAGAGGGGCTGAAAGAGAGGGCGAGAAACAGAGGGGATGAAACAGAGGGGCTGAAACAGTGGGGCTGAAACAGAGGGGCTGAAACAGAGTGCGAGAAATAGAGGGTACTGAAACAGAGGGCGAGAAACAGAGGGGCTGAAACAGAGGGTGAGAAACAGAGGGGCTTAAACAGAGGGCGAGAAACAGAGGCGCTGAAACAGAGGGGCTGAAACAGAGGGGCTGAAACAGAGGGCAAGAAACAGAGGGGCTGAAAAAGAGGGCGAGAAACAGAGGGCGAGAAACAGAGGGGCTGAATCAGAGGGGCTGAAACAGAGGGCGAGAAACAGAGGGGCTGAAACAGAGGGCGAGAAACAGCGGGGCTGAAACAGAGGGGCTGAAACAGAGGGTGAGAAACAGAGGGGCTAAAACAGAGGGTGAGAAACAGAGGAGCTGAAACAGAGGGGCTGAAACAGAGGGGCTGAATCAGAGGGGCTGATTCAGAGGGGCTGAATCAGAGGGGCTGAATCAGAGGGGCTGAAACAGAGGGCGAGAAACAGAGGGGCTGAAACAGAGGGCGGGAAACAGAGGGGCTGAAACAGAGCGCGAGAAACAGAGTGTCTGAAACAGAGGGGCTGACACAGTGGGGCTGAAACAGAGGGGCTGAAACAGAGGGCGAGAAATAGAGGGGCTGAAACAGGGGGCGAGAAACAGAGGGACTGAAACAGAGGGCGAGAAACAGAGGGGCTGAAACAGAGGGGCTGAAACAGAGGGCGAGAAACAGAGGGGCTGAATCAGAGGGCGAGAAACAGAGGGGCTGAAACAGAGGGCGAGAAACCGAGGGGCTGAAACAGAGGGCGAGAAACAGAGGGCGAGAAACAGAGGGACTGAAACAGAGGGGCTGAAACAGAGGGGATGAAACAGAGGGCGAGAAACAGAGGGGCTGAAAGAGAGGGCGAGAAACAGAGGGGCTGAAACAGAGGGGCTGAAACAGTGGGGCTGAAACAGAGGGGCTGAAACAGAGTGCGAGAAATAGAGGGTACTGAAACAGAGGGCGAGAAACAGAGGGGCTGAAACAGAGGGTGAGAAACAGAGGGGCTTAAACAGAGGGCGAGAAACAGAGGCGCTGAAACAGAGGGGCTGAAACAGAGGGGCTGAAACAGAGGGCAAGAAACAGAGGGGCTGAAAAAGAGGGCGAGAAACAGAGGGCGAGAAACAGAGGGGCTGAATCAGAGGGGCTGAAACAGAGGGCGAGAAACAGAGGGGCTGAAACAGAGGGCGAGAAACAGCGGGGCTGAAACAGAGGGGCTGAAACAGAGGGTGAGAAACAGAGGGGCTGAAACAGAGGGCGATAAACAGAGGAGCTGAAACAGAGGGGCTGAAACAGAGGGGCTGAATCAGAGGGGCTGAATCAGAGGGGCTGAATCAGAGGGGCTGAATCAGAGGGGCTGAAACAGAGGGCGAGAAACAGAGGGGCTGAAACAGAGGGCGGGAAACAGAGGGGCTGAAACAGAGCGCGAGAAACAGAGTGTCTGAAACAGAGGGGCTGACACAGTGGGGCTGAAACAGAGGGGCTGAAACAGAGGGCGAGAAATAGAGGGGCTGAAACAGGGGGCGAGAAACAGAGGGACTGAAACAGAGGGCGAGAAACAGAGGGGCTGAAACAGAGGGGCTGAAACAGAGTGCGAGAAACAGAGGGGCTGAATCAGAGGGCGAGAAACAGAGGGGCTGAAACAGAGGGCGAGAAACAGAGGGGCTGAAACAGAGGGGCTGACACAGTGGGGCTGAAACAGAGGGGCTGAAACAGAGGGCGAGAAACAGAGGGGCTGAAACAGAGGGGCTGAAACAGAGGCGCTGAATCAGAGGGGCTGATTCAGAGGGGCTGAAACAGAGGGGCTGAATCAGAGGGTCTGAAACAGAGGGCGAGAAACAGAGGGGCTGAAACAGAGGGCGAGAAACAGAGGGGCTGAAGCAGAGAGGCTGAAACAGAGGGCGAGAAACAGAGGGGCTGAAACAGAGGGCGAGAAACAGAGGGGCTGAAACAGAGGGCGAGAAACAGAGGGCGAGAAACAGAGGGACTGAAACAGAGGGGCTGAAACAGAGGGGCTGAAACAGAGGGCGAGAAACAGTGGGGCTGAAACAGAGGGGCTGACACAGTGGGGCTGAAACAGAGGGGCTGAAACAGAGGGCGAGAAATGGAGGGGCTGAAACAGAGGGTGAGAAACAGAGGGGCTGAAACAAAGGGTGAGAAACAGAGGGGCTGAAAGAGAGGGCGAGACACAGAGGGGCTGAAACAGAGGGGCTGAATCAGAGGGGCTGAAACAGAGGGCAAGAAACAGAGGGGCTGAAAAAGAGGGCGAGAAACAGAGGGGCTGAAACAGAGGGGCTGAAACAGAGGTTCTGAAACAGAGGGCGAGAAACAGAGGGCGAGAAACAGAGGGACTGAAACAGAGGGCGAGAAACAGAGGGGCTGAAACAGAGGGCGAGAAACAGAGGGGCTGAAGCAGAGGGCGAGAAACAGAGGGGCTGAAAGAGAGGGGCTGATACAGTGGGGCTGAAACAGAGGGGCTGAAACAGAGGGCGAGAAATAGAGTGGCTGAAACAGAGGGGCTGACAGAGTGGGGCTGAAACAGAGGGGCTGAAACAGAGGGCGAGAAACAGAGGGGCTGAAACAGAGGGGCTGAAACAGAGGGGCTGAATCAGAGGGGCTGATTCAGAGGGGCTGAAACAGAGGGGCTGAATCAGAGGGTCTGAAACAGAGGGCGAGAAACAGAGGGGCTGAAACAGAGGGCGAGAAACAGAGGGGCTGAAACAGAGGGCGAGAAACAGACGGGCAGAAACAGAGGTCGAGAAACAGAGGGACTGAAACAGAGGGGCTGAAACAGAGGGCGAGAAACAGAGGGGCTGAAACAGAGGGCGAGAAACGGAGGGGCTGAAACAGAGGGGCTGAAACAGAGCGGCTGAAACAGAGGGCGAGAAACAGAGGGGCTGAAACAGAGGGCGAGAAACAGAGTGGCTGAAACAGAGGGTGAGAAACAGAGGGCGAGAAACAGAGGGACTGAAACAGAGGGGCTGAAACAGAGATGCTGAAACAGAGGGCGAGAAACAGAGGGGCTGAAACAGAGGGCGAGAAACAGAGGGGCTGAAACAGAGGGCGAGAAACAGAGGGCGAGAAACAGAGGGACTGAAACAGAGGGGCTGAAACAGAGGGGCTGAATCAGAGGGCGAGAAACAGAGGGGCTGAAACAGAGAGGCTGAAACAGAGGGCGAGAATCAGAGGGGCTGAAACAGAAGGCGAGAAACAAAGGGCGAGAAACAGAGGGGCTGAAACAGAGGGCGAGAAACAGAGGGCGAGAAACAGAGGGGCTGAAACAGAGGGCGAGAAACAGAGGGGCTGAAAGAGAGGGCGAGAAACAGAGGGGATGAAACAGAGGGGCTGAAACAGTGGGGCTGAAACAGAGGGGCTGAAACAGAGTGCGAGAAATAGAGGGTACTGAAACAGAGGGCGAGAAACAGAGGGGCTGAAACAGAGGGTGAGAAACAGAGGGGCTTAAACAGAGGGCGAGAAACAGAGGCGCTGAAACAGAGGGGCTGAAACAGAGGGGCTGAAACAGAGGGCAAGAAACAGAGGGGCTGAAAAAGAGGGCGAGAAACAGAGGGCGAGAAACAGAGGGGCTGAATCAGAGGGGCTGAAACAGAGGGCGAGAAACAGAGGGGCTGAAACAGAGGGCGAGAAACAGCGGGGCTGAAACAGAGGGGCTGAAACAGAGGGTGAGAAACAGAGGGGCTGAAACAGAGGGGCTGAATCAGAGGGGCTGAATCAGAGGGGCTGATTCAGAGGGGCTGAATCAGAGGGGCTGAATCAGAGGGGCTGAAACAGAGGGCGAGAAACAGAGGGGCTGAAACAGAGGGCGGGAAACAGAGGGGCTGAAACAGAGCGCGAGAAACAGAGTGTCTGAAACAGAGGGGCTGACACAGTGGGGCTGAAACAGAGGGGCTGAAACAGAGGGCGAGAAATAGAGGGGCTGAAACAGGGGGCGAGAAACAGAGGGACTGAAACAGAGGGCGAGAAACAGAGGGGCTGAAACAGAGGGGCTGAAACAGAGGGCGAGAAACAGAGGGGCTGAATCAGAGGGCGAGAAACAGAGGGGCTGAAACAGAGGGCGAGAAACCGAGGGGCTGAAACAGAGGGCGAGAAACAGAGGGCGAGAAACAGAGGGACTGAAACAGAGGGGCTGAAACAGAGGGGATGAAACAGAGGGCGAGAAACAGAGGGGCTGAAGCAGAGGGCGAGAAACAGAGGGGCTGAAACGGAGGGGCTGACACAGTGGGGCTGAAACAGAGGGGCTGAAACAGAGGGCGAGAAATAGAGGGGCTGAAACAGAGGGGCTGACACAGTGGGGCTGAAACAGAGGGGCTGAAACAGAGGGCGAGAAACAGAGGGGCTGAAACAGAGGGGCTGAAACAGAGGGGCTGAATCAGAGGGGCTGATTCAGAGGGGCTGAAACAGAGGGGCTGAATCAGAGGGTCTGAAACAGAGGGCGAGAAACAGAGGGGCTGAAACAGAGGGCGAGAAACAGAGGGGCTGAAACAGAGGGCGAGAAACAGACGGGCAGAAACAGAGGGCGAGAAACAGAGGGACTGAAACAGAGGGGCTGAAACAGAGAGCGCGAAACAGAGGGCAAGAAACAGAGGGTGAGAAACAGAGGGGCTGTAACAGAGGGCGAGAAACAGAAGGGCAGAAACAGAGGGCGATAAACGGAGGGGCTGAAACAGAGGGGCTGAAACAGAGGGGCTGAAACAGAGGGCGAGAAACAGAGGGGCTGAAACAGAGGGCGAGAAACAGAGGGGCTGAAACAGAGGGCGAGAAACAGAGGGCGAGAATCAGAGGGACTGAAACAGAGGGGCGGAAACAGAGGGGCTGAAACACACGACGAGAAACAGAGGGGCTGAAACAGTGGGCGAGAAACAGACGGGCTGAAACAGAGGGCGAGAAACAGAGGATCTGAAACAGAGGGGCTGTCACAGTGGGGCTGAAACAGAGGGGCTGAAACAGAGGGCGAGAATTGGAGGGGCTGAAACAGAGGGCGAGAAACAGAGGGACTGAAACAGAGGGCGAGAAACAAAGGGGCTCAAACAGAGGGTGAGAAACAGAGGGCGAGAAACAGAGGGACTGAAACAGAGGGGCTGAAACAGAGGGGCTGAATCAGAGGGCGAGAAACAGAGGGGCTGAACAGAGAGGCTGAAACAGAGGGCGAGAAACAGAGGGGCTGAAACAGAGGTCAAGAAACAGAGGGGCTGAAACAGAGGGCGAGAAACAGAGGGGCTGAAACAGAGGGGCTGAAACAGAGGGGCTGAAACAGAGGGGCTGAAACAGAGGGCGAGAAACAGAGGGGCTGAAACAGAGGGACTGAATCAGAGGGGCTGAAACAGAGGGGCTGAAACAGAGGGCGAGAAACAGTGGGGCTGAAACAGAGGGGCTGACACAGTGGGGCTGAAACAGAGGGGCTGAAACAGAGGGCGAGAAACAGAGGGCAAGAAACAGAGGGGCTGAAAAAGAGGGCGTGAAACAGAGGGCCTGAAACAGAGGGCGAGAAACAGAGGGGCTGAATCAGAGGAGCTGAAACAGAGGGCGAGAAACAGAGGGGCTGAAACAGAGGGCGAGAAACAAAGGGACTGAAACAGAGGGCGAGAAACAGAGGGGCTGAAACAGAGGGCGAGAAACAGAGGGGCTGAAACAGAGGGGCTGAATCAGAGGGGCTGATTCAGAGGGGCTGAAACAGAGGGGCTGAATCAGAGGGGCTGAAACAGAGGGCGAGAATCAGAGGGGCTGAAACAGATGGCGAGAAACAGAGGGGCTGAAACAGAGGGCGAGAAACAGACGGGCAAAAACAGAGGGCTAGAAACAGAGGGACTGAAACAGAGGGGCTGAAACAGAGAGCGCGAAACAGAGGGACTGAAACAGAGGGCGAGAAACAGAGGGGCTGAAACAGAGGGCGAGAAACAGACGGGCTTAAACAGAGGGCGAGAAACAGAGCGGCTGAAACAGAGGGCGAGAAACAGAGGGGCTGAAACAGAGTGGCTGAAACAGAGGGCGAGAAACAGAGGGGCTGAATCAGACGGGCTGAATCAGAGGGGCTGAAACAGAGGGCGAGAAACAGAGGGGCTTAAACAGAGGGCGAGAAACAGAGGGGCTGAAACAGAGGGCGAGATACAGAGGGGCTGAAACAGAGTGGCAGAAACAGAGGGCGAGAAACAGTTGGGCTGAAACAGAGGGGCAGAAACAGAGGGCGAGAAACAGAGGGGCTGAAACAGAGGGCGAGAAACAGAGGGGCTGAAACAGAGGGCGAGAAACAGAGGGGCTGAAACAGAGTGCGAGAAACAGAGGGGCTGAAACAGAGGGGCTGAAACAGAGGGTGAGAAACAGTGGGGCTGAAACAGAGGGAGAAACAGAGGGGCTGAAACAGAGGGGCTGAAACAGAGGGGCTGAATCAGAGGGGCTGATTCAGAGGGGCTGAAACAGAGGGGCTGAATCAGAGGGGCTGAAACAGAGGGCAGAAACAGAGGGGCTGAAACAGAGGGCGAGAAACAGAGGGGCTGAAACAGAGGGCGAGAAACAGAGGGGCTGAAACAGAGGGCGAGAAACAGAGGGGCTGAAACAGAGGGCGAGAAACAGAGGGGCTGAAACAGAGTGCGAGAAACAGAGGGGCTGAAACAGAGGGGCTGAAACAGAGGGTGAGAAACAGTGGGGCTGAAACAGAGGGAGAAACAGAGGGGCTGAAACAGAGGGGCTGAAACAGAGGGGCTGAATCAGAGGGGCTGATTCATTGGGGCTGAAACAGAGGGGCTGAATCAGAGGGGCTGAAACAGAGGGCGAGAAACAGAGGGGCTGAAACAGAGAGCGAGAAACAGAGGGGCTGAAACAGAGGGCGAGAAACAGACGTGCAGAAACAGAGGGCGAGAAACAGAGGGACTGAAACAAAGGGGCTGGAACAGAGAGCGCGAAACAGAGGGACTGAAACAGAGGGCGAGAAATAGAGGGGCTGAAACAGAGGGCGAGAAACAGAGGGGCAGAAACAGAGGGGCTGAAACAGAGGGGCTGAAACAGAGGGCAAGAAACAGAGGG
This sequence comes from Chiloscyllium punctatum, assembly GCF_047496795.1. Lineage (NCBI taxonomy): Eukaryota > Metazoa > Chordata > Chondrichthyes > Orectolobiformes > Hemiscylliidae > Chiloscyllium > Chiloscyllium punctatum. Next base: position 439,415 of record NC_092779.1, on the reverse strand, counting down.
GCTGAAACAGAGTGGCTGAAACAGAGGGCGAGAAACAGAGGGGCTGAATCAGACGGGCTGAATCAGAGGGGCTGAAACAGAGGGGCTGAAACAGAGGGCGAGAAACAGAGGGGCTGAAGCAGAGGGCGAGAAACAGAGGGCGAGAAATAGAGGGGCTGAAAAAGAGGGGCTGAAACAGAGGGGCTGAAACAAAGCGGCTGATACAGAGGGCGAGAAACAGAGGGGCTGAAACAGAGGGCGAGATACAGAGGGGCTGAAAGAGAGGAGCTGAAACAGAGGGCGAGAAACAGAGAGACTGAAACAGAGGGCGAGAAACAGAGGGCCTGAAACAGAGGGCGAGAAACAGAGGGCTGAAACAGAGTGGCTGAAACAGAGGGGCTGAAACAGAGGGGCTGAAACAGAGGGCGAGATACAGAGAGGCTGAAACAGAGGGCGAGAAACAGAGTGGCTGTAACAGAGAGCAAGAAACAGAGGGGCTGAAACAGAGGGCGTGAAACAGAGGGGCTGAATCAGAGGGGCTGAAACAGAGGGCGAGAAACAGAGGGGCTGAAACAGAGAGTGAGAAACAGAGGGGCTGAAACAGAGGGGCTGAAACAGAGGGCGAGAAACAGAGGGGCTGACACAGAGGGCGAGAAACAGAGGGGCTGAAACAGAGGGGCTGAATCAGAGGGGCTGAATCAGAGGGGCTGATTCAGAGGGGCTGAATCAGAGGGGCTTAATCAGAGGGGTTGAAACAGAGTGGCTTAATCAGAGGGGCTGAAAAAGAGGGCGAGAAACAGAGGGGCTGAAACAGAGGGCGAGGAACAGAGGGGCAGAAACAGAGGGCGAGAAACAGAGGAGCAGAAACAGAGGGGCTGAAACAGAGAGCGCGAAACAGAGGGGCTGAAACAGATGGCGAGAAACAGAGGGACTGAAACAGAGGTCGAGAAACAGAGGGACTGAAACAGAGGTCGAGAAACAGAGGGGCTGAAACAGAGGGCAAGAAACAGAGGCGCTGAAACAGAGAGGCTGAAACAGAAGGGCAGAAACAGAGGGGCTGAAACAGAGGGCGAGAAACAGAGGGGCTGAAACAGAGGGGCTGAATCAGAAGGTCTGAAACAGAGGGCAAGAAACAGAGGGGCTGAAACAGAGTGGCTGGAACAGAGGGCGAGAAACAGAGGGGCTGAATCAGACGGGCTGAATCAGAGGGGCTGAAACAGAGGGGCTGAAACAGAGGGCGAGAAACAGAGGGGCTGAAACAGAGGGCGAGAAACAGAGGGCGAGAAAGAGAGGGGCTGAAAAAGAGGGGCTGAAACAAAGCGGCTGATGCAGAGGGCGATAAATAGAGGGGTTGAAACAGAGGGGCTGAAACAGAGGGGCTGAAACAGAGGGCGAGAAACAGAGAGGCTGAAACAGAGGGCGAGAAACAGAGGGGCTGAAACAGAGGGCGAGAAACAGAGCGGCTGAAACAGAGGGGCTGAAACAGAGGGGCTGAAACAGAGGGTCTGAAACAGAGGGCGGGAAACAGAGAGGCTGAAACAGAGGGCGAGAAACAGAGTGGCTGAAACAGAGGGCAAGAAACAGAGGGGCTGAAACAGAGGGCGAGAAACAGAGGGGCTGAAACAGAGGGGCTGAAACAGAGGGGCTGAAACAGAGGGGCTGAAACAGAGAGCGAGAAACAGAGGGGCTGAAACAGAGGGCCAGAAACAGAGGGCGAGAAACAGAGGGACTGAAACAGTGGGCCTGCAACAGAAGGGCTGATACAGAGGGCGAGAAACAGAGCGGCTGAAACAGAGGGCGAGAAACAGAGGGGCTGAATCAGAGGGCGAGAAACAGAGGGGCTGAAACAGAGGGCGAGAAACAGAGGGGCTGAAACAGAGGGCGAGAAACAGAGGGCGAGAAACAGAGGGACTGAAACAGAGGGGCTGAAACAGAGGGGCTGAAACAGAGGGCGAGAAACAGAGGGGCTGAAACAGAGGGCGAGAAACAGAGGGGCTGAAACAGAGGGGCTGACACAGTGGGGCTGAAACAGAGGGGCTGAAACAGAGGGCGAGAAATAGAGGGGCTGAAACAGAGGGGCTGACACAGTGGGGCTGAAACAGAGGGGCTGAAACAGAGGGCGCGAAACAGAGGGGCTGAAACAGAGGGGCTGAAACAGAGGGGCTGAATCAGAGGGGCTGATTCAGAGGGGCTGAAACAGAGGGGCTGAATCAGAGGGTCTGAAACAGAGGGCGAGAAACAGAGGAGCTGAAACAGAGGGCGAGAAACAGAGGGGCTGAAACAGAGGGCGAGAAACAGACGGGCAGAAACAGAGGGCGAGAAACAGAGGGACTGAAACAGAGGGGCTGAAACAGAGAGCGCGAAACAGAGGACAAGAAACAGAGGGTGAGAAACAGAGGGGCTGTAACAGAGGGCGAGAAACAGAGGGGCAGAAACAGAGGGCGATAAACGGAGGGGCTGAAACAGAGGGCGAGAAACAGAGAGGCTGAAACAGAGGGCGAGAAACAGAGGGGCTGAAACAGAGGGCGAGAAACAGAGCGGCTGAAACAGAGGGGCTGAAACAGAGGGGCTGAAACAGAGGGTCTGAAACAGAGGGCGGGAAACAGAGAGGCTGAAACAGAGGGCGAGAAACAGAGTGGCTGAAACAGAGGGCAAGAAACAGAGGGGCTGAAACAGAGGGCGAGAAACAGAGGGGCTGAAACAGAGGGGCTGAAACAGAGGGGCTGAAACAGAGGGGCTGAAACAGAGAGCGAGAAACAGAGGGGCTGAAACAGAGGGCCAGAAACAGAGGGCGAGAAACAGAGGGACTGAAACAGTGGGCCTGCAACAGAAGGGCTGATACAGAGGGCGAGAAACAGAGGGGCAGAAACAGAGGGCGAGAAACAGAGGAGCAGAAACAGAGGGGCTGAAACAGAGAGCGCGAAACAGAGGGGCTGAAACAGATGGCGAGAAACAGAGGGACTGAAACAGAGGTCGAGAAACAGAGGGACTGAAACAGAGGTCGAGAAACAGAGGGGCTGAAACAGAGGGCAAGAAACAGAGGCGCTGAAACAGAGAGGCTGAAACAGAAGGGCAGAAACAGAGGGGCTGAAACAGAGGGCGAGAAACAGAGGGGCTGAATCAGAGGGGCTGAATCAGAAGGTCTGAAACAGAGGGCAAGAAACAGAGGGGCTGAAACAGAGTGGCTGGAACAGAGGGCGAGAAACAGAGGGGCTGAATCAGACGGGCTGAATCAGAGGGGCTGAAACAGAGGGGCTGAAACAGAGGGCGAGAAACAGAGGGGCTGAAACAGAGGGCGAGAAACAGAGGGCGAGAAAGAGAGGGGCTGAAAAAGAGGGGCTGAAACAAAGCGGCTGATGCAGAGGGCGATAAATAGAGGGGTTGAAACAGAGGGGCTGAAACAGAGGGGCTGAAACAGAGGGCGAGAAACAGAGAGGCTGAAACAGAGGGCGAGAAACAGAGGGGCTGAAACAGAGGGCGAGAAACAGAGCGGCTGAAACAGAGGGGCTGAAACAGAGGGGCTGAAACAGAGGTTCTGAAACAGAGGGCGGGAAACAGAGAGGCTGAAACAGAGGGCGAGAAACAGAGTGGCTGAAACAGAGGGCAAGAAACAGTGGGGCTGAAACAGAGGGCGAGAAACAGAGGGGCTGAAACAGAGGGGCTGAAACAGAGGGGCTGAAACAGAGAGCGAGAAACAGAGGGGCTGAAACAGAGGGCCAGAAACAGAGGGCGAGAAACAGAGGGACTGAAACAGTGGGCCTGCAACAGAAGGGCTGATACAGAGGGCGAGAAACAGAGCGGCTGAAACAGAGGGCGAGAAACAGAGGGGCTGAATCAAAGGGCGAGAAACAGAGGGGCTGAAACAGAGGGCGAGAAACAGAGGGGCTGAAACAGAGGGCGAGAAACAGAGGGCGAGAAACAGAGGGACTGAAACAGAGGGGCTGAAACAGAGGGGCTGAAACAGAGGGCGAGAAACAGAGGGGCTGAAACAGAGGGCGAGAAACAGAGGGGCTGAAACAGAGGGCGAGAAACAGAGGGGCTGAAACAGAGTGCGAGAAACAGAGGGGCTGAAACAGAGGGGCTGAAACAGAGGGTGAGAAACAGTGGGGCTGAAACAGAGGGAGAAACAGAGGGGCTGAAACAGAGGGGCTGAAACAGAGGGGCTGAATCAGAGGGGCTGATTCATTGGGGCTGAAACAGAGGGGCTGAATCAGAGGGGCTGAAACAGAGGGCGAGAAACAGAGGGGCTGAAACAGAGGGCGAGAAACAGAGGGGCTGAAACAGAGGGCGAGAAACAGACGTGCAGAAACAGAGGGCGAGAAACAGAGGGACTGAAACAAAGGGGCTGGAACAGAGAGCGCGAAACAGAGGGACTGAAACAGAGGGCGAGAAATAGAGGGGCTGAAACAGAGGGCGAGAAACAGAGGGGCTGAAACAGAGGGGCTGAAACAGAGGGGCTGAAACAGAGGGCAAGAAACAGAGGGGCTGAAACAGAGTGGCTGAAACAGAGGGCGAGAAACAGAGGGGCTGAATCAGACGGGCTGAATCAGAGGGGCTGAAACAGAGGGGCTGAAACAGAGGGCGAGAAACAGAGGGGCTGAAGCAGAGGGCGAGAAACAGAGGGCGAGAAATAGAGGGGCTGAAAAAGAGGGGCTGAAACAGAGGGGCTGAAACAAAGCGGCTGATACAGAGTGCGAGAAACAGAGGGGCTGAAACAGAGGGCGAGATACAGAGGGGCTGAAAGAGAGGAGCTGAAACAGAGGGCGAGAAACAGAGAGGCTGAAACAGAGGGCGAGAAACAGAGGGCCTGAAACAGAGGGCGAGAAACAGAGGGCTGAAACAGAGTGGCTGAAACAGAGGGGCTGAAACAGAGGGGCTGAAACAGAGGGCGAGATACAGAGAGGCTGAAACAGAGGGCGAGAAACAGAGTGGCTGTAACAGAGGGCAAGAAACAGAGGGGCTGAAACAGAGGGCGTGAAACAGAGGGGCTGAATCAGAGGGGCTGAAACAGAGGGCGAGAAACAGAGGGGCTGAAACAGAGAGTGAGAAACAGAGGGGCTGAAACAGAGGGGCTGAAACAGAGGGTGAGAAACAGAGGGGCTGAAACAGAGGGCGAGAAACAGAGGGGCTGAAACAGAGGGGCTGAAACAGAGGGGCTGAATCAGAGGGGCTGATTCAGAGGGGCTGAAACAGAGGGGCTTAATCAGAGGGGCTGAAACAGAGGGCGAGAAACAGAGGGGCTGACACAGAGGGCGAGAAACAGAGGGGCTGAAACAGAGGGGCTGAAACAGAGGGGCTGAATCAGAGGGGCTGATTCAGAGGGGCTGAATCAGAGGGGCTTAATCAGAGGGGTTGAAACAGAGTGGCTTAATCAGAGGGGCTGAAAAAGAGGGCGAGAAACAGAGGGGCTGAAACAGAGGGCGAGAAACAGAGGGGCAGAAACAGAGGGCGAGAAACAGAGGAGCAGAAACAGAGGGGCTGAAACAGAGAGCGCGAAACAGAGGGGCTGAAACAGATGGCGAGAAACAGAGGGACTGAAACAGAGGTCGAGAAACAGAGGGACTGAAACAGAGGTCGAGAAACAGAGGGGCTGAAACAGAGGGCAAGAAACAGAGGCGCTGAAACAGAGAGGCTGAAACAGAAGGGCAGAAACAGAGGGGCTGAAACAGAGGGCGAGAAACAGAGGGGCTGAATCAGAGGGGCTGAATCAGAAGGTCTGAAACAGAGGGCAAGAAACAGAGGGGCTGAAACAGAGTGGCTGGAACAGAGGGCGAGAAACAGAGGGGCTGAATCAGACGGGCTGAATCAGAGGGGCTGAAACAGAGGGGCTGAAACAGAGGGCGAGAAACAGAGGGGCTGAAACAGAGGGCGAGAAACAGAGGGCGAGAAAGAGAGGGGCTGAAAAAGAGGGGCTGAAACAAAGCGGCTGATGCAGAGGGCGATAAATAGAGGGGTTGAAACAGAGGGGCTGAAACAGAGGGGCTGAAACAGAGGGCGAGAAACAGAGAGGCTGAAACAGAGGGCGAGAAACAGAGGGGCTGAAACAGAGGGCGAGAAACAGAGCGGCTGAAACAGAGGGGCTGAAACAGAGGGGCTGAAACAGAGGGTCTGAAACAGAGGGCGGGAAACAGAGAGGCTGAAACAGAGGGCGAGAAACAGAGTGGCTGAAACAGAGGGCAAGAAACAGAGGGGCTGAAACAGAGGGCGAGAAACAGAGGGGCTGAAACAGAGGGGCTGAAACAGAGGGGCTGAAACAGAGGGGCTGAAACAGAGAGCGAGAAACAGAGGGGCTGAAACAGAGGGCCAGAAACAGAGGGCGAGAAACAGAGGGACTGAAACAGTGGGCCTGCAACAGAAGGGCTGATACAGAGGGCGAGAAACAGAGCGGCTGAAACAGAGGGCGAGAAACAGAGGGGCTGAATCAGAGGGCGAGAAACAGAGGGGCTGAAACAGAGGGCGAGAAACAGAGGGGCTGAAACAGAGGGCGAGAAACAGAGGGCGAGAAACAGAGGGACTGAAACAGAGGGGCTGAAACAGAGGGGCTGAAACAGAGGGCGAGAAACAGAGGGGCTGAAACAGAGGGCGAGAAACAGAGGGGCTGAAACAGAGGGGCTGACACAGTGGGGCTGAAACAGAGGGGCTGAAACAGAGGGCGAGAAATAGAGGGGCTGAAACAGAGGGGCTGACACAGTGGGGCTGAAACAGAGGGGCTGAAACAGAGGGCGCGAAACAGAGGGGCTGAAACAGAGGGGCTGAAACAGAGGGGCTGAATCAGAGGGGCTGATTCAGAGGGGCTGAAACAGAGGGGCTGAATCAGAGGGTCTGAAACAGAGGGCGAGAAACAGAGGAGCTGAAACAGAGGGCGAGAAACAGAGGGGCTGAAACAGAGGGCGAGAAACAGACGGGCAGAAACAGAGGGCGAGAAACAGAGGGACTGAAACAGAGGGGCTGAAACAGAGAGCGCGAAACAGAGGACAAGAAACAGAGGGTGAGAAACAGAGGGGCTGTAACAGAGGGCGAGAAACAGAGGGGCAGAAACAGAGGGCGATAAACGGAGGGGCTGAAACAGAGGGGCTGAAACAGAGGGGCTGAAACAGAGGGCGAGAAACAGAGGGGCTGAAACAGAGGGCGAGAAACAGAGGGGCTGAAACAGAGGGCGAGAAACAGAGGGCGAGAATCAGAGGGACTGAAACAGAGGGGCGGAAACAGAGGGGCTGAAACAGAGTGGCTGAAACAGAGGGCGAGAAACAGAGGGGCTGAATCAGACGGGCTGAATCAGAGGGGCTGAAACAGAGGGGCTGAAACAGAGGGCGAGAAACAGAGGGGCTGAAGCAGAGGGCGAGAAACAGAGGGCGAGAAATAGAGGGGCTGAAAAAGAGGGGCTGAAACAGAGGGGCTGAAACAAAGCGGCTGATACAGAGGGCGAGAAACAGAGGGGCTGAAACAGAGGGCGAGATACAGAGGGGCTGAAAGAGAGGAGCTGAAACAGAGGGCGAGAAACAGAGAGGCTGAAACAGAGGGCGAGAAACAGAGGGCCTGAAACAGAGGGCGAGAAACAGAGGGCTGAAACAGAGTGGCTGAAACAGAGGGGCTGAAACAGAGGGGCTGAAACAGAGGGCGAGATACAGAGAGGCTGAAACAGAGGGCGAGAAACAGAGTGGCTGTAACAGAGGGCAAGAAACAGAGGGGCTGAAACAGAGGGCGTGAAACAGAGGGGCTGAAACAGAGGGGCTGAAACAGAGGGCGAGAAACAGAGGGGCTGAAACAGAGGGCGAGAAACAGAGGGGCTGAAACAGAGGGCGAGAAACAGAGCGGCTGAAACAGAGGGCGAGAAACAGAGGGGCTGAATCAGAGGGGCTGAAACAGAGGGCGAGAAACAGAGGGGCTGAAACAGAGAGTGAGAAACAGAGGGGCTGAAACAGAGGGGCTGAAACAGAGGGTGAGAAACAGAGGGGCTGAAACAGAGGGCGAGAAACAGAGGGGCTGAAACAGAGGGGCTGAAACAGAGGGGCTGAATCAGAGGGGCTGATTCAGAGGGGCTGAAACAGAGGGGCTTAATCAGAGGGGCTGAAACAGAGGGCGAGAAACAGAGGGGCTGACACAGAGGGCGAGAAACAGAGGGGCTGAAACAGAGGGGCTGAAACAGAGGGGCTGAATCAGAGGGGCTGATTCAGAGGGGCTGAATCAGAGGGGCTTAATCAGAGGGGTTGAAACAGAGTGGCTTAATCAGAGGGGCTGAAAAAGAGGGCGAGAAACAGAGGGGCTGAAACAGAGGGCGAGAAACAGAGGGGCAGAAACAGAGGGCGAGAAACAGAGGAGCAGAAACAGAGGGGCTGAAACAGAGAGCGCGAAACAGAGGGGCTGAAACAGATGGCGAGAAACAGAGGGACTGAAACAGAGGTCGAGAAACAGAGGGACTGAAACAGAGGTCGAGAAACAGAGGGGCTGAAACAGAGGGCAAGAAACAGAGGCGCTGAAACAGAGAGGCTGAAACAGAAGGGCAGAAACAGAGGGGCTGAAACAGAGGGCGAGAAACAGAGGGGCTGAATCAGAGGGGCTGAATCCGAAGGTCTGAAACAGAGGGCAAGAAACAGAGGGGCTGAAACAGAGTGGCTGGAACAGAGGGCGAGAAACAGAGGGGCTGAATCAGACGGGCTGAATCAGAGGGGCTGAAACAGAGGGGCTGAAACAGAGGGCGAGAAACAGAGGGGCTGAAACAGAGGGCGAGAAACAGAGGGCGAGAAAGAGAGGGGCTGAAAAAGAGGGGCTGAAACAAAGCGGCTGATGCAGAGGGCGATAAATAGAGGGGTTGAAACAGAGGGGCTGAAACAGAGGGGCTGAAACAGAGGGCGAGAAACAGAGAGGCTGAAACAGAGGGCGAGAAACAGAGGGGCTGAAACAGAGGGCGAGAAACAGAGCGGCTGAAACAGAGGGGCTGAAACAGAGGGGCTGAAACAGAGGTTCTGAAACAGAGGGCGGGAAACAGAGAGGCTGAAACAGAGGGCGAGAAACAGAGTGGCTGAAACAGAGGGCAAGAAACAGTGGGGCTGAAACAGAGGGCGAGAAACAGAGGGGCTGAAACAGAGGGGCTGAAACAGAGGGGCTGAAACAGAGAGCGAGAAACAGAGGGGCTGAAACAGAGGGCCAGAAACAGAGGGCGAGAAACAGAGGGACTGAAACAGTGGGCCTGCAACAGAAGGGCTGATACAGAGGGCGAGAAACAGAGCGGCTGAAACAGAGGGCGAGAAACAGAGGGGCTGAATCAGAGGGCGAGAAACAAAGGGGCTGAAACAGAGGGCGAGAAACAGAGGGGCTGAAACAGAGGGCGAGAAACAGAGGGCGAGAAACAGAGGGACTGAAACAGAGGGGCTGAAACAGAGGGGCTGAAACAGAGGGCGAGAAACAGAGGGGCTGAAACAGAGGGCGAGAAACAGAGGGGCTGAAACAGAGGGGCTGACACAGTGGGGCTGAAACAGAGGGGCTGAAACAGAGGGCGAGAAATAGAGGGGCTGAAACAGAGGGGCTGACACAGTGGGGCTGAAACAGAGGGGCTGAAACAGAGGGCGAGAAACAGAGGGGCTGAAACAGAGGGGCTGAAACAGAGGGGCTGAATCAGAGGGGCTGATTCAGAGGGGCTGAAACAGAGGGGCTGAATCAGAGGGTCTGAAACAGAGGGCGAGAAACAGAGGGGCTGAAACAGAGGGCGAGAAACAGAGGGGCTGAAACAGAGGGCGAGAAACAGACGGGCAGAAACAGAGGGCGAGAAACAGAGGGACTGAAACAGAGGGGCTGAAACAGAGAGCGCGAAACAGAGGGCAAGAAACAGAGGGTGAGAAACAGAGGGGCTGTAACAGAGGGCGAGAAACAGAGGGGCAGAAACAGAGGGCGATAAACGGAGGGGCTGAAACAGAGGGGCTGAAACAGAGGGGCTGAAACAGAGGGCGAGAAACAGAGGGGCTGAAACAGAGGGCGAGAAACAGAGGGGCTGAAACAGAGGGCGAGAAACAGAGGGCGAGAATCAGAGGGACTGAAACAGAGGGGCGGAAACAGAGGGGCTGAAACACACGACGAGAAACAGAGGGGCTGAAACTGTGAGCGAGAAACAGACGGGCTGAAACAGAGGGCGAGAAACAGAGGGTCTGAAACAGAGGGGCTGTCACAGTGGGGCTGAAACAGAGGGGCTGAAACAGAGGGCGAGAATTGGAGGGGCTGAAACAGAGGGCGAGAAACAGAGGGACTGAAACAGAGGGCGAGAAACAGAGGGGCTGAAACAGAGGGTGAGAAACAGAGGGCGAGAAACAGAGGGTCTGAAACAGAGGGGCTGAAACAGAGGGGCTGAATCAGAGGGCGAGAAACAGAGGGGCTGAACAGAGAGGCTGAAACAGAGGGCGAGAAACAGAGGGGCTGAAACAGAGGTCAAGAAACAGAGGGGCTGAAACAGAGGGCGAGAAACAGAGGGGCTGAAACAGAGGGGCTGAAACAGAGGGGCTGAAACAGAGGGACTGAAACAGAGGGCGAGAAACAGAGGGGCTGAAACAGAGGGCGAGAAACAGAGGGGCTGAAAGAGAGGGCGAGAAACAGAGGGCGAGAAACAGAGGGACTGAAACAGAGGGGCTGAAACAGAGGGGCTGAAACAGAGGGCGAGAAACAGTGGGGCTGAAACAGAGGGGCTGACACAGTGGGGCTGAAACAGAGGGGCTGAAACAGAGGGCGAGAAACAGAGGGGCTGAAACAGAGGGGCTGAAACAGAGGGGCTGAAACAGAGGGCAAGAAACAGAGGGGCTGAAAAAGAGGGCGTGAAACAGAGGGCCTGAAACAGAGGGCGAGAAACAGAGGGGCTGAATCAGAGGAGCTGAAACAGAGGGCGAGAAACAGAGGGGCTGAAACAGAGGGCGAGAAACAAAGGTACTGAAACAGAGGGCGAGAAACAGAGGGGCTGAAACAGAGGGCGAGAAACAGAGGGGCTGAAACAGAGGGGCTGAATCAGAGGGGCTGATTCAGAGGGGCTGAAACAGAGGGGCTGAATCAGAGGGGCTGAAACAGAGGGCGAGAATCAGAGGGGCTGAAACAGATGGCGAGAAACAGAGGGGCTGAAACAGAGGGCGAGAAACAGACGGGCAAAAACAGAGGGCTAGAAACAGAGGGACTGAAACAGAGGGGCTGAAACAGAGAGCGCGAAACAGAGGGACTGAAACAGAGGGCGAGAAACAGAGGGGCTGAAACAGAGGGCGAGAAACAGACGGGCTTAAACAGAGGGCGAGAAACAGAGCGGCTGAAACAGAGGGCGAGAAACAGAGGGGCTGAAACAGAGTGGCTGAAACAGAGGGCGAGAAACAGAGGGGCTGAATCAGACGGGCTGAATCAGAGGGGCTGAAACAGAGGGCGAGAAACAGAGGGGCTTAAACAGAGGGGGAGAAACAGAGGGGCTGAAACAGAGGGCGAGATACAGAGGGGCTGAAACAGAGTGGCAGAAACAGAGGGCGAGAAACAGTTGGGCTGAAACAGAGGGGCAGAAACAGAGGGCGAGAAACAGAGGGGCTGAAACAGAGGGCGAGAAACAGAGGGGCTGAAACAGAGGGCGAGAAACAGAGGGGCTGAAACAGAGTGCGAGAAACAGAGGGGCTGAAACAGAGGGTGAGAAACAGTGGGGCTGAAACAGAGGGAGAAACAGAGGGACTGAAACAGAGGGGCTGAAACAGAGGGGCTGAATCAGAGGGGCTGATTCAGAGGGGCTGAAACAGAGGGGCTGAATCAGAGGGGCTGAAACAGAGGGCGAGAAACAGAGGGGCTGAAACAGAGGGCGAGAAACAGAGGGGCTGAAACAGAGGGCGAGAAACAGAGGGGCTGAAACAGAGGGCGAGAAACAGAGGGCGAGAAAGAGAGGGGCTGAAAAAGAGGGGCTGAAACAAAGCGGCTGATGCAGAGGGCGATAAATAGAGGGGTTGAAACAGAGGGGCTGAAACAGAGGGGCTGAAACAGAGGGCGAGAAACAGAGAGGCTGAAACAGAGGGCGAGAAACAGAGGGGCTGAAACAGAGGGCGAGAAACAGAGCGGCTGAAACAGAGGGGCTGAAACAGAGGTTCTGAAACAGAGGGCGGGAAACAGAGAGGCTGAAACAGAGGGCGAGAAACAGAGTGGCTGAAACAGTGGGCAAGAAACAGAGGGGCTGAAACAGAGGGCGAGAAACAGAGGGGCTGAAACAGAGGGGCTGAAACAGAGGGGCTGAAACAGAGGGGCTGAAACAGAGGGGCTGAAACAGAGGGCCAGAAACAGAGGGCGAGAAACAGAGGGACTGAAACAGTGGGCCTGCAACAGAAGGGCTGATACAGAGGGCGAGAAACAGAGCGGCTGAAACAGAGGGCGAGAAACAGAGGGGCTGAATCAGAGGGCGAGAAACAGAGGGGCTGAAACAGAGGGCGAGAAACAGAGGGGCTGAAACAGAGGGCGAGAAACAGAGGGCGAGAAACAGAGGGACTGAAACAGAGGGGCTGAAACAGAGGGGCTGAAACAGAGGGCGAGAAACAGAGGGGCTGAAACAGAGGGCGAGAAACAGAGGGGCTGAAACAGAGGGGCTGACACAGTGGGGCTGAAACAGAGGGGCTGAAACAGAGGGCGAGAAATAGAGGGGCTGAAACAGAGGGGCTGACACAGTGGGGCTGAAACAGAGGGGCTGACACAGAGGGCGAGAAACAGAGGGGCTGAAACAGAGGGTTTGAAACAGAGGGGCTGAATCAGAGGGGCTGATTCAGAGGGGCTGAAACAGAGGGGCTGAATCAGAGGGTCTGAAACAGAGGGCGAGAAACAGAGGGGCTGAAACAGAGGGCGAGAAACAGAGGGGCTGAAACAGAGGGCGAGAAACAGACGGGCAGAAACAGAGGGCGAGAAACAGAGGGACTGAAACAGAGGGGCTGAAACAGAGAGCGCGAAACAGAGGGCAAGAAACAGAGGGTGAGAAACAGAGGGGCTGTAACAGAGGGCGAGAAACAGAGGGGCAGAAACAGAGGGCGATAAACGGAGGGGCTGAAACAGAGGGGCTGAAACAGAGGGGCTGAAACAGAGGGGCTGAAACAGAGGGCGAGAAACAGAGGGGCTGAAACAGAGGGCGAGAAACAGAGGGCGAGAATCAGAGGGACTGAAACAGAGGGGCGGAAACAGAGGGGCTGAAACACACGACGAGAAACAGAGGGGCTGAAACAGTGGGCGAGAAACAGACGGGCTGAAACAGAGGGCGAGAAACAGAGGGTCTGAAACAGAGGGGCTGTCACAGTGGGGCTGAAACAGAGGGGCTGAAACAGAGGGCGAGAATTGGAGGGGCTGAAACAGAGGGCGAGAAACAGAGGGACTGAAACAGAGGGCGAGAAACAGAGGGGCTGAAACAGAGGGTGAGAAACAGAGGGCGAGAAACAGAGGGACTGAAACAGAGGGGCTGAAACAGAGGGGTTTGAATCAGAGGGCGAGAAACAGAGGGGCTGAACAGAGAGGCTGAAACAGAGGGCGAGAAACAGAGGGGCTGAAACAGAGGTCAAGAAACAGAGGGGCTGAAACAGAGGGCGAGAAACAGAGGGGCTGAAACAGAGGGGCTGAAACAGAGGGGCTGAAACAGAGGGCGAGAAACAGAGGGGCTGAAACAGAGGGCGAGAAACAGAGGGGCTGAAAGAGAGGGCGAGAAACAGAGGGCGAGAAACAGAGGGACTGAAACAGAGGGGCTGAAACAGAGGGGCTGAAACAGAGGGCGAGAAACAGTGGGGCTGAAACAGAGGGGCTGACACAGTGGGGCTGAAACAGAGGGGCTGAAACAGAGGGCGAGAAACAGAGGGGCTGAAACAGAGGGGCTGAAAAAGAGGGCGTGAAACAGAGGGCCTGAAACAGAGGGCGAGAAACAGAGGGGCTGAATCAGAGGAGCTGAACAGAGGGCGAGAAACAGAGGGGCTGAAACAGAGGGCGAGAAACAAAGGGACTGAAACAGAGGGCGAGAAACAGAGGGGCTGAAACAGAGGGCGAGAAACAGAGGGGCTGAAACAGAGGGGCTGAATCAGAGGGGCTGATTCAGAGGGGCTGAAACAGAGGGGCTGAATCAGAGGGGCTGAAACAGAGGGCGAGAATCAGAGGGGCTGAAACAGATGGCGAGAAACAGAGGGGCTGAAACAGAGGGCGAGAAACAGACGGGCAAAAACAGAGGGCTAGAAACAGAGGGACTGAAACAGAGGGGCTGAAACAGAGAGCGCGAAACAGAGGGACTGAAACAGAGGGCGAGAAACAGAGGGGCTGAAACAGTGGGAGAGAAACAGACGGGCTTAAACAGAGGGCGAGAAACAGAGCGGCTGAAACAGAGGGCGAGAAACAGAGGGGCTGAAACAGAGTGGCTGAAACAGAGGGCGAGAAACAGAGGGGCTGAATCAGACGGGCTGAATCAGAGGGGCTGAAACAGAGGGCGAGAAACAGAGGGGCTTAAACAGAGGGCGAGAAACAGAGGGGCTGAAACAGAGGGCGAGATACAGAGGGGCTGAAACAGAGTGGCAGAAACAGAGGGCGAGAAACAGTTGGGCTGAAACAGAGGGGCTGAAACAGAGGGCGAGAAACAGAGGGGCTGAAACAGAGGGCGAGAAACAGAGGGGCTGAAACAGAGGGCGAGAAACAGAGGGGCTGAAACAGAGGGCGAGAAACAGAGGGGCTGAAACAGAGGGCGAGAAACAGAGGGGCTGAAACAGAGGGCGAGAAACAGAGGGGCTGAAACAGAGTGCGAGAAACAGAGGGGCTGAAACAGAGGGGCTGAAACAGAGGGTGAGAAACAGTGGGGCTGAAACAGAGGGAGAAACAGAGGGGCTCAAACAGAGGGGCTGAAACAGAGGGGCTGAATCAGAGGGGCTGATTCATTGGGGCTGAAACAGAGGGGCTGAATCAGAGGGGCTGAAACAGAGGGCGAGAAACAGAGGGGCTGAAACAGAGGGCGAGAAACAGAGGGGCTGAAACAGAGGGCGAGAAACAGACGTGCAGAAACAGAGGGCGAGAAACAGAGGGACTGAAACAAAGGGGCTGGAACAGAGAGCGCGAAACAGAGGGACTGAAACAGAGGGCGAGAAACAGAGGGGCTGAAACAGAGGGCGAGAAACAGAGGGGCTGAAACAGAGGGGCTGAAACAGAGGGGCTGAAACAGAGGGCAAGAAACAGAGGGGCTGAAACAGAGTGGCTGAAACAGAGGGCGAGAAACAGAGGGGCTGAATCAGACGGGCTGAATCAGAGGGGCTGAAACAGAGGGGCTGAAACAGAGGGCGAGAAACAGAGGGGCTGAAGCAGAGGGCGAGAAACAGAGGGCGAGAAATAGAGGGGCTGAAAAAGAGGGGCTGAAACAGAGGGGCTGAAACAAAGCGGCTGATACAGAGGGCGAGAAACAGAGGGGCTGAAACAGAGGGCGAGATACAGAGGGGCTGAAAGAGAGGAGCTGAAACAGAGGGCGAGAAACAGAGAGGCTGAAACAGAGGGCGAGAAACAGAGGGCCTGAAACAGAGGGCCAGAAACAGAGGGCTGAAACAGAGTGGCTGAAACAGAGGGGCTGAAACAGAGGGGCTGAAACAGAGGGCGAGATACAGAGAGGCTGAAACAGAGGGCGAGAAACAGAGTGGCTGTAACAGAGGGCAAGAAACAGAGGGGCTGAAACAGAGGGCGTGAAACAGAGGGGCTGAAACAGAGGTTCTGAAACAGAGGGCGAGAAACAGAGGGGCTGAAACAGAGGGCGAGAAACAGAGGGGCTGAAACAGAGGGCGAGAAACAGAGCGGCTGAAACAGAGGGCGAGAAACAGAGGGGCTGAATCAGAGGGGCTGAAACAGAGGGCGAGAAACAGAGGGGCTGAAACAGAGAGTGAGAAACAGAGGGGCTGAAACAGAGGGGCTGAAACAGAGGGTGAGAAACAGAGGGGCTGAAACAGAGGGTGAGAAACAGAGGGGCTGAAACATGGGGGCTGAAACAGAGGGGCTGAATCAGAGGGGCTGATTCAGAGGGGCTGAAACAGAGGGGCATAATCAGAGGGGCTGAAACAGAGGGCGAGAAACAGAGGGGCTGACACAGAGGGCGAGAAACAGAGGGGCTGAAACAGAGGGGCTGAAACAGAGGGGCTGAATCAGAGGGGCTGATTCAGAGGGGCTGAATCAGAGGGGCTTAATCAGTGGGGTTGAAACAGAGTGGCTTAATCAGAGGGGCTGAAAAAGAGGGCGAGAAACAGAGGGGCTGAAACAGAGGGCGAGAAACAGAGGGGCAGAAACAGAGGGCGAGAAACAGAGGAGCAGAAACAGAGGGGCTGAAACAGAGAGCGCGAAACAGAGGGGCTGAAACAGATGGCGAGAAACAGAGGGACTGAAACAGAGGTCGAGAAACAGAGGGACTGAAACAGAGGTCGAGAAACAGAGGGGCTGAAACAGAGGGCAAGAAACAGAGGCGCTGAAACAGAGAGGCTGAAACAGAAGGGCAGAAACAGAGGGGCTGAAACAGAGGGCGAGAAACAGAGGGGCTGAATCAGAGGTCGAGAAACAGAGGGACTGAAACAGAGGTCGAGAAACAGAGGGGCTGAAACAGAGGGCAAGAAACAGAGGCGCTGAAACAGAGAGGCTGAAACAGAAGGGCAGAAACAGAGGGGCTGAAACAGAGGGCGAGAAACAGAGGGGCTGAATCAGAGGGGCTGAATCAGAAGGTCTGAAACAGAGGGCAAGAAACAGAGGGGCTGAAACAGAGTGGCTGGAACAGAGGGCGAGAAACAGAGGGGCTGAATCAGACGGGCTGAATCAGAGGGGCTGAAACAGAGGGGCTGAAACAGAGGGCGAGAAACAGAGGGGCTGAAACAGAGGGCGAGAAACAGAGGGCGAGAAAGAGAGGGGCTGGAAAAGAGGGGCTGAAACAAAGCGGCTGATGCAGAGGGCGATAAATAGAGGGGTTGAAACAGAGGGGCTGAAACAGAGGGGCTGAAACAGAGGGCGAGAAACAGAGAGGCTGAAACAGAGGGCGAGAAACAGAGGGGCTGAAACAGAGGGCGAGAAACAGAGCGGCTGAAACAGAGGGGCTGAAACAGAGGGGCTGAAACAGAGGGTCTGAAACAGAGGGCGGGAAACAGAGAGGCTGAAACAGAGGGCGAGAAACAGAGTGTCTGAAACAGAGGGCAAGAAACAGAGGGGATTAAACAGAGGGCGAGAAACAGAGGGGCTGAAACAGAGGGGCTGAAACAGAGGGGCTGAAACAGAGGGGCTGAAACAGAGAGCGAGAAACAGAGGGGCTGAAACAGAGGGCCAGAAACAGAGGGCGAGAAACAGAGGGACTGAAACAGTGGGCCTGCAACAGAAGGGCTGATACAGAGGGCGAGAAACAGAGCGGCTGAAACAGAGGGCGAGAAACAGAGGGGCTGAAACAAAGGGGCTGAAACAGTGGGGATAAAACAGAGGGGCTGAAACAGAGGGCGAGAAATAGAGGGGCTGAAACAGAGGGGCTGAATCGGAGGGTCTGAAACAGAGGGGCTGAAACAGAGGGGCTGAAACAGAGGGCGAGAAACAGAGGGGCTGAAACAGAGGGCGAGAAACAGAGGGGCTGAAACAGAGGGCGAGAAACAGAGGGGCTGAAAAAGAGGGCGAGAAACAGAGGGGCTGAAACAGAGGGGCTGAATCAGAGGTGCTGAAACAGAGGGCGAGAAACAGAGGGGCTGAAACAGAGGGCGAGAAACAGCGGGGCTGACACAGAGGGGCTGAAACAGAGGGTGAGAAACAGAGGGGCTGAAACAGAGGGCGAGAAACAGAGGAGCTGAAACAGAGGGGCGGAAACAGAGGGGCTGAATCAGAGGGGCTGATTCAGAGGGGCTGAATCAGAGGGGCTGAATCAGAGGGGCTGAAACAGAGGGCGAGAAACAGAGGGGCTGAAACAGAGGGCGGGAAACAGAGGGGCTGAAACAGAGCGCGAGAAACAGAGTGTCTGAAACAGAGGGGCTGACACAGTGGGGCTGAAACAGAGGGGCTGAAACAGAGGGCGAGAAATAGAGGGGCTGAAACAGGGGGCGAGAAACAGAGGGACTGAAACAGAGGGCGAGAAACAGAGGGGCTGAAACAGAGGGGCTGAAACAGAGGGCGAGAAACAGAGGGGCTGAATCAGAGGGCGAGAAACAGAGGGGCTGAAACAGAGGGCGAGAAACAGAGGGGCTGAAACAGAGGGCGAGAAACAGAGGGCGAGAAACAGAGGGACTGAAACAGAGGGGCTGAAACAGAGGGGCTGAAACAGAGGGCGAGAAACAGAGGGGCTGAAAGAGAGGGCGAGAAACAGAGGGTCTGAAACAGAGGGGCTGACACAGTGGGGCTGAAACAGAGGGGCTGAAACAGAGGGCGAGAAATAGAGTGGCTGAAACAGAGGGGCTGACACAGTGGGGCTGAAACAGAGGGGCTGAAACAGAGGGCGAGAAACAGAGGGGCTGAAACAGAGGGGCTGAAACAGAGGGGCTGAATCAGAGGGGCTGATTCAGAGGGGCTGAAACAGAGTGGCTGAATCAGAGGGTCTGAAACAGAGGGCGAGAAACAGAGGGGCTGAAACAGAGGGCGAGAAACAGAGGGGCTGAAACAGAGGGCGAGAAACAGACGGGCAGAAACAGAGGGCGAGAAACAGAGGGACTGAAACAGAGGGGCTGAAACAGAGGGTGAGAAACAGAGGGTGAGAAACAGAGGGGCTGTAACAGAGGGCGAGAAACAGAGGGGCAGAAACAGAGGGCGATAAACGGAGGGGCTGAAACAGAGGGGCTGAAACAGAGGGGCTGAAACAGAGGGCGAGAAACAGAGGGGCTGAAACAGAGGGCGAGAAACAGAGGGGCTGAAACAGAGGGCGAGAAACAGAGGGCGAGAATCAGAGGGACTGAAACAGAGGGGCGGAAACAGAGGGGCTGAAACACACGACGAGAAACAGAGGGGCTGAAACAGTGGGCGAGAAACAGACGGGCTGAAACAGAGGGCGAGAAACAGAGGGTCTGAAACAGAGGGTCTGTCACAGTGGGGCTGAAACAGAGGGGCTGAAACAGAGGGCGAGAATTGGAGGGGCTGAAACAGAGGGCGAGAAACAGAGGGACTGAAACAGAGGGCGAGAAACAGAGGGGCTGAAACAGAGGGTGAGAAACAGAGGGCGAGAAACAGAGGGACTGAAACAGAGGGGCTGAAACAGAGGGGCTGAATCAGAGGGCGAGAAACAGAGGGGCTGAACAGAGAGGCTGAAACAGAGGGCGAGAAACAGAGGGGCTGAAACAGAGGTCAAGAAACAGAGGGGCTGAAACAGAGGGCGAGAAACAGAGGGGCTGAAACAGAGGGGCTGAAACAGAGGGGCTGAAACAGAGGGCGAGAAACAGAGGGGCTGAAACAGAGGGCGAGAAACAGAGGGGCTGAAAGAGAGGGCGAGAAACAGAGGGCGAGAAACAGAGGGACTGAAACAGAGGGGCTGAAACAGAGAGGCTGAAACAGAGGGCGAGAAACAGTGGGGCTGAAACAGAGGGGCTGACACAGTGGGGCTGAAACAGAGGGGCTGAAACAGAGGGCGAGAAATGGAGGTGCTGAAACAGAGGGTGAGAAACAGAGGGGCTGAAACAAAGGGTGAGAAACAGAGGGGCTGAAACAGAGTGCGAGAAACAGAGGGGCTGAAACAGAGGGGCTGAAACAGAGGTGCTGAAACAGAGGGCATGAAACAGAGGGGCTGAAAAAGAGGGCGTGAAACAGAGGGCCTGAAACAGAGGGCGGGAAACAGAGGGGCTGAATCAGAGGAGCTGAAACAGAGGGCGAGAAACAGAGGGGCTGAAACAGAGGGCGAGAAACAAAGGGACTGAAACAGAGGGCGAGAAACAGAGGGGCTGAAACAGAGGGCGAGAAACAGAGGGGCTGAAACAGAGGGGCTGAATCAGAGGGGCTGATTCAGAGGGGCTGAAACAGAGGGGCTGAATCAGAGGGGCTGAAACAGAGGGCGAGAATCAGAGGGGCTGAAACAGATGGCGAGAAACAGAGGGGCTGAAACAGAGGGCGAGAAACAGACGGGCAAAAACAGAGGGCTAGAAACAGAGGGACTGAAACAGAGGGGCTGAAACAGAGAGCGCGAAACAGAGGGACTGAAACAGAGGGCGAGAAACAGAGGGGCTGAAACAGAGGGCGAGAAACAGACGGGCTTAAACAGAGGGCGAGAAACAGAGCGGCTGAAACAGAGGGCGAGAAACAGAGGGGCTGAAACAGAGTGGCTGAAACAGAGGGCGAGAAACAGAGGGGCTGAATCAGATGGGCTGAATCAGAGGGGCTGAAACAGAGGGCGAGAAACAGAGGGGCTTAAACAGAGGGCGAGAAACAGAGGGGCTGAAACAGAGGGCGAGATACAGAGGGGCTGAAACAGAGTGGCAGAAACAGAGGGCGAGAAACAGTTGGGCTGAAACAGAGGGGCAGAAACAGAGGGCGAGAAACAGAGGGGCTGAAACAGAGGGCGAGAAACAGAGGGGCTGAAACAGAGGGCGAGAAACAGAGGGGCTGAAACAGAGTGCGAGAAACAGAGGGGCTGAAACAGAGGGGCTGAAACAGAGGGTGAGAAACAGTGGGGCTGAAACAGAGGGAGAAACAGAGGGGCTGAAACAGAGGGGCTGAAACAGAGGGGCTGAATCAGAGGGGCTGATTCAGAGGGGCTGAAACAGAGGGGCATAATCAGAGGGGCTGAAACAGAGGGCGAGAAACAGAGGGGCTGACACAGAGGGCGAGAAACAGAGGGGCTGAAACAGAGGGGCTGAAACAGAGGGGCTGAATCAGAGGGGCTGATTCAGAGGGGCTGAATCAGAGGGGCTTAATCAGTGGGGTTGAAACAGAGTGGCTTAATCAGAGGGGCTGAAAAAGAGGGCGAGAAACAGAGGGGCTGAAACAGAGGGCGAGAAACAGAGGGGCAGAAACAGAGGGCGAGAAACAGAGGAGCAGAAACAGAGGGGCTGAAACAGAGAGCGCGAAACAGAGGGGCTGAAACAGATGGCGAGAAACAGAGGGACTGAAACAGAGGTCGAGAAACAGAGGGACTGAAACAGAGGTCGAGAAACAGAGGGGCTGAAACAGAGGGCAAGAAACAGAGGCGCTGAAACAGAGAGGCTGAAACAGAAGGGCAGAAACAGAGGGGCTGAAACAGAGGGCGAGAAACAGAGGGGCTGAATCAGAGGTCGAGAAACAGAGGGACTGAAACAGAGGTCGAGAAACAGAGGGGCTGAAACAGAGGGCAAGAAACAGAGGCGCTGAAACAGAGAGGCTGAAACAGAAGGGCAGAAACAGAGGGGCTGAAACAGAGGGCGAGAAACAGAGGGGCTGAATCAGAGGGGCTGAATCAGAAGGTCTGAAACAGAGGGCAAGAAACAGAGGGGCTGAAACAGAGTGGCTGGAACAGAGGGCGAGAAACAGAGGGGCTGAATCAGACGGGCTGAATCAGAGGGGCTGAAACAGAGGGGCTGAAACAGAGGGCGAGAAACAGAGGGGCTGAAACAGAGGGCGAGAAACAGAGGGCGAGAAAGAGAGGGGCTGGAAAAGAGGGGCTGAAACAAAGCGGCTGATGCAGAGGGCGATAAATAGAGGGGTTGAAACAGAGGGGCTGAAACAGAGGGGCTGAAACAGAGGGCGAGAAACAGAGAGGCTGAAACAGAGGGCGAGAAACAGAGGGGCTGAAACAGAGGGCGTGAAACAGAGCGGCTGAAACAGAGGGGCTGAAACAGAGGGGCTGAAACAGAGGGTCTGAAACATAGGGCGGGAAACAGAGAGGCTGAAACAGAGGGCGAGAAACAGAGTGTCTGAAACAGAGGGCAAGAAACAGAGGGGATTAAACAGAGGGCGAGAAACAGAGGGGCTGAAACAGAGGGGCTGAAACAGAGGGGCTGAAACAGAGGGGCTGAAACAGAGAGCGAGAAACAGAGGGGCTGAAACAGAGGGCCAGAAACAGAGGGCGAGAAACAGAGGGACTGAAACAGTGGGCCTGCAACAGAAGGGCTGATACAGAGGGCGAGAAACAGAGCGGCTGAAACAGAGGGCGAGAAACAGAGGGGCTGAAACAAAGGGGCTGAAACAGTGGGGATAAAACAGAGGGGCTGAAACAGAGGGCGAGAAATAGAGGGGCTGAAACAGAGGGGCTGAATCGGAGGGTCTGAAACAGAGGGGCTGAAACAGAGGGGCTGAAACAGAGGGCGAGAAACAGAGGGGCTGAAACAGAGGGCGAGAAACAGAGGGGCTGAAACAGAGGGCGAGAAACAGAGGGGCTGAAAAAGAGGGCGAGAAACAGAGGGGCTGAAACAGAGGGGCTGAATCAGAGGTGCTGAAACAGAGGGCGAGAAACAGAGGGGCTGAAACAGAGGGCGAGAAACAGCGGGGCTGACACAGAGGGGCTGAAACAGAGGGTGAGAAACAGAGGGGCTGAAACAGAGGGCGAGAAACAGAGGAGCTGAAACAGAGGGGCTGAAACAGAGGGGCTGAATCAGAGGGGCTGATTCAGAGGGGCTGAATCAGAGGGGCTGAATCAGAGGGGCTGAAACAGAGGGCGAGAAACAGAGGGGCTGAAACAGAGGGCGGGAAACAGAGGGGCTGAAACAGAGCGCGAGAAACAGAGTGTCTGAAACAGAGGGGCTGACACAGTGGGGCTGAAACAGAGGGGCTGAAACAGAGGGCGAGAAATAGAGGGGCTGAAACAGGGGGCGAGAAACAGAGGGACTGAAACAGAGGGCGAGAAACAGAGGGGCTGAAACAGAGGGGCTGAAACAGAGGGCGAGAAACAGAGGGGCTGAATCAGAGGGCGAGAAACAGAGGGGCTGAAACAGAGGGCGAGAAACAGAGGGGCTGAAACAGAGGGCGAGAAACAGAGGGCGAGAAACAGAGGGACTGAAACAGAGGGGCTGAAACAGAGGGGCTGAAACAGAGGGCGAGAAACAGAGGGGCTGAAAGAGAGGGCGAGAAACAGAGGGGCTGAAACAGAGGGGCTGACACAGTGGGGCTGAAACAGAGGGGCTGAAACAGAGGGCGAGAAATAGAGTGGCTGAAACAGAGGGGCTGACACAGTGGGGCTGAAACAGAGGGGCTGAAACAGAGGGCGAGAAACAGAGGGGCTGAAACAGAGGGGCTGAAACAGAGGGGCTGAATCAGAGGGGCTGATTCAGAGGGGCTGAAACAGAGTGGCTGAATCAGAGGGTCTGAAACAGAGGGCGAGAAACAGAGGGGCTGAAACAGAGGGCGAGAAACAGAGGGGCTGAAACAGAGGGCGAGAAACAGACGGGCAGAAACAGAGGGCGAGAAACAGAGGGACTGAAACAGAGGGGCTGAAACAGAGGGTGAGAAACAGAGGGTGAGAAACAGAGGGGCTGTAACAGAGGGCGAGAAACAGAGGGGCAGAAACAGAGGGCGATAAACGGAGGGGCTGAAACAGAGGGGCTGAAACAGAGGGGCTGAAACAGAGGGCGAGAAACAGAGGGGCTGAAACAGAGGGCGAGAAACAGAGGGGCTGAAACAGAGGGCGAGAAACAGAGGGCGAGAATCAGAGGGACTGAAACAGAGGGGCGGAAACAGAGGGGCTGAAACACACGACGAGAAACAGAGGGGCTGAAACAGTGGGCGAGAAACAGACGGGCTGAAACAGAGGGCGAGAAACAGAGGGTCTGAAACAGAGGGTCTGTCACAGTGGGGCTGAAACAGAGGGGCTGAAACAGAGGGCGAGAATTGGAGGGGCTGAAACAGAGGGCGAGAAACAGAGGGACTGAAACAGAGGGCGAGAAACAGAGGGGCTGAAACAGAGGGTGAGAAACAGAGGGCGAGAAACAGAGGGACTGAAACAGAGGGGCTGAAACAGAGGGGCTGAATCAGAGGGCGAGAAACAGAGGGGCTGAACAGAGAGGCTGAAACAGAGGGCGAGAAACAGAGGGGCTGAAACAGAGGTCAAGAAACAGAGGGGCTGAAACAGAGGGCGAGAAACAGAGGGGCTGAAACAGAGGGGCTGAAACAGAGGGGCTGAAACAGAGGGCGAGAAACAGAGGGGCTGAAACAGAGGGCGAGAAACAGAGGGGCTGAAAGAGAGGGCGAGAAACAGAGGGCGAGAAACAGAGGGACTGAAACAGAGGGGCTGAAACAGAGAGGCTGAAACAGAGGGCGAGAAACAGTGGGGCTGAAACAGAGGGGCTGACACAGTGGGGCTGAAACAGAGGGGCTGAAACAGAGGGCGAGAAATGGAGGTGCTGAAACAGAGGGTGAGAAACAGAGGGGCTGAAACAAAGGGTGAGAAACAGAGGGGCTGAAACAGAGTGCGAGAAACAGAGGGGCTGAAACAGAGGGGCTGAAACAGAGGTGCTGAAACAGAGGGCATGAAACAGAGGGGCTGAAAAAGAGGGCGTGAAACAGAGGGCCTGAAACAGAGGGCGAGAAACAGAGGGGCTGAATCAGAGGAGCTGAAACAGAGGGCGAGAAACAGAGGGGCTGAAACAGAGGGCGAGAAACAAAGGGACTGAAACAGAGGGCGAGAAACAGAGGGGCTGAAACAGAGGGCGAGAAACAGAGGGGCTGAAACAGAGGGGCTGAATCAGAGGGGCTGATTCAGAGGGGCTGAAACAGAGGGGCTGAATCAGAGGGGCTGAAACAGAGGGCGAGAATCAGAGGGGCTGAAACAGATGGCGAGAAACAGAGGGGCTGAAACAGAGGGCGAGAAACAGACGGGCAAAAACAGAGGGCTAGAAACAGAGGGACTGAAACAGAGGGGCTGAAACAGAGAGCGCGAAACAGAGGGACTGAAACAGAGGGCGAGAAACAGAGGGGCTGAAACAGAGGGCGAGAAACAGACGGGCTTAAACAGAGGGCGAGAAACAGAGCGGCTGAAACAGAGGGCGAGAAACAGAGGGGCTGAAACAGAGTGGCTGAAACAGAGGGCGAGAAACAGAGGGGCTGAATCAGATGGGCTGAATCAGAGGGGCTGAAACAGAGGGCGAGAAACAGAGGGGCTTAAACAGAGGGCGAGAAACAGAGGGGCTGAAACAGAGGGCGAGATACAGAGGGGCTGAAACAGAGTGGCAGAAACAGAGGGCGAGAAACAGTTGGGCTGAAACAGAGGGGCAGAAACAGAGGGCGAGAAACAGAGGGGCTGAAACAGAGGGCGAGAAACAGAGGGGCTGAAACAGAGGGCGAGAAACAGAGGGGCTGAAACAGAGTGCGAGAAACAGAGGGGCTGAAACAGAGGGGCTGAAACAGAGGGTGAGAAACAGTGGGGCTGAAACAGAGGGAGAAACAGAGGGGCTGAAACAGAGGGGCTGAAACAGAGGGGCTGAATCAGAGGGGCTGATTCAGAGGGGCTGAAACAGAGGGGCTGAATCAGAGGGGCTGAAACAGAGGGCGAGAAACAGAGGGGCTGAAACAGAGGGCGAGAAACAGAGGGGCTGAAACGGAGGGCGAGAAACAGAGGGGCTGAAACAGAGGGCGAGAAACAGAGGGGCTGAAACAGAGGGCGAGAAACAGAGGGTCTGAAACAGAGTGCGAGAAACAGAGGGGCTGAAACAGAGGGGCTGAAACAGAGGGTGAGAAACAGTGGGGCTGAAACAGAGGGAGAAACAGAGCGGCTGAAACAGAGGGGCTGAAACAGAGGGGCTGAATCAGAGGGGCTGATTCATTGGGGCTGAAACAGAGGGGCTGAATCAGAGGGGCTGAAACAGAGGGCGAGAAACAGAGGGGCTGAAACAGGGCGAGAAACAGAGGGGCTGAAACAGAGGGCGAGAAACAGACGTGCAGAAACAGAGGGCCAGAAACAGAGGGACTGAAACAAAGGGGCTGGAACAGAGAGCGCGAAACAGAGGGACTGAAACAGAGGGCGAGAAACAGAGGGGCTGAAACAGAGGGCGAGAAACAGAGGGGCTGAAACAGAGGGGCTGAAACAGAGGGGCTGAAACAGAGGGCAAGAAACAGAGGGGCTGAAACAGAGTGGCTGAAACAGAGGGCGAGAAACAGAGGGGCTGAATCAGACGGGCTGAATCAGAGGGGCTGAAACAGAGGGGCTGAAACAGAGGGCGAGAAACAGAGGGGCTGAAGCAGAGGGCGAGAAACAGAGGGCGAGAAATAGAGGGGCTGAAAAAGAGGGGCTGAAACAGAGGGGCTGAAACAAAGCGGCTGATACAGAGGGCGAGAAACAGAGGGGCTGAAACAGAGGGCGAGATACAGAGGGGCTGAAAGAGAGGAGCTGAAACAGAGGGCGAGAAACAGAGAGGCTGAAACAGAGGGCGAGAAACAGAGGGCCTGAAACAGAGGGCCAGAAACAGAGGGCTGAAACAGAGTGGCTGAAACAGAGGGGCTGAAACAGAGGGGCTGAAACAGAGGGCGAGATACAGAGAGGCTGAAACAGAGGGCGAGAAACAGAGTGGCTGTAACAGAGGGCAAGAAACAGAGGGGCTGAAACAGAGGGCGTGAAACAGAGGGGCTGAAACAGAGGGGCTGAAACAGAGGGCGAGAAACAGAGGGGCTGAAACAGAGGGCGAGAAACAGAGGGGCTGAAACAGAGGGCGAGAAACAGAGCGGCTGTAACAGAGGGCGAGAAACAGAGGGGCTGAATCAGAGGGGCTGAAACAGAGGGCGAGAAACAGAGGGGCTGAAACAGAGAGTGAGAAACAGAGGGGCTGAAACAGAGGGGCTGAAACAGAGGGTGAGAAACAGAGGGGCTGAAACAGAGGGCGAGAAACAGAGGGGCTGAAACAGAGGGGCTGAAACAGAGGGGCTGAATCAGAGGGGCTGATTCAGAGGGGCTGAAACAGAGGGGCTTAATCAGAGGGGATGAAACAGAGGGCGAGAAACAGAGGGGCTGACACAGAGGGCGAGAAACAGAGGGGCTGAAACAGAGGGGCTGAAACAGAGGGGCTGAATCAGAGGGGCTGATTCAGAGGGGCTGAATCAGAGGGGCTTAATCAGAGGGGTTGAAACAGAGTGGCTTAATCAGAGGGGCTGAAAAAGAGGGCGAGAAACAGAGGGGCTGAAACAGAGGGCGAGAAACAGAGGGGCTGAAACAGAGGGCGAGAAACAGAGGGGCAGAAACAGAGGGCGAGAAACAGAGGAGCAGAAACAGAGGGGCTGAAACAGAGAGCGAGAAACAGAGGGGCTTTAACAGAGGGGCTGAAACAGAGGGTGAGAAACAGAGGGGCTGAAACAGAGGGCGAGAAACAGAGGGGCTGAAACAGAGGGGCTGAAACAGAGGGGCTGAATCAGAGGGGCTGATTCAGAGGGGCTGAAACAGAGGGGCTTAATCAGAGGGGCTGAAACAGAGGGCGAGAAACAGAGGGGCTGAAACAGAGGGCGAGAAACAGAGGGGCAGAAAAAGAGGGCGAGAAACAGGGGAGCAGAAACAGAGGGGCTGAAACAGAGAGCGCGAAACAGAGGGGCTGAAACAGATGGCGAGAAACAGAGGGACGGAAACAGAGTGGCTGAAACAGAAGGGCTGAAACAGAGGGGCTGAAACAGAGGGCGAGAAACAGAGGGGCTGAATCAGAGGGGCTGAATCAGAAGGGCTGAAACAGAGGGGCTGAATCAGAGGGGCTGAAACAGAAGGCGAGAAACAGAGGTACTGAAAAAGAGGGCGAGAAACTGAGGGGCAGAAACAGAGGGCGAGAAACAGAGGGGCTGAAACAGAGGGTCTGAAAAAGAGGGCGAGAAACAGAGGGGCTGAACCAGAGGGCGAGAAACAGAGGGGCTGAAACAGAGGGGCTGAAACAGGGGCTGAAACAGAGGGCGAGAAACAGAGGGGCAGAAACTGAGGGCGAGAAACAGAGGGGCTGAAACAGAGGGGCTGAAACAGAGGGCGAGAAACAAAGGGGCTGAAACAGCGGGCGAGAAACAGAGGGCGAGAAACAGAGGGGCTGAAACAGACGGGCTGAAACAGAGAGCCTGAAACAGAGGGCGAGAAACAGAGGGGCTGAAACAGAGGGCGAAAATCAGAGGGGCTGAAACAGAGGGCGAGAAACAGAGGGGCAGAAACAGAGGGGCTGAAACAGAGGGCGAGAAACAGAGGGGCTGAATCAGAGGGGCTGAATCAGAGGAACTGAAACTGAGGGGCTGAAACCGAGGGCGAGAAACAGAGGGGCTGAAACAGAGGGCGAGAAACAGAGGGGCTGAAACAGAGGGCGAGAAACAGAGCGGCTGAAACAGAGGGCGAGAAACAGAGGGGCTGAATCAGAGGGGCTGAAACAGAGGGCGAGAAACAGAGGGGCTGAAACAGAGAGTGAGAAACAGAGGGGCTGAAACAGAGGGGCTGAAACAGAGGGTGAGAAACAGAGGGGCTGAAACAGAGGGCGAGAAACAGAGGGGCTGAAACAGAGGGGCTGAAACAGAGGGGCTGAATCAGAGGGGCTGAGTCAGAGGGGCTGAAACAGAGGGGCTTAATCAGAGGGGCTGAAACAGAGGGCGAGAAACAGAGGGGCTGACACAGAGGGCGAGAAACAGAGGGGCTGAAACAGAGGGGCTGAAACAGAGGGGCTGAATCAGAGGGGCTGATTCAGAGGGGCTGAATCAGAGGGGCTTAATCAGAGGGGTTGAAACAGAGTGGCTTAATCAGAGGGGCTGAAAAAGAGGGCGAGAAACAGAGGGGCTGAAACAGAGGGCGAGAAACAGAGGGGCAGAAACAGAGGGCGAGAAACAGAGGAGCAGAAACAGAGGGGCTGAAACAGAGAGCGCGAAACAGAGGGGCTGAAACAGATGGCGAGAAACAGAGGGACTGAAACAGAGGTCGAGAAACAGAGGGACTGAAACAGAGGTCGAGAAACAGAGGGGCTGAAACAGAGGGCAAGAAACAGAGGCGCTGAAACAGAGAGGCTGAAACAGAAGGGCAGAAACAGAGGGGCTGAAACAGAGGGCGAGAAACAGAGGGGCTGAATCAGAGGGGCTGAATCAGAAGGTCTGAAACAGAGGGCAAGAAACAGAGGGGCTGAAACAGAGTGGCTGGAACAGAGGGCGAGAAACAGAGGGGCTGAATCAGACGGGCTGAATCAGAGGGGCTGAAACAGAGGGGCGGAAACAGAGGGGCTGAAACACACGACGAGAAACAGAGGGGCTGAAACAGTGGGCGAGAAACAGACGGGCTGAAACAGAGGGCGAGAAACAGAGGGTCTGAAACAGAGGGTCTGTCACAGTGGGGCTGAAACAGAGGGGCTGAAACAGAGGGCGAGAATTGGAGGGGCTGAAACAGAGGGCGAGAAACAGAGGGACTGAAACAGAGGGCGAGAAACAGAGGGGCTGAAACAGAGGGTGAGAAACAGAGGGCGAGAAACAGAGGGACTGAAACAGAGGGGCTGAAACAGAGGGGCTGAATCAGAGGGCGAGAAACAGAGGGGCTGAACAGAGAGGCTGAAACAGAGGGCGAGAAACAGAGGGGCTGAAACAGAGGTCAAGAAACAGAGGGGCTGAAACAGAGGGCGAGAAACAGAGGGGCTGAAACAGAGGGGCTGAAACAGAGGGGCTGAAACAGAGGGCGAGAAACAGAGGGGCTGAAACAGAGGGCGAGAAACAGAGGGGCTGAAAGAGAGGGCGAGAAACAGAGGGCGAGAAACAGAGGGACTGAAACAGAGGGGCTGAAACAGAGAGGCTGAAACAGAGGGCGAGAAACAGTGGGGCTGAAACAGAGGGGCTGACACAGTGGGGCTGAAACAGAGGGGCTGAAACAGAGGGCGAGAAATGGAGGTGCTGAAACAGAGGGTGAGAAACAGAGGGGCTGAAACAAAGGGTGAGAAACAGAGGGGCTGAAACAGAGTGCGAGAAACAGAGGGGCTGAAACAGAGGGGCTGAAACAGAGGTGCTGAAACAGAGGGCATGAAACAGAGGGGCTGAAAAAGAGGGCGTGAAACAGAGGGCCTGAAACAGAGGGCGAGAAACAGAGGGGCTGAATCAGAGGAGCTGAAACAGAGGGCGAGAAACAGAGGGGCTGAAACAGAGGGCGAGAAACAAAGGGACTGAAACAGAGGGCGAGAAACAGAGGGGCTGAAACAGAGGGCGAGAAACAGAGGGGCTGAAACAGAGGGGCTGAATCAGAGGGGCTGATTCAGAGGGGCTGAAACAGAGGGGCTGAATCAGAGGGGCTGAAACAGAGGGCGAGAATCAGAGGGGCTGAAACAGATGGCGAGAAACAGAGGGGCTGAAACAGAGGGCGAGAAACAGACGGGCAAAAACAGAGGGCTAGAAACAGAGGGACTGAAACAGAGGGGCTGAAACAGAGAGCGCGAAACAGAGGGACTGAAACAGAGGGCGAGAAACAGAGGGGCTGAAACAGAGGGCGAGAAACAGACGGGCTTAAACAGAGGGCGAGAAACAGAGCGGCTGAAACAGAGGGCGAGAAACAGAGGGGCTGAAACAGAGTGGCTGAAACAGAGGGCGAGAAACAGAGGGGCTGAATCAGATGGGCTGAATCAGAGGGGCTGAAACAGAGGGCGAGAAACAGAGGGGCTTAAACAGAGGGCGAGAAACAGAGGGGCTGAAACAGAGGGCGAGATACAGAGGGGCTGAAACAGAGTGGCAGAAACAGAGGGCGAGAAACAGTTGGGCTGAAACAGAGGGGCAGAAACAGAGGGCGAGAAACAGAGGGGCTGAAACAGAGGGCGAGAAACAGAGGGGCTGAAACAGAGGGCGAGAAACAGAGGGGCTGAAACAGAGTGCGAGAAACAGAGGGGCTGAAACAGAGGGGCTGAAACAGAGGGTGAGAAACAGTGGGGCTGAAACAGAGGGAGAAACAGAGGGGCTGAAACAGAGGGGCTGAAACAGAGGGGCTGAATCAGAGGGGCTGATTCAGAGGGGCTGAAACAGAGGGGCTGAATCAGAGGGGCTGAAACAGAGGGCGAGAAACAGAGGGGCTGAAACAGAGGGCGAGAAACAGAGGGGCTGAAACGGAGGGCGAGAAACAGAGGGGCTGAAACAGAGGGCGAGAAACAGAGGGGCTGAAACAGAGGGCGAGAAACAGAGGGTCTGAAACAGAGTGCGAGAAACAGAGGGGCTGAAACAGAGGGGCTGAAACAGAGGGTGAGAAACAGTGGGGCTGAAACAGAGGGAGAAACAGAGCGGCTGAAACAGAGGGGCTGAAACAGAGGGGCTGAATCAGAGGGGCTGATTCATTGGGGCTGAAACAGAGGGGCTGAATCAGAGGGGCTGAAACAGAGGGCGAGAAACAGAGGGGCTGAAACAGGGCGAGAAACAGAGGGGCTGAAACAGAGGGCGAGAAACAGACGTGCAGAAACAGAGGGCGAGAAACAGAGGGACTGAAACAAAGGGGCTGGAACAGAGAGCGCGAAACAGAGGGACTGAAACAGAGGGCGAGAAACAGAGGGGCTGAAACAGAGGGCGAGAAACAGAGGGGCTGAAACAGAGGGGCTGAAACAGAGGGGCTGAAACAGAGGGCAAGAAACAGAGGGGCTGAAACAGAGTGGCTGAAACAGAGGGCGAGAAACAGAGGGGCTGAATCAGACGGGCTGAATCAGAGGGGCTGAAACAGAGGGGCTGAAACAGAGGGCGAGAAACAGAGGGGCTGAAGCAGAGGGCGAGAAACAGAGGGCGAGAAATAGAGGGGCTGAAAAAGAGGGGCTGAAACAGAGGGGCTGAAACAAAGCGGCTGATACAGAGGGCGAGAAACAGAGGGGCTGAAACAGAGGGCGAGATACAGAGGGGCTGAAAGAGAGGAGCTGAAACAGAGGGCGAGAAACAGAGAGGCTGAAACAGAGGGCGAGAAACAGAGGGCCTGAAACAGAGGGCCAGAAACAGAGGGCTGAAACAGAGTGGCTGAAACAGAGGGGCTGAAACAGAGGGGCTGAAACAGAGGGCGAGATACAGAGAGGCTGAAACAGAGGGCGAGAAACAGAGTGGCTGTAACAGAGGGCAAGAAACAGAGGGGCTGAAACAGAGGGCGTGAAACAGAGGGGCTGAAACAGAGGGGCTGAAACAGAGGGCGAGAAACAGAGGGGCTGAAACAGAGGGCGAGAAACAGAGGGGCTGAAACAGAGGGCGAGAAACAGAGCGGCTGAAACAGAGGGCGAGAAACAGAGGGGCTGAATCAGAGGGGCTGAAACAGAGGGCGAGAAACAGAGGGGCTGAAACAGAGAGTGAGAAACAGAGGGGCTGAAACAGAGGGGCTGAAACAGAGGGTGAGAAACAGAGGGGCTGAAACAGAGGGCGAGAAACAGAGGGGCTGAAACAGAGGGGCTGAAACAGAGGGGCTGAATCAGAGGGGCTGATTCAGAGGGGCTGAAACAGAGGGGCTTAATCAGAGGGGATGAAACAGAGGGCGAGAAACAGAGGGGCTGACACAGAGGGCGAGAAACAGAGGGGCTGAAACAGAGGGGCTGAAACAGAGGGGCTGAATCAGAGGGGCTGATTCAGAGGGGCTGAATCAGAGGGGCTTAATCAGAGGGGTTGAAACAGAGTGGCTTAATCAGAGGGGCTGAAAAAGAGGGCGAGAAACAGAGGGGCTGAAACAGAGGGCGAGAAACAGAGGGGCTGAAACAGAGGGCGAGAAACAGAGGGGCAGAAACAGAGGGCGAGAAACAGAGGAGCAGAAACAGAGGGGCTGAAACAGAGAGCGAGAAACAGAGGGGCTTTAACAGAGGGGCTGAAACAGAGGGTGAGAAACAGAGGGGCTGAAACAGAGGGCGAGAAACAGAGGGGCTGAAACAGAGGGGCTGAAACAGAGGGGCTGAATCAGAGGGGCTGATTCAGAGGGGCTGAAACAGAGGGGCTTAATCAGAGGGGCTGAAACAGAGGGCGAGAAACAGAGGGGCTGAAACAGAGGGCGAGAAACAGAGGGGCAGAAAAAGAGGGCGAGAAACAGGGGAGCAGAAACAGAGGGGCTGAAACAGAGAGCGCGAAACAGAGGGGCTGAAACAGATGGCGAGAAACAGAGGGACGGAAACAGAGTGGCTGAAACAGAAGGGCTGAAACAGAGGGGCTGAAACAGAGGGCGAGAAACAGAGGGGCTGAATCAGAGGGGCTGAATCAGAAGGGCTGAAACAGAGGGGCTGAATCAGAGGGGCTGAAACAGAAGGCGAGAAACAGAGGTACTGAAAAAGAGGGCGAGAAACTGAGGGGCAGAAACAGAGGGCGAGAAACAGAGGGGCTGAAACAGAGGGTCTGAAAAAGAGGGCGAGAAACAGAGGGGCTGAACCAGAGGGCGAGAAACAGAGGGGCTGAAACAGAGGGGCTGAAACAGGGGCTGAAACAGAGGGCGAGAAACAGAGGGGCAGAAACTGAGGGCGAGAAACAGAGGGGCTGTGACAGAGGGGCTGAAACAGAGGGTCTGAATCAGAGGGGCTGAAACAGAGGGGCTGAAACAGAGGGCGAGAAACAAAGGGGCTGAAACAGCGGGCGAGAAACAGAGGGCGAGAAACAGAGGGGCTGAAACAGACGGGCTGAAACAGAGAGCCTGAAACAGAGGGCGAGAAACAGAGGGGCTGAAACAGAGGGCGAAAATCAGAGGGGCTGAAACAGAGGGCGAGAAACAGAGGGGCAGAAACAGAGGGGCTGAAACAGAGGGCGAGAAACAGAGGGGCTGAATCAGAGGGGCTGAATCAGAGGAACTGAAACTGAGGGGCTGAAACCGAGGGCGAGAAACAGAGGGGCTGAAACAGAGGGCGAGAAACAGAGGGGCTGAAACAGAGGGCGAGAAACAGAGCGGCTGAAACAGAGGGCGAGAAACAGAGGGGCTGAATCAGAGGGGCTGAAACAGAGGGCGAGAAACAGAGGGGCTGAAACAGAGAGTGAGAAACAGAGGGGCTGAAACAGAGGGGCTGAAACAGAGGGTGAGAAACAGAGGGGCTGAAACAGAGGGCGAGAAACAGAGGGGCTGAAACAGAGGGGCTGAAACAGAGGGGCTGAATCAGAGGGGCTGAGTCAGAGGGGCTGAAACAGAGGGGCTTAATCAGAGGGGCTGAAACAGAGGGCGAGAAACAGAGGGGCTGACACAGAGGGCGAGAAACAGAGGGGCTGAAACAGAGGGGCTGAAACAGAGGGGCTGAATCAGAGGGGCTGATTCAGAGGGGCTGAATCAGAGGGGCTTAATCAGAGGGGTTGAAACAGAGTGGCTTAATCAGAGGGGCTGAAAAAGAGGGCGAGAAACAGAGGGGCTGAAACAGAGGGCGAGAAACAGAGGGGCAGAAACAGAGGGCGAGAAACAGAGGAGCAGAAACAGAGGGGCTGAAACAGAGAGCGCGAAACAGAGGGGCTGAAACAGATGGCGAGAAACAGAGGGACTGAAACAGAGGTCGAGAAACAGAGGGACTGAAACAGAGGTCGAGAAACAGAGGGGCTGAAACAGAGGGCAAGAAACAGAGGCGCTGAAACAGAGAGGCTGAAACAGAAGGGCAGAAACAGAGGGGCTGAAACAGAGGGCGAGAAACAGAGGGGCTGAATCAGAGGGGCTGAATCAGAAGGTCTGAAACAGAGGGCAAGAAACAGAGGGGCTGAAACAGAGTGGCTGGAACAGAGGGCGAGAAACAGAGGGGCTGAATCAGACGGGCTGAATCAGAGGGGCTGAAACAGAGGGGCTGAAACAGAGGGCGAGAAACAGAGGGGCTGAAACAGAGGGCGAGAAACAGAGGGCGAGAAAGAGAGGGGCTGAAAAAGAGGGGCTGAAACAAAGCGGCTGATGCAGAGGGCGATAAATAGAGGGGTTGAAACAGAGGGGCTGAAACAGAGGGGCTGAAACAGAGGGCGAGAAACAGAGAGGCTGAAACAGAGGGCGAGAAACAGAGGGGCTGAAACAGAGGGCGAGAAACAGAGCGGCTGAAACAGAGGGGCTGAAACAGAGGGGCTGAAACAGAGGGCGGGAAACAGAGAGGCTGAAACAGAGGGCGAGAAACAGAGTGGCTGAAACAGAGGGCAAGAAACAGAGGGGCTGAAACAGAGGGCGAGAAACAGAGGGGCTGAAACAGAGGGGCTGAAACAGAGGGGCTAAAACAGAGGGGCTGAAACAGAGACCGAGAAACAGAGGGGCTGAAACAGAGGGCCAGAAACAGAGGGCGAGAAACAGAGGGACTGAAACAGTGGGCCTGCAACAGAAGGGCTGATACAGAGGGCGAGAAACAGAGCGGCTGAAACAGAGGGCGAGAAACAGAGGGGCTGAAACAAAGGGGCTGAAACAGTGGGGATAAAACTGAGGGGCAGAAACAGAGGGCGAGAAACAGAGGGGCTGAAACAGAGGGTCTGAAACAGAGGGCGAGAAACAGAGGGACTGAAACAGAGGGCGAGAAACAGAGGGACTGAAACAGTGGGCCTGCAACAGAAGGGCTGATACAGAGGGGCTGAAACAGAGGGCGACAAACAGAGGGGCTGAAACAGAGGGCGAGAAACAGAGGGGCTGAAACAGAGGGCGAGAAACAGAGGGGCTGAATCAGAGGGGCTGAAACAGAGGGCGAGAAACAGAGGGGCTGAAACAGAGAGCGAGAAACAGAGGGGCTTTAACAGAGGGGCTGAAACAGAGGGTGAGAAACAGAGGGGCTGAAACAGAGGGCGAGAAACAGAGGGGCTGAAACAGAGGGGCTGAAACAGAGGGGCTGAATCAGAGGGGCTGATTTAGAGGGGCTGAAACAGAGGGGCTTAATCAGAGGGGCTGAAACAGAGGGCGAGAAACAGAGGGGCTGAAACAGAGGGCGAGAAACAGAGGGGCTGAATCAGAGGGGCTGAATCAGAAGGTCTGAAACAGAGGGCAAGAAACAGAGGGGCTGAAACAGAGTGGCTGGAACAGAGGGCGAGAAACAGAGGGGCTGAATCAGACGGGCTGAATCAGAGGGGCTGAAACAGAGGGGCTGAAACAGAGGGCGAGAAACAGAGGGGCTGAAACAGAGGGCGAGAAACAGAGGGCGAGAAAGAGAGGGGCTGAAAAAGAGGGGCTGAAACAAAGCGGCTGATGCAGAGGGCGATAAATAGAGGGGTTGAAACAGAGGGGCTGAAACAGAGGGGCTGAAACAGAGGGCGAGAAACAGAGAGGCTGAAACAGAGGGCGAGAAACAGAGGGGCTGAAACAGAGGGCGAGAAACAGAGCGGCTGAAACAGAGGGGCTGAAACAGAGGGGCTGAAACAGAGGGCGGGAAACAGAGAGGCTGAAACAGAGGGCGAGAAACAGAGTGGCTGAAACAGAGGGCAAGAAACAGAGGGGCTGAAACAGAGGGCGAGAAACAGAGGGGCTGAAACAGAGGGCGAGAAACAGAGGGGCTGAAACAGAGGGCGAAAATCAGAGGGGCTGAAACAGAGGGCGAGAAACAGAGGGGCAGAAACAGAGGGGCTGAAACAGAGGGCGAGAAACAGAGGGGCTGAATCAGAGGGGCTGAATCAGAGGAACTGAAACTGAGGGGCTGAAACCGAGGGCGAGAAACAGAGGGGCTGAAACAGAGGGCGAGAAACAGAGGGGCTGAAACAGAGGGCGAGAAACAGAGCGGCTGAAACAGAGGGCGAGAAACAGAGGGGCTGAATCAGAGGGGCTGAAACAGAGGGCGAGAAACAGAGGGGCTGAAACAGAGAGTGAGAAACAGAGGGGCTGAAACAGAGGGGCTGAAACAGAGGGTGAGAAACAGAGGGGCTGAAACAGAGGGCGAGAAACAGAGGGGCTGAAACAGAGGGGCTGAAACAGAGGGGCTGAATCAGAGGGGCTGAGTCAGAGGGGCTGAAACAGAGGGGCTTAATCAGAGGGGCTGAAACAGAGGGCGAGAAACAGAGGGGCTGACACAGAGGGCGAGAAACAGAGGGGCTGAAACAGAGGGGCTGAAACAGAGGGGCTGAATCAGAGGGGCTGATTCAGAGGGGCTGAATCAGAGGGGCTTAATCAGAGGGGTTGAAACAGAGTGGCTTAATCAGAGGGGCTGAAAAAGAGGGCGAGAAACAGAGGGGCTGAAACAGAGGGCGAGAAACAGAGGGGCAGAAACAGAGGGCGAGAAACAGAGGAGCAGAAACAGAGGGGCTGAAACAGAGAGCGCGAAACAGAGGGGCTGAAACAGATGGCGAGAAACAGAGGGACTGAAACAGAGGTCGAGAAACAGAGGGACTGAAACAGAGGTCGAGAAACAGAGGGGCTGAAACAGAGGGCAAGAAACAGAGGCGCTGAAACAGAGAGGCTGAAACAGAAGGGCAGAAACAGAGGGGCTGAAACAGAGGGCGAGAAACAGAGGGGCTGAATCAGAGGGGCTGAATCAGAAGGTCTGAAACAGAGGGCAAGAAACAGAGGGGCTGAAACAGAGTGGCTGGAACAGAGGGCGAGAAACAGAGGGGCTGAATCAGACGGGCTGAATCAGAGGGGCTGAAACAGAGGGGCTGAAACAGAGGGCGAGAAACAGAGGGGCTGAAACAGAGGGCGAGAAACAGAGGGCGAGAAAGAGAGGGGCTGAAAAAGAGGGGCTGAAACAAAGCGGCTGATGCAGAGGGCGATAAATAGAGGGGTTGAAACAGAGGGGCTGAAACAGAGGGGCTGAAACAGAGGGCGAGAAACAGAGAGGCTGAAACAGAGGGCGAGAAACAGAGGGGCTGAAACAGAGGGCGAGAAACAGAGCGGCTGAAACAGAGGGGCTGAAACAGAGGGGCTGAAACAGAGGGCGGGAAACAGAGAGGCTGAAACAGAGGGCGAGAAACAGAGTGGCTGAAACAGAGGGCAAGAAACAGAGGGGCTGAAACAGAGGGCGAGAAACAGAGGGGCTGAAACAGAGGGGCTGAAACAGAGGGGCTAAAACAGAGGGGCTGAAACAGAGACCGAGAAACAGAGGGGCTGAAACAGAGGGCCAGAAACAGAGGGCGAGAAACAGAGGGACTGAAACAGTGGGCCTGCAACAGAAGGGCTGATACAGAGGGCGAGAAACAGAGCGGCTGAAACAGAGGGCGAGAAACAGAGGGGCTGAAACAAAGGGGCTGAAACAGTGGGGATAAAACTGAGGGGCAGAAACAGAGGGCGAGAAACAGAGGGGCTGAAACAGAGGGTCTGAAACAGAGGGCGAGAAACAGAGGGACTGAAACAGAGGGCGAGAAACAGAGGGACTGAAACAGTGGGCCTGCAACAGAAGGGCTGATACAGAGGGGCTGAAACAGAGGGCGACAAACAGAGGGGCTGAAACAGAGGGCGAGAAACAGAGGGGCTGAAACAGAGGGCGAGAAACAGAGGGGCTGAATCAGAGGGGCTGAAACAGAGGGCGAGAAACAGAGGGGCTGAAACAGAGAGCGAGAAACAGAGGGGCTTTAACAGAGGGGCTGAAACAGAGGGTGAGAAACAGAGGGGCTGAAACAGAGGGCGAGAAACAGAGGGGCTGAAACAGAGGGGCTGAAACAGAGGGGCTGAATCAGAGGGGCTGATTTAGAGGGGCTGAAACAGAGGGGCTTAATCAGAGGGGCTGAAACAGAGGGCGAGAAACAGAGGGGCTGAAACAGAGGGCGAGAAACAGAGGGGCTGAATCAGAGGGGCTGAATCAGAAGGTCTGAAACAGAGAGCAAGAAACAGAGGGGCTGAAACAGAGTGGCTGGAACAGAGGGCGAGAAACAGAGGGGCTGAATCAGACGGGCTGAATCAGAGGGGCTGAAACAGAGGGGCTGAAACAGAGGGCGAGAAACAGAGGGGCTGAAACAGAGGGCGAGAAACAGAGGGCGAGAAAGAGAGGGGCTGAAAAAGAGGGGCTGAAACAAAGCGGCTGATGCAGAGGGCGATAAATAGAGGGGTTGAAACAGAGGGGCTGAAACAGAGGGGCTGAAACAGAGGGCGAGAAACAGAGAGGCTGAAACAGAGGGCGAGAAACAGAGGGGCTGAAACAGAGGGCGAGAAACAGAGCGGCTGAAACAGAGGGGCTGAAACAGAGGGGCTGAAACAGAGGGCGGGAAACAGAGAGGCTGAAACAGAGGGCGAGAAACAGAGTGGCTGAAACAGAGGGCAAGAAACAGAGGGGCTGAAACAGAGGGCGAGAAACAGAGGGGCTGAAACAGAGGGGCTGAAACAGAGGGGCTAAAACAGAGGGGCTGAAACAGAGACCGAGAAACAGAGGGGCTGAAACAGAGGGCCAGAAACAGAGGGCGAGAAACAGAGGGACTGAAACAGTGGGCCTGCAACAGAAGGGCTGATACAGAGGGCGAGAAACAGAGCGGCTGAAACAGAGGGCGAGAAACAGAGGGGCTGAAACAAAGGGGCTGAAACAGTGGGGATAAAACTGAGGGGCAGAAACAGAGGGCGAGAAACAGAGGAGCTGAAACAGAGGGTCTGAAACAGAGGGCGAGAAACAGAGGGACTGAAACAGAGGGCGAGAAACAGAGGGACTGAAACAGTGGGCCTGCAACAGAAGGGCTGATACAGAGGGGCTGAAACAGAGGGCGACAAACAGAGGGGCTGAAACAGAGGGCGAGAAACAGAGGGGCTGAAACAGAGGGCGAGAAACAGAGGGGCTGAATCAGAGGGGCTGAAACAGAGGGCGAGAAACAGAGGGGCTGAAACAGAGAGCGAGAAACAGAGGGGCTTTAACAGAGGGGCTGAAACAGAGGGTGAGAAACAGAGGGGCTGAAACAGAGGGCGAGAAACAGAGGGGCTGAAACAGAGGGGCTGAAACAGAGGGGCTGAATCAGAGGGGCTGATTTAGAGGGGCTGAAACAGAGGGGCTTAATCAGAGGGGCTGAAACAGAGGGCGAGAAACAGAGGGGCTGAAACAGAGGGCGAGAAACAGAGGGGCAGAAAAAGAGGGCGAGAAACAGGGGAGCAGAAACAGAGGGGCTGAAACAGAGAGCGCGAAACAGAGGGGCTGAAACAGATGGCGAGAAACAGAGGGACGGAAACAGAGTGGCTGAAACAGAAGGGTTGAAACAGAGGGGCTGAAACAGAGGGCGAGAAACAGAGGGGCTGAATCAGAGGGGCTGAATCAGAAGGGCTGAAACAGAGGGGCTGAATCAGAGGGGCTGAAACAGAAGGCGAGAAACAGAGGTACTGAAAAAGAGGGCGAGAAACTGAGGGGCAGAAACAGAGGGCGAGAAACAGAGGGGCTGAAACAGAGGGTCTGAAAAAGAGGGCGAGAAACAGAGGGGCTGAAACAGAGGGCGAGAAACAGAGGGGCTGAAACAGAGGGGCTGAAACAGAGGGGCTGAAACAGAGGGCGAGAAACAGAGGGGCAGAAACTGAGGGCGAGAAACAGAGGGGCTGAGACAGAGGGGCTGAAACAGAGGGTCTGAATCAGAGGGGCTGAAACAGAGGGGCTGAAACAGAGGGCAGGAAACAAAGGGGCTGAAACAGCGGGCGAGAAACAGAGGGCGAGAAACAGAGGGGCTGAAACAGACGGGCTGAAACAGAGAGCCTGAAACAGAGGGCGAGAAACAGAGGGGCCGAAACAGAGGGCGAAAATCAGAGGTGCTGAAACAGAGGGCGAGAAACAGAGGGGCAGAAACAGAGGGGCTGAAACAGAGGGCGAGAAACAGAGGGGCTGAATCAGAGGGGCTGAATCAGAGGGACTGAAACTGAGGGGCTGAAACATTGGGCGAGAAACAAAGGGGCTGAAACAGCGGGCGAGAAACAGAGGGCGAGAAACAGAGGGGCTGAAACAGAGGGGCTGAAACAGACGGGCTGAAACAGAGAGCCTGAAACAGAGGGCGAGAAACAGAGGGGCTGAAACAGAGGGCGAGAAACAGAGGGTGAGAAACAGAGGGCGAGAAACAGATTGGTTGAAACAGAGGGGCTGAAATAGAGGGGCTGAAACAGAGGGGCTGAAACAGAGGGCGAGAAACAGAGGGGCTGAAACAGAGGGCGAGAAACAGAGGGGCTGAATCAGAGGGGCTGAAACAGAGGGTGAGAAACAGAGGGGCTGAAACAGAGAGTGAGAAACAGAGGGGCTGAAACAGTGGGGCTGAAACAGAGGGTGAGAAACAGAGGGGCTGAAACAGAGGGCGAGAAACAGAGGGGCTGAAACAGAGGGGCTGAAACAGAGGGGCTGAATCAGAGGGGCTGATTCAGAGGGGCTGAAACAGAGGGGCTTAATCAGAGCGGCTGAAACAGAGGGCGAGAAACAGAGGGGCTGACACAGAGGGCGAGAAACAGAGGGGCTGAAACAGAGGGGCTGAAACAGAGGGGCTGAATCAGAGGGGCTGATTCAGAGGGGCTGAATCAGAGGGGCTTAATCAGAGGGGTTGAAACAGAGTGGCTTAATCAGAGGGGCTGAAAAAGAGGGCGAGAAACAGAGGGGCTGAAACAGAGGGCGAGAAACAGAGGGGCAGAAACAGAGGGCGAGAAACAGAGGAGCAGAAACAGAGGGGCTGAAACAGAGAGCGCGAAACAGAGGGGCTGAAACAGATGGCGAGAAACAGAGGGACTGAAACAGAGGTCGAGAAACAGAGGGACTGAAACAGAGGTCGAGAAACAGAGGGGCTGAAACAGAGGGCAAGAAACAGAGGCGCTGAAACAGAGAGGCTGAAACAGAAGGGCAGAAACAGAGGGGCTGAAACAGAGGGCGAGAAACAGAGGGGCTGAATCAGAGGGGCTGAATCAGAAGGTCTGAAACAGAGGGCAAGAAACAGAGGGGCTGAAACAGAGTGGCTGGAACAGAGGGCGAGAAACAGAGGGGCTGAATCAGACGGGCTGAATCAGAGGGGCTGAAACAGAGGGGCTGAAACAGAGGGCGAGAAACAGAGGGGCTGAAACAGAGGGCGAGAAACAGAGGGCGAGAAAGAGAGGGGCTGAAAAAGAGGGGCTGAAACAAAGCGGCTGATGCAGAGGGCGATAAATAGAGGGGTTGAAACAGAGGGGCTGAAACAGAGGGCGAGAAACAGAGAGGCTGAAACAGAGGGCGAGAAACAGAGGGGCTGAAACAGAGGGCGAGAAACAGAGCGGCTGAAACAGAGGGGCTGAAACAGAGGGGCTGAAACAGAGGGTCTGAAACAGAGGGCGGGAAACAGAGAGGCTGAAACAGAGGGCGAGAAACAGAGTGGCTGAAACAGAGGGCAAGAAACAGAGGGGCTGAAACAGAGGGCGAGAAACAGAGGGGCTGAAACAGAGGGGCTGAAACAGAGGGGCTGAAACAGAGGGGCTGAAACAGAGAGCGAGAAACAGAGGGGCTGAAACAGAGGGCCAGAAACAGAGGGCGAGAAACAGAGGGACTGAAACAGTGGGCCTGCAACAGAAGGGCTGATACAGAGGGCGAGAAACAGAGCGGCTGAAACCGAGGGCGAGAAACAGAGGGGCTGAAACAAAGGGGCTGAAACAGTGGGTATAAAACAGAGGGGCTGAAACAGAGGGCGAGAAATAGAGGGGCTGAAACAGAGGGGCTGAATCGGAGGGTCTGAAACAGAGGGGCTGAAACAGAGGGGCTGAAACAGAGGGCGAGAAACAGAGGGGCTGAAACAGAGGCGCTGAAACAGAGGGGCTGAAACAGAGGGCGAGAAACAGAGGGGCTGAAACAGAGGGCGAGAAACAGAGGGGCTGAAACAGAGGGGCTGAAACAGAGGGGCTGAATCAGAGGGGCTGATTCAGAGGGGCTGAAACAGAGGGGCTTAATCAGAGGGGCTGAAACAGAGGGCGAGAAACAGAGGGGCTGAAACAGAGGGCGAGAAACAGCGGGGCCGAAAAAGATGGCGAGAAACAGAGGAGCAGAAACAGAGGGGCTGAAACAGAGAGCGCGAAACAGAGGGGCTGAAACAGATGGCGAGAAACAGAGGGACTGAAACAGAGGTCGAGAAACAGAGGGGCTGAAACAGAGGGCAAGAAAAAGAGGGGCTGAAACAGAGATGCTGAAACAGAGGGCGAGAAACAGAGGGGCTGAATCAGAGGGGCTGAATCAGAAGGGCTGAAACAGAGGGGCTGAATCAGAGGGGCTGAAACAAAAGGCGAGAAACAGAGGTACTGAAACAGAGGGCGAGAAACTGAGGGGCAGAAACAGAGGGCGAGAAACAGAGGGGCTGAAACAGAGGGTCTGAAACAGAGGGCGAGAAACAGAGGGACTGAAACAGAGGGCGAGAAACAGAGGGGCTGAAACAGAGGGTGAGAAACAGAGGGCGAGAAACAGAGGGACTGAAACAGGGGGGCTGAAACAGAGGGGCTGAATCAGAGGGCGAGAAACAGAGGGGCTGAAAAAGAGAGGCTGAAACAGAGGGCGAGAAACAGAGGGGCTGAAACAGAGGTCAAGAAACAGAGGGGCTGAAACAGAGGGCGAGAAACAGAGGGGCTGAAACAGAGGGGCTGAAACAGAGGGGCTGAAACAGAGGGGCTGAACCGGAGGGCGAGAAACAGAGGGGCTGAAACAGAGGGCGAGAAACAGAGGGGCTGAAAGAGAGGGCGAGAAACAGAGGGCGAGAAACAGAGGGACTGAAACAGAGGGGCTGAAAGAGAGGGGCTGAAACAGAGGGCGAGAAACAGTGGGGCTGAAACAGAGGGGCTGACACAGTGGGGCTGAAACAGAGGGGCTGAAACTGAGGGCGAGAAATAGAGGGGCTGAAACAGAGGGTGAGAAACAGAGGGGCTGAAACAAAGGGTGAGAAACAGAGGGGCTGAAACAGAGGGCGAGAAACAGAAGGGCTGAAACAGAGAGCGAGAAACAGAGGGGCAGAAACAGAGGGCGAGAAACAGAGGAGCAGAAACAGAGGGGCTGAAACAGAGAGCGCGAAACAGAGGGGCTGAAACAGATGGCGAGAAACAGGGGGACTGAAACAGAGGTCGAGAAACAGAGGGACTGAAACAGAGGTCGAGAAACAGAGGGGCTGAAACAGAGGGCAAGAAACAGAGGGGCTGAAACAGAGGGTCTGAAACAGAGGGCGAGAAACAGAGGGACTGAAACAGAGGGCGAGAAACAGAGGGGCTGAAACAGAGGGTGAGAAACAGAGGGCGAGAAACAGAGGGACTGAAACAGGGGGGCTGAAACAGAGGGGCTGAATCAGAGGGCGAGAAACAGAGGGGCTGAAAAAGAGAGGCTGAAACAGAGGGCGAGAAACAGAGGGGCTGAAACAGAGGTCAAGAAACAGAGGGGCTGAAACAGAGGGCGAGAAACAGAGGGGCTGAAACAGAGGGGCTGAAACAGAGGGGCTGAAACAGAGGGGCTGAACCGGAGGGCGAGAAACAGAGGGGCTGAAACAGAGGGCGAGAAACAGAGGGGCTGAAAGAGAGGGCGAGAAACAGAGGGCGAGAAACAGAGGGACTGAAACAGAGGGGCTGAAAGAGAGGGGCTGAAACAGAGGGCGAGAAACAGTGGGGCTGAAACAGAGGGGCTGACACAGTGGGGCTGAAACAGAGGGGCTGAAACTGAGGGCGAGAAATAGAGGGGCTGAAACAGAGGGTGAGAAACAGAGGGGCTGAAACAAAGGGTGAGAAACAGAGGGGCTGAAACAGAGGGCGAGAAACAGAAGGGCTGAAACAGAGAGCGAGAAACAGAGGGGCAGAAACAGAGGGCGAGAAACAGAGGAGCAGAAACAGAGGGGCTGAAACAGAGAGCGCGAAACAGAGGGGCTGAAACAGATGGCGAGAAACAGGGGGACTGAAACAGAGGTCGAGAAACAGAGGGACTGAAACAGAGGTCGAGAAACAGAGGGGCTGAAACAGAGGGCAAGAAACAGAGGCGCTGAAACAGAGAGGCTGAAACAGAAGGGCAGAAACAGAGGGGCTGAAACAGAGGGCGAGAAACAGAGGGGCTGAATCAGAGGGGCTGAATCAGAAGGTCTGAAACAGAGGGCAAGAAACAGAGGGGCTGAAACAGAGTGGCTGGAACAGAGGGCGAGAAACAGAGGGGCTGAATCAGACGGGCTGAATCAGAGGGGCTGAAACAGAGGGGCTGAAACAGAGGGCGAGAAACAGAGGGGCTGAAACAGAGGGCGAGAAACAGAGGGCGAGAAAGAGAGGGGCTGAAAAAGAGGGGCTGAAACAAAGCGGCTGATGCAGAGGGCGATAAATAGAGGGGTTGAAACAGAGGGGCTGAAACAGAGGGGCTGAAACAGAGGGCGAGAAACAGAGAGGCTGAAACAGAGGGCGAGAAACAGAGGGCGAGAAACAGAGGGGCCGAAAC
This sequence comes from Chiloscyllium punctatum, assembly GCF_047496795.1. Taxonomy (NCBI): domain Eukaryota; kingdom Metazoa; phylum Chordata; class Chondrichthyes; order Orectolobiformes; family Hemiscylliidae; genus Chiloscyllium; species Chiloscyllium punctatum. The sequence continues at coordinate 394,488 of NC_092779.1, read as the reverse complement.
AGAGGGCGAAAATCAGAGGGGCTGAAACAGAGGGCGAGAAACAGAGGGGCAGAAACAGAGGGGCTGAATCAGAGGGACTGAAACTGAGGGGCTGAAACATTGGGCGAGAAACAAAGGGGCTGAAACAGCGGGCGAGAAACAGAGGGCGAGAAACAGAGGGGCTGAAACAGAGGGGCTGAAACAGACGGGCTGAAACAGAGAGCCTGAAACAGAGGGCGAGAAACAGAGGGGCTGAAACAGAGGGCGAGAAACAGAGGGTGAGAAACAGAGGGCGAGAAACAGATTGGTTGAAACAGAGGGGCTGAAATAGAGGGGCTGAAACAGAGGGGCTGAAACAGAGGGCGAGAAACAGAGGGGCTGAAACAGAGGGCGAGAAACAGAGGGGCTGAATCAGAGGGGCTGAAACAGAGGGTGAGAAACAGAGGGGCTGAAACAGAGAGTGAGAAACAGAGGGGCTGAAACAGAGGGGCTGAAACAGAGGGTGAGAAACAGAGGGGCTGAAACAGAGGGCGAGAAACAGAGGGGCTGAAACAGAGGGGCTGAAACAGAGGGGCTGAATCAGAGGGGCTGATTCAGAGGGGCTGAAACAGAGGGGCTTAATCAGAGCGGCTGAAACAGAGGGCGAGAAACAGAGGGGCTGACACAGAGGGCGAGAAACAGAGGGGCTGAAACAGAGGGGCTGAAACAGAGGGGCTGAATCAGAGGGGCTGATTCAGAGGGGCTGAATCAGAGGGGCTTAATCAGATGGGTTGAAACAGAGTGGCTTAATCAGAGGGGCTGAAAAAGAGGGCGAGAAACAGAGGGGCTGAAACAGAGGGCGAGAAACAGAGGGGCAGAAACAGAGGGCGAGAAACAGAGGAGCAGAAACAGAGGGGCTGAAACAGAGAGCGCGAAACAGAGGGGCTGAAACAGATGGCGAGAAACAGAGGGACTGAAACAGAGGTCGAGAAACAGAGGGACTGAAACAGAGGTCGAGAAACAGAGGGGCTGAAACAGAGGGCAAGAAACAGAGGCGCTGAAACAGAGAGGCTGAAACAGAAGGGCAGAAACAGAGGGGCTGAAACAGAGGGCGAGAAACAGAGGGGCTGAATCAGAGGGGCTGAATCAGAAGGTCTGAAACAGAGGGCAAGAAACAGAGGGGCTGAAACAGAGTGGCTGGAACAGAGGGCGAGAAACAGTGGGGCTGAATCAGACGGGCTGAATCAGAGGGGCTGAAACAGAGGGGCTGAAACAGAGGGCGAGAAACAGAGGGGCTGAAACAGAGGGCGAGAAACAGAGGGCGAGAAAGAGAGGGGCTGAAAAAGAGGGGCTGAAACAAAGCGGCTGATGCAGAGGGCGATAAATAGAGGGGTTGAAACAGAGGGGCTGAAACAGAGGGGCTGAAACAGAGGGCGAGAAACAGAGAGGCTGAAACAGAGGGCGAGAAACAGAGGGGCTGAAACAGAGGGCGAGAAACAGAGCGGCTGAAACAGAGGGGCTGAAACAGAGGGGCTGAAACAGAGGGTCTGAAACAGAGGGCGGGAAACAGAGAGGCTGAAACAGAGGGCGAGAAACAGAGTGGCTGAAACAGAGGGCAAGAAACAGAGGGGCTGAAACAGAGGGCGAGAAACAGAGGGGCTGAAACAGAGGGGCTGAAACAGAGGGGCTGAAACAGAGGGGCTGAAACAGAGAGCGAGAAACAGAGGGGCTGAAACAGAGGGCCAGAAACAGAGGGCGAGAAACAGAGGGACTGAAACAGTGGGCCTGCAACAGAAGGGCTGATACAGAGGGCGAGAAACTGAGCGGCTGAAACAGAGGGCGAGAAACAGAGGGGCTGAAACAAAGGGGCTGAAACAGTGGGTATAAAACAGAGGGGCTGAAACAGAGGGCGAGAAATAGAGGGGCTGAAACAGAGGGGCTGAATCGGAGGGTCTGAAACAGAGGGGCTGAAACAGAGGGGCTGAAACAGAGGGCGAGAAACAGAGGGGCTGAAACAGAGGGGCTGAAACAGAGGGGCTGAAACAGAGGGCGAGAAACAGAGGGGCTGAAACAGAGGGCGAGAAACAGAGGGGCTGAAACAGAGGGCGAGAAACAGAGGGGCTGAAACAGAGGGCGAGAAACAGAGGGCGAGAAACAGAGGGGCTGAAACAGAGAGTGAGAAACAGAGGGGCTGAAACAGAGGGGCTGAAACAGAGGGTGAGAAACAGAGGGGCTGAAACAGAGGGCGAGAAACAGAGGGGCTGAAACAGAGGGCGAGAAACAGAGGGGCTGAATCAGAGGGGCTGAAACAGAGGGCGAGAAACAGAGGGGCTGAAACAGAGAGTGAGAAACAGAGGGGCTGAAACAGAGGGGCTGAAACAGAGGGTGAGAAACAGAGGGGCTGAAACAGAGGGCGAGAAACAGAGGGGCTGAAACAGAGGGGCTGAAACAGAGGGGCTGAATCAGAGGGGCTGATTCAGAGGGGCTGAAACAGAGGGGCTTAATCAGAGGGGCTGAAACAGAGGGCGAGAAACAGAGCGGCTGACACAGAGGGCGAGAAACAGAGGGGCTGAAACAGAGGGGCTGAAACAGAGGGGCTGAATCAGAGGGGCTGATTCAGAGGGGCTGAATCAGAGGGGCTTAATCAGAGGGGTTGAAACAGAGTGGCTTAATCAGAGGGGCTGAAAAAGAGGGCGAGAAACAGAGGGGCTGAAACAGAGGGCGAGAAACAGAGGGGCAGAAACAGAGGGCGAGAAACAGAGGAGCAGAAACAGAGGGGCTGAAACAGAGAGCGCGAAACAGAGGGGCTGAAACAGATGGCGAGAAACAGGGGGACTGAAACAGAGGTCGAGAAACAGAGGGACTGAAACAGAGGTCGAGAAACAGAGGGGCTGAAACAGAGGGCAAGAAACAGAGGCGCTGAAACAGAGAGGCTGAAACAGAAGGGCAGAAACAGAGGGGCTGAAACAGAGGGCGAGAAACAGAGGGGCTGAATCAGAGGGGCTGAATCAGAAGGTCTGAAACAGAGGGCAAGAAACAGAGGGGCTGAAACAGAGTGGCTGGAACAGAGGGCGAGAAATCGAGGGGCTGAATCAGACGGGCTGAATCAGAGGGGCTGAAACAGAGGGGCTGAAACAGAGGGCGAGAAACAGAGGGGCTGAAACAGAGGGCGAGAAACAGAGGGCGAGAAAGAGAGGGGCTGAAAAAGAGGGGCTGAAACAAAGCGGCTGATGCAGAGGGCGATAAATAGAGGGGTTGAAACAGAGGGGCTGAAACAGAGGGGCTGAAACAGAGGGCGAGAAACAGAGAGGCTGAAACAGAGGGCGAGAAACAGAGGGCGAGAAACAGAGGGGCCGAAACAGAGGGCGAAAATCAGAGGGGCTGAAACAGAGGGCGAGAAACAGAGGGGCAGAAACAGAGGGGCTGAAACAGAGGGCGAGAAACAGAGGGGCTGAATCAGAGGGGCTGAATCAGAGGGACTGAAACTGAGGGGCTGAAACATTGGGCGAGAAACAAAGGGGCTGAAACAGCGGGCGAGAAACAGAGGGCGAGAAACAGAGGGGCTGAAACAGAGGGGCTGAAACAGACGGGCTGAAACAGAGAGCCTGAAACAGAGGGCGAGAAACAGAGGGGCTGAAACAGAGGGCGAGAAACAGAGGGTGAGAAACAGAGGGCGAGAAACAGATTGGTTGAAACAGAGGGGCTGAAATAGAGGGGCTGAAACAGAGGGGCTGAAACAGAGGGCGAGAAACAGAGGGGCTGAAACAGAGGGCGAGAAACAGAGGGGCTGAATCAGAGGGGCTGAAACAGAGGGTGAGAAACAGAGGGGCTGAAACAGAAAGTGAGAAACAGAGGGGCTGAAACAGAGGGGCTGAAACAGAGGGTGAGAAACAGAGGGGCTGAAACAGAGGGCGAGAAACAGAGGGGCTGAAACAGAGGGGCTGAAACAGAGGGGCTGAATCAGAGGGGCTGATTCAGAGGGGCTGAAACAGAGGGGCTTAATCAGAGCGGCTGAAACAGAGGGCGAGAAACAGAGGGGCTGACACAGAGGGCGAGAAACAGAGGGGCTGAAACAGAGGGGCTGAAACAGAGGGGCTGAATCAGAGGGGCTGATTCAGAGGGGCTGAATCAGAGGGGCTTAATCAGAGGGGTTGAAACAGAGTGGCTTAATCAGAGGGGCTGAAAAAGAGGGCGAGAAACAGAGGGGCTGAAACAGAGGGCGAGAAACAGAGGGGCAGAAACAGAGGGCGAGAAACAGAGGAGCAGAAACAGAGGGGCTGAAACAGAGAGCGCGAAACAGAGGGGCTGAAACAGATGGCGAGAAACAGGGGGACTGAAACAGAGGTCGAGAAACAGAGGGACTGAAACAGAGGTCGAGAAACAGAGGGGCTGAAACAGAGGGCAAGAAACAGAGGCGCTGAAACAGAGAGGCTGAAACAGAAGGGCAGAAACAGAGGGGCTGAAACAGAGGGCGAGAAACAGAGGGGCTGAATCAGAGGGGCTGAATCAGAAGGTCTGAAACAGAGGGCAAGAAACAGAGGGGCTGAAACAGAGTGGCTGGAACAGAGGGCGAGAAACAGAGGGGCTGAATCAGACGGGCTGAATCAGAGGGGCTGAAACAGAGGGGCTGAAACAGAGGGCGAGAAACAGAGGGGCTGAAACAGAGGGCGAGAAACAGAGGGCGAGAAAGAGAGGGGCTGAAAAAGAGGGGCTGAAACAAAGCGGCTGATGCAGAGGGCGATAAATAGAGGGGTTGAAACAGAGGGGCTGAAACAGAGGGGCTGAAACAGAGGGCGAGAAACAGAGAGGCTGAAACAGAGGGCGAGAAACAGAGGGCGAGAAACAGAGGGGCCGAAACAGAGGGCGAAAATCAGAGGGGCTGAAACAGAGGGCGAGAAACAGAGGGGCAGAAACAGAGGAGCTGAAACAGAGGGCGAGAAACAGAGGGGCTGAATCAGAGGGGCTGAATCAGAGGGACTGAAACTGAGGGGCTGAAACATTGGGCGAGAAACAAAGGGGCTGAAACAGCGGGCGAGAAACAGAGGGCGAGAAACAGAGGGGCTGAAACAGAGGGGCTGAAACAGACGGGCTGAAACAGAGAGCCTGAAACAGAGGGCGAGAAACAGAGGGGCTGAAACAGAGGGCGAGAAACAGAGGGTGAGAAACAGAGGGCGAGAAACACATTGGTTGAAACAGAGGGGCTGAAATAGAGGGGCTGAAACAGAGGGGCTGAAACAGAGGGCGAGAAACAGAGGGGCTGAAACAGAGGGCGAGAAACAGAGGGGCTGAATCAGAGGGGCTGAAACAGAGGGTGAGAAACAGAGGGGCTGAAACAGAGAGTGAGAAACAGAGGGGCTGAAACAGAGGGGCTGAAACAGAGGGTGAGAAACAGAGGGGCTGAAACAGAGGGCGAGAAACAGAGGGGCTGAAACAGAGGGGCTGAAACAGAGGGGCTGAATCAGAGGGGCTGATTCAGAGGGGCTGAAACAGAGGGGCTTAATCAGAGCGGCTGAAACAGAGGGCGAGAAACAGAGGGGCTGACACAGAGGGCGAGAAACAGAGGGGCTGAAACAGAGGGGCTGAAACAGAGGGGCTGAATCAGAGGGGCTGATTCAGAGGGGCTGAATCAGAGGGGCTTAATCAGAGGGGTTGAAACAGAGTGGCTTAATCAGAGGGGCTGAAAAAGAGGGCGAGAAACAGAGGGGCTGAAACAGAGGGCGAGAAACAGAGGGGCAGAAACAGAGGGCGAGAAACAGAGGAGCAGAAACAGAGGGGCTGAAACAGAGAGCGCGAAACAGAGGGGCTGAAACAGATGGCGAGAAACAGGGGGACTGAAACAGAGGTCGAGAAACAGAGGGACTGAAACAGAGGTCGAGAAACAGAGGGGCTGAAACAGAGGGCAAGAAACAGAGGCGCTGAAACAGAGAGGCTGAAACAGAAGGGCAGAAACAGAGGGGCTGAAACAGAGGGCGAGAAACAGAGGGGCTGAATCAGAGGGGCTGAATCAGAAGGTCTGAAACAGAGGGCAAGAAACAGAGGGGCTGAAACAGAGTGGCTGGAACAGAGGGCGAGAAACAGAGGGGCTGAATCAGACGGGCTGAATCAGAGGGGCTGAAACAGAGGGGCTGAAACAGAGGGCGAGAAACAGAGGGGCTGAAACAGAGGGCGAGAAACAGAGGGCGAGAAAGAGAGGGGCTGAAAAAGAGGGGCTGAAACAAAGCGGCTGATGCAGAGGGCGATAAATAGAGGGGTTGAAACAGAGGGGCTGAAACAGAGGGGCTGAAACAGAGGGCGAGAAACAGAGAGGCTGAAACAGAGGGCGAGAAACAGAGGGGCTGAAACAGAGGGCGAGAAACAGAGCGGCTGAAACAGAGGGGCTGAAACAGAGGGGCTGAAACAGAGGGTCTGAAACAGAGGGCGGGAAACAGAGAGGCTGAAACAGAGGGCGAGAAACAGAGTGGCTGAAACAGAGGGCAAGAAACAGAGGGGCTGAAACAGAGGGCGAGAAACAGAGGGGCTGAAACAGAGGGGCTGAAACAGAGGGGCTGAAACAGAGAGCGAGAAACAGAGGGGCTGAAACAGAGGGCCAGAAACAGAGGGCGAGAAACAGAGGGACTGAAACAGTGGGCCTGCAACAGAAGGGCTGATACAGAGGGCGAGAAACAGAGCGGCTGAAACAGAGGGCGAGAAACAGAGGGGCTGAAACAAAGGGGCTGAAACAGTGGGTATAAAACAGAGGGGCTGAAACAGAGGGTGAGAAATAGAGGGGCTGAAACAGAGGGGCTGAATCGGAGGGTCTGAAACAGAGGGGCTGAAACAGAGGGGCTGAAACAGAGGGCGAGAAACAGAGGGGCTGAAACAGAGGGGCTGAAACAGAGGGGCTGAAACAGAGGGCGAGAAACAGAGGGGCTGAAACAGAGGGCGAGAAACAGAGGGGCTGAAACAGAGGGCGAGAAACAGAGGGGCTGAATCAGAGTGGCTGAAACAGAGGGCGAGAAACAGAGGGGCTGAAACAGAGAGTGAGAAACAGAGGGGCTGAAACAGAGGGGCTGAAACAGAGGGTGAGAAACAGAGGGGCTGAAACAGAGGGCGAGAAACAGAGGGGCTGAAACAGAGGGGCTGAAACAGAGGGGCTGAATCAGAGGGGCTGATTCAGAGGGGCTGAAACAGAGGGGCTTAATCAGAGGGGCTGAAACAGAGGGCGAGAAACAGAGGGGCTGAAACAGAGGGCGAGAAACAGCGGGGCAGAAAAAGATGGCGAGAAACAGAGGAGCAGAAACAGAGGGGCTGAAACAGAGAGCGCGAAACAGAGGGGCTGAAACAGATGGCGAGAAACAGAGGGACTGAAACAGAGGTCGAGAAACAGAGGGGCTGAAACAGAGGGCAAGAAAAAGAGGGGCTGAAACAGAGTGGCTGAAACAGAAGGGCTGAAACAGAGATGCTGAAACAGAGGGCGAGAAACAGAGGGGCTGAATCAGAGGGGCTGAATCAGAAGGGCTGAAACAGAGGGGCTGAATCAGAGGGGCTGAAACAAAAGGCGAGAAACAGAGGTACTGAAACAGAGGGCGAGAAACTGAGGGGCAGAAACAGAGGGCGAGAAACAGAGGGGCTGAAACAGAGGGTCTGAAACAGAGGGCGAGAAACAGAGGGACTGAAACAGAGGGCGAGAAACAGAGGGGCTGAAACAGAGGGTGAGAAACAGAGGGCGAGAAACAGAGGGACTGAAACAGGGGGGCTGAAACAGAGGGGCTGAATCAGAGGGCGAGAAACTGAGGGGCTGAAAAAGAGAGGCTGAAACAGAGGGCGAGAAACAGAGGGGCTGAAACAGAGGTCAAGAAACAGAGGGGCTGAAACAGAGGGCGAGAAACAGAGGGGCTGAAACAGAGGGGCTGAAACAGAGGGGCTGAAACAGAGGGGCTGAACCGGAGGGCGAGAAACAGAGGGGCTGAAACAGAGGGCGAGAAACAGAGGGGCTGAAAGAGAGGGCGAGAAACAGAGGGCGAGAAACAGAGGGACTGAAACAGAGGGGCTGAAAGAGAGGGGCTGAAACAGAGGGCGAGAAACAGTGGGGCTGAAACAGAGGGGCTGACACAGTGGGGCTGAAACAGAGGGGCTGAAACTGAGGGCGAGAAATAGAGGGGCTGAAACAGAGGGTGAGAAACAGAGGGGCTGAAACAAAGGGTGAGAAACAGAGGGGCTGAAACAGAGGGCGAGAAACAGAAGGGCTGAAACAGAGGGGCTGAAACAGAGGGGCTGAAACAGAGGGCAAGAAACAGAGGGGCTGAAAAAGAGGGCGAGAAACAGAGGGCCTGAAACAGAGGGCGAGAAACAGAGGGGCTGAATCAGAGGAGCTGAAACAGAGGGCGAGAAACAGAGGGGCTGAAACAGAGGGCGAGAAACAGAGGGACTGAAACAGAGGGCGAGAAACAGAGGGGCTGAAACAGAGGGCGAGAAACAGAGGGGCTGAAACAGAGGGGCTGAATCAGAGGGGCTGATTCAGAGGGGCTGAAACAGAGGGGCTGAATCAGAGGGGCTGAAACAGAGGGCGAGAAACAGAGGGGCTGAAACAGAGGGGCTGAAACAGAGGGGCTGAAACAGAGGGGCTGAAACAGAGAGCGAGAAACAGAGGGGCTGAAACAGAGGGCCAGAAACAGAGGGCGAGAAACAGAGGGACTGAAACAGTGGGGCTGCAACAGAGGGGCTGATACAGAGGGCGAGAAACAGAGCGGCTGAAACAGAGGGCGCGAAACAGAGGGGCTGAAACAGATGGCGAGAAACAGAGGGACTGAAACAGAGGTCGAGAAACAGAGGGGCTGAAACAGAGGGCAAGAAAAAGAGGGGCTGAAACAGAGTGGCTGAAACAGAAGGGCTGAAACAGAGATGCTGAAACAGAGGGCGAGAAACAGAGGGGCTGAATCAGAGGGGCTGAATCAGAAGGGCTGAAACAGAGGGGCTGAATCAGAGGGGCTGAAACAAAAGGCGAGTAACAGAGGTACTGAAACAGAGGGCGAGAAACTGAGGGGCAGAAACAGAGGTCAAGAAACAGAGGGGCTGAAACAGAGGGCGAGAAACAGAGGGGCTGAAACAGAGGGGCTGAAACAGAGGGGCTGAAACAGAGGGGCTGAACCGGAGGGCGAGAAACAGAGGGGCTGAAACAGAGGGCGAGAAACAGAGGGGCTGAAACAGAGGGCGAGAAACAGAGGGCGAGAAACAGAGGGACTGAAACAGAGGGGCTGAAAGAGAGGGGCTGAAACAGAGGGCGAGAAACAGTGGGGCTGAAACAGAGGGGCTGACACAGTGGGGCTGAAACAGAGGGGCTGAAACTGAGTGCGAGAAATAGAGGGGCTGAAACAGAGGGTGAGAAACAGAGGGGCTGAAACAAAGGGTGAGAAACAGAGGGGCTGAAACAGAGGGCGAGAAACAGAAGGGCTGAAACAGAGGGGCTGAAACAGAGGGGCTGAAACAGAGGGCAAGAAACAGAGGGGCTGAAAAAGAGGGCGAGAAACAGAGGGCCTGAAACAGAGGGCGAGAAACAGAGGGGCTGAATCAGAGGAGCTGAAACAGAGGGCGAGAAACAGAGGGGCTGAAACAGAGGGCGAGAAACAGAGGGACTGAAACAGAGGGCGAGAAACAGAGGGGCTGAAACAGAGGGCGAGAAACAGAGGGGCTGAAACAGAGGGGCTGAATCAGAGGGGCTGATTCAGAGGGGCTGAAACAGAGGGGCTGAATCAGAGGGGCTGAAACAGAGGGCGAGAAACAGAGGGGCTGAAACAGAGGGGCTGAAACAGAGGGGCTGAAACAGAGGGCGAGAAACAGAGGGCGAGAAACAGAGGGACTGAAACAGAGGGGCTGAAAGAGAGGGGCTGAAACAGAGGGCGAGAAACAGTGGGGCTGAAACAGAGGGGCTGACACAGTGGGGCTGAAACAGAGGGGCTGAAACTGAGTGCGAGAAATAGAGGGGCTGAAACAGAGGGTGAGAAACAGAGGGGCTGAAACAAAGGGTGAGAAACAGAGGGGCTGAAACAGAGGGCGAGAAACAGAAGGGCTGAAACAGAGGGGCTGAAACAGAGGGGCTGAAACAGAGGGCAAGAAACAGAGGGGCTGAAAAAGAGGGCGAGAAACAGAGGGCCTGAAACAGAGGGCGAGAAACAGAGGGGCTGAATCAGAGGAGCTGAAACAGAGGGCGAGAAACAGAGGGGCTGAAACAGAGGGCGAGAAACAGAGGGACTGAAACAGAGGGCGAGAAACAGAGGGGCTGAAACAGAGGGGCTGAAACAGAGGGCGAGAAACAGAGGGCGAGAAACAGAGGGACTGAAACAGAGGGGCTGAAAGAGAGGGGCTGAAACAGAGGGCGAGAAACAGTGGGGCTGAAACAGAGGGGCTGACACAGTGGGGCTGAAACAGAGGGGCTGAAACTGAGTGCGAGAAATAGAGGGGCTGAAACAGAGGGTGAGAAACAGAGGGGCTGAAACAAAGGGTGAGAAACAGAGGGGCTGAAACAGAGGGCGAGAAACAGAAGGGCTGAAACAGAGGGGCTGAAACAGAGGGGCTGAAACAGAGGGCAAGAAACAGAGGGGCTGAAAAAGAGGGCGAGAAACAGAGGGCCTGAAACAGAGGGCGAGAAACAGAGGGGCTGAATCAGAGGAGCTGAAACAGAGGGCGAGAAACAGAGGGGCTGAAACAGAGGGCGAGAAACAGAGGGACTGAAACAGAGGGCGAGAAACAGAGGGGCTGAAACAGAGGGCGAGAAACAGAGGGGCTGAAACAGAGGGGCTGAATCAGAGGGGCTGATTCAGAGGGGCTGAAACAGAGGGGCTGAATCAGAGGGGCTGAAACAGAGGGCGAGAAACAGAGGGGCTGAAACAGAGGGGCTGAAACAGAGGGGCTGAAACAGAGGGGCTGAAACAGAGAGCGAGAAACAGAGGGGCTGAAACAGAGGGCCAGAAACAGAGGGCGAGAAACAGAGGGACTGAAACAGTGGGGCTGCAACAGAGGAGCTGATACAGAGGGCGAGAAACAGAGCGGCTGAAACAGAGGGCGAGAAACAGAGGGGCTGAAACAAAGAGGCTGAAACAGTGGGGATAAAACAGAGGGGCTGAAACAGAGGGCGAGAAATAGAGGGGCTGAAACAGAGGGGCTGAATCGGAGGGTCTGAAACAGAGGGGCTGAAACAGAGGGGCTGAAACAGAGGGCGAGAAACAGAGGGGCTGAAACAGAGGGGCTGAAACAGAGGGGCTGAAACAGAGGGCGAGAAACAGATGGGCTGAAACAGAGGGCGAGAAACAGAGCGGCTGAAACAGAGGGCGAGAAACAGAGGGGCTGAATCAGAGGGGCTGAAACAGAGGGCGAGAAACAGAGGGGCTGAAACAGAGAGTGAGAAACAGAGGGGCTGAAACAGAGGGGCTGAAACAGAGGGTGAGAAACAGAGGGGCTGAAACAGAGGGCGAGAAACAGAGGGGCTGAAACAGAGGGGCTGAAACAGAGGGGCTGAATCAGAGGGGCTGATTCAGAGGGGCTGAAACAGAGGGGCTTAATCAGAGGGGCTGAAACAGAGGGCGAGAAACAGAGGGGCTGACACAGAGGGCGAGAAACAGTGGGGCTGAAACAGAGGGGCTGAAACAGAGGGGCTGAATCAGAGGGGCTGATTCAGAGGGGCTGAATCAGAGGGGCTTAATCAGAGGGGTTGAAACAGAGTGGCTTAATCAGAGGGGCTGAAAAAGAGGGCGAGAAACAGAGGGGCTGAAACAGAGGGCGAGAAACAGAGGGGCAGAAACAGAGGGCGAGAAACAGAGGAGCAGAAACAGAGGGGCTGAAACAGAGAGCGCGAAACAGAGGGGCTGAAACAGATGGCGAGAAACAGGGGGACTGAAACAGAGGTCGAGAAACAGGGGGACTGAAACAGAGGTCGAGAAACAGAGGGGCTGAAACAGAGGGCAAGAAACAGAGGCGCTGAAACAGAGAGGCTGAAACAGAAGGGCAGAAACAGAGGGGCTGAAACAGAGGGCGAGAAACAGAGGGGCTGAATCAGAGGGGCTGAATCAGAAGGTCTGAAACAGAGGGCAAGAAACAGAGGGGCTGAAACAGAGTGGCTGGAACAGAGGGCGAGAAACAGAGGGGCTGAATCAGACGGGCTGAATCAGAGGGGCTGAAACAGAGGGGCTGAAACAGAGGGCGAGAAACAGAGGGGCTGAAACAGAGGGCGAGAAACAGAGGGCGAGAAAGAGAGGGGCTGAAAAAGAGGGGCTGAAACAAAGCGGCTGATGCAGAGGGCGATAAATAGAGGGGTTGAAACAGAGGGGCTGAAACAGAGGGGCTGAAACAGAGGGCGAGAAACAGAGAGGCTGAAACAGAGGGCGAGAAACAGAGGGGCTGAAACAGAGGGCGAGAAACAGAGCGGCTGAAACAGAGGGGCTGAAACAGAGGGGCTGAAACAGAGGGTCTGAAACAGAGGGCGGGAAACAGAGAGGCTGAAACAGAGGGCGAGAAACAGAGTGGCTGAAACAGAGGGCAAGAAACAGAGGGGCTGAAACAGAGGGCGAGAAACAGAGGGGCTGAAACAGAGGGGCTGAAACAGAGGGGCTGAAACAGAGGGGCTGAATCAGAGAGCGAGAAACAGAGGGGCTGAAACAGAGGGCCAGAAACAGAGGGCGAGAAACAGAGGGACTGAAACAGTGGGGCTGCAACAGAAGGGCTGATACAGAGGGCGAGAAACAGAGCGGCTGAAACAGAGGGCGAGAAACAGAGGGGCTGAAACAAAGGGGCTGAAACAGTGGGGATAAAACAGAGGGGCTGAAACAGAGGGCGAGAAATAGAGGGGCTGAAACAGAGGGGCTGAATCGGAGGGTCTGAAACAGAGGGGCTGAAACAGAGGGGCTGAAACAGAGGGCGAGAAACAGAGGGGCTGAAACAGAGGGGCTGAAACAGAGGGGCTGAAACAGAGGGCGAGAAACAGAGGGGCTGAAACAGAGGGCGAGAAACAGAGGGGCTGAAACAGAGGGCGAGAAACAGAGGGGCTGAATCAGAGGGGCTGAAACAGAGGGCGAGAAACAGAGGGGCTGAAACAGAGAGCGAGAAACAGAGGGGCTGAAACAGAGGGGCTGAAACAGAGGGCGAGAAACAGAGGGGCTGAAACAGAGGGCGAGAAACAGAGGGGCTGAAACAGAGGGGCTGAAACAGAGGGGCTGAATCAGAGGGGCTGATTCAGAGGGGCTGAAACAGAGGGGCTTAATCAGAGGGGCTGAAACAGAGGGCGAGAAACAGAGGGGCTGAAACAGAGGGCGAGAAACAGAGGGGCAGAAAAAGAGGGCGAGAAACAGAGGAGCAGAAACAGAGGGGCTGAAACAGAGAGCGCGAAACAGAGGGGCTGAAACAGATGGCGAGAAACAGAGGGACTGAAACAGAGGGCGAGAAACAGAGGGGCTGAAACAGAGGGCAAGAAAAAGAGGGGCTGAAACAGAGTGGCTGAAACAGAAGGGCTCAAAAAGAGGGGCTGAAACAGAGGGCGAGAAACAGAGGGGCTGAATCAGAGGGGCTGAATCAGAAGTGCTGAAACAGAGGGGCTGAATCAGAGGGGCTGAAACAGAAGGCGAGAAACAGAGGTACTGAAACAGAGGGCGAGAAACTGAGGGGCAGAAACAGAGGGCGAGAAACAGAGGGGCTGAAACAGAGGGTCTGAAACAGAGGGCGAGAAACAGAGGGACTGAAACAGAGGGCGAGAAACAGAGGGGCTGAAACAGAGGGTGAGAAACAGAGGGCGAGAAACAGAGGGACTGAAACAGAGGGGCTGAAACAGAGGGGCTGAATCAGAGGGCGAGAAACAGAGGGGCTGAAACAGAGGTCAAGAAACAGAGGGGCTGAAACAGAGGGCGAGAAACAGAGGGGCTGAAACAGAGGGGCTGAAACAGAGGGGCTGAAACAGAGGGGCTGAACCAGAGGGCGAGAAACAGAGGGGCTGAAACAGAGGGCGAGAAACAGAGGTGCTGAAACAGAGGGGCTGAATCAGAGGGGCTGATTCAGAGGTGCTGAAACAGAGGGGCTGAATCAGAGGGGCTGAAACAGAGGGCGAGAAACAGAGGGGCTGAAACAGAGGGGCTGAAACAGAGGGGCTGAAACAGAGGGGCTGAAACAGAGAGCGAGAAACAGAGGGGCTGAAACAGAGGGCCAGAAACAGAGGGCGAGAAACAGAGGGACTGAGACAGTGGGGCTGCAACAGAGGGGCTGATACAGAGGGCGAGAAACAGAGCGGCTGAAACAGAGGGCGAGAAACAGAGGGGCTGAAACAAAGAGGCTGAAACAGTGGGGATAAAACAGAGGGGCTGAAACAGAGGGCGAGAAATAGAGGGGCTGAAACAGAGGGACTGAATCGGAGGGGCTGAACCAGAGGGGCTGAAACAGAGGGGCTGAAACAGAGGGCGAGAAACAGAGGGGCTGAAACAGAGGGGCTGAAACAGAGGGGCTGAAACAGAGGGCGAGAAACAGAGGGGCTGAAACAGAGGGGGAGAAACAGAGGGGCTGAAACAGAGGGCGAGAAACAGAGGGGCTGAATCAGAGGGGCTGAAACAGAGGGCGAGAAACAGAGGGGCTGAAACAGAGAGTGAGAAACAGAGGGGATGAAACAGAGGGGCTGAAACAGAGGGTGAGAAACAGAGGGGCTGAAACAGAGGGGCTGAAACAGAGGGGCTGAATCAGAGGGGCTGATTCAGAGGGGCTGAAACAGAGGGGCTTAATCAGAGGGTGAGAAACAGAGGGGCTGATTCAGAGGGGCTGAAACAGAGGGCGAGAAACAGAGGGGCTGAAACAGAGGGCGAGAAACAGAGGGGCAGAAAAAGAGGGCGAGAAACAGTGGAGCAGAAACAGAGGGGCTGAAACAGAGAGCGCGAAACAGAGGGGCTGAAACAGATGGCGAGAAACAGAGGGACTGAAACAGAGGTCGAGAAACAGAGGGGCTGAAACAGAGGGCAAGAAAAAGAGGGGCTGAAACAGAGTGGCTGAAACAGAAGGGCTGAAACAGAGGGGCTGAAACAGAGGGCGAGAAACAGAGGGGCTGAATCAGAGGGGCTGAATCAGAAGGGCTGAAACAGAGGGGCTGAATCAGAGGGGCTGAAACAGAAGGCGAGAAACAGAGGTACTGAAACAGAGGGCGAGAAACTGAGGGGCAGAAACAGAGGGCGAGAAACATAGGGGCTGAAACAGAGGGTCTGAAACAGAGGGCGAGAAACAGAGGGACTGAAACAGAGGGCGAGAAACAGAGGGGCTGAAACAGAGGGTGAGAAACAGAGGGGCTGAAACAGAGGGCGAGAAACAGAGGGGCTGAATCAGAGGGGCTGAAACAGAGGGGCTGAAACAGAGGGCGAGAAACAGAGGGGCTGAAACAGAGGGGCTGAAACAGAGGGGCTGAAACAGAGGGCGAGAAACAGAGGGGCTGAAACAGAGGGCGAGAAACAGAGGGGCTGAAACAGAGGGCGAGAAACAGAGGGGCTGAATCAGAGGGGCTGAAACAGAGGGCGAGAAACAGAGGGGCTGAAACAGAGAGTGAGAAACAGAGGGGCTGAAACAGAGGGGCTGAAACAGAGAGTGAGAAACAGAGGGGCTGAAACAGAGGGCGAGAAACAGAGGGGCTGAAACAGAGGGGCTGAAACAGAGGGGCTGAATCAGAGGGGCTGATTCAGAGGGGCTGAAACAGAGGGGCTTAATCAGAGGGGCTGAAACAGAGGGCGAGAAACAGAGGGGCTGAAACAGAGGGGCAGAAAAAGAGGGCGAGAAACAGAGGAGCAGAAACAGAGGGGCTGAAACAGAGAGCGCGAAACAGAGGGGCTGAAACAGATGGCGAGAAACAGAGGGACTGAAACAGAGGTCGAGAAACAGAGGGGCTGAAACAGAGGGCAAGAAAAAGAGGGGCTGAAACAGAGTGGCTGAAACAGAAGGGCTGAAACAGAGGGGCTGAAACAGAGGGCGAGAAACAGAGGGGCTGAATCAGAGGGGCTGAATCAGAAGGGCTGAAACAGAGGGGCTGAATCAGAGGGGCTGAAACAGAAGGCGAGAAACAGAGGTACTGAAACAGAGGGCGAGAAACTGAGGGGCAGAAACAGAGGGCGAGAAACAGAGGGGCTGAAACAGAGGGTCTGAAACAGAGGGCGAGAAACAGAGGGACTGAAACAGAGGGCGAGAAACAGACGGGCTGAAACAGAGGGTGAGAAACAGAGGGCCAGAAACAGAGGGACTGAAACAGAGGGGCTGAAACAGAGGGGCTGAATCAGAGGGCGAGAAACAGAGGGGCTGAAACAGAGGGCGAGAAACAGAGCGGCTGAAACAGAGGGCGAGAAACAGAGGGGCTGAAACAAAGGGGCTGAAACAGTGGGGATAAAACAGAGGGGCTGAAACAGAGGGCGAGAAATAGAGGGGCTGAAACAGAGGGGCTGAATCGGAGGGTCTGAAACAGAGGGGCTGAAACAGAGGGGCTGAAACAGAGGGCGAGAAACAGAGGGGCTGAAACAGAGGGGCTGAAACAGAGGGGCTGAAACAGAGGGCGAGAAACAGAGGGGCTGAAACAGAGGGCGAGAAACAGAGGGGCTGAAACAGAGGGCGAGAAACAGAGGGGCTGAATCAGAGGGGCTGAAACAGAGGGCGAGAAACAGAGGGGCTGAAACAGAGAGCGAGAAACAGAGGGGCTGAAACAGAGGGGCTGAAACAGAGGGCGAGAAACAGAGGGGCTGAAACAGAGGGCGAGAAACAGAGGGGCTGAAACAGAGGGGCTGAAACAGAGGGGCTGAATCAGAGGGGCTGATTCAGAGGGGCTGAAACAGAGGGGCTTAATCAGAGGGGCTGAAACAGAGGGCGAGAAACAGAGGGGCTGAAACAGAGGGCGAGAAGCAGAGGGGCAGAAAAAGAGGGCGAGAAACAGAGGAGCAGAAACAGAGGGGCTGAAACAGAGAGCGCGAAACAGAGGGGCTGAAACAGATGGCGAGAAACAGAGGGACTGAAACAGAGGGCGAGAAACAGAGGGGCTGAAACAGAGGGCAAGAAAAAGAGGGGCTGAAACAGAGTGGCTGAAACAGAAGGGCTGAAACAGAGGGGCTGAAACAGAGGGCGAGAAACAGAGGGGCTGAATCAGAGGGGCTGAATCAGAAGTGCTGAAACAGAGGGGCTGAATCAGAGGGGCTGAAACAGAAGGCGAGAAACAGAGGTACTGAAACAGAGGGCGAGAAACTGAGGGGCAGAAACAGAGGGCGAGAAACAGAGGGGCTGAAACAGAGGGTCTGAAACAGAGGGCGAGAAACAGAGGGACTGAAACAGAGGGCGAGAAACAGAGGGGCTGAAACAGAGGGTGAGAAACAGAGGGCGAGAAACAGAGGGACTGAAACAGAGGGGCTGAAACAGAGGGGCTGAATCAGAGGGCGAGAAACAGAGGGGCTGAAACAGAGGTCAAGAAACAGAGGGGCTGAAACAGAGGGCGAGAAACAGAGGGGCTGAAACAGAGGGGCTGAAACAGAGGGGCTGAAACAGAGGGGCTGAACCAGAGGGCGAGAAACAGAGGGGCTGAAACAGAGGGCGAGAAACAGAGGGGCTGAAACAGAGGGGCTGAATCAGAGGGGCTGATTCAGAGGTGCTGAAACAGAGGGGCTGAATCAGAGGGGCTGAAACAGAGGGCGAGAAACAGAGGGGCTGAAACAGAGGGGCTGAAACAGAGGGGCTGAAACAGAGGGGCTGAAACAGAGAGCGAGAAACAGAGGGGCTGAAACAGAGGGCCAGAAACAGAGGGCGAGAAACAGAGGGACTGAGACAGTGGGGCTGCAACAGAGGGGCTGATACAGAGGGCGAGAAACAGAGCGGCTGAAACAGAGGGCGAGAAACAGAGGGGCTGAAACAAAGAGGCTGAAACAGTGGGGATAAAACAGAGGGGCTGAAACAGAGGGCGAGAAATAGAGGGGCTGAAACAGAGGGGCTGAATCGGAGGGGCTGAACCAGAGGGGCTGAAACAGAGGGGCTGAAACAGAGGGCGAGAAACAGAGGGGCTGAAACAGAGGGGCTGAAACAGAGGGGCTGAAACAGAGGGCGAGAAACAGAGGGGCTGAAACAGAGGGGGAGAAACAGAGGGGCTGAAACAGAGGGCGAGAAACAGAGGGGCTGAATCAGAGGGGCTGAAACAGAGGGCGAGAAACAGAGGGGCTGAAACAGAGAGTGAGAAACAGAGGGGATGAAACAGAGGGGCTGAAACAGAGGGTGAGAAACAGAGGGGCTGAAACAGAGGGGCTGAAACAGAGGGGCTGAATCAGAGGGGCTGATTCAGAGGGGCTGAAACAGAGGGGCTTAATCAGAGGGGCTGAAACAGAGGGCGAGAAACAGAGGGGCTGAAACAGAGGGCGAGAAACAGAGGGGCAGAAAAAGAGGGCGAGAAACAGTGGAGCAGAAACAGAGGGGCTGAAACAGAGAGCGCGAAACAGAGGGGCTGAAACAGATGGCGAGAAACAGAGGGACTGAAACAGAGGTCGAGAAACAGAGGGGCTGAAACAGAGGGCAAGAAAAAGAGGGGCTGAAACAGAGTGGCTGAAACAGAAGGGCTGATCAGAGGGGCTGAAACAGAGGGCGAGAAACAGAGGGGCTGAATCAGAGGGGCTGAATCAGAAGGGCTGAAACAGAGGGGCTGAATCAGAGGGGCTGAAACAGAAGGCGAGAAACAGAGGTACTGAAACAGAGGGCGAGAAACTGAGGGGCAGAAACAGAGGGCGAGAAACAGAGGGGCTGAAACAGAGGGTCTGAAACAGAGGGCGAGAAACAG
Organism: Chiloscyllium punctatum; assembly: GCF_047496795.1. NCBI lineage: Eukaryota > Metazoa > Chordata > Chondrichthyes > Orectolobiformes > Hemiscylliidae > Chiloscyllium > Chiloscyllium punctatum. The sequence continues at coordinate 375,755 of NC_092779.1, read as the reverse complement.
AGGGACTGAAACAGAGGGCGAGAAACAGAGGGGCTGAAACAGAGGGTGAGAAACAGAGGGGCTGAAACAGAGGGCGAGAAACAGAGGGGCTGAATCAGAGGGGCTGAAACAGAGGGGCTGAAACAGAGGGCGAGAAACAGAGGGGCTGAAACAGAGGGGCTGAAACAGAGGGGCTGAAACAGAGGGCGAGAAACAGAGGGGCTGAAACAGAGGGCGAGAAACAGAGGGGCTGAAACAGAGGGCGAGAAACAGAGGGGCTGAATCAGAGGGGCTGAAACAGAGGGCGAGAAACAGAGGGGCTGAAACAGAGAGTGAGAAACAGAGGGGCTGAAACAGAGGGGCTGAAACAGAGAGTGAGAAACAGAGGGGCTGAAACAGAGGGCGAGAAACAGAGGGGCTGAAACAGAGGGGCTGAAACAGAGGGGCTGAATCAGAGGGGCTGATTCAGAGGGGCTGAAACAGAGGGGCTTAATCAGAGGGGCTGAAACAGAGGGCGAGAAACAGAGGGGCTGAAACAGAGGGGCAGAAAAAGAGGGCGAGAAACAGAGGAGCAGAAACAGAGGGGCTGAAACAGAGAGCGCGAAACAGCGGGGCTGAAACAGATGGCGAGAAACAGAGGGACTGAAACAGAGGTCGAGAAACAGAGGGGCTGAAACAGAGGGCAAGAAAAAGAGGGGCTGAAACAGAGTGGCTGAAACAGAAGGGCTGAAACAGAGGGGCTGAAACAGAGGGCGAGAAACAGAGGGGCTGAATCAGAGGGGCTGAATCAGAAGGGCTGAAACAGAGGGGCTGAATCAGAGGGGCTGAAACAGAAGGCGAGAAACAGAGGTACTGAAACAGAGGGCGAGAAACTGAGGGGCAGAAACAGAGGGCGAGAAACAGAGGGGCTGAAACAGAGGGTCTGAAACAGAGGGCGAGAAACAGAGGGACTGAAACAGAGGGCGAGAAACAGAGGGGCTGAAACAGAGGGTGAGAAACAGAGGGCCAGAAACAGAGGGACTGAAACAGAGGGGCTGAAACAGAGGGGCTGAATCAGAGGGCGAGAAACAGAGGGGCTGAAACAGAGAGGCTGAAACAGAGGGCGAGAAACAGAGGGGCTGAAACAGAGGTCAAGAAACAGAGGGGCTGAAACAGAGGGCGAGAAACAGAGGGGCTGAAACAGAGGGGCTGAAACAGAGGGGCTGAAACAGAGGGGCTGAACCAGAGGGCGAGAAACAGAGGGGCTGAAACAGAGGGCGAGAAACAGAGGGGCTGAAAGAGAGGGCGAGAAACAGAGGGCGAGAAACAGAGGGACTGAAACAGAGGGGCTGAAACAGAGGGGCTGAAACAGAGGGCGAGAAACAGTGGGGCTGAAACAGAGGGGCTGACACAGTGGGGCTGAAACAGAGGGGCTGAAACAGAGGGCGAGAAATAGAGGGGCTGAAACAGAGGGTGAGAAACAGAGGGGCTGAAACAAAGTGTGGGAAACAGAGGGGCTGAAACAGAGGGCGAGAAACCGAGGGGCTGAAACAGAGGGGCTGAAACAGAGGGGCTGAAACAGAGGGCAAGAAACAGAGGGGCTGAAAAAGAGGGCGAGAAACAGAGGGCCTGAAACAGAGGGCGAGAAACAGAGGGGCTGAAAGAGAGGGCGAGAAACAGAGGGGCTGAATCAGAGGAGCTGAAACAGAGGGCGAGAAACAGAGGGGCTGAAACAGAGGGCGAGAAACAGAGGGACTGAAACAGAGGGCGAGAAACAGAGGGGCTGAAACAGAGGGCGAGAAACAGAGGGGCTGAAACAGAGGGGCTGAATCAGAGGGGCTGATTCAGAGGGGCTGAAACAGAGGGGCTGAATCAGAGGGGCTGAAACAGAGGGCGAGAAACAGAAGGACTGAAACAGAGGGCGAGAAACAGAGGGGCTGAAACAGAGGGTGAGAAACAGAGGGCCAGAAACAGAGGGACTGAAACAGAGGGGCTGAAACAGAGGGGCTGAATCAGAGGGCGAGAAACAGAGGGGCTGAAACAGAGAGGCTGAAACAGAGGGCGAGAAACAGAGGGGCTGAAACAGAGGTCAAGAAACAGAGGGGCTGAAACAGAGGGCGAGAAACAGAGGGGCTGAAACAGAGGGGCTGAAACAGAGGGGCTGAAACAGAGGGGCTGAACCAGAGGGCGAGAAACAGAGGGGCTGAAACAGAGGGCGAGAAACAGAGGGGCTGAAAGAGAGGGCGAGAAACAGAGGGCGAGAAACAGAGGGACTGAAACAGAGGGGCTGAAACAGAGGGGCTGAAACAGAGGGCGAGAAACAGTGGGGCTGAAACAGAGGGGCTGACACAGTGGGGCTGAAACAGAGGGGCTGAAACAGAGGGCGAGAAATAGAGGGGCTGAAACAGAGGGTGAGAAACAGAGGGGCTGAAACAAAGGGTGAGAAACAGAGGGGCTGAAACAGAGGGCGAGAAACAGAGGGGCTGAAACAGAGGGGCTGAAACAGAGGGGCTGAAACAGAGGGGAAGAAACAGAGGGGCTGAAAAAGAGGGCGAGAAACAGAGGGCCTGAAACAGAGGGCGAGAAACAGAGGGGCTGAATCAGAGGAGCTGAAACAGAGGGCGAGAAACAGAGGGGCTGAAACAGAGGGCGAGAAACAGAGGGACTGAAACAGAGGGCGAGAAACAGAGGGGCTGAAACAGAGGGCGAGAAACAGAGGGGCTGAAACAGAGGGGCTGAATCAGAGGGGCTGATTCAGAGTGGCTGAAACAGAGGGGCTGAATCAGAGGGGCTGAAACAGAGGGCGAGAAACAGAGGGGCTGAAACAGAGGGGCTGAAACAGAGGGGCTGAAACAGAGGGGCTGAAACAGAGAGCGAGAAACAGAGGGGCTGAAACAGAGGGCCAGAAACAGAGGGCGAGAAACAGAGGGACTGAGACAGTGGGGCTGCAACAGAGGGGCTGATACAGAGGGCGAGAAACAGAGCGGCTGAAACAGAGGGCGAGAAACAGAGGGGCTGAAACAAAGAGGCTGAAACAGTGGGGATAAAACAGAGGGGCTGAAACAGAGGGCGAGAAATAGAGGGGCTGAAACAGAGGGGCTGAATCGGAGGGGCTGAAACAGAGGGGCTGAAACAGAGGGGCTGAAACAGAGGGCGAGAAACAGAGGGGCTGAAACAGAGGGGCTGAAACAGAGGGGCTGAAACAGAGAGCGAGAAACAGAGGGGCTGAAACAGAGGGCGAGAAACAGAGGGGCTGAAACAGAGGGCGAGAAACAGAGGGGCTGAATCACAGGGGCTGAAACAGAGGGCGAGAAACAGAGGGGCTGAAACAGAGAGTGAGAAACAGAGGGGCTGAAACAGAGGGGCTGAAACAGAGGGTGAGAAACAGAGGGGCTGAAACAGAGGGCGAGAAACAGAGGGGCTGAAACAGAGGGGCTGAAACAGAGGGGCTGAATCAGAGGGGCTGATTCAGAGGGGCTGAAACAGAGGGGCTTAATCAGAGGGGCTGAAACAGAGGGCGAGAAACAGAGGGGCTGAAACAGAGGGTGAGAAACAGAGGGGCAGAAAAAGAGCGCGAGAAACAGGGGAGCAGAAACAGAGGGGCTGAAACAGAGAGCGCGAAACAGAGGGGCTGAAACAGATGGCGAGAAACAGAGGGACTGAAACAGAGGTCGAGAAACAGAGGGGCTGAAACAGAGGGCAAGAAAAAGAGGGGCTGAAACAGAGTGGCTGAAACAGAAGGGCTGAAACAGAGGGGCTGAAACAGAGGGCGAGAAACAGAGGGGCTGAATCAGAGGGGCTGAATCAGAAGGGCTGAAACAGAGGGCGAGAAACAGAGGGGCTGAAACAGAGGGGCAGAAAAAGAGGGCGAGAAACAGAGGAGCAGAAACAGAGGGGCTGAAACAGAGAGCGCGAAACAGAGGGGCTGAAACAGATGGCGAGAAACAGAGGGACTGAAACAGAGGTCGAGAAACAGAGGGGCTGAAACAGAGGGCAAGAAAAAGAGGGGCTGAAACAGAGTGGCTGAAACAGAAGGGCTGAAACAGAGGGGCTGAAACAGAGGGCGAGAAACAGAGGGGCTGAATCAGAGGGGCTGAATCAGAAGGGCTGAAACAGAAGGCGAGAAACAGAGGTACTGAAACAGAGGGCGAGAAACTGAGGGGCAGAAACAGAGGGCGAGAAACAGAGGGGCTGAAACAGAGGGTCTGAAACAGAGGGCGAGAAACAGAGGGACTGAAACAGAGGGCGAGAAACAGAGGGGCTGAAACAGAGGGTGAGAAACAGAGGGCCAGAAACAGAGGGACTGAAACAGAGGGGCTGAAACAGAGGGGCTGAATCAGAGGGCGAGAAACAGAGGGGCTGAAACAGAGAGGCTGAAACAGAGGGCGAGAAACAGAGGGGCTGAAACAGAGGTCAAGAAACAGAGGGGCTGAAACAGAGGGCGAGAAACAGAGGGGCTGAAACAGAGGGGCTGAAACAGAGGGGCTGAAACAGAGGGGCTGAACCAGAGGGCGAGAAACAGAGGGGCTGAAACAGAGGGCGAGAAACAGAGGGGCTGAAAGAGAGGGCGAGAAACAGAGGGCGAGAAACAGAGGGACTGAAACAGAGGGGCTGAAACAGAGGGGCTGAAACAGAGGGCGAGAAACAGTGGGGCTGAAACAGAGGGGCTGACACAGTGGGGCTGAAACAGAGGGGCTGAAACAGAGGGCGAGAAATAGAGGGGGTGAAACAGAGGGTGAGAAACAGAGGGGCTGAAACAAAGTGTGGGAAACAGAGGGGCTGAAACAGAGGGCGAGAAACCGAGGGGCTGAAACAGAGGGGCTGAAACAGAGGGGCTGAAACAGAGGGCAAGAAACAGAGGGGCTGAAAAAGAGGGCGAGAAACAGAGGGCCTGAAACAGAGGGCGAGAAACAGAGGGGCTGAAAGAGAGGGCGAGAAACAGAGGGGCTGAATCAGAGGAGCTGAAACAGAGGGCGAGAAACAGAGGGGCTGAAACAGAGGGCGAGAAACAGAGGGACTGAAACAGAGGGCGAGAAACAGAGGGGCTGAAACAGAGGGCGAGAAACAGAGGGGCTGAAACAGAGGGGCTGAATCAGAGGGGCTGATTCAGAGGGGCTGAAACAGAGGGGCTGAATCAGAGGGGCTGAAACAGAGGGCGAGAAACAGAAGGACTGAAACAGAGGGCGAGAAACAGAGGGGCTGAAACAGAGGGTGAGAAACAGAGGGCCAGAAACAGAGGGACTGAAACAGAGGGGCTGAAACAGAGGGGCTGAATCAGAGGGCGGGAAACAGAGGGGCTGAAACAGAGAGGCTGAAACAGAGGGCGAGAAACAGAGGGGCTGAAACAGAGGTCAAGAAACAGAGGGGCTGAAACAGAGGGCGAGAAACAGAGGGGCTGAAACAGAGGGGCTGAAACAGAGGGGCTGAAACAGAGGGGCTGAACCAGAGGGCGAGAAACAGAGGGGCTGAAACAGAGGGCGAGAAACAGAGGGGCTGAAAGAGAGGGCGAGAAACAGAGGGCGAGAAACAGAGGGACTGAAACAGAGGGGCTGAAACAGAGGGGCTGAAACAGAGGGCGAGAAACAGTGGGGCTGAAACAGAGGGGCTGACACAGTGGGGCTGAAACAGAGGGGCTGAAACAGAGGGCGAGAAATAGAGGGGCTGAAACAGAGGGTGAGAAACAGAGGGGCTGAAACAAAGGGTGAGAAACAGAGGGGCTGAAACAGAGGGCGAGAAACAGAGGGGCTGAAACAGAGGGGCTGAAACAGAGGGGCTGAAACAGAGGGGAAGAAACAGAGGGGCTGAAAAAGAGGGCGAGAAACAGAGGGCCTGAAACAGAGGGCGAGAAACAGAGGGGCTGAATCAGAGGAGCTGAAACAGAGGGCGAGAAACAGAGGGGCTGAAACAGAGGGCGAGAAACAGAGGGACTGAAACAGAGGGCGAGAAACAGAGGGGCTGAAACAGAGGGCGAGAAACAGAGGGGCTGAAACAGAGGGGCTGAATCAGAGGGGCTGATTCAGAGTGGCTGAAACAGAGGGGCTGAATCAGAGGGGCTGAAACAGAGGGCGAGAAACAGAGGGGCTGAAACAGAGGGGCTGAAACAGAGGGGCTGAAACAGAGGGGCTGAAACAGAGAGCGAGAAACAGAGGGGCTGAAACAGAGGGCCAGAAACAGAGGGCGAGAAACAGAGGGACTGAGACAGTGGGGCTGCAACAGAGGGGCTGATACAGAGGGCGAGAAACAGAGCGGCTGAAACAGAGGGCGAGAAACAGAGGGGCTGAAACAAAGAGGCTGAAACAGTGGGGATAAAACAGAGGGGCTGAAACAGAGGGCGAGAAATAGAGGGGCTGAAACAGAGGGGCTGAATCGGAGGGGCTGAAACAGAGGGGCTGAAACAGAGGGGCTGAAACAGAGGGCGAGAAACAGAGGGGCTGAAACAGAGGGGCTGAAACAGAGGGGCTGAAACAGAGAGCGAGAAACAGAGGGGCTGAAACAGAGGGCGAGAAACAGAGGGGCTGAAACAGAGGGCGAGAAACAGAGGGGCTGAATCACAGGGGCTGAAACAGAGGGCGAGAAACAGAGGGGCTGAAACAGAGAGTGAGAAACAGAGGGGCTGAAACAGAGGGGCTGAAACAGAGGGTGAGAAACAGAGGGGCTGAAACAGAGGGCGAGAAACAGAGGGGCTGAAACAGAGGGGCTGAAACAGAGGGGCTGAATCAGAGGGGCTGATTCAGAGGGGCTGAAACAGAGGGGCTTAATCAGAGGGGCTGAAACAGAGGGCGAGAAACAGAGGGGCTGAAACAGAGGGTGAGAAACAGAGGGGCAGAAAAAGAGCGCGAGAAACAGGGGAGCAGAAACAGAGGGGCTGAAACAGAGAGCGCGAAACAGAGGGGCTGAAACAGATGGCGAGAAACAGAGGGACTGAAACAGAGGTCGAGAAACAGAGGGGCTGAAACAGAGGGCAAGAAAAAGAGGGGCTGAAACAGAGTGGCTGAAACAGAAGGGCTGAAACAGAGGGGCTGAAACAGAGGGCGAGAAACAGAGGGGCTGAATCAGAGGGGCTGAATCAGAAGGGCTGAAACAGAGGGGCTGAATCAGAGGGGCTGAAACAGAAGGCGAGAAACAGAGGTACTGAAACAGAGGGCGAGAAACTGAGGGGCAGAAACAGAGGGCGAGAAACAGAGGGGCTGAAACAGAGGGTCTGAAACAGAGGGCGAGAAACAGAGGGACTGAAACAGAGGGCGAGAAACAGAGGGGCTGAAACAGAGGGTGAGAAACAGAGGGCGAGAAACAGAGGGACTGAAACAGAGGGGCTGAAACAGAGGGGCTGAATCAGAGGGCGAGAAACAGAGGGGCTGAAACAGAGAGGCTGAAACAGAGGGCGAGAAACAGAGGGCCTGAAACAGAGGTCAAGAAACAGAGGGGCTGAAACAGAGGGCAAGAAACAGAGGGGCTGAAACAGAGGGGCTGAAACAGAGGGGCTGAAACAGAGGGGCTGAACCAGAGGGCGAGAAGCAGAGGGGCTGAAACAGAGGGCGAGAAACAGAGGGGCTGAAAGAGAGGGCGAGAAACAGAGGGCGAGAAACAGAGGGACTGAAACAGAGGGGCTGAAATAGAGGGGCTGAAACAGAGGGCGAGAAACAGTGGGGCTGAAACAGAGGGGCTGACACAGTGGGGCTGAAACAGAGGGGCTGAAACAGAGGGCGAGAAATAGAGGGGCTGAAACAGAGGGTGAGAAACAGAGGGGCTGAAACAAAGGGTGAGTAACAGAGGGGCTGAAACAGAGGGCGAGAAACAGAGGGGCTGAAACAGAGTGGCTGAAACAGAGGGCGAGAAAGAGAGGGGCTGAATCAGACGGGCTGAATCAGAGGGGCTGAAACAGAGGGGCTGAAACAGAGGGCGAGAAACAGAGGCGCTGGAACAGAGGGCGAGAAACAGAGGGCGAAATACAGAGGGGCTGAAACAGAGGGGCTGAAACAGAGGGGCTGAAACAGAGGGCAAGAAACAGAGGGGCTGAAAAAGAGGGCGAGAAACAGAGGGCCTCAAAAAGAGCGCGAGAAACAGAGGGGTTGAATCAGAGGAGCTGAAACAGAGGGCGAGAAACAGAGGGGCTGAAACAGAGGGCGAGAAACAGAGGGACTGAAACAGAGGGCGAGAAACAGAGGGGCTGAAACAGAGGGCGAGAAACAGAGGGGCTGAAACAGAGGGGCTGAATCAGTGGGGCTGATTCAGAGGGGCTGAAACAGAAGGGCTGAATCAGAGGGGCTGAAACAGAGGGCGAGAAACAGAGGGGCTGAAACAGAGGGGCTGAAACAGAGGGGCTGAAACAGAGGGGCTGAAACAGAGAGCGAGAAACAGAGGGGCTGAAACAGAGGGCCAGAAACAGAGGGCGAGAAACAGAGGGACTGAAACAGTGGGGCTGCAACAGAGGGGCTGATACAGAGGGCGAGAAACAGAGCGGCTGAAACAGAGGGCGAGAAACAGAGGGGCTGAAACAAAGAGGCTGAAACAGTGGGGATAAAACAGAGGGGCTGAAACAGAGGGCGAGAAATAGAGGGGCTGAAACAGAGGGGCTGAATCGGAGGGGCTGAAACAGAGGGGCTGAAACAGAGGGGCTGAAACAGAGGGCGAGAAACAGAGGGGCTGAAACAGAGGGGCTGAAACAGAGGGGCTGAAACAGAGGGCGAGAAACAGAGGGGCTGAAACAGAGGGCGAGAAACAGAGGGGCTGAAACAGAGGGCGAGAAACAGAGGGGCTGAAACAGAGGGGCTGAAACAGAGGGTGAGAAACAGAGGGGCTGAAACAGAGGGCGAGAAACAGAGGGGCTGAAACAGAGGGGCTGAAACAGAGGGGCTGAATCAGAGGGGCTGATTCAGAGGGGCTGAAACAGAGGGGCTTAATCAGAGGGGCTGAAACAGAGGGCGAGAAACAGAGGGGCTGAAACATAGGGCGAGAAACAGAGGGGCAGAAAAAGAGGGCGAGAAACAGAGGAGCAGAAACAGAGGGGCTGAAACAGAGAGCGCGAAACAGAGGGGCTGAAACAGATGGCGAGAAACAGAGGGACTGAAACAGAGGTCGAGAAACAGAGGGGCTGAAACAGAGGGCAAGAAAAAGAGGGGCTGAAACAGAGTGGCTGAAACAGAAGGGCTGAAACAGAGGGGCTGAAACAGAGGGCGAAAAACAGAGGGGCTGAATCAGAGGGGCTGAATCAGAAGGGCTGAAACAGAGGGGCTGAATCAGAGGGGCTGAAACAGAAGGCGAGAAACAGAGGTACTGAAAAAGAGGGCGAGAAACTGAGGGGCAGAAACAGAGGGCGAGAAACAGAGGGGCTGAAACAGAGGGTCTGAAACAGAGGGCGAGAAACAGAGGGACTGAAACAGAGGGCGAGAAACAGAGGGGCTGAAACAGAGGGTGAGAAACAGAGGGCGAGAAACAGAGGGACTGAAACAGAGGGGCTGAAACAGAGGGACTGAATCAGAGTGCGAGAAACAGAGGGGCTGAAACAGAGAGGCTGAAACAGAGGGCGAGAAACAGAGGGGCTGAAACAGAGGTCAAGAAACAGAGGGGCTGAATCAGAGGGGCTGAAACAGAGGGCGAGAAACAGAGGGGCTGAAACAGAGGGGCTGAAACAGAGGGGCTGAATCAGAGGGGCTGAAACAGAGGGGCTGAAACAGAGGGGCTGAAACAGAGGGCATGAAACAGAGGGGCTGAAACAGAGGGGCTGAAACAGAGGGGCAGAAACAGAGGGCGAGAAACTTTGGGGCTGAATCAGAGGGGCTGAATCAGAGGGGCTGAATCAGAGGGGCTGAAACAGAGGGCCTGAAACAGAGGGCGAGAAACTAAGGGACTGAATCAGAGGGGCTGAAACAGAGGGGCTGAAACAGACGGGCTGAAACAGAGAGCCTGAAACAGAGGGGCTGAAACAGAGGGGCTGAAATAGAGGGGCTGAAACAGAGGGGCTGAAACAGAGGGCGAGAAACTAAGGTACTGAATCAGAGGGGCTGAAACAGAGGGGCTGAAACAGAGGGGCTGAAACAGACGGGCTGAAACAGAGAGCCTGAAACAGAGTGGCTGAAACAGAGGGGCTGAAATAGAGGGTCTGAAACAGAGGGGCTGAATCAGAGGGGCTGAAACAGAGGGGCTGAATCAGAGGGGCTGAAACAGAGGGGCTGAAACAGAGGGCGAGAAACAGAGAGGCTGAAACAGAGGGCGAGAAACAGAGGGGCTGAAACAGAGGGCGAGAAACAGAGGGGCTGAAACAGAGGGGCTGAAACAGAGGGGCTGAAACAGAGGGGCTGAAACAGAGGGCGAGAAACAGAGGGGTTGAAACAGATGGCGAGAAACAGAGGGGCTGAAACAGAGGGCGAGAAACAGAGGGGCTGAATCAGAGGGGCTGAAACAGAGGGCGAGAAACAGAGGGGCTGAAACAGAGGGCGAGAAACAGAGGGGCTGAAACAGAGGTGCTGAAACAGAGGGTGAGAAACAGAGGGGCTGAAACAGAGGGCGAGAAACAGAGGGGCTGAAACAGAGGGAGAGAAACAGAGGGGCTGATTCAGAGGGGCTGAAACAGAGGGGCTGAATCAGAGGGGCTGAAACAGAGGGCGAGAAACAGAGGGGCTGAAACAGAGGGGCTGAAACAGAGGGACTGAAACAGAGGGCGAGAAACAGAGGGGCTGAAACAGATGGCGAGAAACAGAGGGGCTGAAACAGAAGGCGAGAAACAGAGGGGCTGAATCAGAGGGGCTGAAACAGAGGGCGAGAAACAGAGGGGCTGAAACAGAGGGCGAGAAACAGAGGGGCTGAAACAGAGGTGCTGAAACAGAGGGTGAGAAACAGAGGGGCTGAAACAGAGGGCGAGAAACAGAGGGGCTGAAACAGAGGGGCTGAAACAGAGGGGCTGATTCAGAGGGGCTGAAACAGAGGGGCTGAATCAGAGGGGCTGAAACAGAGGGCGAGAAACAGAGGGGCTGAAACAGAGGGAGAGAAACAGAGGAGCAGAAACAGAGGGCGAGAAACAGAGGGGCTGAAACAGAGGGGCTGAAACAGAGAGTGCGAAACAGAGGGGCTGAAACAGAGGGCGAGAAACAGAGGGGCTGAAACAGAGGGCGAGAAACAGAGGGGCTGAAACAGAGGGCAAGAAACAGAGGGGCTGAAACCGCGTGGCTGAAACAGAAGGGCTGAAACAGAGGGGCTGAAACAGAGGGCGAGAAACAGCGGGGCTGAAACAGAGGGGCTGAAACAGAGGGGCCTGAAACAGAGGGCGAGAAACAGAGGGGCAGAAACAGAGGGCGAGAAACAGTGGGGCTGAAACAGAGGGGCTGAAACAGAGGGCAAGAAACAGAGGGGCTGAAACAGAGGGCGAGAAACAGAGGGGCTGAAACAGAGGGGCTGAAACAGAGGGGCTGAAACAGAGGGCGAGAAACAGAGGGGCTGAAACAAAGGGCGAGAAACAGAGGGCAAAAACAGAGGGGCAGAAACAGAGGGGCTGAAACAGAGGGGCTGAATCGGAGGGGCTGAAACAGAGGGGCTGAAACAGAGGGGCTGAAACGGAGGGCAAGAAACAGAGGCGCTGAAACAGAGGGGCTGAAACAGAGTGCGAGAAACAGAGGGGCTGAATCAGAGGGGCTGAATCAGAGGGGCTGAAACAGAGGGGCTGAAACAGAGGGCGAGAAACAGAGGGGCTGAATCAGAGGGGCTGAATCAGAGGGCCTGAAACAGAGGGCGAGAAACTAAGGGACTGAATCAGAGGGGCTGAAACAGAGGGGCTGAAACAGAGGGGCTGAAACAGAGGGGCTGAAATAGAGGGGCGGAAACAGAGGCGCTGAAACAGAGGGCGAGAAACTAAGGTACTGAATCAGAGGGGCTGAAACAGAGAGGCTGAAACAGAGGGGCTGAAACAGACGGGCTGAAACAGAGAGCCTGAAACAGAGTGGCTGAAACAGAGGGGCTGAAATAGAGGGTCTGAAAGAGAGGGGCTGAATCAGAGGGGCTGAAACAGAGGGGCTGAATCAGAGGGGCTGAAACAGAGGGGCTGAAACAGAGGGCGAGAAACAGAGAGGCTGAAACAGAGGGCGAGAAACAGAGGGGCTGAAACAGAGGGCGAGAAACAGAGGGGCTGAAACAGAGGGGCTGAAACAGAGGGGCTGAAACAGAGGGCGAGAAACAGAGGGGCTGAAACAGATGGCGAGAAACAGAGGGGCTGAAACAGAGGGCGAGAAACAGAGGGGCTGAAACAGAGGGCGAGAAACAGAGGGGCTGAAACAGAGGTGCTGAAACAGAGGGTGAGAAACAGAGGGGCTGAAACAGAGTGCGAGAAACAGAGGGGCTGAAACAGAGGGGCTGAAACAGAGGGGCTGATTCAGAGGGGCTGAAACAGAGGGGCTGAATCAGAGGGGCTGAAACAGAGGGCGAGAAACAGAGGGGCTGAAACAGAGGGCGAGAAACAGAGGAGCAGAAACAGAGGGCGAGAAACAGAGGGGCTGAAACAGAGGGGCTGAAACAGAGAGTGCGAAACAGAGGGGCTGAAACAGAGGGCGAGAAACAGAGGGGCTGAAACAGAGGGCGAGAAACAGAGGGGCTGAAACAGAGGGCAAGAAACAGAGGGGCTGAAACCGAGTGGATGAAACAGAAGGGCTGAAACAGAGGGGCTGAAACAGAGGGCGAGAAACAGAGGGGCTGAATCAGAGGGGCTGAATCAGAGGGGCTGAAACAGAGGGGCTGAATCAGAGGGGCTGAAACAGAAGGCGAGAAACAGAGGGGCTGAAACAGAGGGGCTGAAACAGAGGGGCTGAAACAGAGGGCGAGAAACAGAGGGGCTGAATCAGAGGGGCTGAAACAGAGGGCGAGAAACAGAGAGGCTGAAACAGAGGGCGAGAAACAGAGTGGCTGAAACCGAGGGCAAGAAACAGAGGGGCTGAAACAGAGGGCGAGAAACTGAGGGGCTGAAACAGAGGGGCTGAAACAGAGGGGCTGAAACAGTGGGCGAGAAACAGAGGGGCTGAATCAGAGGGGCTGAATCAGAGGGGCTGAAACAGAGGGCCTGAATCAGAGGGGCTGAAACAGAAGGCGAGAAACAGAGGGGCTGAAAGAGAGGGCCTGAATCAGAGGGGCTGAAACAGAAGGTGAGAAACAGAGGGGCTGAAACAGAGGGCGAGAAAGAGAGGGGCAGAAACAGAGGGCGAGAAACTGTGGGGCTGAAACAGAGGGGCTGAAACAGAAGGCAAGAAACAGAGGGGCTGAAACAGAGGGCGTGAAACAGAGGGTTCTGAAACAGAGGGGCTGAAGCAGAGGGGCTGTAACAGAGGGCAAGAAACAGAGGGGCTGAAACAAAGGGCGAGAAACAGAGGGGCTGAAACAGAGGGGCAGAAACAGAGGGGCTGAAACAGAGGGGCTGAATCGGAGGGGCTGAAACAGAGGGTCTGAGACAGAGGGGCTGAAACAGAGGGCGAGAAACAGAGGGGCTGAAACAGAGGGCGAGAAACAGAGGGGCTGAAACAGAGGGCAAGAAACAGAGGCGCTGAAACCGAGTGTCTGAAACAGAAGGGCTGAAACAGAGGGGCTGAAACAGAGGGCGAGAAACAGAGGGGCTGAATAAGTGGGGCTGAATCAGAGGGGCTGAAACAAAGGGGCTGAATCAGAGGGGCTGAAACAGAAGGCGAGAAACAGACGGGCTGAAACAGAGGGCGAGAAACAGAGGGGCAGAAACAGAGGGCGAGAAACAGAGGGGCTGAAACAGACGGGCTGAAACAGAGGGCAAGAAACAGAGGGGCTGAAACAGAGGGCGAGAAACAGAGGTGCTGAAACAGAGGGGCTGAAACAGAGGGGCTGAAACAGAGGGCGAGAAACAGAGGGGCTGAAACAAAGGGCGAGAAACAGAGGGGCTGAAACAGAGGGGCAGAAACAGAGGGGCTGAAACAGCGGGGCTGAATCGGAGGGGCTGAAACAGAGGGGCTGAAACAGAGGGGCTGAAACAGAGGGGCTGAAACAGAGGGGCTGAAACAGAGGGGCTGAAACACAGGGCGAGAAACAGAGGGGCTGAATCAGAGGGGCTGAATCAGAGGGGCTGAAACAGAGGGGCTGAAACAGAGGGCGAGAAACAGAGGGGCTGAATCAGAGGGGCTGAATCAGAGGGGCTGAAACAGAGGGCCTGAAACAGAGGGCGAGAAACTAAGGGACTGAATCAGAGGGGCTGAAACAGAGGGGCTGAAACAGAGGGGCTGAAACAGAGGGGCTGAAATAGAGGGGCGGAAACAGAGGCGCTGAAACAGAGGGCGAGAAACTAAGGTACTGAATCAGAGGGGCTGAAACAGAGAGGCTGAAACAGAGGGGCTGAAACAGACGGGCTGAAACAGAGAGCCTGAAACAGAGTGGCTGAAACAGAGGGGCTGAAATAGAGGGTCTGAAAGAGAGGGGCTGAATCAGAGGGGCTGAAACAGAGGGGCTGAATCAGAGGGGCTGAAACAGAGGGGCTGAAACAGAGGGCGAGAAACAGAGAGGCTGAAACAGAGGGCGAGAAACAGAGGGGCTGAAACAGAGGGCGAGAAACAGAGGGGCTGAAACAGAGGGGCTGAAACAGAGGGGCTGAAACAGAGGGCGAGAAACAGAGGGGCTGAAACAGATGGCGAGAAACAGAGGGGCTGAAACAGAGGGCGAGAAACAGAGGGGCTGAAACAGAGGGCGAGAAACAGAGGGGCTGAAACAGAGAGCCTGAAACAGAGTGGCTGAAACAGAGGGGCTGAAATAGAGGGTCTGAAAGAGAGGGGCTGAATCAGAGGGGCTGAAACAGAGGGGCTGAATCAGAGGGGCTGAAACAGAGGGGCTGAAACAGAGGGCGAGAAACAGAGAGGCTGAAACAGAGGGCGAGAAACAGAGGGGCTGAAACAGAGGGCGAGAAACAGAGGGGCTGAAACAGAGGGGCTGAAACAGAGGGGCTGAAACAGAGGGCGAGAAACAGAGGGGCTGAAACAGATGGCGAGAAACAGAGGGGCTGAAACAGAGGGCGAGAAACAGAGGGGCTGAAACAGAGGGCGAGAAACAGAGGGGCTGAAACAGAGGTGCTGAAACAGAGGGTGAGAAACAGAGGGGCTGAAACAGAGTGCGAGAAACAGAGGGGCTGAAACAGAGGGGCTGAAACAGAGGGGCTGATTCAGAGGGGCTGAAACAGAGGGGCTGAATCAGAGGGGCTGAAACAGAGGGCGAGAAACAGAGGGGCTGAAACAGAGGGCGAGAAACAGAGGAGCAGAAACAGAGGGCGAGAAACAGAGGGGCTGAAACAGAGGGGCTGAAACAGAGAGTGCGAAACAGAGGGGCTGAAACAGAGGGCGAGAAACAGAGGGGCTGAAACAGAGGGCGAGAAACAGAGGGGCTGAAACAGAGGGCAAGAAACAGAGGGGCTGAAACCGAGTGGATGAAACAGAAGGGCTGAAACAGAGGGGCTGAAACAGAGGGCGAGAAACAGAGGGGCTGAATCAGAGGGGCTGAATCAGAGGGGCTGAAACAGAGGGGCTGAATCAGAGGGGCTGAAACAGAAGGCGAGAAACAGAGGGGCTGAAACAGAGGGGCTGAAACAGAGGGGCTGAAACAGAGGGCGAGAAACAGAGGGGCTGAATCAGAGGGGCTGAAACAGAGGGCGAGAAACAGAGAGGCTGAAACAGAGGGCGAGAAACAGAGTGGCTGAAACAGAGGGCAAGAAACAGAGGGGCTGAAACAGAGGGCGAGAAACTGAGGGGCTGAAACAGAGGGGCTGAAACAGAGGGGCTGAAACAGTGGGCGAGAAACAGAGGGGCTGAATCAGAGGGGCTGAATCAGAGGGGCTGAAACAGAGGGCCTGAATCAGAGGGGCTGAAACAGAAGGCGAGAAACAGAGGGGCTGAAAGAGAGGGCCTGAATCAGAGGGGCTGAAACAGAAGGCGAGAAACAGAGGGGCTGAAACAGAGGGCGAGAAAGAGAGGGGCAGAAACAGAGGGCGAGAAACTGTGGGGCTGAAACAGAGGGGCTGAAACAGAGGGCAAGAAACAGAGGGGCTGAAACAGAGGGCGTGAAACAGAGGGTTCTGAAACAGAGGGGCTGAAGCAGAGGGGCTGTAACAGAGGGCAAGAAACAGAGGGGCTGAAACAAAGGGCGAGAAACAGAGGGGCTGAAACAGAGGGGCAGAAACAGAGGGGCTGAAACAGAGGGGCTGAATCGGAGGGGCTGAAACAGAGGGTCTGAGACAGAGGGGCTGAAACAGAGGGCGAGAAACAGAGGGGCTGAAACAGAGGGCGAGAAACAGAGGGGCTGAAACAGAGGGCAAGAAACAGAGGCGCTGAAACCGAGTGTCTGAAACAGAAGGGCTGAAACAGAGGGGCTGAAACAGAGGGCGAGAAACAGAGGGGCTGAATAAGTGGGGCTGAATCAGAGGGGCTGAAACAAAGGGGCTGAATCAGAGGGGCTGAAACAGAAGGCGAGAAACAGACGGGCTGAAACAGAGGGCGAGAAACAGAGGGGCAGAAACAGAGGGCGAGAAACAGAGGGGCTGAAACAGACGGGCTGAAACAGAGGGCAAGAAACAGAGGGGCTGAAACAGAGGGCGAGAAACAGAGGTGCTGAAACAGAGGGGCTGAAACAGAGGGGCTGAAACAGAGGGCGAGAAACAGAGGGGCTGAAACAAAGGGCGAGAAACAGAGGGGCTGAAACAGAGGGGCAGAAACAGAGGGGCTGAAACAGCGGGGCTGAATCGGAGGGGCTGAAACAGAGGGGCTGAAACAGAGGGGCTGAAACAGAGGGGCTGAAACAGAGGGGCTGAAACAGAGGGGCTGAAACACAGGGCGAGAAACAGAGGGGCTGAATCAGAGGGGCTGAATCAGAGGGGCTGAAACAGAGGGGCTGAAACAGAGGGCGAGAAACAGAGGGGCTGAATCAGAGGGGCTGAATCAGAGGGGCTGAAACAGAGGGCCTGAAACAGAGGGCGAGAAACTAAGGGACTGAATCAGAGGGGCTGAAACAGAGGGGCTGAAACAGAGGGGCTGAAACAGAGGGGCTGAAATAGAGGGGCGGAAACAGAGGCGCTGAAACAGAGGGCGAGAAACTAAGGTACTGAATCAGAGGGGCTGAAACAGAGAGGCTGAAACAGAGGGGCTGAAACAGACGGGCTGAAACAGAGAGCCTGAAACAGAGTGGCTGAAACAGAGGGGCTGAAATAGAGGGTCTGAAAGAGAGGGGCTGAATCAGAGGGGCTGAAACAGAGGGGCTGAATCAGAGGGGCTGAAACAGAGGGGCTGAAACAGAGGGCGAGAAACAGAGAGGCTGAAACAGAGGGCGAGAAACAGAGGGGCTGAAACAGAGGGCGAGAAACAGAGGGGCTGAAACAGAGGGGCTGAAACAGAGGGGCTGAAACAGAGGGCGAGAAACAGAGGGGCTGAAACAGATGGCGAGAAACAGAGGGGCTGAAACAGAGGGCGAGAAACAGAGGGGCTGAAACAGAGGGCGAGAAACAGAGGGGCTGAAACAGAGGTGCTGAAACAGAGGGTGAGAAACAGAGGGGCTGAAACAGAGTGCGAGAAACAGAGGGGCTGAAACAGAGGGGCTGAAACAGAGGGGCTGATTCAGAGGGGCTGAAACAGAGGGGCTGAATCAGAGGGGCTGAAACAGAGGGCGAGAAACAGAGGGGCTGAAACAGAGGGCGAGAAACAGAGGAGCAGAAACAGAGGGCGAGAAACAGAGGGGCTGAAACAGAGGGGCTGAAACAGAGAGTGCGAAACAGAGGGGCTGAAACAGAGGGCGAGAAACAGAGGGGCTGAAACAGAGGGCGAGAAACAGAGGGGCTGAAACAGAGGGCAAGAAACAGAGGGGCTGAAAACCGAGTGGATGGAACAGAAGGGCTGAAACAGAGGGGCTGAAACCGAGGGCGAGAAACAGAGGGGCTGAATCAGAGGGGCTGAATCAGAGGGGCTGAAACAGAGGGGCTGAATCAGAGGGGCTGAAACAGAAGGCGAGAAACAGAGGGGCTGAAACAGAGGGCGAGAAACAGAGGGGCTGAAACAGAGGGCGAGAAACAGAGGGGCTGAAACAGAGGGGCTGAAACAGAGGGGCTGAAACAGAGGGCAAGAAACAGAGGGGCTGAAACAGCGGGCGAGAAACAGAGGGGCTGAAACAGAGGGGCTGAAACAGAGGGGCTGAAACAGAGGGCTGAAACAGAGGGGCTGAAACAAAGGGCGAGAAACAGAGGGGCTGAAACAGAGAGGCAGAAACAGAGGGGCTGAAACAGAGGGGCTGAATCGGAGGGGCTGAAACAGAGGGGCTGAAACAGAGGGGCTGAAACAGAGGGCAAGAAACAGAGGGGCTGAAACAGAGGGGCTGAAACAGAGGGGCAGAAACAGAGGGCGAGAAACTGAGGGGCTGAAACAGCGGGGCTGAAACAGAGGGCGAGAAACAGAGGGGCTGAATCAGAGGGGCTGAATCAGAGGGGCTGAAACAGAGGGGCTGAAACAGAGGGCGAGAAACTAAGGGACTGAATCAGAGGGGCTGAAACAGAGGGGCTGAAACAGACGGGCTGAAACAGAGAGCCTGAAACAGAGGGGCTGAAACAGAGGGGCTGAAATAGAGGGGCTGAAACAGAGGGGCTGAATCAGAGGGGCTGAAACAGAGGGGCTGAATCAGAGGGGCTGAAACAGAGGACGAGAAACAGAGGGGCTGAAACAGAGGGGCTGAATCAGAGGGGCTGAAACAGAGGGGCTGAAACAGAAGGCGAGAAACAGAGAGGCTGAAACAGAGGGCGAGAAACAGAGGGGCTGAAACAGAGGGCAAGAAACAGAGGGGCTGAAACAGAGGGCGAGAAACAGAGGGGCTGAAACAGAGGGGCTGAAACAGAGGGGCTGAAACAGAGGGGCTGAAACAGAGGGCGAGGAAGAGAGGGGCTGAAACAGAGGGCGAGAAACAGAGGGGCTGAAACAGAGGGTGAGAAACAGAGGGCGAGAAACAGAGGGACTGAAACAGAGGGTCTGAAACAGAGGGGCTGAAACAGAGGGCGAGAAACAGAGGAGCTGAAACAGAGGGCGAGAAACAGAGGGGCTGAAACAGAGGGCGAGAAACAGAGGGGCTGAAACAGAGTGGCTGAAACAGTGGGGCTGAAACAGAGGGGCTGAAACAGAGGGCGAGAAATAAAGGGGCTGAAACGGAGGGCGAGAAACAGAGGGGATGAAACAGAGGGCGAGAATCAGAGGGGCTGAAACAGAGGGCGAGAAACAGAGGGGCTGAAACAGAGGGGCTGAAACAGAGGGCAAGAAATAGAGGGGCTGAAAAAGAGGGCGAGAAACAGAGGGGCTGAAACAGAGGGTGAGAAACAGAGGGGCTGAATCAGAGGGGCTGAAACAGATGCCGAGAATCAGAGGGGCTGAAACAGAGGGCGAGAAACAGAGGGGCTGAAACAGAGGGGCTGAAACAGAGGGTGAGATACAGAGGGGCTGAAACAGAGGGCGTTAAACAGAGGGGCTGAAACAGAGGGGCTGAAACAGAGGGGCTGAATCAGAGTGGCTGATTCAGAGGGTCTGAAACAGAGGGGCTGAATCAGAGGGGCGGAAAAAGAGGGCGAGAAACAGAGGGGCAGAAACAGAGGGCAAGAAACAGAGGGACTGAAACAGAGAGGCTGAAACAGAGAGCGCGAAACAGAGGGACTGAAACAGAGGGCGAGAAACAGAGGGGCTGAAACAGAGGGCGAGAAACAGAGGGGCTGAAACAGAGGGCGAGAAACAGACGGGCTGAAACAGAGGGCAAGAAACAGAGGGGCTGAAACAGAGTGGCTGAAACAGAGGGCGAGAAACAGAGGGGCTGAAAAAGTGGGGCTGAAACAAAGGGGCTGAAACAAAGCACCTGATACCGAGGGCGAGAAACAGAGGGGCAGAAACAGAGGGCGAGAAACAGAGGGGCTGAAATAGAGGGGCTGAAACAGACGGGCTGAAACAGTGGGGCTGAAACAGAGGGCGAGAAACAGAGAGGCTGAAACACATGGCGAGAAACAGAGGGGCTGAAACAGCGGGCGAGAAACAGAGGGGCTGAAACAGAGGGACTGAAACAGAGGGGCTGAAACAGAGGGGCTGAAACAGAGGGCGAGAAACAGAGTGGCTGAAACAGAGGGTGAGAAACAGAGTGGCTGAAACAGAGGGCGAGAAACAGAGGGGCTGAAACAGAGGGGCTGAAACAGAGGGGCGGAAACAGAGGGGCTGAAAAAGAGAGCGAGAAACAGAGGGGCTAAAACAGAGGGCCAGAAACAGAGTGGCTGAAACAGAGGGCGAGAAACAGAGGGGCTGAAACAGAGGGCAAGAAACAGAGGGGCTGAAACAGAGGGCGAGAAACAGAGGGGCTGAAACAGAGGGGCTGAAACAGAGGGGCGGAAACAGAGGGGCTGAAACAGAGAGCGAGAAACAGAGGGGCTGAAACAGAGGGGCGGAAACAGAGGGGCTGAAACAGAGGGCGAGAAACAGAGGGGCTGAAACAGAGGGGCTGAAACAGACGGGCTGAAACAGTGGGGCTGAAACAGAGGGCGAGAAACAGAGAGGCTGAAACACATGGCGAGAAACAGAGGGGCTGAAACAGCGGGCGAGAAACAGAGGGGCTGAAACAGAGGGACTGAAACAGAGGGGCTGAAACAGAGGGGCTGAAACAGAGGGCGAGAAACAGAGTGGCTGAAACAGAGGGTGAGAAACAGAGTGGCTGAAACAGAGGGCGAGAAACAGAGGGGCTGAAACAGAGGGGCTGAAACAGAGGGGCGGAAACAGAGGGGCTGAAAAAGAGAGCGAGAAACAGAGGGGCTAAAACAGAGGGCCAGAAACAGAGTGGCTGAAACAGAGGGCGAGAAACAGAGGGGCTGAAACAGAGGGCAAGAAACAGAGGGGCTGAAACAGAGGGCGAGAAACAGAGGGGCTGAAACAGAGGGGCTGAAACAGAGGGGCGGAAACAGAGGGGCTGAAACAGAGAGCGAGAAACAGAGGGGCTGAAACAGAGGGGCGGAAACAGAGGGGCTGAAACAGAGGGCGAGAAACAGAGGGGCTGAAACAGAGGGGCTGAAACAGAGGGGCTGAAACAGAGAGCGAGAAACAGAGGGGCTGAAACAGAGGGCGAGAATCAGAGGGGCTGAAACAGAGGGGCTGTAAAAGAGGGGCTGAAACAGAGGGCGAGAAACAGACGGGCTGAAACAGAGGGCGAGAAACAGAGGGGCTGAATCAGAGGGGCTGAAACAGAGGGCGAGAAACAGAGTGGCTGAAACAGAGGGTGAGAAACAGAGTGGCTGAAACAGAGGGCGAGAAACAGAGGGGCTGAAACAGAGGGGCTGAAACAGAGGGGCGGAAACAGAGGGGCTGAAAAAGAGAGCGAGAAACAGAGGGGCTAAAACAGAGGGCCAGAAACAGAGTGGCTGAAACAGAGGGCGAGAAACAGAGGGGCTGAAACAGAGGGCAAGAAACAGAGGGGCTGAAACAGAGGGCGAGAAACAGAGGGGCTGAAACAGAGGGGCTGAAACAGAGGGGCGGAAACAGAGGGGCTGAAACAGAGAGCGAGAAACAGAGGGGCTGAAACAGAGGGGCGGAAACAGAGGGGCTGAAACAGAGGGCGAGAAACAGAGGGGCTGAAACAGAGGGGCTGAAACAGACGGGCTGAAACAGTGGGGCTGAAACAGAGGGCGAGAAACAGAGAGGCTGAAACACATGGCGAGAAACAGAGGGGCTGAAACAGCGGGCGAGAAACAGAGGGGCTGAAACAGAGGGACTGAAACAGAGGGGCTGAAACAGAGGGGCTGAAACAGAGGGCGAGAAACAGAGTGGCTGAAACAGAGGGTGAGAAACAGAGTGGCTGAAACAGAGGGCGAGAAACAGAGGGGCTGAAACAGAGGGGCTGAAACAGAGGGGCGGAAACAGAGGGGCTGAAAAAGAGAGCGAGAAACAGAGGGGCTAAAACAGAGGGCCAGAAACAGAGTGGCTGAAACAGAGGGCGAGAAACAGAGGGGCTGAAACAGAGGGCAAGAAACAGAGGGGCTGAAACAGAGGGCGAGAAACAGAGGGGCTGAAACAGAGGGGCTGAAACAGAGGGGCGGAAACAGAGGGGCTGAAACAGAGAGCGAGAAACAGAGGGGCTGAAACAGAGGGGCGGAAACAGAGGGGCTGAAACAGAGGGCGAGAAACAGAGGGGCTGAAACAGAGGGGCTGAAACAGAGGGGCTGAAACAGAGAGCGAGAAACAGAGGGGCTGAAACAGAGGGCGAGAATCAGAGGGGCTGAAACAGAGGGGCTGTAAAAGAGGGGCTGAAACAGAGGGCGAGAAACAGACGGGCTGAAACAGAGGGCGAGAAACAGAGGGGCTGAATCAGAGGGGCTGAAACAGAGGGCGAGAAACAGAGGGGCTGAAACAGAGGGGCTGAAACAGAGGGGCTGAAACAGAGGGGCTGAATCAGAGGGGCTGAAACAGAGGGGCTGAAACAGAGGGGCTGAAACAGAGGGCAAGAAACAGAGGGGCTGAAACAGAGGGGCTGAAACAGAGGGGCAGAAACAGAGAGCGAGAAACTTTGGGGCTGAATCAGAGGGGCTGAATCAGAGGGGCTGAATCAGAGGGGCTGAATCAGAGGGGCTGAAACAGAGGGCCTGAAACAGAGGGCGAGAAACTAAGGGACTGAATCAGAGGGGCTGAAACAGAGGGGCTGAAACAGACGGGCTGAAACAGAGAGCCTGAAACAGAGGGGCTGAAATAGAGGGGCTGAAATAGAGGGGCTGAAACAGAGGGGCTGAAACAGAGGGCGAGAAACTAAGGTACTGAATCAGAGGGGCTGAAACAGAGGGCCTGAAACAGAGGGCGAGAAACTAAGGGACTGAATCAGAGGGGCTGAAACAGAGGGGCTGAAACAGACGGGCTGAAACAGAGAGCCTGAAACAGAGGGGCTGAAACAGAGGGGCTGAAATAGAGGGGCTGAAACAGAGGGGCTGAAACAGAGGGCGAGAAACAGAGGGGCTGAAACAGAGGGGCTGAAACAGAGGGGCTGAAACAGAGAGCGAGAAACAGAGGGGCTGAAACAGAGGGCGAGAATCAGAGGGGCTGAAACAGAGGGGCTGTAAAAGAGGGGCTGAAACAGAGGGCGAGAAACAGAGGGGCTGAAACAGAGGGCGAGAAACAGAGGGGCTGAATCAGAGGGGCTGAAACAGAGGGCGAGAAACAGAGGGGCTGAAACAGAGGGGCTGAAACAGAGGGGCTGAAACAGAGGGGCTGAATCAGAGGGGCTGAAACAGAGGGGCTGAAACAGAGGGGCTGAAACAGAGGGCAAGAAACAGAGGGGCTGAAACAGAGGGGCTGAAACAGAGGGGCAGAAACAGAGAGCGAGAAACTTTGGGGCTGAATCAGAGGGGCTGAATCAGAGGGGCTGAATCAGAGGGGCTGAATCAGAGGGGCTGAAACAGAGGGCCTGAAACAGAGGGCGAGAAACTAAGGGACTGAATCAGAGGGGCTGAAACAGAGGGGCTGAAACAGACGGGCTGAAACAGAGAGCCTGAAACAGAGGGGCTGAAACAGAGGGGCTGAAATAGAGGGGCTGAAACAGAGGGGCTGAAACAGAGGGCGAGAAACTAAGGTACTGAATCAGAGGGGCTGAAACAGAGGGGCTGAAACAGAGGGGCTGAAACAGACGGGCTGAAACAGAGAGCCTGAAACAGAGTGGCTGAAACAGAGGGGCTGAAATAGAGGGTCTGAAACAGAGGGGCTGAATCAGAGGGGCTGAAACAGAGGGGCTGAATCAGAGGGGCTGAAACAGAGGGGCTGAAACAGAGGGCGAGAAACAGAGAGGCTGAAACAGAGGGCGAGAAACAGAGGGGCTGAAACAGAGGGCGAGAAACAGAGGGGCTGAAACAGAGGGGCTGAAACAGAGGGGCTGAAACAGAGGGCGAGAAACAGAGGGGCTGAAACAGATGGCGAGAAACAGAGGGGCTGAAACAGAGGGCGAGAAACAGAGGGGCTGAATCAGAGGGGCTGAAACAGAGGGCGAGAAACAGAGGGGCTGAAACAGAGGGCGAGAAACAGAGGGGCTGAAACAGAGGTGCTGAAACAGAGGGTGAGAAACAGAGGGGCTGAAACAGAGGGCGAGAAACAGAGGGGCTGAAACAGAGGGGCTGAAACAGAGGGGCTGATTCAGAGGGGCTGAAACAGAGGGGCTGAATCAGAGGGGCTGAAACAGAGGGCGAGAAACAGAGGGGCTGAAACAGAGGGAGAGAAACAGAGGAGCAGAAACAGAGGGCGAGAAACAGAGGGGCTGAAACAGAGGGGCTGAAACAGAGAGTGCGAAACAGAGGGGCTGAAACAGAGAGCGAGAAACAGAGGGGCTGAAACAGAGGGCGAGAAACAGAGGGGCTGAAACAGAGGGCAAGAAACAGAGGGGCTGAAACCGCGTGGCTGAAACAGAAGGGCTGAAACAGAGGGGCTGAAACAGAGGGCGAGAAACAGAGGGGCTGAATCAGAGGGGCTGAAACAGAGGGGCTGAAACAGAGGGCGAGAAACAGAGGGGCAGAAACAGAGGGCGAGAAACAGTGGGGCTGAAACAGAGGGGCAGAAACAGAGGGGCTGAAACAGAGGGGCTGAATCGGAGGGGCTGAAACAGAGGGGCTGAAACAGAGGGGCTGAAACAGAGGGCAAGAAACAGAGGGGCTGAAACAGAGGGGCTGAAACAGAGGGGCAGAAACAGAGGGCGAGAAACAGAGGGGCTGAAACAGAGGGCGAGAAACAGAGGGCGAGAAACAGAGGGGCTGAATCAGAGGGGCTGAATCAGAGGGGCTGAAACAGAGGGGCTGAAACAGAGGGCGAGAAACGAAGGGACTGAATCAGAGGGGCTGAAACAGAGGGGCTGAAACAGACGGGCTGAAACAGAGAGCCTGAAACAGAGGGGCTGAAACAGAGGGGCTGAAATAGAGGGGCTGAAACAGAGGTGCTGAATCAGAGGGGCTGAAACAGAGGGGCTGAATCAGAGGGGCTGAAACAGAGGGCGAGAAACAGAGGGGCTGAAACAGAGGGGCTGAATCAGAAGGGCTGAAACAGAGGGGCTGAAACAGAGGGCGAGAAACAGAGAGGCTGAAACAGAGGGCGAGAAACAGAGGGGCTGAAACAGAGGGCAAGAAACAGAGGGGCTGAAACAGAGGGCGAGAAACAGAGGGGCTGAAACAGAGGGGCTGAAACAGAGGGGCTGAAACAGAGGGGCTGAAACAGAGGGCGAGAAACAGAGGGGCTGAAACAGAGGGCGAGAAACAGAGGGGCTGAAACAGAGGGCGAGAAACAGAGGGCGAGAAACAGAGGGACTGAAACAGAGGGGCTGAAACAGAGGGGCTGAATCAGAGGGGCTGAAACAGATGCCGAGAAACAGAGGGGCTGAAACAGAGGGCGAGAAACAGAGGGGTTGAAACAGAGGGGCTGAAACAGAGTGCGAGAAACTGAGGGGCTGAAACAGAGGGGCTGAAACAGAGGGCGAGAAACAGTGGGGCTGAAACAGAGGGGCTGAAACAGAGGGCGAGAAATAAAGGGGCTGAAACAGAGGGCGAGAAACAGAGGGGATGAAACAGAGGGCGAGAAACAGAGGGGCTGAATCAGAGGGGCTGAAACAGAGGGCGAGAAACAGAGGGGCTGAAACAGAGGGCGAGAAACAGAGGGGCTGAAACAGAGGTGCTGAAACAGAGGGTGAGAAAGAGAGGGGCTGAAACAGAGGGCGAGAAACAGAGGGGCTGAAACAGAGGGGCTGAAACAGAGGGGCTGATTCAGAGGGGCTGAAACAGAGGGGCTGAATCAGAGGGGCTGAAACAGAGGGCGAGAAACAGAGTGGCTGAAACAGAGGGAGAGAAACAGAGGAGCAGAAACAGAGGGCGAGAAACAGAGGGGCTGAAACAGAGGGGCTGAAACAGAGAGTGCGAAACAGAGGGGCTGAAACAGAGGGCGAGAAACAGAGGGGCTGAAACAGAGGGCGAAAAACAGAGGGGCTGAAACAGAGGGCAAGAAACAGAGGGGCTGAAACCGCGTGGCTGAAACAGAAGGGCTGAAACAGAGGGGCTGAAACAGAGGGCGAGAAACATAGGGGCTGAAACAGAGGGGCTGAAACAGAGGGGCTGAAACAGAGGGCGAGAAACAGAGGGGCTGAAACAAAGGGCGAGAAACAGAGGGGCTGAAACAGAGGGGCAGAAACAGAGGGGCTGAAACAGAGGGGCTGAATCGGAGGGGCTGAAACAGAGGGGCTGAAACAGAGGGGCTGAAACAGAGGGCAAGAAACAGAGGGGGTGAAACAGAGGGGCTGAAACAGAGGGACAGAAACAGAGGGCGAGAAACAGAGGGGCTGAAACAGAGGGCGAGAAACAGAGGGCGAGAAACAGAGGGGCTGAATCAGAGGGGCTGAATCAGAGGGGCTGAAACAGAGGGTGAGAAACAGAGGGCGAGAAACGAAGGGACTGAATCAGAGGGACTGAAACAGAGGGGCTGAAATAGAGGGGCTGAAACAGAGGGGCTGAATCAGAGCGGCTGAAACAGAGGGGGTGAATCAGAGGGGCTGAAACAGAGGGCGAGAAACAGAGGGGCTGAAACAGAGGGGCTGAATCAGAAGGGCTGAAACAGAGGGGCTGAAACAGAGGGCGAGAAACAGAGAGGCTGAAACAGAGGGCGAGATACAGAGGGGCTGAAACAGAGGGCAAGAAACAGAGGGGCTGAAACAGAGGGCGAGAAACAGAGGGGCTGAAACAGAGGGGCTGAAACAGAGGGGCTGAAACAGAGGGGCTGAAACAGAGGGCGAGAAACAGAGGGGCTGAAACAGAGGGCGAGAAACAGAGGGGCTGAAACAGAGGGCGAGAAACAGAGGGCGAGAAACAGAGGGACTGAAACAGAGGGGCTGAAACAGAGGGGCTGAATCTTAGGGGCTGAAACAGATGCCGAGAAACAGAGGGGCTGAAACAGAGGGCGAGAAACAGAGGGGTTGAAACAGAGGGGCTGAAACAGAGTGCGAGAAACAGAGGGGCTGAAACAGAGGGGCTCAAAACAGAGGGCGAGAAACAGTGGGGCTGAAACAGAGGGGCTGAAACAGAGGGCGAGAAATAAAGGGGCTGAAACAGAGGGCGAGAAACAGAGGGGATGAAACAGAGGGCGAGAATCAGAGGGGCTGAAACAGAGGACGAGAAACAGAGGGGCTGAAACAGAGGGGCTGAAACAGAGGGTCGAAACAGAGGGCAAGAAATAGAGGGGCTGAAAAAGAGGGCGAGAAACAGAGGGGCTGAAACAGAGGGTGAGAAACAGAGGGGCTGAATCAGAGGGGCTGAAACAGATGCCGAGAAACAGAGGGGCTGAAACAGAGGGCGAGAAACAGAGTGGTTGAAACAGAGGGGCTGAAACAGAGGGTGAGAAACAGAGGGGCTGAAACAGAGGGCGAGAAACAGAGGGGCTGAAACAGAGGGGCTGAAACAGAGGGGCTGAAACAGAGGGGCTGAATCAGAGGGGCGGAAAAAGAGGGCGAGAAACAGAGGGGCAGAAACAGAGGGCAAGAAACAGAGGGACTGAAACAGAGGGGCTGAAACAGAGAGCGCGAAACAGAGGGGCTGAAACAGAGGGGGAGAAACAGAGGGGCTGAAACAGAGGGCGAGAAACAGAGGGGCTGAAACAGAGGGCGAGAAACAGAGGGGCTGAAACAGAGGGCAAGAAACAGAGGGGCTGAAACAGAGTGGCTGAAACAGAGGGCGAGAAACAGAGGGGCTGAATCAGACAGGCTGAATCAGATCGGCTGAAACAGAGGTGCAGAAACTGAGGGCGAGAAACAGAGTGGCTGAAATAGAGGGCGAGAAACAGAGGGCGAGAAACAGAGGGGCTGAAAAAGTGGGGCTGAAACAAAGGGGCTGAAACAAAGCGCCTGATACAGAGGGCGAGAAACAGAGGGGCTGAAACAGAGGGCGAGAAACAGAGGGGCTGAAACAGAGGGGCTGAAACAGACGGTCTGAAACAGTGGGGCTGAAACAGAGGGCGAGAAACAGAGAGGCTGAAACACAGGGCGAGAAACAGAGGGGCTGAAACAGAGGGCGAGAAACAGAGGGGCTGAAACAGAGGGACTGAAACAGAGGGGCTGAAACAGAGGGACTGAAACAGAGGGCGAGAAACAGAGTGGCTGAAACAGAGGGCGAGAAACAGAGTGGCTGAAACAGAGGGCGAGAAACAGAGCGGCTGAAACAGAGGGGCTGAAACAGAGGGGCGGAAACAGAGGGGCTGAAACAGAGAGCGAGAAACAGAGGGGCTGAATCAGAGGGCCAGAAACAGAGTGGCTGAAACAGAGGGCGAGAAACAGAGGGGCTGAAACAGAGGGCAAGAAACAGAGGGGCTGAAACAGAGGGCGAGAAACAGAGGGGCTGAAACAGAGGGGCTGAAACAGAGGGGCGGAAACAGAGGGGCTGAAACAGAGAGCGAGAAACAGAGGGGCTGAAACAGAGGGGCGGAAACAGAGGGGCTGAAACAGAGGGCGAGAAACATAGTGGCTGAAACAAAGGGGCTGAAACAGTGGGGCTAAAATAGAGGGGCTGAAACAGAGGGCGAGAAATAGAGGGGCTGAAACAGAGGGCGAGAAACCGAGGGGCTGAAACAGAGGGCGAGAAACAGAGGTGCTGAAACAGAGGGCGAGAAACAGAGGGGCTGAAACAGAGGGGCTGAAACAGAGGGACTGAAACAGAGGGCGAGAAACAGAGGGGCTGAAACAGAGGGCGAGAAACAGAGGGGCTGAAACAGAGGGCAAGAAACAGAGGGGCTGAAACAGAGGGCGAGAAACAGAGGGGCTGATACAGAGGGGCTGAAACAGAGGGGCGGAAACAGAGGGGCTGAAACAGAGAGCGAGAAACAGAGGGGCTGAAACAGAGGGGCGGAAACAGAGGGGCTGAAACAGAGGGCGAGAAACATAGTGGCTGAAACAAAGGGGCTGAAACAGTGGGGCTAAAATAGAGGGGCTGAAACAGAGGGCGAGAAATAGAGGGGCTGAAACAGAGGGCGAGAAACCGAGGGGCTGAAACAGAGGGCGAGAAACAGAGGGGCTGAAACAGAGGGCGAGAAACAGAGGGGCTGAAACAGAGGGGCTGAAACAGAGGGGCTGAAACAGAGGGCGAGAAACAGAGGGGCTGAAACAGAGGGCGAGAAACAGAGGGGCTGAAACAGAGGGCGAGAAACAGAGGGGCTGAAACAGAGGGGCTGAAACAGAGGGGCTGAAACAGAGGGCGAGAAACAGAGGGGCTGAAACAGAGGGCGAGAAACAGAGGGGCTGAATCAGAGGGGCTGAAACAGAGGGCGAGAAACAGGGGGGCTGAAACAGAGTGGCTGAAACAGAGGGGCTGAAACAGAGGGGCTGAAACAGAGGGCAAGAAACAGAGAGGCTGAAACAGAGGGCGAGAAACAGAGTGGCTGAAACAGAGGGCAAGAAACAGAGGGGCTGAAACAGAGGGCGAGAAACAGAGGGGCTGAAACAGAGGGGCTGAAACAGAGGGGCTGAAACAGAGAGCGAGAAACAGAGGGGCTGAAACAGAGGGCCAGAAACAGAGGGCGAGAAACAGAGGGACTGAAACAGTGGGGCTGAAACAGAGGGGCTGATACAGAGGGCGAGAAACAGAGCGGCTGAAACAGAGGGCGAGAAACAGAGGGGCTGAAACAAAGGTGCTGAAACAGTGGGGCTAAAACAGAGGGGCTGAAACAGAGGGCGAGAAATAGAGGGGTTGAAACAGAGGGCGAGAAACAGAGGGGCTGAAACAGAGGGCGAGAAAGAGAGGGGCTGAAACAGAAGGCGAGAAACAGAGGGGCTGAAACAGAGGGGCTGAAACAGAGGGCGAGAAACAGAGGGGCTGAAACGGGGGCGAGAAACAGAGGGGCTGAAACAGAGGGCGAGAAACAGAGGGGCTGAATCAGAGGGGCTGAAACAGAGGGAGAGAAACAGAGGGGCTGAAACAGAGAGCGAGAAACAGAGGGGCTGAAACAGAGGCTCTGAAACAGAGGGTGAGAAACAGAGTGGCTGAAACAGAGGGCGAGAAACAGAGGGGCTGAAACAGAGGGGCTGAAACAGAGGGGCTGAATCAGAGGGGCTGATTCAGAGGGGCTGAAACAGAGGGGCTTAATCAGTGGGGCTGAAACAGAGGGCGAGAAACAGAGGGGCAGAAACAGAGGGCGAGAAACAGAGGAGCTGAAACAGAGGGGCTGAAACAGGGAGCGCGAAACAGAGGGGTTGAAACATATGGCGAGAAACAGAGGGACTGAAACAGAGGTCGAGAAACAGAGGGGCTGAAACAAAGGGCAAGAAACAGAGGGGTGAAACAGAGTGGCTGAAACAGAAGGGCTGAAACAGAGGGGCTGAAACAGAGGGCGAGAAACAGAGGGGCTGAATCAGAGGGGCTGAATCAGAAGGGCTGAAGCAGAGGGGCTGAATCAGAGGGGCTGAAACAGAAGGCGAGAAACAGAGGGGCTGAAACAGAGGGCGAGAAACTGAGGGGCAGAAACAGAGTGCGAGAAACAGAGGGGCTGAAACAGAGGGGCTGAAACAGAGGGCGAGAAACAGAGGGGCTGAAACAGAGGGCGAGAAACAGAGGGGCAGAAACTGAGGGCGAGAAACAGAGGGGCTGAAACAGAGGGGCTGAAACAGAGGGGCTGAATCAGAGGGGCTGAAGCAGAGGGGCTGAAACAGAGGGCGAAAAACAGAGGGGCTGAAACAGAGGGCGAGAAACAGAGCGGCTGAAACAGAGGGGCAGAAACAGAGGGGCTGAAACAGAGGGGCTGAAACAGAGGGCGAGAAACAGAGGGGCTGAAACAGAGGTGCTGAAACAGAGGGTGAGAAACAGAGGGGCTGAAACAGAGTGCGAGAAACAGAGGGGCTGAAACAGAGGGGCTGAAACAGAGGGGCTGATTCAGAGGGGCTGAAACAGAGGGGCTGAATCAGAGGGGCTGAAACAGAGGGCGAGAAACAGAGGGGCTGAAACAGAGGGCGAGAAACAGAGGAGCAGAAACAGAGGGCGAGAAACAGAGGGGCTGAAACAGAGGGGCTGAAACAGAGAGTGCGAAACAGAGGGGCTGAAACAGAGGGCGAGAAACAGAGGGGCTGAAACAGAGGGGGAGAAACAGAGGGGCTGAAACAGAGGGCAAGAAACAGAGGGGCTGAAACCGAGTGGATGAAACAGAAGGGCTGAAACAGAGGGGCTGAAACAGAGGGCGAGAAACAGAGGGGCTGAATCAGAGGGGCTGAATCAGAGGGGCTGAAACAGAGGGGCTGAATCAGAGGGGCTGAAACAGAAGGCGAGAAACAGAGGGGCTGAAACAGAGGGGCTGAAACAGAGGGGCTGAAACAGAGGGCGAGAAACAGAGGGGCTGAATCAGAGGGGCTGAAACAGAGGGCGAGAAACAGAGAGGCTGAAACAGAGGGCGAGAAACAGAGTGGCTGAAACAGAGGGCAAGAAACAGAGGGGCTGAAACAGAGGGCGAGAAACTGAGGGGCTGAAACAGAGGGGCTGAAACAGAGGGGCTGAAACAGTGGGCGAGAAACAGAGGGGCTGAATCAGAGGGGCTGAATCAGAGGGGCTGAAACAGAGGGCCTGAATCAGAGGGGCTGAAACAGAAGGCGAGAAACAGAGGGGCTGAAAGAGAGGGCCTGAATCAGAGGGGCTGAAACAGAAGGCGAGAAACAGAGGGGCTGAAACAGAGGGCGAGAAAGAGAGGGGCAGAAACAGAGGGCGAGAAACAGTGGGGCTGAAACAGAGGGGCTGAAACAGAGGGCAAGAAACAGAGGGGCTGAAACAGAGGGCGTGAAACAGAGGGTTCTGAAACAGAGGGGCTGAAGCAGAGGGGCTGTAACAGAGGGCAAGAAACATAGGGGCTGAAACAAAGGGCGAGAAACAGAGGGGCTGAAACAGAGGGGCAGAAACAGAGGGGCTGAAACAGAGGGGCTGAATCGGAGGGGCTGAAACAGAGGGTCTGAGACAGAGGGGCTGAAACAGAGGGCGAGAAACAGAGGGGCTGAAACAGAGGGCGAGAAACAGAGGGGCTGAAACAGAGGGCAAGAAACAGAGGCGCTGAATAAGTGGGGCTGAATCAGAGGGGCTGAAACAAAGGGGCTGAATCAGAGGGGCTGAAACAGAAGGCGAGAAACAGACGGGCTGAAACAGAGGGCGAGAAACAGAGGGGCAGAAACAGAGGGCGAGAAACAGAGGGGCTGAAACAGACGGGCTGAAACAGAGGGCAAGAAACAGAGGGGCTGAAACAGAGGGCGAGAAACAGAGGTGCTGAAACAGAGGGGCTGAAACAGAGGGGCTGAAACAGAGGGCGAGAAACAGAGGGGCTGAAACAAAGGGCAAGAAACAGAGGGGCTGAAACAGAGGGGCAGAAACAGAGGGGCTGAAACAGCGGGGCTGAATCGGAGGGGCTGAAACCGAGGGGCTGAAACAGAGAGGCTGAAACAGAGGGCAAGAAACAGAGGGGCTGAAACAGAGGGGCTGAAACAGAGGGGCTGAAACACAGGGCGATAAACAGAGGGGCTGAATCAGAGGGGCTGAATCAGAGGGGCTGAAACAGAGGGGCTGAAACAGAGGGCGAGAAACAGAGGGGCTGAATCAGAGGGGCTGAATCAGAGGGGCTGAAACAGAGGGCCTGAAACAGAGGGCGAGAAACTAAGGGACTGAATCAGAGGGGCTGAAACAGAGGGGCTGAAACAGAGGGGCTGAAACAGAGGGGCTGAAATAGAGGGGCGGAAACAGAGGCGCTGAAACAGAGGGCGAGAAACTAAGGTACTGAATCAGAGGGGCTGAAACAGAGAGGCTGAAACAGAGGGGCTGAAACAGACGGGCTGAAACAGAGAGCCTGAAACAGAGTGGCTGAAACAGAGGGGCTGAAATAGAGGGTCTGAAAGAGAGGGGCTGAATCAGAGGGGCTGAAACAGAGGGGCTGAATCAGAGGGGCTGAAACAGAGGGGCTGAAACAGAGGGCGAGAAACAGAGAGGCTGAAACAGAGGGCGAGAAACAGAGGGGCTGAAACAGAGGGCGAGAAACAGAGGGGCTGAAACAGAGGGGCTGAAACAGAGGGGCTGAAACAGAGGGCGAGAAACAGAGGGGCTGAAACAGATGGCGAGAAACAGAGGGGCTGAAACAGAGGGCGAGAAACAGAGGGGCTGAAACAGAGGGCGAGAAACAGAGGGGCTGAAACAGAGGTGCTGAAACAGAGGGTGAGAAACAGAGGGGCTGAAACAGAGTGCGAGAAACAGAGGGGCTGAAACAGAGGGGCTGAAACAGAGGGGCTGATTCAGAGGGGCTGAAACAGAGGGGCTGAATCAGAGGGGCTGAAACAGAGGGCGAGAAACAGAGGGGCTGAAACAGAGGGCGAGAAACAGAGGAGCAGAAACAGAGGGCGAGAAACAGAGGGGCTGAAACAGAGGGGCTGAAACAGAGAGTGCGAAACAGAGGGGCTGAAACAGAGGGCGAGAAACAGAGGGGCTGAAACAGAGGGCGAGAAACAGAGGAGCAGAAACAGAGGGCGAGAAACAGAGGGGCTGAAACAGAGGGGCTGAAACAGAGGGGCTGAAACAGAGGGGCTGAAACAGAGGGCGAGAAACAGAGGGGCTGAAACAGATGGCGAGAAACAGAGGGGCTGAAACAGAGGGCGAGAAACAGAGGGGCTGAAACAGAGGGCGAGAAACAGAGGGGCTGAAACAGAGGTGCTGAAACAGAGGGTGAGAAACAGAGGGGCTGAAACAGAGGGCGAGAAACAGAGGTGCTGAAACAGAGGGGCTGAAACAGAGGGGCTGAAACAGAGGGCGAGAAACAGAGGGGCTGAAACAAAGGGCAAGAAACAGAGGGGCTGAAACAGAGGGGCAGAAACAGAGGGGCTGAAACAGCGGGGCTGAATCGGAGGGGCTGAAACAGAGGGGCTGAAACAGAGGGGCTGAAACAGAGGGCAAGAAACAGAGGGGCTGAAACAGAGGGGCTGAAACAGAGGGGCTGAAACACAGGGCGAGAAACAGAGGGGCTGAATCAGAGGGGCTGAATCAGAGGGGCTGAAACAGAGGGGCTGAAACAGAGGGCGAGAAACAGAGGGGCTGAATCAGAGGGGCTGAATCAGAGGGGCTGAAACAGAGGGCCTGAAACAGAGGGCGAGAAACTAAGGGACTGAATCAGAGGGGCTGAAACAGAGGGGCTGAAACAGAGGGGCTGAAACAGAGGGGCTGAAATAGAGGGGCGGAAACAGAGGCGCTGAAACAGAGGGCGAGAAACTAAGGTACTGAATCAGAGGGGCTGAAACAGAGAGGCTGAAACAGAGGGGCTGAAACAGACGGGCTGAAACAGAGAGCCTGAAACAGAGTGGCTGAAACAGAGGGGTTGAAATAGAGGGTCTGAAAGAGAGGGGCTGAATCAGAGGGGCTGAAACAGAGGGGCTGAATCAGAGGGGCTGAAACAGAGGGGCTGAAACAGAGGGCGAGAAACAGAGAGGCTGAAACAGAGGGCGAGAAACAGAGGGGCTGAAACAGAGGGCGAGAAACAGAGGGGCTGAAACAGAGGGGCTGAAACAGAGGGGCTGAAACAGAGGGCGAGAAACAGAGGGGCTGAAACAGATGGCGAGAAACAGAGGGGCTGAAACAGAGGGCGAGAAACAGAGGGGCTGAAACAGAGGGCGAGAAACAGAGGGGCTGAAACAGAGGTGCTGAAACAGAGGGTGAGAAACAGAGGGGCTGAAACAGAGTGCGAGAAACAGAGGGGCTGAAACAGAGGGGCTGAAACAGAGGGGCTGATTCAGAGGGGCTGAAACAGAGGGGCTGAATCAGAGGGGCTGAAACAGAGGGCGAGAAACAGAGGGGCTGAAACAGAGGGCGAGAAACAGAGGAGCAGAAACAGAGGGCGAGAAACAGAGGGGCTGAAACAGAGGGGCTGAAACAGAGAGTGCGAAACAGAGGGGCTGAAACAGAGGGCGAGAAACAGAGGGGCTGAAACAGAGGGCGAGAAACAGAGGGGCTGAAACAGAGGGCAAGAAACAGAGGGGCTGAAACCGAGTGGATGGAACAGAAGGGCTGAAACAGAGGGGCTGAAACCGAGGGCGAGAAACAGAGGGGCTGAATCAGAGGGGCTGAATCAGAGGGGCTGAAACAGAGGGGCTGAATCAGAGGGGCTGAAACAGAAGGCGAGAAACAGAGGGGCTGAAACAGAGGGCGAGAAACAGAGGGGCTGAAACAGAGGGCGAGAAACAGAGGGGCTGAAACAGAGGGGCTGAAACAGAGGGGCTGAAACAGAGGGCAAGAAACAGAGGGGCTGAAACAGCGGGCGAGAAACAGAGGGGCTGAAACAGAGGGGCTGAAACAGAGGGGCTGAAACAGAGGGCTGAAACAGAGGGGCTGAAACAAAGGGCGAGAAACAGAGGGGCTGAAACAGAGAGGCAGAAACAGAGGGGCTGAAACAGAGGGGCTGAATCGGAGGGGCTGAAACAGAGGGGCTGAAACAGAGGGGCTGAAACAGAGGGCAAGAAACAGAGGGGCTGAAACAGAGGGGCTGAAACAGAGGGGCAGAAACAAAGGGCGAGAAACTGAGGGGCTGAAACAGCGGGGCTGAAACAGAGGGCGAGAAACAGAGGGGCTGAATCAGAGGGGCTGAATCAGAGGGGCTGAAACAGAGGGGCTGAAACAGAGGGCGAGAAACTAAGGGACTGAATCAGAGGGGCTGAAACAGAGGGGCTGAAACAGACGGGCTGAAACAGAGAGCCTGAAACAGAGGGGCTGAAACAGAGGGGCTGAAATAGAGGGGCTGAAACAGAGGGGCTGAATCAGAGGGGCTGAAACAGAGGGGCTGAATCAGAGGGGCTGAAACAGAGGACGAGAAACAGAGGGGCTGAAACAGAGGGGCTGAATCAGAGGGGCTGAAACAGAGGGGCTGAAACAGAAGTCGAGAAACAGAGAGGCTGAAACAGAGGGCGAGAAACAGAGGGGCTGAAACAGAGGGCAAGAAACAGAGGGGCTGAAACAGAGGGCGAGAAACAGAGGGGCTGAAACAGTTGGGCTGAAACAGAGGGGCTGAAACAGAGGGGCTGAAACAGAGGGCGAGGAAGAGAGGGGCTGAAACAGAGGGCGAGAAACAGAGGGGCTGAAACAGAGGGTGAGAAACAGAGGGCGAGAAACAGAGGGACTGAAACAGAGGGTCTGAAACAGAGGGGCTGAAACAGAGGGCGAGAAACAGAGGAGCTGAAACAGAGGGCGAGAAACAGAGGGGCTGAAACAGAGGGCGAGAAACAGAGGGGCTGAAACAGAGTGGCTGAAACAGTGGGGCTGAAACAGAGGGGCTGAAACAGAGGGCGAGAAATAAAGGGGCTGAAACAGAGGGCGAGAAACAGAGGGGATGAAACAGAGGGCGAGAATCAGAGGGGCTGAAACAGAGGGCGAGAAACAGAGGGGCTGAAACAGAGGGGCTGAAACAGAGGGCAAGAAATAGAGGGGCTGAAAAAGAGGGCGAGAAACAGAGGGGCTGAAACAGAGGCTGAGAAACAGAGGGGCTGAATCAGAGGGGCTGAAACAGATGCCGAGAATCAGAGGGGCTGAAACAGAGGGCGAGAAACAGAGGGGCTGAAACAGAGGGGCTGAAACAGAGGGTGAGATACAGAGGGGCTGAAACAGAGGGCGTTAAACAGAGGGGCTGAAACAGAGGGGCTGAAACAGAGGGGCTGAATCAGAGTGGCTGATTCAGAGGGTCTGAAACAGAGGGGCTGAATCAGAGGGGCGGAAAAAGAGGGCGAGAAACAGAGGGGCAGAAACAGAGGGCAAGAAACAGAGGGACTGAAACAGAGAGGCTGAAACAGAGAGCGCGAAACAGAGGGACTGAAACAGAGGGCGAGAAACAGAGGGGCTGAAACAGAGGGCGAGAAACAGAGGGGCTGAAACAGAGGGCGAGAAACAGACGGGCTGAAACAGAGGGCAAGAAACAGAGGGGCTGAAACAGAGTGGCTGAAACAGAGGGCGAGAAACAGAGGGGCTGAAAAAGTGGGGCTGAAACAAAGGGGCTGAAACAAAGCACCTGATACCGAGGGCGAGAAACAGAGGGGCAGAAACAGAGGGGCTGAAACAGACGGGCTGAAACAGTGGGGCTGAAACAGAGGGCGAGAAACAGAGAGGCTGAAACACATGGCGAGAAACAGAGGGGCTGAAACAGAGGGCGAGAAACAGAGGGGCTGAAACAGAGGGACTGAAACAGAGGGGCTGAAACAGAGGGGCTGAAACAGAGGGCGAGAAACAGAGGGCGAGAAACAGAGGGGCTGAAACAGAGGGGCTGAAACAGAGGGGCTGAAACAGAGGGGCTGAAACAGAGGGCGAGGAAGAGAGGGGCTGAAACAGAGGGCGAGAAACAGAGGGGCTGAAACAGAGGGTGAGAAACAGAGGGCGAGAAACAGAGTGGCTGAAACAGAGGGCGAGAAACAGAGGGGCTGAAACAGAGGGCAAGAAACAGAGGGGCTGAAACAGAGGGCGAGAAACAGAAGGGCTGAAACAGA
The DNA here is from genome assembly GCF_047496795.1 of Chiloscyllium punctatum. Classification (NCBI taxonomy): domain Eukaryota; kingdom Metazoa; phylum Chordata; class Chondrichthyes; order Orectolobiformes; family Hemiscylliidae; genus Chiloscyllium; species Chiloscyllium punctatum. Next base: position 338,318 of record NC_092779.1, on the reverse strand, counting down.
GGGGCTGAAACAGAGGGGCGGAAACAGAGGGGCTGAAACAGAGAGCGAGAAACAGAGGGGCTGAAACAGAGGGGCGGAAACAGAGGGGCTGAAACAGAGGGCGAGAAACAGAGGGGCTGAAACAGAGGGGCTGAAACAGAGGGGCTGAAACAGAGAGCGAGAAACAGAGGGGCTGAAACAGAGGGCGAGAATCAGAGGGGCTGAAACAGAGGGGCTGTAAAAGAGGGGCTGAAACAGAGGGCGAGAAACAGAGGGGCTGAAACAGAGGGCGAGAAACAGAGGGGCTGAATCAGAGGGGCTGAAACAGAGGGCGAGAAACAGAGGGGCTGAAACAGAGGGGCTGAAACAGAGGGGCTGAAACAGAGGGGCTGAATCAGAGGGGCTGAAACAGAGGGGCTGAAACAGAGGGGCTGAAACAGAGGGCAAGAAACAGAGGGGCTGAAACAGAGGGGCTGAAACAGAGGGGCAGAAACAGAGAGCGAGAAACTTTGGGGCTGAATCAGAGGGGCTGAATCAGAGGGGCTGAATCAGAGGGGCTGAATCAGAGGGGCTGAAACAGAGGGCCTGAAACAGAGGGCGAGAAACTAAGGGACTGAATCAGAGGGGCTGAAACAGAGGGGCTGAAACAGACGGGCTGAAACAGAGAGCCTGAAACAGAGGGGCTGAAACAGAGGGACTGAAATAGAGGGGCTGAAACAGAGGGGCTGAAACAGAGGGCGAGAAACTAAGGTACTGAATCAGAGGGGCTGAAACAGAGGGGCTGAAACAGAGGGGCTGAAACAGACGGGCTGAAACAGAGAGCCTGAAACAGAGTGGCTGAAACAGAGGGGCTGAAATAGAGGGTCTGAAACAGAGGGGCTGAATCAGAGGGGCTGAAACAGAGGGGCTGAATCAGAGGGGCTGAAACAGAGGGGCTGAAACAGAGGGCGAGAAACAGAGAGGCTGAAACAGAGGGCGAGAAACAGAGGGGCTGAAACAGAGGGCGAGAAACAGAGGGGCTGAAACAGAGGGGCTGAAACAGAGGGGCTGAAACAGAGGGCGAGAAACAGAGGGGCTGAAACAGATGGCGAGAAACAGAGGGGCTGAAACAGAGGGCGAGAAACAGAGGGGCTGAATCAGAGGGGCTGAAACAGAGGGCGAGAAACAGAGGGGCTGAAACAGAGGGCGAGAAACAGAGGGGCTGAAACAGAGGTGCTGAAACAGAGGGTGAGAAACAGAGGGGCTGAAACAGAGGGCGAGAAACAGAGGGGCTGAAACAGAGGGGCTGAAACAGAGGGGCTGATTCAGAGGGGCTGAAACAGAGGGGCTGAATCAGAGGGGCTGAAACAGAGGGCGAGAAACAGAGGGGCTGAAACAGAGGGAGCGAAACAGAGGAGCAGAAACAGAGGGCGAGAAACAGAGGGGCTGAAACAGAGGGGCTGAAACAGAGAGTGCGAAACAGAGGGGCTGAAACAGAGAGCGAGAAACAGAGGGGCTGAAACAGAGGGCGAGAAACAGAGGGGCTGAAACAGAGGGCAAGAAACAGAGGGGCTGAAACCGCGTGGCTGAAACAGAAGGGCTGAAACAGAGGGGCTGAAACAGAGGGCGAGAAACAGAGGGGCTGAATCAGAGGGGCTGAAACAGAGGGGCTGAAACAGAGGGCGAGAAACAGAGGGGCAGAAACAGAGGGCGAGAAACAGTGGGGCTGAAACAGAGGGGCAGAAACAGAGGGGCTGAAACAGAGGGGCTGAATCGGAGGGGCTGAAACAGAGGGGCTGAAACAGAGGGGCTGAAACAGAGGGCAAGAAACAGAGGGGCTGAAACAGAGGGGCTGAAACAGAGGGGCAGAAACAGAGGGCGAGAAACAGAGGGGCTGAAACAGAGGGCGAGAAACAGAGGGCGAGAAACAGAGGGGCTGAATCAGAGGGGCTGAATCAGAGGGGCTGAAACAGAGGGGCTGAAACAGAGGGCGAGAAACGAAGGGACTGAATCAGAGGGGCTGAAACAGAGGGGCTGAAACAGACGGGCTGAAACAGAGAGCCTGAAACAGAGGGGCTGAAACAGAGGGGCTGAAATAGAGGGGCTGAAACAGAGGGGCTGAATCAGAGGGGCTGAAACAGAGGGGCTGAATCAGAGGGGCTGAAACAGAGGGCGAGAAACAGAGGGGCTGAAACAGAGGGGCTGAATCAGAAGGGCTGAAACAGAGGGGCTGAAACAGAGGGCGAGAAACAGAGAGGCTGAAACAGAGGGCGAGAAACAGAGGGGCTGAAACAGAGGGCAAGAAACAGAGGGGCTGAAACAGAGGGCGAGAAACAGAGGGGCTGAAACAGAGGGGCTGAAACAGAGGGGCTGAAACAGAGGGGCTGAAACAGAGGGCGAGAAACAGAGGGGCTGAAACAGAGGGCGAGAAACAGAGGGGCTGAAACAGAGGGCGAGAAACAGAGGGCGAGAAACAGAGGGACTGAAACAGAGGGGCTGAAACAGAGGGGCTGAATCAGAGGGGCTGAAACAGATGCCGAGAAACAGAGGGGCTGAAACAGAGGGCGAGAAACAGAGGGGTTGAAACAGAGGGGCTGAAACAGACTGCGAGAAACTGAGGGGCTGAAACAGAGGGGCTGAAACAGAGGGCGAGAAACAGTGGGGCTGAAACAGAGGGGCTGAAACAGAGGGCGAGAAATAAAGGGGCTGAAACAGAGGGCGAGAAACAGAGGGGATGAAACAGAGGGCGAGAAACAGAGGGGCTGAATCAGAGGGGCTGAAACAGAGGGCGAGAAACAGAGGGGCTGAAACAGAGGGCGAGAAACAGAGGGGCTGAAACAGAGGTGCTGAAACAGAGGGTGAGAAAGAGAGGGGCTGAAACAGAGGGCGAGAAACAGAGGGGCTGAAACAGAGGGGCTGAAACAGAGGGGCTGATTCAGAGGGGCTGAAACAGAGGGGCTGAATCAGAGGGGCTGAAACAGAGGGCGAGAAACAGAGGGGCTGAAACAGAGGGAGAGAAACAGAGGAGCAGAAACAGAGGGCGAGAAACAGAGGGGCTGAAACAGAGGGGCTGAAACAGAGAGTGCGAAACAGAGGGGCTGAAACAGAGGGCGAGAAACAGAGGGGCTGAAACAGAGGGCGAAAAACAGAGGGGCTGAAACAGAGGGCAAGAAACAGAGGGGCTGAAACCGCGTGGCTGAAACAGAAGGGCTGAAACAGAGGGGCTGAAACAGAGGGCGAGAAACATAGGGGCTGAAACAGAGGGGCTGAAACAGAGGGGCTGAAACAGAGGGCGAGAAACAGAGGGGCTGAAACAAAGGGCGAGAAACAGAGGGGCTGAAACAGAGGGGCAGAAACAGAGGGGCTGAAACAGAGGGGCTGAATCGGAGGGGCTGAAACAGAGGGGCTGAAACAGAGGGGCTGAAACAGAGGGCAAGAAACAGAGGGGCTGAAACAGAGGGGCTGAAACAGAGGGGCAGAAACAGAGGGCGAGAAACAGAGGGGCTGAAACAGAGGGCGAGAAACAGAGGGCGAGAAACAGAGGGGCTGAATCAGAGGGGCTGAATCAGAGGGGCTGAAACAGAGGGTGAGAAACAGAGGGCGAGAAACGAAGGGACTGAATCAGAGGGACTGAAACAGAGGGGCTGAAATAGAGGGGCTGAAAGAGAGGGGCTGAATCAGAGCGGCTGAAACAGAGGGCGAGAAACAGAGGGGCTGAAACAGAGGGGCTGAATCAGAAGGGCTGAAACAGAGGGGCTGAAACAGAGGGCGAGAAACAGAGAGGCTGAAACAGAGGGCGAGAAACAGAGGGGCTGAAACAGAGGGCAAGAAACAGAGGGGCTGAAACAGAGGGCGAGAAACAGAGGGGCTGAAACAGAGGGGCTGAAACAGAGGGGCTGAAACAGAGGGGCTGAAACAGAGGGCGAGAAACAGAGGGGCTGAAACAGAGGGCGAGAAACAGAGGGGCTGAAACAGAGTGCGAGAACAGAGGGCGAGAAACAGAGGGACTGAAACAGAGGGGCTGAAACAGAGGGGCTGAATCAGAGGGGCTGAAACAGATGCCGAGAAACAGAGGGGCTGAAACAGAGGGCGAGAAACAGAGGGGTTGAAACAGAGGGGCTGAAACAGAGTGCGAGAAACAGAGGGGCTGAAACAGAGGGGCTCAAAACAGAGGGCGAGAAACCGTGGGGCTGAAACAGAGGGTCTGAAACAGAGGGCGAGAAATAAAGGGGCTGAAACAGAGGGCGAGAAACAGAGGGGATGAAACAGAGGGCGAGAATCAGAGGGGCTGAAACAGAGGACGAGAAACAGAGGGGCTGAAACAGAGGGGCTGAAACAGAGGGGCTGAAACAGAGGGCAAGAAATAGAGGGGCTGAAAAAGAGGGCGAGAAACAGAGGGGCTGAAACAGAGGGTGAGAAACAGAGGGGCTGAATCAGAGGGGCTGAAACAGATGCCGAGAAACAGAGGGGCTGAAACAGAGGGCGAGAAACAGAGTGGTTGAAACAGAGGGGCTGAAACAGAGGGTGAGAAACAGAGGGGCTGAAACAGAGGGCGAGAAACAGAGGGGCTGAAACAGAGGGGCTGAAACAGAGGGGCTGAAACAGAGGGGCTGAATCAGAGGGGCGGAAAAAGAGGGCGAGAAACAGAGGGGCAGAAACAGAGGGCAAGAAACAGAGGGACTGAAACAGAGGGGCTGAAACAGAGAGCGCGAAACAGAGGGGCTGAAACAGAGGGGGAGAAACAGAGGGGCTGAAACAGAGGGCGAGAAACAGAGGGGCTGAAACAGAGGGCGAGAAACAGAGGGGCTGAAACAGAGGGCAAGAAACAGAGGGGCTGAAACAGAGTGGCTGAAACAGAGGGCGAGAAACAGAGGGGCTGAATCAGACAGGCTGAATCAGATCGGCTGAAACAGAGGTGCAGAAACTGAGGGCGAGAAACAGAGTGGCTGAAATAGAGGGCGAGAAACAGAGGGCGAGAAACAGAGGGGCTGAAAAAGTGGGGCTGAAACAAAGGGGCTGAAACAAAGCGCCTGATACAGAGGGCGAGAAACAGAGCGGCTGAAACAGAGGGCGAGAAACAGAGGGGCTGAAACAGAGGGGCTGAAACAGACGGTCTGAAACAGTGGGGCTGAAACAGAGGGCGAGAAACAGAGAGGCTGAAACACAGGGCGAGAAACAGAGGGGCTGAAACAGAGGGCGAGAAACAGAGGGGCTGAAACAGAGGGACTGAAACAGAGGGGCTGAAACAGAGGGACTGAAACAGAGGGCGAGAAACAGAGTGGCTGAAACAGAGGGCGAGAAACAGAGTGGCTGAAACAGAGGGCGAGAAACAGAGCGGCTGAAACAGAGGGGCTGAAACAGAGGGGCGGAAACAGAGGGGCTGAAACAGAGAGCGAGAAACAGAGGGGCTGAATCAGAGGGCCAGAAACAGAGTGGCTGAAACAGAGGGCGAGAAACAGAGGGGCTGAAACAGAGGGCAAGAAACAGAGGGGCTGAAACAGAGGGCGAGAAACAGAGGGGCTGAAACAGAGGGGCTGAAACAGAGGGGCGGAAACAGAGGGGCTGAAACAGAGAGCGAGAAACAGAGGGGCTGAAACAGAGGGGCGGAAACAGAGGGGCTGAAACAGAGGGCGAGAAACATAGTGGCTGAAACAAAGGGGCGGAAACAGTGGGGCTAAAATAGAGGGGCTGAAACAGAGGGCGAGAAATAGAGGGGCTGAAACAGAGGGCGAGAAACCGAGGGGCTGAAACAGAGGGCGAGAAACAGAGGGGCTGAAACAGAGGGCGAGAAACAGAGGGGCTGAAACAGAGGGGCTGAAACAGAGGGACTGAAACAGAGGGCAAGAAACAGAGGGGCTGAAACAGAGGGGCTGAAACAGAGGGGCTGAAACAGAGGGGCTGAAACAGAGGGGCAGAAACAGAGGGCGAGAAACAGAGGGGCTGAAACAGAGGGCGAGAAACAGAGGGCGAGAAACAGAGGGGCTGAATCAGAGGGGCTGAATCAGAGGGGCTGAAACAGAGGGTGAGAAACAGAGGGCGAGAAACGAAGGGACTGAATCAGAGGGACTGAAACAGAGGGGCTGAAATAGAGGGGCTGAAAGAGAGGGGCTGAATCAGAGCGGCTGAAACAGAGGGCGAGAAACAGAGGGGCTGAAACAGAGGGGCTGAATCAGAAGGGCTGAAACAGAGGGGCTGAAACAGAGGGCGAGAAACAGAGAGGCTGAAACAGAGGGCGAGAAACAGAGGGGCTGAAACAGAGGGCAAGAAACAGAGGGGCTGAAACAGAGGGCGAGAAACAGAGGGGCTGAAACAGAGGGGCTGAAACAGAGGGGCTGAAACAGAGGGGCTGAAACAGAGGGCGAGAAACAGAGGGGCTGAAACAGAGGGCGAGAAACAGAGGGGCTGAAACAGAGTGCGAGAACAGAGGGCGAGAAACAGAGGGACTGAAACAGAGGGGCTGAAACAGAGGGGCTGAATCAGAGGGGCTGAAACAGATGCCGAGAAACAGAGGGGCTGAAACAGAGGGCGAGAAACAGAGGGGTTGAAACAGAGGGGCTGAAACAGAGTGCGAGAAACAGAGGGGCTGAAACAGAGGGGCTCAAAACAGAGGGCGAGAAACCGTGGGGCTGAAACAGAGGGTCTGAAACAGAGGGCGAGAAATAAAGGGGCTGAAACAGAGGGCGAGAAACAGAGGGGATGAAACAGAGGGCGAGAATCAGAGGGGCTGAAACAGAGGACGAGAAACAGAGGGGCTGAAACAGAGGGGCTGAAACAGAGGGGCTGAAACAGAGGGCAAGAAATAGAGGGGCTGAAAAAGAGGGCGAGAAACAGAGGGGCTGAAACAGAGGGTGAGAAACAGAGGGGCTGAATCAGAGGGGCTGAAACAGATGCCGAGAAACAGAGGGGCTGAAACAGAGGGCGAGAAACAGAGTGGTTGAAACAGAGGGGCTGAAACAGAGGGTGAGAAACAGAGGGGCTGAAACAGAGGGCGAGAAACAGAGGGGCTGAAACAGAGGGGCTGAAACAGAGGGGCTGAAACAGAGGGGCTGAATCAGAGGGGCGGAAAAAGAGGGCGAGAAACAGAGGGGCAGAAACAGAGGGCAAGAAACAGAGGGACTGAAACAGAGGGGCTGAAACAGAGAGCGCGAAACAGAGGGGCTGAAACAGAGGGGGAGAAACAGAGGGGCTGAAACAGAGGGCGAGAAACAGAGGGGCTGAAACAGAGGGCGAGAAACAGAGGGGCTGAAACAGAGGGCAAGAAACAGAGGGGCTGAAACAGAGTGGCTGAAACAGAGGGCGAGAAACAGAGGGGCTGAATCAGACAGGCTGAATCAGATCGGCTGAAACAGAGGTGCAGAAACTGAGGGCGAGAAACAGAGTGGCTGAAATAGAGGGCGAGAAACAGAGGGCGAGAAACAGAGGGGCTGAAAAAGTGGGGCTGAAACAAAGGGGCTGAAACAAAGCGCCTGATACAGAGGGCGAGAAACAGAGCGGCTGAAACAGAGGGCGAGAAACAGAGGGGCTGAAACAGAGGGGCTGAAACAGACGGTCTGAAACAGTGGGGCTGAAACAGAGGGCGAGAAACAGAGAGGCTGAAACACAGGGCGAGAAACAGAGGGGCTGAAACAGAGGGCGAGAAACAGAGGGGCTGAAACAGAGGGACTGAAACAGAGGGGCTGAAACAGAGGGACTGAAACAGAGGGCGAGAAACAGAGTGGCTGAAACAGAGGGCGAGAAACAGAGTGGCTGAAACAGAGGGCGAGAAACAGAGCGGCTGAAACAGAGGGGCTGAAACAGAGGGGCGGAAACAGAGGGGCTGAAACAGAGAGCGAGAAACAGAGGGGCTGAATCAGAGGGCCAGAAACAGAGTGGCTGAAACAGAGGGCGAGAAACAGAGGGGCTGAAACAGAGGGCAAGAAACAGAGGGGCTGAAACAGAGGGCGAGAAACAGAGGGGCTGAAACAGAGGGGCTGAAACAGAGGGGCGGAAACAGAGGGGCTGAAACAGAGAGCGAGAAACAGAGGGGCTGAAACAGAGGGGCGGAAACAGAGGGGCTGAAACAGAGGGCGAGAAACATAGTGGCTGAAACAAAGGGGCGGAAACAGTGGGGCTAAAATAGAGGGGCTGAAACAGAGGGCGAGAAATAGAGGGGCTGAAACAGAGGGCGAGAAACCGAGGGGCTGAAACAGAGGGCGAGAAACAGAGGGGCTGAAACAGAGGGCGAGAAACAGAGGGGCTGAAACAGAGGGGCTGAAACAGAGGGACTGAAACAGAGGGCGAGAAACAGAGGGGCTGAAACAGAGGGCGAGAAACAGAGGGGCTGAAACAGAGGGCAAGAAACAGAGGGGCTGAAACAGAGGGCGAGAAACAGAGGGGCTGAAACAGAGGGGCTGAAACAGAGGGGCGGAAACAGAGGGGCTGAAACAGAGAGCGAGAAACAGAGGGGCGGAAACAGAGGGGCTGAAACAGAGGGCGAGAAACATAGTGGCTGAAACAAAGGGGCTGAAACAGTGGGGCTAAAAAAAAAGGGGCTGAAACAGAGGGCGAGAAATAGAGGGGCTGAAACAGAGGGCGAGAAACCGAGGGGCTGAAACAGAGGGCGAGAAACAGAGGGGCTGAAACAGAGGGCGAGAAACAGAGGGGCTGAAACAGAGGGGCTGAAACAGAGGGCGAGAAACAGAGGGGCTGAAACAGAGGGCGAGAAACAGAGGGGCTGAAACAGAGGGCGAGAAACAGAGGGGCTGAAACAGAGGGGCTGATACAGAGGGGCTGAAACAGAGGGCGAGAAACAGAGGGGCTGAAACAGAGGGCGAGAAACAGAGGGGCTGAATCAGAGGGGCTGAAACAGAGGGCGAGAAACAGGGGGGCTGAAACAGAGGGGCTGAAACAGAGGGGCTGAAACAGAGGGGCTGAAACAGAGGGCAAGAAACAGAGAGGCTGAAACAGAGGGCGAGAAACAGAGTGGCTGAAACAGAGGGCAAGAAACAGAGGGGCTGAAACAGAGGGCGAGAAACAGAGGGGCTGAAACAGAGGGGCTGAAACAGAGGGGCTGAAACAGAGAGCGAGAAACAGAGGGGCTGAAACAGAGGGCCAGAAACAGAGGGCGAGAAACAGAGGGACTGAAACAGTGGGGCTGAAACAGAGGGGCTGATACAGAGGGCGAGAAACAGAGCGGCTGAAACAGAGGGCGAGAAACAGAGGGGCTGAAACAAAGGTGCTGAAACAGTGGGGCTAAAACAGAGGGGCTGAAACAGAGGGCGAGAAATAGAGGGGCTGAAACAGAGGGCGAGAAACAGAGGGGCTGAAACAGATGGCGAGAAAGAGAGGGGCTGAAACAGAAGGCGAGAAACAGAGGGGCTGAAACAGAGGGGCTGAAACAGAGGGCGAGAAACAGAGGGGCTGAAACGGGGGCGAGAAACAGAGGGGCTGAAACAGAGGGCGAGAAACAGAGGGGCTGAATCAGAGGGGCTGAAACAGAGGGAGAGAAACAGAGGGGCTGAAACAGAGAGCGAGAAACAGAGGGGCTGAAACAGAGGCTCTGAAACAGAGGGTGAGAAACAGAGGGGCTGAAACAGAGGGCGAGAAACAGAGGGGCTGAAACAGAGGGGCTGAAACAGAGGGGCTGAATCAGAGGGGCTGATTCAGAGGGGCTGAAACACAGGGGCTTAATCAGTGGGGCTGAAACAGAGGGCGAGAAACAGAGGGGCAGAAACAGAGGGCGAGAAACAGAGGAGCTGAAACAGAGGGGCTGAAACAGGGAGCGCGAAACAGAGGGGTTGAAACATATGGCGAGAAACAGAGGGACTGAAACAGAGGTCGAGAAACAGAGGGGCTGAAACAGAGGGCAAGAAACAGAGGGGTGAAACAGAGTGGCTGAAACAGAAGGGCTGAAACAGAGGGGCTGAAACAGAGGGCGAGAAACAGAGGGGCTGAATCAGAGGGGCTGAATCAGAAGGGCTGAAGCAGAGGGGCTGAATCAGAGGGGCTGAAACAGAAGGCGAGAAACAGAGGGGCTGAAACAGAGGGCGAGAAACTGAGGGGCAGAAACAGAGTGCGAGAAACAGAGGGGCTGAAACAGAGGGGCTGAAACAGAGGGCGAGAAACAGAGGGGCTGAAACAGAGGGCGAGAAACAGAGGGGCAGAAACTGAGGGCGAGAAACAGAGGGGCTGAAACAGAGGGGCTGAAACAGAGGGGCTGAATCAGAGGGGCTGAAGCAGAGGGGCTGAAACAGGGGGCGAAAAACAGAGGGGCTGAAACAGAGGGCGAGAAACAGAGCGGCTGAAACAGAGGGGCAGAAACAGAGGGGCTGAAACAGAGGGGCTGAAACAGAGGGCGAGAAACAGAGGGGCTGAATCAGAGGGGCTGAATCAGTGGGACTGAAACAGAGGGGCTGAAACAGAGGGCGAGAAACAGAGTGGCTGAAACAGAGGGCGAGAAACAGAGGGGCTGAAACAGAGGGGCTGAAACAGAGGGGCGGAAACAGAGGGGCTGAAACAGAGAGCGAGAAACAGAGGGGCTGAAACAGAGGGCCAGAAACAGAGGGGCTGAAACAGAGGGCGAGAAACAGAGGGGCTGAAACAGAGGGCAAGAAACAGAGGGGCTGAAACAGAGGGCGAGAAACAGAGGGGCTGAAACAGAGGGGCTGAAACAGAGGGGCGGAAACAGAGGGGCTGAATCAGAGGGCGAGAAACAGAGGGGCTGAAACGGGGGCGAGAAACAGAGGGGCTGAAACAGAGGGCGAGAAACAGAGGGGCTGAATCAGAGGGGCTGAAACAGAGGGAGAGAAACAGAGGGGCTGAAACAGAGAGCGAGAAACAGAGGGGCTGAAACAGAGGCTCTGAAACAGAGGGTGAGAAACAGAGGGGCTGAAACAGAGGGCGAGAAACAGAGGGGCTGAAACAGAGGGGCTGAAACAGAGGGGCTGAATCAGAGGGGCTGATTCAGAGGGGCTGAAACAGAGGGGCTTAATCAGTGGGGCTGAAACAGAGGGCGAGAAACAGAGGGGCAGAAACAGAGGGCGAGAAACAGAGGAGCTGAAACAGAGGGGCTGAAACAGGGAGCGCGAAACAGAGGGGTTGAAACATATGGCGAGAAACAGAGGGACTGAAACAGAGGTCGAGAAACAGAGGGGCTGAAACAGAGGGCAAGAAACAGAGGGGCTGAAACAGAGTGGCTGAAACAGAAGGGCTGAAACAGAGGGGCTGAAACAGAGGGCGAGAAACAGAGGGGCTGAATCAGAGGGGCTGAATCAGAAGGGCTGAAGCAGAGGGGCTGAATCAGAGGGGCTGAAACAGAAGGCGAGAAACAGAGGGGCTGAAACAGAGGGCGAGAAACTGAGGGGCAGAAACAGAGTGCGAGAAACAGAGGGGCTGAAACAGAGGGGCAGAAACTGAGGGCGAGAAACAGAGGGGCTGAAACAGAGGGGCTGAAACAGAGGGGCTGAATCAGAGGGGCTGAAGCAGAGGGGCTGAAACAGAGGGCGAAAAACAGAGGGGCTGAAACAGAGGGCGAGAAACAGAGCGGCTGAAACAGAGGGGCAGAAACAGAGGGGCTGAAACAGAGGGGCTGAAACAGAGGGCGAGAAACAGAGGGGCTGAATCAGAGGGGCTGAATCAGTGGGACTGAAACAGAGGGGCTGAAACGGAGGGCGAGAAACAGAGGGGCTGAAACAGAGGGCGAGAAACAGAGGGGCTGAAACAGAGGGGCTGAAACAGAGGGGCGGAAACAGAGGGGCTGAAACAGAGAGCGAGAAACAGAGGGGCTGAAACAGAGGGCCAGAAACAGAGTGGCTGAAACAGAGGGCGAGAAACAGAGGGGCTGAAACAGAGGGCAAGAAACAGAGGGGCTGAAACAGAGGGCGAGAAACAGAGGGGCTGAAACAGAGGGGCTGAAACAGAGGGGCGGAAACAGAGGGGCTGAATCAGAGAGCGAGAAACAGAGGGGCTGAAACAGACGGGCGGAAACAGAGGGGCTGAAACAGAGGGCGAGAAACATAGTGGCTGAAACAAAGGGGCTGAAACAGTGGGGCTAAAATAGAGGGGCTGAAAAAGAGGGCGAGAATTAGAGGGGCTGAAACAGAGGGCGAGAAACCGAGGGGCTGAAACAGAGGGCGAGAAACAGAGGGGCTGAAACAGAGGGCGAGAAACAGAGGGGCTGAAACAGAGAGCCTGAAACAGAGGGGCTGAAACAGAGGGCGAGAAACAGAGGGGCTGAAACAGAGGGGCTGAAACAGAGGGCGAGAAACAGAGAGGCTGAAACAGAGGGCGAGAAACAGAGGGGCTGAAACAGAGGGCGAGAAACAGAGGGGCTGAAACAGAGGGGCTGAAACAGAGGGGCTGAAACAGAGGGCGAGAAACAGAGGGGCTGAAACAGATGGCGAGAAACAGAGGGGCTGAAACAGAGGGCGAGAAACAGAGGGGCTGAATCAGAGGGGCTGAAACAGAGGGCGAGAAACAGAGGGGCTGAAACAGAGGGCGAGAAACAGAGAGGCTGAAACAGAGGTGCTGAAACAGAGGGTGAGAAACAGAGGGGCTGAAACAGAGGGCGAGAAACAGAGGGGCTGAAACAGAGGGGCTGAAACAGAGGGGCTGATTCAGAGGGGCTGAAACAGAGGGGCTGAATCAGAGGGGCTGAAACAGAGGGCGAGAAACAGAGGGGCTGAAACAGAGGGAGAGAAACAGAGGAGCAGAAACAGAGGGCGCGAAAGAGAGGGGCTGAAACAGAGGGGCTGAAACAGAGAGTGCGAAACAGAGGGGCTGAAACAGAGGGCGAGAAACAGAGGGGCTGAAACAGAGGGCGAGAAACAGAGGGGCTGAAACAGAGGGCAAGAAACAGAGGGGCTGAAACCGCGTGGCTGAAACAGAAGGGCTGAAACAGAGGGGCTGAAACAGAGGGCGAGAAACAGAGGGGCTGAAACAGAGGGGCTGAAACAGAGGGCGAGAAACAGAGGGGCTGAAACAAAGGGCGAGAAACAGAGGGGCTGAAACAGAGTGGCAGAAACAGAGGGGCTGAAACAGAGGGGCTGAATCGGAGGGGCTGAAACAGAGGGGCTGAAACAGAGGGGCTGAAACAGAGGGCAAGAAACAGAGGGGCTGAAACAGAGGGGCTGAAACAGAGGGGCAGAAACAGAGGGCGAGAAACAGAGGGGCTGAAACAGAGGGCGAGAAACAGAGGGCGAGAAACAGAGGGGCTGAATCAGAGGGGCTGAATCAGAGGGGCTGAAACAGAGGGGCTTAAACAGAGGGCGAGAAACGAAGGGACTGAATCAGAGCGGCTGAAACAGAGGGGCTGAAACAGACGGGCTGAAACAGAGAGCCTGAAACAGAGGGGCTGAAACAGAGGGGCTGAAATAGAGGGGCTGAAACAGAGGGGCTGAATCAGAGGGGCTGAAACAGAGGGGCTGAATCAGAGGGGCTGAAACAGAGGGCGAGAAACAGAGGGGCTGAAACAGAGGGGCTGAATCAGAAGGGCTGAAACAGAGGGGCTGAAACAGAGGGCGAGAAACAGAGAGGCTGAAACAGAGGGCGAGAAACAGAGGGGCTGAAACAGAGGGCAAGAAACAGAGGGGCTGAAACAGAGGGCGAGAAACAGAGGGGCTGAAACAGAGGGGCTGAAACAGAGGGGCTGAAACAGAGGGGCTGAAACAGAGGGCGAGAAACAGAGGGGCTGAAACAGAGGGCGAGAAACAGAGGGGCTGAAACAGAGGGCGAGAAACAGAGGGCGAGAAACAGAGGGACTGAAACAGAGGGGCTGAAACAGAGGGGCTGAATCAGAGGGGCTGAAACAGATGCCGAGAAACAGAGGGGCTGAAACAGAGGGCGAGAAACAGAGGGGTTGAAACAGAGGGGCTGAAACAGAGTGCGAGAAACAGAGGGGCTGAAACAGAGGGGCTGAAACAGAGGGCGAGAAACAGTGGGGCTGAAACAGAGGGGCTGAAACAGAGGGCGAGAAATAAAGGGGCTGAAACAGAGGGCGAGAAACAGAGGGGATGAAACAGAGGCGAGAAACAGAGGGGCTGAATCAGAGGGGCTGAAACAGAGGGCGAGAAACAGAGGGGCTGAAACAGAAGGCGAGAAACAGAGGGGCTGAAACAGAGGTGCTGAAACAGAGGGTGAGAAACAGAGGGGCTGAAACAGAGGGCGAGAAACAGAGGGGCTGAAACAGAGGGGCTGAAACAGAGGGGCTGATTCAGAGGGGCTGAAACAGAGGGGCTGAATCAGAGGGGCTGAAACAGAGGGCGAGAAACAGAGGGGCTGAAACAGAGGGAGAGAAACAGAGGAGCAGAAACAGAGGGCGAGAAACAGAGGGGCTGAAACAGAGGGGCTGAAACAGAGAGTGCGAAACAGAGGGGCTGAAACAGAGGGCGAGAAACAGAGGGGCTGAAACAGAGGGCGAGAAACAGAGGGGCTGAAACAGAGGGCAAGAAACAGAGGGGCTGAAACCGCGTGGCTGAAACAGAAGGGCTGAAACAGAGGGGCTGAAACAGAGGGCGAGAAACAGAGGGGCTGAAACAGAGGGGCTGAAACAGAGGGGCTGAAACAGAGGGCGAGAAACAGAGGGGCTGAAACAAAGGGCGAGAAACAGAGGGGCTGAAACAGAGGGGCAGAAACAGAGGGGCTGAAACAGAGGGGCTGAATCGGAGGGGCTGAAACAGAGGGGCTGACACAGAGGGGCTGAAACAGAGGGCAAGAAACAGAGGGGCTGAAACAGAGGGGCTGAAACAGAGGGGCAGAAACAGAGGGCGAGAAACAGAGGGGCTGAAACAGAGGGCGAGAAACAGAGGGCGAGAAACAGAGGGGCTGAATCAGAGGGGCTGAATCAGAGGGGCTGAAACAGAGGGGCTGAAACAGAGGGCGAGAAACGAAGGGACTGAATCAGAGGGGCTGAAACAGAGGGGCTGAAACAGACGGGCTGAAACAGAGAGCCTGAAACAGAGGGGCTGAAACAGAGGGGCTGAAATAGAGGGGCTGAAACAGAGGGGCTGAATCAGAGGGGCTGAAACAGAGGGGCTGAATCAGAGGGGCTGAAACAGAGGGCGAGAAACAGAGGGGCTGAAACAGAGGGGCTGAATCAGAACGGCTGAAACAGAGGGGCTGAAACAGAGGGCGAGAAACAGAGAGGCTGAAACAGAGGGCGAGAAACAGAGGGGCTGAAACAGAGGGCAAGAAACAGAGGGGCTGAAACAGAGGGCGAGAAACAGAGGGGCTGAAACAGAGGGGCTGAAACAGAGGGGCTGAAACAGAGGGGCTGAAACAGAGGGCGAGAAACAGAGGGGATGAAACAGAGGGCGAGAAACAGAGGGGTTGAAACAGAGGGGCTGAAACAGAGTGCGAGAAACAGAGGGGCTGAAACAGAGGGGCTCAAAACAGAGGGCGAGAAACAGTGGGGCTGAAACAGAGGTGCTGAAACAGAGGGCGCGAAATAAAGGGGCTGAAACAGAGGGCGAGAAACAGAGGGGATGAAACAGAGGGCGAGAATCAGAGGGGCTGAAACAGAGGACGAGAAACAGAGGGGCTGAAACAGAGGGGCTGAAACAGAGGGGCTGAAACAGAGGGCAAGAAATAGAGGGGCTGAAAAAGAGGGCGAGAAACAGAGGGGCTGAAACAGAGGGTGAGAAACAGAGGGGCTGAATCAGAGGGGCTGAAACAGATGCCGAGAAACAGAGGGGCTGAAACAGAGGGCGAGAAACAGAGTGGTTGAAACAGAGGGGCTGAAACAGAGGGTGAGAAACAGAGGGGCTGAAACAGAGGGCGAGAAACAGAGGGGCTGAAACAGAGGGGCTGAAACAGAGGGGCTGAAACAGAGGGGCTGAATCAGAGGGGCGGAAAAAGAGGGCGAGAAACAGAGGGGCAGAAACAGAGGGCAAGAAACAGAGGGACTGAAACAGAGGGGCTGAAACAGAGGGCGAGAAACAGAGGGGCTGAAACAGAGGGCGAGAAACAGAGGGGCTGAAACAGAGGGCGAGAAACAGAGGGGCTGAAACAGAGGGCAAGAAACAGAGGGGCTGAAACAGAGTGGCTGAAACAGAGGGCGAGAAACAGAGGGGCTGAATCAGACAGGCTGAATCAGATCGGCTGAAACAGAGGTGCAGAAACTGAGGGCGAGAAACAGAGTGGCTGAAATAGAGGGCGAGAAACAGAGGGCGAGAAACAGAGGGGCTGAAAAAGTGGGGCTGAAACAAAGGGGCTGAAACAAAGCGCCTGATACAGAGGGCGAGAAACAGAGGGGCTGAAACAGAGGGCGAGAAACAGAGGGGCTGAAACAGAGGGGCTGAAACAGACGGTCTGAAACAGTGGGGCTGAAACAGAGGGCGAGAAACAGAGAGGCTGAAACACAGGGCGAGAAACAGAGGGGCTGAAACAGAGAGCGAGAAACAGAGGGGCTGAAACAGAGGGACTGAAACAGAGGGGCTGAAACAGAGGGACTGAAACAGAGGGCGAGAAACAGAGTGGCTGAAACAGAGGGCGAGAAACAGAGTGGCTGAAACAGAGGGCGAGAAACAGAGGGGCTGAAACAGAGGGGCTGAAACAGAGGGGCGGAAACAGAGGGGCTGAAACAGAGGGGCGGAAACAGAGGGGCTGAAACAGAGGGCGAGAAACATAGTGGCTGAAACAAAGGGGCTGAAACAGTGGGGCTAAAATAGAGGGGCTGAAACAGAGGGCGAGAAATAGAGGGGCTGAAACAGAGGGCGAGAAACCGAGGGGCTGAAACAGAGGGCGAGAAACAGAGGGGCTGAAACAGAGGGCGAGAAACAGAGGGGCTGAAACAGAGGGGCTGAAACAGAGGGGCTGAAACAGAGGGCGAGAAACAGAGGGGCTGAAACAGAGGGCGAGAAACAGAGGGGCTGAAACAGAGGGCGAGAAACAGAGGGGCTGAAACAGAGGGGCTGAAACAGAGGGGCTGAAACAGAGGGCGAGAAACAGAGGGGCTGAAACAGAGGGCGAGAAACAGAGGGGCTGAATCAGAGGGGCTGAAACAGAGGGCGAGAAACAGGGGGGCTGAAACAGAGGGGCTGAAACAGAGGGGCTGAAACAGAGGGGCTGAAACAGAGGGCAAGAAACAGAGAGGCTGAAACAGAGGGCGAGAAACAGAGTGGCTGAAACAGAGGGCAAGAAACAGAGGGGCTGAAACAGAGGGCGAGAAACAGAGGGGCTGAAACAGAGGGGCTGAAACAGAGGGGCTAAACAGAGAGCGAGAAACAGAGGGGCTGAAACAGAGGGCCAGAAACAGAGGGCGAGAAACAGAGGGACTGAAACAGTGGGGCTGAAACAGAGGGGCTGATACAGAGGGCGAGAAACAGAGCGGCTGAAACAGAGGGCGAGAAACAGAGGGGCTGAAACAAAGGTGCTGAAACAGTGGGGCTAAAACAGAGGGGCTGAAACAGAGGGCGAGAAATAGAGGGGCTGAAACAGAGGGCGAGAAACAGAGGGGCTGAAACAGAGGGCGAGAAACAGAGGGGCTGAAACAGAAGGCGAGAAACAGAGGGGCTGAAACAGAGGGGCTGAAACAGAGGGCGAGAAACAGAGGGGCTGAAACGGGGGCGAGAAACAGAGGGGCTGAAACAGAGAGCGAGAAACAGAGGGGCTGAAACAGAGGCTCTGAAACAGAGGGTGAGAAACAGAGGGGCTGAAACAGAGGGCGAGAAACAGAGGGGCTGAAACAGAGGGGCTGAAACAGAGGGGCTTAATCAGTGGGGCTGAAACAGAGGGCGAGAAGCAGAGGGGCAGAAACAGAGGGCGAGAAACAGAGGAGCTGAAACAGAGGGGCTGAAACAGAGAGCGCGAAACAGAGGGGTTGAAACATATGGCGAGAAACAGAGGGACTGAAACAGTGGTCGAGAAACAGAGGGGCTGAAACAGAGGGCAAGAAACAGAGGGGCTGAAACAGAGTGGCTGAAACAGAAGGGCTGAAACAGAGGGGCTGAAACAGAGGGCGAGAAACAGAGGGGCTGAATCAGAGGGGCTGAATCAGAAGGGCTGAAGCAGAGGGGCTGAATCAGAGGGGCTGAAACAGAAGGCGAGAAACAGAGGGGCTGAAACAGAGGGCGAGAAACTGAGGGGCAGAAACAGAGTGCGAGAAACAGAGGGGCTGAAACAGAGGGGCAGAAACTGAGGGCGAGAAACAGAGGGGCTGAAACAGAGGGGCTGAAACAGAGGGGCTGAATCAGAGGGGCTGAAGCAGAGGGGCTGAAACAGAGGGCGAAAAACAGAGGGGCTGAAACAGAGGGCGAGAAACAGAGCGGCTGAAACAGAGGGGCAGAAACAGAGGGGCTGAAACAGAGGGGCTGAAACAGAGGGCGAGAAACAGAGGGGCTGAATCAGAGGGGCTGAATCAGTGGGACTGAAACAGACGGGCTGAAACGGAGGGCGAGAAACAGAGGGGCTGAAACAGAGGGCGAGAAACAGAGGGGCTGAAACAGAGGGGCTGAAACAGAGGGGCGGAAACAGAGGGGCTGAAACAGAGAGCGAGAAACAGAGGGGCTGAAACAGAGGGCCAGAAACAGAGTGGCTGAAACAGAGGGCGAGAAACAGAGGGGCTGAAACAGAGGGCAAGAAACAGAGGGGCTGAAACAGAGGGCGAGAAACAGAGGGGCTGAAACAGAGGGGCTGAAACAGAGGGGCGGAAACAGAGGGGCTGAATCAGAGAGCGAGAAACAGAGGGGCTGAAACAGAGGGGCGGAAACAGAGGGGCTGAAACAGAGGGCGAGAAACATAGTGGCTGAAACAAAGGGGCTGAAACAGTGGGGCTAAAGTAGAGGGGCTGAAACAGAGGGCGAGAATTAGAGGGGCTGAAACAGAGGGCGAGAAACCGAGGGGCTGAAACAGAGGGCGAGAAACAGAGGGGCTGAAACAGAGGGCGAGAAACAGAGGGGCTGAAACAGAGAGCCTGAAACAGAGGGGCTGAAACAGAGGGCGAGAAACAGAGGGGCTGAAACAGAGGGGCTGAAACAGAGGGCGAGAAACAGAGAGGCTGAAACAGAGGGCGAGAAACAGAGGGGCTGAAACAGAGGGCGAGAAACAGAGGGGCTGAAACAGAGGGGCTGAAACAGAGGGGCTGAAACAGAGGGCGAGAAACAGAGGGGCTGAAACAGATGGCGAGAAACAGAGGGGCTGAAACAGAGGGCGAGAAACAGAGGGGCTGAATCAGAGGGGCTGAAACAGAGGGCGAGAAACAGAGGGGCTGAAACAGAGGGCGAGAAACAGAGGGGCTGAAACAGAGGTGCTGAAACAGAGGGTGAGAAACAGAGGGGCTGAAACAGAGGGCGAGAAACAGAGGGGCTGAAACAGAGGGTCTGAAACAGAGGGGCTGATTCAGAGGGGCTGAAACAGAGGGGCTGAATCAGAGGGGCTGAAACAGAGGGCGAGAAACAGAGGGGCTGAAACAGAGGGAGAGAAACAGAGGAGCAGAAACAGAGGGCGAGAAAGAGAGGGGCTGAAACAGAGGGGCTGAAACAGAGAGTGCGAAACAGAGGGGCTGAAACAGAGGGCGAGAAACAGAGGGGCTGAAACAGAGGGCGAGAAACAGAGGGGCTGAAACAGAGGGCAAGAAACAGAGGGGCTGAAACCGCGTGGCTGAAACAGAAGGGCTGAAACAGAGGGGCTGAAACAGAGGGCGAGAAACAGAGGGGCTGAAACAGAGGGGCTGAAACAGATTGGCTGAAACAGAGGGCGAGAAACAGAGGGGCTGAAACAAAGGGCGAGAAACAGAGGGGCTGAAACAGAGTGGCAGAAACAGAGGGGCTGAAACAGAGGGGCTGAATCGGAGGGGCTGAAACAGAGGGGCTGAAACAGAGGGGCTGAAACAGAGGGCAAGAAACAGAGGGGCTGAAACAGAGGGGCTGAAACAGAGGGGCAGAAACAGAGGGCGAGAAAGAGAGGGGCTGAAACAGAGGGCGAGAAACAGAGGGCGAGAAACAGAGGGGCTGAATCAGAGGGGCTGAATCAGAGGGGCTGAAACAGAGGGGCTTAAACAGAGGGCGAGAAACGAAGGGACTGAATCAGAGGGGCTGAAACAGAGGGGCTGAAACAGACGGGCTGAAACAGAGAGCCTGAAACAGAGGGGCTGAAACAGAGGGGCTGAAATAGAGGGGCTGAAACAGAGGGGCTGAATCAGAGGGGCTGAAACAGAGGGGCTGAATCAGAGGGGCTGAAACAGAGGGCGAGAAACAGAGGGGCTGAAACAGAGGGGCTGAATCAGAAGGGCTGAAACAGAGGGGCTGAAACAGAGGGCGAGAAACAGAGAGGCTGAAACAGAGGGCGAGAAACAGAGGGGCTGAAACAGAGGGCAAGAAACAGAGGGGCTGAAACAGAGGGCGAGAAACAGAGGGGCTGAAACAGAGGGGCTGAAACAGAGGGGCTGAAACAGAGGGGCTGAAACAGAGGGCGAGAAACAGAGGGGCTGAAACAGAGGGCGAGAAACAGAGGGGCTGAAACAGAGGGCGAGAAACAGAGGGCGAGAAACAGAGGGACTGAAACAGAGGGGCTGAAACAGAGGGGCTGAATCAGAGGGGCTGAAACAGATGCCGAGAAACAGAGGGGCTGAAACAGAGGGCGAGAAACAGAGGGGTTGAAACAGAGGGGCTGAAACAGAGTGCGAGAAACAGAGGGGCTGAAACAGAGGGGCTGAAACAGAGGGCGAGAAACAGTGGGGCTGAAACAGAGGGGCTGAAACAGAGGGCGAGAAATAAAGGGGCTGAAACAGAGGGCGAGAAACAGAGGGGATGAAACAGAGGCGAGAAACAGAGGGGCTGAATCAGAGGGGCTGAAACAGAGGGCGAGAAACAGAGGGGCTGAAACAGAGGTGCTGAAACAGAGGGTGAGAAACAGAGGGGCTGAAACAGAGGGCGAGAAACAGGGGCTGAAACAGAGGGGCTGAAACAGAGGGGCTGATTCAGAGGGGCTGAAACAGAGGGGCTGAATCAGAGGGGCTGAACCAGAGGGCGAGAAACAGAGGGGCTGAAACAGAGGGAGAGAAACAGAGGAGCAGAAACAGAGGGCGAGAAACAGAGGGGCTGAAACAGAGGGGCTGAAACAGAGAGTGCGAAACAGAGGGGCTGAAACAGAGGGCGAGAAACAGAGGGGCTGAAACAGAGGGCGAGAAACAGAGGGGCTGAAACAGAGGGCAAGAAACAGAGGGGCTGAAACTGCGTGGCTGAAACAGAAGGGCTGAAACAGAGGGGCTGAAACAGAGGGCGAGAAACAGAGGGGCTGAAACAGAGGGGCTGAAACAGAGGGGCTGAAACAGAGGGCGAGAAACAGAGGGGCTGAAACAAAGGGCGAGAAACAGAGGGGCTGAAACAGAGGGGCAGAAACAGAGGGGCTGAAACAGAGGGGCTGAATCGGAGGGGCTGAAACAGAGGGGCTGAAACAGAGGGGCTGAAACAGAGGGCAAGAAACAGAGGGGCTGAAACAGAGGGGCTGAAACAGAGGGGCAGAAACAGAGGGCGAGAAACAGAGGGGCTGAAACAGAGGGCGAGAAACAGAGGGCGAGAAACAGAGGGGCTGAATCAGAGGGGCTGAATCAGAGGGGCTGAAACAGAGGGGCTGAAACAGAGGGCGAGAAACGAAGGGACTGAATCAGAGGGGCTGAAACAGAGGGGCTGAAACAGACGGGCTGAAACAGAGAGCCTGAAACAGAGGGGCTGAAACAGAGGGGCTGAAATAGAGGGGCTGAAACAGAGGGGCTGAATCAGAGGGGCTGAAACAGAGGGGCTGAATCAGAGGGGCTGAAACAGAGGGCGAGAAACAGAGGGGCTGAAACAGAGGGGCTGAATCAGAACGGCTGAAACAGAGGGGCTGAAACAGAGGGCGAGAAACAGAGAGGCTGAAACAGAGGGCGAGAAACAGAGGGGCTGAAACAGAGGGCAAGAAACAGAGGGGCTGAAACAGAGGGCGAGAAACAGAGGGGCTGAAACAGAGGGGCTGAAACAGAGGGGCTGAAACAGAGGGGCTGAAACAGAGGGCGAGAAACAGAGGGGATGAAACAGAGGGCGAGAAACAGAGGGGTTGAAACAGAGGGGCTGAAACAGAGTGCGAGAAACAGAGGGGCTGAAACAGAGGGGCTCAAAACAGAGGGCGAGAAACAGTGGGGCTGAAACAGAGGTGCTGAAACAGAGGGCGCGAAATAAAGGAGCTGAAACAGAGGGCGAGAAACAGAGGGGATGAAACAGAGGGCGAGAATCAGAGGGGCTGAAACAGACGACGAGAAACAGAGGGGCTGAAACAGAGGGGCTGAAACAGAGGGGCTGAAACAGAGGGCAAGAAATAGAGGGGCTGAAAAAGAGGGCGAGAAACAGAGGGGCTGAAACAGAGGGTGAGAAACAGAGGGGCTGAATCAGAGGGGCAGAAACAGAGGGGCTGAAACAGAGGGGCTGAAACAGAGGGCAAGAAACAGAGGGGCTGAAACAGAGGGGCTGAAACAGAGGGCAAGAAACAGAGGGGCTGAAACAGAGGGGCTGAAACAGAGGGGCAGAAACAGAGGGCGAGAAACAGAGGGGCTGAAACAGAGGGCGAGAAACAGAGGGCGAGAAACAGAGGGGCTGAATCAGAGGGGCTGAATCAGAGGGGCTGAAACAGAGGGGCTGAAACAGAGGGCGAGAAACGAAGGGACTGAATCAGAGGGGCTGAAACAGAGGGGCTGAAACAGACGGGCTGAAACAGAGAGCCTGAAACAGAGGGGCTGAAACAGAGGGGCTGAAATAGAGGGGCTGAAACAGAGGGGCTGAATCAGAGGGGCTGAAACAGAGGGGCTGAATCAGAGGGGCTGAAACAGAGGGCGAGAAACAGAGGGGCTGAAACAGAGGGGCTGAATCAGAACGGCTGAAACAGAGGGGCTGAAACAGAGGGCGAGAAACAGAGAGGCTGAAACAGAGGGCGAGAAACAGAGGGGCTGAAACAGAGGGCAAGAAACAGAGGGGCTGAAACAGAGGGCGAGAAACAGAGGGGCTGAAACAGAGGGGCTGAAACAGAGGGGCTGAAACAGAGGGGCTGAAACAGAGGGCGAGAAACAGAGGGGATGAAACAGAGGGCGAGAAACAGAGGGGTTGAAACAGAGGGGCTGAAACAGAGTGCGAGAAACAGAGGGGCTGAAACAGAGGGGCTCAAAACAGAGGGCGAGAAACAGTGGGGCTGAAACAGAGGTGCTGAAACAGAGGGCGCGAAATAAAGGAGCTGAAACAGAGGGCGAGAAACAGAGGGGATGAAACAGAGGGCGAGAATCAGAGGGGCTGAAACAGAGGACGAGAAACAGAGGGGCTGAAACAGAGGGGCTGAAACAGAGGGGCTGAAACAGAGGGCAAGAAATAGAGGGGCTGAAAAAGAGGGCGAGAAACAGAGGGGCTGAAACAGAGGGTGAGAAACAGAGGGGCTGAATCAGAGGGGCTGAAACAGATGCCGAGAAACAGAGGGGCTGAAACAGAGGGCGAGAAACAGAGTGGTTGAAACAGAGGGGCTGAAACAGAGGGTGAGAAACAGAGGGGCTGAAACAGAGGGCGAGAAACAGAGGGGCTGAAACAGAGGGGCTGAAACAGAGGGGCTGAAACAGAGGGGCTGAATCAGAGGGGCGGAAAAAGAGGGCGAGAAACAGAGGGGCAGAAACAGAGGGCAAGAAACAGAGGGACTGAAACAGAGGGGCTGAAACAGAGGGCGAGAAACAGAGGGGCTGAAACAGAGGGCGAGAAACAGAGGGGCTGAAACAGAGGGCGAGAAACAGAGGGGCTGAAACAGAGGGCAAGAAACAGAGGGGCTGAAACAGAGTGGCTGAAACAGAGGGCGAGAAACAGAGGGGCTGAATCAGACAGGCTGAATCAGATCGGCTGAAACAGAGGTGCAGAAACTGAGGGCGAGAAACAGAGTGGCTGAAATAGAGGGCGAGAAACAGAGGGCGAGAAACAGAGGGGCTGAAAAAGTGGGGCTGAAACAAAGGGGCTGAAACAAAGCGCCTGATACAGAGGGCGAGAAACAGAGGGGCTGAAACAGAGGGCGAGAAACAGAGGGGCTGAAACAGAGGGGCTGAAACAGACGGTCTGAAACAGTGGGGCTGAAACAGAGGGCGAGAAACAGAGAGGCTGAAACACAGGGCGAGAAACAGAGGGGCTGAAACAGAGAGCGAGAAACAGAGGGGCTGAAACAGAGGGACTGAAACAGAGGGGCTGAAACAGAGGGACTGAAACAGAGGGCGAGAAACAGAGTGGCTGAAACAGAGGGCGAGAAACAGAGTGGCTGAAACAGAGGGCGAGAAACAGAGGGGCTGAAACAGAGGGGCTGAAACAGAGGGGCGGAAACAGAGGGGCTGAAACAGAGAGCGAGAAACAGAGGGGCTGAAACAGAGGGCCAGAAACAGAGTGGCTGAAACAGAGGGCGAGAAACAGAGGGGCTGAAACAGAGGGCAAGAAACAGAGGGGCTGAAACAGAGGGCGAGAAACAGAGGGGCTGAAACAGAGGGGCGGAAACAGAGGGGCGGAAACAGAGGGGCTGAAACAGAGAGCGAGAAACAGAGGGGCTGAAACAGAGGGGCGGAAACAGAGGGGCTGAAACAGAGGGCGAGAAACATAGTGGCTGAAACAAGAGGCTGAAACAGTGGGGCTAAAATAGAGGGGCTGAAACAGAGGGGCTGAAACAGAGGGGCTGAAACAGAGGGCGAGAATCAGAGCGGCTGAAACAGAGGGCGAGAAACAGAGGGGCTGAAACAGAGGGCGAGAAACAGGGGGGCTGAAACAGAGGGGCTGAAACAGAGGGGCTGAAACAGAGGGGCTGAAACAGAGGGCAAGAAACAGAGAGGCTGAAACAGAGGGCGAGAAACAGAGTGGCTGAAACAGAGGGCAAGAAACAGAGGGGCTGAAACAGAGGGGCGGAAACAGAGGGGCTGAAACAGAGAGCGAGAAACAGAGGGGCTGAAACAGAGGGCCAGAAACAGAGTGGCTGAAACAGAGGGCGAGAAACAGAGGGGCTGAAACAGAGGGCAAGAAACAGAGGGGCTGAAACAGAGGGCGAGAAACAGAGGGGCTGAAACAGAGGGGCGGAAACAGAGGGGCGGAAACAGAGGGGCTGAAACAGAGAGCGAGAAACAGAGGGGCTGAAACAGAGGGGCGGAAACAGAGGGGCTGAAACAGAGGGCGAGAAACATAGTGGCTGAAACAAGAGGCTGAAACAGTGGGGCTAAAATAGAGGGGCTGAAACAGAGGGGCTGAAACAGAGGGGCTGAAACAGAGGGCGAGAATCAGAGCGGCTGAAACAGAGGGCGAGAAACAGAGGGGCTGAATCAGAGGGGCTGAAACAGAGGGCGAGAAACAGGGGGGCTGAAACAGAGGGGCTGAAACAGAGGGGCTGAAACAGAGGGGCTGAAACAGAGGGCAAGAAACAGAGAGGCTGAAACAGAGGGCGAGAAACAGAGTGGCTGAAACAGAGGGCAAGAAACAGAGGGGCTGAAACAGAGGGCGAGAAACAGAGGGGCTGAAACAGAGGGGCTGAAACAGAGGGGCTAAACAGAGAGCGAGAAACAGAGGGGCTGAAACAGAGGGCCAGAAACAGAGGGCGAGAAACAGAGGGACTGAAACAGTGGGGCTGAAACAGAGGGGCTGATACAGAGGGCGAGAAACAGAGCGGCTGAAACAGAGGGCGAGAAACAGAGGGGCTGAAACAAAGGTGCTGAAACAGTGGGGCTAAAACAGAGGGGCTGAAACAGAGGGCGAGAAATAGAGGGGCTGAAACAGAGGGCGAGAAACAGAGGGGCTGAAACAGAGGGCGAGAAACAGAGGGGCTGAAACAGAAGGCGAGAAACAGAGGGGCTGAAACAGAGGGGCTGAAACAGAGGGCGAGAAACAGAGGGGCTGAAACGGGGGCGAGAAACAGAGGGGCTGAAACAGAGGGCGAGAAACAGAGGGGCTGAATCAGAGGGGCTGAAACAGAGGGAGAGAAACAGAGGGGCTGAAACAGAGAGCGAGAAACAGAGGGGCTGAAACAGAGGCTCTGAAACAGAGGGTGAGAAACAGAGGGGCTGAAACAGAGGGCGAGAAACAGAGGGGCTGAAACAGAGGGGCTGAAACAGAGGGGCTTAATCAGTGGGGCTGAAACAGAGGGCGAGAAGCAGAGGGGCAGAAACAGAGGGCGAGAAACAGAGGAGCTGAAACAGAGGGGCTGAAACAGAGAGCGCGAAACAGAGGGGTTGAAACATATGGCGAGAAACAGAGGGACTGAAACAGTGGTCGAGAAACAGAGGGGCTGAAACAATAGACAATAGACAATAGACAATAGATGCAGGAGTAGGCCATTCTGCCCTTCGAGCCTGCACCGCCATTCAATATGATCATGGCTGATCATTCCTAATTAGTATCCTGTTCCAGCCTTATCTCCGTACCCCTTGACTCCACTATCTTTAAGAGCTCTATCCAATTCTTTCTTAAAAGAATCCAGAGACTGGGCCTCCACTGCCCTCTGGGGCAGAGCATTCCACACAGCCACCACTCTCTGGGTGAAGTAGTTTCTCCTCATCTCTGTCCTAAATGGTCTACCCCGTATTTTTAAGTTGTGTCCTCTGGTTCGGCACTCCCCCATCAACGGAAATATGTTCCCTCCTGCCAGAGTGTCCAATCCTTTCATAAGCCTATACGTTTCAATCAGATCCCCTCTCAGTCTTCTAAACTCAAGGGTATACAAGCCCAGTCGCTTCAGTCTTTCCGTGTAAGGCAATCCTGCCATTCCAGGAATTGACCTCGTGAACCTACGCTGCACTCCCTCAATAGCCAGAATGTCTTTCCTCAAATTTGGAGACCAGAACTGTACACAGTACTCCAGGTGTGGTCTCACCAGGGCCCTGTACAGCTGCAGAAGCACCTCTTTGCTTCTATACTCAATCCCTCTTGTTATGAAGGCCAGCATGCTATTAGCCTTGTTCACAACCTGCTGTACCTGCATGCTTGCCTTCATTGACTGGTGGACAAGAACACCCAGATCTCTCTGAACAGCCCCTTTACCTAATTTGATACCATTGAGGTAGTAATCTGCCTTCCTGTTCTTGCCACCAAAGTGGATAACCAGACATTTATCCACATTAAACTGCATCTGCCATGCATCTGCCCACTCACCTAACTTGTCCAGGTCACCCTGTAATCCCCTAACATCCTCATCACATTTTACCCTACCACCTAGCTTTGTGTCATCAGCAAATTTGCTAATGTTATTGCTGATACCATCTTCTATATCATTTACATATATTGTAAAAAGCTGCGGTCCCAGCACGGATCCCTGCGGTACCCCACTGGTCACTGCCTGCCATTTCGAAATGGAGCCGTTAATCACTACCCTTTGTTTCCTATTAGCCAACCAATTCTCTATCCAATCTAGTACTTTGCCCCCAATCCCGTGCGCCCTAATTTTACTCACTAACCTCTTGTGTGGGACTTTATCAAAAGCTTTCTGAAAGTCCAGGTACACTACATCCACTGGATCTCCCTCGTCCATCTTCCGAGTTACATCCTCAAAAAATTCAAGAAGATTAGTCAAGCATGATTTCCCCTTCATAAATCCATGCTGACTCTGTCCTATCCTGTTACTATTATCCAGATGTGCCGTAATTTCATCCTTTATAATAGACTCCAGCATCTTTCCCACCACTGAGGTCAGACTAACTGGTCTATAATTTCCTGCTTTCTCCCGCCCACCCTTCTTAAAAAGTGGCACAACATTAGCCGCCCTCCAATCCTCAGGAACCAACCCCGATTCTATTGAACTCTGGAAAATAATCACCAGCGCATCCACGATTTCCCGAGCCACCTCCTTCAGTACCCTGGGATGCAGGCCATCAGGTCCCGGAGACTTATCAACCTTCAGACCTAACAGTCTCTCCAACACCAAATCCTGGCAAATAGAAATTCCCTTAAGTTCAGGTCCTTCAGCCACTGTTACCTCAGGGAGATTGCTTGTGTCTTCCCCAGTGAACACAGATCTGAAGTACTCATTTAATTCCTCTGCCATTTCTTCGTTCCCAGTAATATATTCCCCTGCTTCTGTCTTCAAGGGCCCAATTTTTGTCCTAACCATTTTTTTGCCTTGGACATACCTAAAAAAGCTTTTACTATCCTCCTTTATATTCTTGGCCAGTTTACCTTCGTACCTCATTTTTTCTCTGCGTATTTCCTTCTTACTAATCCTCTGTTGTTCTTTAAAAGCTTCCCAGTCCTCCGTTTTCCCGCTTATCTTCGCTAAGTTATACTTTTTCTCTTTTAACCTTATATGCTTCTTTACTTCCCTTGTCAGCCACGGCCGCCCATGTCTCCTCCTGGGATCTTTCTTCCTTTTAGGAATGAACTGATCCTGCATCTTCTGCATTATACACAGAAATATCTGCCATTGTTCCTCCACGGTCTTCCCTGTTAAGGTATTATACCATTGAACTTTGGCCAGTTGCTCCCTCATAGCTCCATATTTCCCTTTATTCAACTGGAATATTGTCACTTCAGATTGTACCCACTCCCTCTCAAATTGCAGATTGAAGCTTATTGTATTATGGTCACTACTTCCCAACGGCTCCTTCACTTCGAGGTCACTGACCAATTCTGGTTCGTTACACAATACCAGATCCAGAATCGCCTTATCCCTGGTCGGCTCCAGCACCAGGAGGGCAAGAAACAGAGGGGCTGAAACAGAGTGGCTGAAACAGAAGGGCTGAAACAGAGGGGCTGAAACAGAGGGCGAGAAACAGAGGGGCTGAATCAGAGGGGCTGAATCAGAAGGGCTGAAGCAGAGGGGCTGAATCAGAGGGGCTGAAACAGAAGGCGAGAAACAGAGGGGCTGAAACAGAGGGCGAGAAACTGAGGGGCAGAAACAGAGTGCGAGAAACAGAGGGGCTGAAACAGAGGGGCTGAAACAGAGGGCGAGAAACAGAGGGGCTGAAACAGAGGGCGAGAAACAGAGGGGCAGAAACTGAGGGCGAGAAACAGAGAGGCTGAAACAGAGGGCGAGAACCAGAGGGGCTGAAACAGAGGGCGAGAAACAGAGGGGCTGAAACAGAGGGCGAGAAACAGAGGGTGAGAAACAGAGGGCGAGAAACAGAGTGGATGAAGCAGAGGGGCTGAAACAAAGGGGCTGAAATAGAGGGGCTGAAACAGAGGGGCTGAATCAGAGGGGCTGAAACAGAGTGGCTGAATCAGAGGGGCTGAAACAGAGGGCGAGAAACAGAGGGGCTGAAACAGAGGGCGAGAAACAGAGGGGCTGAAACAGAGGGGCTGAAACAGAGGGGCTGAAACAGAGGGGCTGAATCCGAGGGCAAGAAACAGAGAGGCTGAAACAGAGGGCGAGAACCAGAGGGGCTGAAACAGAGGGGCTGAAACAGAGGGCGAGAAACAGAGGGGCTGAAACAGAGGGGCTGAAACAGAGGGGCTGAAACAGAGGTGCTGAAACAGAGGGCGAGAAACAGAGGGCGAGAAACAGAGGGGCTGAAAAAGAGGGGCTGAAACAGAGGGGCTGAAACAAAGCGGCTGATACAGAGGGCGAGAAACAGAGGGGCTAAAACAGAGGGCGAGATACAGAGGGGCTGAAAGAGAGGGGCTGAAACAGAGGGCGAGAAACAGAGGCTGAAACAGAGGGCGAGAAACAGAGGGCCTGAAACAGAGGGCGAGAAACAGAGGGCTGAAACAGAGGGGCTGAAACAGAGGGGCTGAAACAGAGGGGCTGAAACAGAGGGCGAGATACAGAGAGGCTGAAACAGAGGGCGAGAAACAGAGTGGCTGAAACAGAGGGCAAGAAACAGAGGGGCTGAAACAGTGGGCGAGAAACAGAGGGGCTGAAACAGAGGGGCTGAAACAGAGGGCGAGAAACAGAGGGACTGAAACGGGGGCGAGAAACAGAGGGGCTGAAACAGAGGGCGAGAAACAGAGGGGCTGAATCAGAGTGGCTGAAACAGAGGGAGAGAAACAGAGGGGCTGAAACAGAGAGCCAGAAACAGAGGGGCTGAAACAGAGGCTCTGAAACAGAGGGTGAGAAACAGAGGGGCTGAAACAGAGGGCGAGAAACAGAGGGGCTGAAACAGAGGGGCTGAAACAGAGGGGCTGAATCAGAGGGGCTGATTCAGAGGGGCTGAAACAGAGCGGCTTAATCAGTGGGGCTGAAACAGAGGGCGAGAAACAGAGGGGCAGAAACAGAGGGCGAGAAACAGAGGAGCTGAAACAGAGGGGCTGAAACAGAGAGCGCGAAACAGAGGGGCTGAAACATATGGCGAGAAACAGAGGGACTGAAACAGAGGTCGAGAAACAGAGGGGCTGAAACAGAGGGCAAGAAACAGAGGGGCTGAAACAGAGTGGCTGAAACAGAAGGGCTGAAACAGAGGGGCTGAAACAGAGGGCGAGAAACAGAGGGGCTGAATCAGAGGGGCTGAATCAGAAGGGCTGAAACAGAGGGGCTGCATCAGAGGGGCTGAAACAGAAGGCGAGAAACAGAGGGGCTGAAACAGAGGGCGAGAAAATGAGGGGCAGAAACAGAGTGCGAGAAACAGAGGGGCTGAAACAGAGGGGCTGAAACAGAGGGCGAGAAACAGAGGGGCTGAAACAGAGGGCGAGAAACAGAGGGGCAGAAACTGAGGGCGAGAAACAGAGGGGCTGAAACTGAGGGGCTGAAACAGAGGGGCTGAATCAGAGGGGCTGAAACAGAGGGGCTGAAACAGAGGGCGAAAAACAGAGGGGCTGAAACAGAGGGCGAGAAACAGAGCGGCTGAAACAGAGGGGCAGAAACAGAGGGGCTGAAACAGAGGGGCTGAAACAGAGGGCGAGAAACAGAGGGGCTGAATCAGAGGGGCTGAATCAGTGGGACTGAATCAGAGGGGCTGAAACAGAGGGCGAGAAACAAAGGGGCTGAAACAGCGGTCGAGAAACAGAGGGCGAGAAACAGAGGGGCTGAAACAGAGGGGCTGAAACAGACGGGCTGAAACAGAGAGCCTGAAACAGAGGGCGAGAAACAGAGGGGCTGAAACAGAGGGCGAGAAACAGAGGGGCTGAAACAGAGGGCGAGAAACAGAGGGTGAGAAACAGAGGGCGAGAAACAGAGTGGATGAAACAGAGGGGCTGAAACAAAGGGGCTGAAATAGAGGGGCTGAAACAGAGGGGCTGAATCAGAGGGGCTGAAACAGAGTGGCTGAATCAGAGGGGCTGAAACAGAGGGCGAGAAACAGAGGGGCTGAAACAGAGGGCGAGAAACAGAGGGGCTGAAACAGAGGGGCTGAAACAGAGGGGCTGAAACAGAGGGGCTGAATCCGAGGGCAAGAAACAGAGAGGCTGAAACAGAGGGCGAGAACCAGAGGGGCTGAAACAGAGGGCAAGAAACAGAGGGGCTGAAACAGAGGGCGAGAAACAGAGGGGCTGAAACAGAGGGGCTGAAACAGAGGGGCTGAAACAGAGGGGCTGAAACAGAGGGCGAGAAACAGAGGGCGAGAAACAGAGGGGCTGAAAAAGAGGGGCTGAAACAGAGGGGCTGAAACAAAGCGGCTGATACAGAGGGCGAGAAACAGAGGGGCTGAAACAGAGGGTGAGATACAGATGGGCTGAAAGAGAGGGGCTGAAACAGAGGGCGAGAAACAGAGAGGCTGAAACAGAGGGCGAGAAACAGAGGGCCTGAAACAGAGGGCGAGAAACAGAGGGCTGAAATAGAGGGGCTGAAACAGAGGGGCTGAAACAGAGGGGCTGAAACAGAGGGCGAGATACAGAGAGGCTGAAACAGAGGGCGAGAAACAGAGTGGCTGAAACAGAGGGCAAGAAACAGAGGGGCTGAAACAGAGGGCGAGAAACAGAGGGGCTGAAACAGAGGGGCTGAAACAGAGGGCGAGAAACAGAGGGACTGAAACAGAGGGGCTGAAACAGAGGGGCTGATACAGAGGGCGAGAAACAGAGCGGCTGAAACAGAGGGCGAGAAACAGAGGGGCTGAAACAAAGGGGCTGAAACAGAGGGCGAGAAACAGAGGGACTGAAACAGAGGGGCTGAAACAGAGGGGCTGATACAGAGGGCGAGATACAGAGCGGCTGAAACAGAGGGCGAGAAACAGAGGGGCTGAAACAAAGGGGCTGAAACAGTGGGGCTAAAACAGAGGGGCTGAAACAGAGGGCGAGAAATAGAGGGGCTGAAACAGAGGGCGAGAAACAGAGGGGCTGAAAGAGAGGGGCTGAAACAGAGGGCGAGAAACAGAGAGGCTGAAACAGAGGGCGAGAAACAGAGGGCCTGAAACAGAGGGCGAGAAACAGAGGGCTGAAACAGAGGGGCTGAAACAGAGGGGCTGAAACAGAGTGGCTGAAACAGAGGGCGAGATACAGAGAGGCTGAAACAGAGGGCGAGAAACAGAGTGGCTGAAACAGAGGGCAAGAAACAGAGGGGCTGAAACAGAGGGCGAGAAACAGAGGGGCTGAAACAGAGGGGCTGAAACAGAGGGCGAGAAACAGAGGGACTGAAACAGTGGGGCTGAAACAGAGGGGCTGATACAGAGGGCGAGAAACAGAGCGGCTGAAACAGAGGGCGAGGAACAGGGGCTGAAACAAAGGGGCTGAAACAGTGGGGCTAAAACAGAGGGGCTGAAACAGAGGGCGAGAAATAGAGGGGCTGAAACAGAGGGCGAGAAACAGAGGGGCTGAAACAGAGGGCGAGAAACAGAGGGGCTGAAACAGAAGGGCTGAAACAGAGGGCGAGAAACAGAGGGGCTGAAACAGAGGGCGAGAAACAGAGGGGCTGAATCAGAGGGGCTGAAACAGAGGGTGAGAAACAGAGGGGCTGAAACAGAGGGCGAGAAACAGAGGGGCAGAAACAGAGGGCGAGAAACAGAGGAGCAGAAACAGAGGGGCTGAAACAGAGAGCGCGAAACAGAGGGGCTGAAACAGATGGCGAGAAACAGAGGGACTGAAACAGAGTTCGAGAAACAGAGGGGCTGAAACAGAGGGCAAGAAACAGAGGGGCTGAAACAGAGAGGCTGAAACAGAAGGGCAGAAACAGAGAGGCTGAAACAGAGGGCGAGAAACAGAGGGGCTGAATCAGAGGGGCTGAATCAGAAGGGCTGAAACAGAGGGCAAGAAACAGAGGGGCTGAAACAGAGTGGCTGGAACAGAGGGCGAGAAACAGAGGGGCTGAATCAGACGGGCTGAATCAGAGGGGCTGAAACAGAGGGGCTGAAACAGAGGGAGAGAAACTGAGGGGCTGAAACAGAGGGCGAGAAACAGAGGGCGAGAAACAGAGGGGCTGAAAAAGAGGGGCTGAAACAGAGGGGCTGAAACAAAGCGGCTGATGCAGAGGGCGAGAAATAGAGGGGCTGAAACAGAGGGGCTGAAATAGAGGGGCTGAAACAGAGGGCGAGAAACAGAGAGGCTGAAACAGAGGGCGAGAAACAGAGGGGCTGAAACAGAGGGCGAGAAACAGAGGGGATGAAACAGAGGAGCTGAAACAGAGGGCGAGAAACAGAGGGGCTGAAACAGAGGGGCTGAAACAGAGGGCCAGAAACAGAGGGCGAGAAACAGTGGGTCTGAAACAGAGGGGCTGATACAGAGGGCGAGAAACAGAGCGGCTGAAACAGAGGGCGAGAAACAGAGGGGCTGAAACAAAGGGGCTGAAACAGTGGGGCTAAAACAGAGGGGCTGAAACAGAGGGCGAGAAATAGAGGGGCTGAAACAGAGGGCGAGAAACAGAGGGGCTGAAACAGAGGGCGAGAAACAGAGGGGCTGAAACAGAGGGCAAGAAACAGAGGGGCTGAATCAGAGGGGCTGAAACAGAAGGCGAGAAACAGAGGGGCTGAAA
This sequence comes from Chiloscyllium punctatum, assembly GCF_047496795.1. Taxonomy (NCBI): domain Eukaryota; kingdom Metazoa; phylum Chordata; class Chondrichthyes; order Orectolobiformes; family Hemiscylliidae; genus Chiloscyllium; species Chiloscyllium punctatum. The sequence goes on along the minus strand of NC_092779.1, from coordinate 304,607 downwards.
CAGAGGGCGAGAAACTGAGGGGCAGAAACAGAGTGCGAGAAACAGAGGGGCTGAAACAGAGGGGCTGAAACAGAGGGTGAGAAACAGAGGGGCTGAAACAGAGGGCGAGAAACAGAGGGGCAGAAACTGAGGGCGAGAAACAGAGGGGCTGAAACAGAGGGTCTGAAACAGAGGGGCTGAATCAGAGGGGCTGAAACAGAGGGGCTGAAACAGAGGGCGAGAAACAAAGGGGCTGAAACAGCGGGCGTGAAACAGAGGGCAAGAAACAGAGGGGCTGAAACAGAGGGGCTGAAACAGACGGGCTGAAACAGAGTGCCTGAAACAGAGGGGCTGAAACAGAGGGCGAAAAACAGAGGGGCTGAAACAGAGGGCGAGAAACAGAGCGGCTGAAACAGAGGGGCAGAAACAGAGGGACTGAAACAGAGGGGCTGAAACAGAGGGCGAGAAACAGAGGGGCTGAATCAGAGGGGCTGAATCAGAGGGACTGAAACAGAGGGGCTGAAACAGAGGGCGAGAAACAAAGGGGCTGAAACAGCGGGCGAGAAACAGAGGTCGAGAAACAGAGGGGCTGAAACAGAGGGGCTGAAACAGACGGGCTGAAACAGAGAGCCTGAAACAGAGGGCGAGAAACAGAGGGGCTGAAACAGAGGGCGAAAAACAGAGGGGCTGAAACAGAGGGCGAGAAACAGAGGGTGAGAAACAGAGGGCGAGAAACAGAGTGGATGAAACAGAGGGGCTGAAACAAAGGGGCTGAAATATTGAGGCTGAAACAGAGGGGCTGAATCAGAGGGCCTGAAACAGAGTGGCTGAATCAGAAGGGCTGAAACAGAGGGCGAGAAACAGAGGGGCTGAAACAGAGGGTGAGAAACAGAGGGGCTGAAACAGAGGGGCTGAAACAGAGGGGCTGAAACAGAGAGCCTGAAACAGAAGGGCAGAAACAGAGAGGCTGAAACAGAGGGCGAGAAACAGAGGGGCTGAATCAGAGGGGCTGAATCAGAAGGGCTGAAACAGAGGGCAAGAAACAGAGGGGCTGAAACAGAGTGGCTGGAACAGAGGGCGAGAAACAGAGGGGCTGAATCAGACGGGCTGAATCAGAGGGGCTGAAACAGAGGGGCTGAAACAGAGGGCGAGAAACAGAGGGGCTGAAACAGAGGGCGAGAAACAGAGGGTGAGAAAGAGAGGGGCTGAAAAAGAGGGGCTGAAACAGAGAGGCTGAAACAAAGCGGCTGATGCAGAGAGCGAGAAATAGAGGGGCTGAAACAGAGGGGCTGAAACAGAGGGGCTGAAACAGAGGGCGAGAAACAGAGAGGCTGAAACAGAGGGCGAGAAACAGAGGGGCTGAAACAGAGGGCGAGAAACAGAGGGGCTGAAACAGAGTGGCTGAAACAGAGGGGCTGAAACAGAGGGCGAGAAACAGAGGGGCTGAAACAGAGGGCAAGAAACAGAGGGGCTGAAACAGAGTGGCTGGAACAGAGGGCGAGAAACAGAGGGGCTGAATCAGACGGGCTGAATCAGAGGGGCTGAAACAGAGGGGCTGAAACAGCGGGCGAGAAACAGAGGGGCTGAAACAGAGGGCGAGAAACAGAGGGCGAGAAACAGAGGGGCTGAAAAAGAGGGGCTGAAACAGAGGGGCTGAAACAAAGCGGCTGATGCAGAGGGCGAGAAATAGAGGGGCTGGAAAAGAGGGGCTGAAACAGAGGGGCTGAAACAGAGGGCGAGAAACAGAGAGGCTGAAACAGAGGGCGAGAAACAGAGGGGCTGAAACAGAGGGCGAGAAACAGAGGGGCTGAAACAGAGGGGCTGAAACAGAGGGGCTGAAACAGAGGGTCTGAAACAGAGGGCGAGAAACAGAGGGGCTGAAACAGGGGGGCTGAAACAGAGGGGCTGAAACAGAGAGCGAGAAACAGAGGGGCTGAAACAGAGGGCCAGAAACAGAGGGCGAGAAACAGAGGGACTGAAACAGAGAGCCTGAAACAGAAGGGCAGAAACAGAGAGGCTGAAACAGAGGGCGAGAAACAGAGGGGCTGAATCAGAGGGGCTGAATCAGAAGGGCTGAAACAGAGGGCAAGAAACAGAGGGGCTGAAACAGAGTGGCTGGAACAGAGGGCGAGAAACAGAGGGGCTGAATCAGACGGGCTGAATCAGAGGGGCTGAAACAGAGGGGCTGAAACAGAGGGCGAGAAATAGAGGGGCTGAAACAGAGGGCGAGAAACAGAGGGCGAGAAAGAGAGGGGCTGAAAAAGAGGGGCTGAAACAGAGAGGCTGAAACAAAGCGGCTGATGCAGAGGGCGAGAAATAGAGGGGCTGAAACAGAGGGGCTGAAACAGAGGGGCTGAAACAGAGGGCGAGAAACAGAGAGGCTGAAACAGAGGGCGAGAAACAGAGGGGCTGAAACAGAGGGCGAGAAACAGAGGGGCTGAAACAGAGTGGCTGAAACAGAGGGGCTGAAACAGAGGGCGAGAAACAGAGGGGCTGAAACAGAGGGCAAGAAACAGAGGGGCTGAAACAGAGTGGCTGGAACAGAGGGCGAGAAACAGAGGGGCTGAATCAGACGGGCTGAATCAGAGGGGCTGAAACAGAGGGGCTGAAACAGAGGGCGAGAAACAGAGGGGCTGAAACAGAGGGCGAGAATCAGAGGGCGAGAAACAGAGGGGCTGAAAAAGAGGGCCTGAAACAGAGGGGCTGAAACAAAGCGGCTGATGCAGAGGGCGAGAAATAGAGGGGCTGGAAAAGAGGGGCTGAAACAGAGGGGCTGAAACAGAGGGCGAGAAACAGAGAGGCTGAAACAGAGGGCGAGAAACAGAGGGGCTGAAACAGAGGGCGAGAAACAGAGGGGCTGAAACAGAGGGGCTGAAACAGAGGGGCTGAAACAGAGGGTCTGAAACAGAGGGCGAGAAACAGAGGGGCTGAAACAGGGGGGCTGAAACAGAGGGGCTGAAACAGAGAGCGAGAAACAGAGGGGCTGAAACAGAGGGCCAGAAACAGAGGGCGAGAAACAGAGGGACTGAAACAGTGGGTCTGAAACAGAGGGGCTGATACAGAGGGCGAGAAACAGAGCGGCTGAAACAGAGGGCGAGAAACAGAGGGGCTGAAACAAAGGGGCTGAAACAGTGGGGCTAAAACAGAGGGGCTGAAACAGAGGGCGAGAAATAGAGGGGCTGAAACAGAGGGGCTGAAACAAAGCGGCTGATACAGAGGGCGAGAAACAGAGGGGCTGAAACAGAGGGCGAGATACAGAGGGGCTGAAAGAGAGGGGCTGAAACAGAGGGCGAGAAACAGAGGCTGAAACAGAGGGCGAGAAACAGAGGGCCTGAAACAGAGGGCGAGAAACAGAGGGCTGAAACAGAGGGGCTGAAATAGAGGGGCTGAAACAGAGGGGCTGAAACAGAGGGCGAGATACAGAGAGGCTGAAACAGAGGGCGAGAAACAGAGTGGCTGAAACAGAGGGCAAGAAACAGAGGGGCTGAAACAGTGGGCGAGAAACAGAGGGGCTGAAACAGAGGGGCTGAAACAGAGGGCGAGAAACAGAGGGACTGAAACAGGGGCGAGAAACAGAGGGGCTGAAACAGAGGGCGAGAAACAGAGGGGCTGAATCAGAGTGGCTGAAACAGAGGGAGAGAAACAGAGGGGCTGAAACAGAGAGCGAGAAACAGAGGGGCTGAAACAGAGGCTCTGAAACAGAGGGTGAGAAACAGAGGGGCTGAAACAGAGGGCGAGAAACAGAGGGGCTGAAACAGAGGGGCTGAAACAGAGGGGCTGAATCAGAGGGGCTGATTCAGAGGGGCTGAAACAGAGCGGCTTAATCAGTGGGGCTGAAACAGAGGGCGAGAAACAGAGGGGCAGAAACAGAGGGCGAGAAACAGAGGAGCTGAAACAGAGGGGCTGAAACAGAGAGCGCGAAACAGAGGGGCTGAAACATATGGCGAGAAACAGAGGGACTGAAACAGAGGTCGAGAAACAGAGGGGCTGAAACAGAGGGCAAGAAACAGAGGGGCTGAAACAGAGTGGCTGAAACAGAAGGGCTGAAACAGAGGGGCTGAAACAGAGGGCGAGAAACAGAGGGGCTGAATCAGAGGGGCTGAATCAGAAGGGCTGAAACAGAGGGGCTGAATCAGAGGGGCTGAAACAGAAGGCGAGAAACAGAGGGGCTGAAACAGAGGGCGAGAAACTGAGGGGCAGAAACAGAGTACGAGAAACAGAGGGGCTGAAACAGAGGGGCTGAAACAGAGGGCGAGAAACAGAGGGGCTGAAACAGAGGGCGAGAAACAGAGGGGCAGAAACTGAGGGCGAGAAACAGAGGGGCTGAAACTGAGGGGCTGAAACAGAGCGGCTGAATCAGAGGGGCTGAAACAGAGGGGCTGAAACAGAGGGCGAAAAACAGAGGGGCTGAAACAGAGGGCGAGAAACAGAGCGGCTGAAACAGAGGGGCAGAAACAGAGGGGCTGAAACAGAGGGGCTGAAACAGAGGGCGAGAAACAGAGGGGCTGAATCAGAGGGGCTGAATCAGTGGGACTGAATCAGAGGGGCTGAAACAGAGGGCGAGAAACAAAGGGGCTGAAACAGCGGTCGAGAAACAGAGGGCGAGAAACAGAGGGGCTGAAACAGAGGGGCTGAAACAGACGGGCTGAAACAGAGAGCCTGAAACAGAGGGCGAGAAACAGAGGGGCTGAAACAGAGGGCGAAAAACAGAGGGGCTGAAACAGAGGGCGAGAAACAGAGGGTGAGAAACAGAGGGCGAGAAAAAGAGTGGATGAAACAGAGGGGCTGAAACACAGGGGCTGAAATAGAGGGGCTGAAACAGAGGGGCTGAATCAGAGGGGCTGAAACAGAGTGGCTGAATCAGAGGGGCTGAAACAGAGGGCGAGAAACAGAGGGGCTGAAACAGAGGGCGAGAAACAGAGGGGCTGAAACAGAGGGGCTGAAACAGAGGGGCTGAAACAGAGGGGCTGAATCCGAGGGCAAGAAACAGAGAGGCTGAAACAGAGGGCGAGAACCAGAGGGGCTGAAACAGAGGGCAAGAAACAGAGGGGCTGAAACAGAGGGCGAGAAACAGAGGGGCTGAAACAGAGGGGCTGAAACAGAGGGGCTGAAACAGAGGGGCTGAAACAGAGGGCGAGAAACAGAGGGCGAGAAACAGAGGGGCTGAAAAAGAGGGGCTGAAACAGAGGGGCTGAAACAAAGCGGCTGATACAGAGGGCGAGAAACAGAGGGGCTGAAACAGAGGGTGAGATACAGATGGGCTGAAAGAGAGGGGCTGAAACAGAGGGCGAGAAACAGAGAGGCTGAAACAAAGGGCGAGAAACAGAGGGCCTGAAACAGAGGGCGAGAAACAGAGGGCTGAAATAGAGGGGCTGAAACAGAGGGGCTGAAACAGAGGGGCTGAAACAGAGGGCGAGATACAGAGAGGCTGAAACAGAGGGCGAGAAACAGAGGGGCTGAAACAGAGGGGCTGAAACAGAGGGCGAGAAACAGAGGGACTGAAACAGAGGGGCTGAAACAGAGGGGCTGATACAGAGGGCGAGAAACAGAGCGGCTGAAACAGAGGGCGAGAAACAGAGGGGCTGAAACAAAGGGGCTGAAACAGAGGGCGAGAAACAGAGGGACTGAAACAGAGGGGCTGAAACAGAGGGGCTGATACAGAGGGCGAGATACAGAGCGGCTGAAACAGAGGGCGAGAAACAGAGGGGCTGAAACAAAGGGGCTGAAACAGTGGGGCTAAAACAGAGGGGCTGAAACAGAGGGCGAGAAATAGAGGGGCTGAAACAGAGGGCGAGAAACAGAGGGGCTGAAAGAGAGGGGCTGAAACAGAGGGCGAGAAACAGAGAGGCTGAAACAGAGGGTGAGAAACAGAGGGCCTGAAACAGAGGGCGAGAAACAGAGGGCTGAAACAGAGGGGCTGAAACAGAGGGGCTGAAACAGAGGGGCTGAAACAGAGGGCGAGATACAGAGAGGCTGAAACAGAGGGCGAGAAACAGAGTGGCTGAAACAGAGGGCAAGAAACAGAGGGGCTGAAACAGAGGGCGAGAAACAGAGGGGCTGAAACAGAGGGGCTGAAACAGAGGGCGAGAAACAGACGGACTGAAACAGAGGGGCTGAAACAGAGGGGCTGATACAGAGGGCGAGAAACAGAGCGGCTGAAACAGAGGGCGAGGAACAGGGGCTGAAACAAAGGGGCTGAAACAGTGGGGCTAAAACAGAGGGGCTGAAACAGAGGGCGAGAAATAGAGGGGCTGAAACAGAGGGCGAGAAACAGAGGGGCTGAAACAGAGGGCGAGAAACAGAGGGGCTGAAACAGAGGGGCTGAAACAGAGGGGCTGAAACAGAGGGCGAGAAACAGAGGGGCTGAAACAGAGGGCGAGAAACAGAGGGGCTGAATCAGAGGGGCTGAAACAGAGGGCGAGAAACAGAGGGGCTGAAACAGAGGGCGAGAAACAGAGGGGCAGAAACAGAGGGCGAGAAACAGAGGAGCAGAAACAGAGGGGCTGAAACAGAGAGCGCGAAACAGAGGGGCTGAAACAGATGGCGAGAAACAGAGGGTCTGAAACAGAGTTCGAGAAACAGAGGGGCTGAAACAGAGGGCAAGAAACAGAGGGGCTGAAACAGAGAGGCTGAAACAGAAGGGCAGAAACAGAGAGGCTGAAACAGAGGGCGAGAAACAGAGGGGCTGAATCAGAGGGGCTGAATCAGAAGGGCTGAAACAGAGGGCAAGAAACAGAGGGGCTGAAACAGAGTGGCTGGAACAGAGGGCGAGAAACAGAGGGGCTGAATCAGACGGCCTGAATCAGAGGGGCTGAAACAGAGGGGCTGAAACAGAGGGAGAGAAACAGAGGGGCTGAAACAGAGGGCGAGAAACAGAGGGCGAGAAACAGAGGGGCTGAAAAAGAGGGGCTGAAACAGAGGGGCTGAAACAAAGCGGCTGATGCAGAGGGCGAGAAATAGAGGGGCTGAAACAGAGGGGCTGAAATAGAGGGGCTGAAACAGAGGGCGAGAAACAGAGAGGCTGAAACAGAGGGCGAGAAACAGAGGGGCTGAAACAGAGGGCGAGAAACAGAGGGGATGAAACAGAGAAGCTGAAACAGAGGGCGAGAAACAGAGGGGCTGAAACAGAGGGGCTGAAACAGAGGGCCAGAAACAGAGGGCGAGAAACATAGGGACTGAAACAGTGGGTCTGAAACAGAGGGGCTGATACAGAGTGCGAGAAACAGAGCGGCTGAAACAGAGGGCGAGAAACAGAGGGGCTGAAACAAAGGGGCTGAAACAGTGGGGCTAAAACAGAGGGGCTGAAACAGAGGGCGAGAAATAGAGGGGCTGAAACAGAGGGCGAGAAACAGAGGGGCTGAAACAGAGGGCGAGAAACAGAGGGGCTGAAACAGAGGGCAAGAAACAGAGGGGCTGAATCAGAGGGGCTGAAACAGAAGGCGAGAAACAGAGGGGCTGAAACAGAGGGCGAGAAACTGAGGGGCAGAAACAGAGTGCGAGAAACAGAGGGGCTGAAACAGAGGGGCTGAAACAGAGGGTGAGAAACAGAGGGGCTGAAACAGAGGGGCTGAAACAGAGGGGCAGAAACTGAGGGCGATAAACAGAGGGGCTGAAACAGAGGGTCTGAAACAGAGGGGCTGAATCAGAGGGGCTGAAACAGAGGCGCTGAAACAGAGGGCGAGAAACAAAGGGGCTGAAACAGCGGGCGTGAAACAGAGGGCAAGAAACAGAGGGGCTGAAACAGAGGGGCTGAAACAGACGGGCTGAAACAGAGTGCCTGAAACAGAGGGGCTGAAACAGAGGGCGAAAAACAGAGGGGCTGAAACAGAGGGCGAGAAACAGAGCGGCTGAAACAGAGGGGCAGAAACAGAGGGACTGAAACAGAGGGGCTGAAACAGAGGGCGAGAAACAGAGGGGCTGAATCAGAGGGGCTGAATCAGAGGGACTGAAACAGAGGGGCTGAAACAGAGGGCGAGAAACAAAGGGGCTGAAACAGCGGGCGAGAAACAGAGGGCGAGAAACAGAGGGGCTGAAACAGAGGGGCTGAAACAGACGGGCTGAAACAGAGAGCCTGAAACAGAGGGCGAGAAACAGAGGGGCTGAAACAGAGGGCGAAAAACAGAGGGGCTGAAACAGAGGGCGAGAAACAGAGGGTGAGAAACAGAGGGCGAGAAACAGAGTGGATGAAACAGAGGGGCTGAAACAAAGGGGCTGAAATATTGGGGCTGAAACAGAGGGGCTGAATCAGAGGGCCTGAAACAGAGTGGCTGAATCAGAAGGGCTGAAACAGAGGGCGAGAAACAGAGGGGCTGAAACAGAGGGCGAGAAACAGAGGGGCGGAAACAGAGGGGCTGAAACAGAGGGGCTGAAACAGAGAGCCTGAAACAGAAGGGCAGAAACAGAGAGGCTGAAACAGAGGGCGAGAAACAGAGGGGCTGAATCAGAGGGGCTGAATCAGAAGGGCTGAAACAGAGGGCAAGAAACAGAGGGGCTGAAACAGAGTGGCTGGAACAGAGGGCGAGAAACAGAGGGGCTGAATCAGACGGGCTGAATCAGAGGGGCTGAAACAGAGGGGCTCAAACAGAGGGCGAGAAACAGAGGGGCTGAAAGAGAGGGCGAGAAACAGAGGGCGAGAAAGAGAGGGGCTGAAAAAGAGGGGCTGAAACAGAGAGGCTGAAACAAAGCGGCTGATGCAGAGGGCGAGAAATAGAGGGGCTGAAACAGAGGGGCTGAAACAGAGGGCGAGAAACAGAGGGGCTGAAACAGAGTGGCTGAAACAGAGGGGCTGAAACAGAGGGCGAGAAACAGAGGGGCTGAAACAGAGGGCAAGAAACAGAGGGGCTGAAACAGAGTGGCTGGAACAGAGGGCGAGAAACAGAGGGGCTGAATCAGACGGGCTGAATCAGAGGGGCTGAAACAGAGGGGCTGAAACAGAGGGCGAGAAACAGAGGGGCTGAAACAGAGGGCAAGAAACAGAGGGCGAGAAACAGAGGGGCTGAAAAAGAGGGGCTGAAACAGAGGGGCTGAAACAAAGCGGCTGATGCAGAGGGCGAGAAATAGAGGGGCTGAAACAGAGGGGCTGAAACAGAGGGGCTGAAACAGAGGGCGAGAAACAGAGAGGCTGAAACAGAGGGCGAGAAACAGAGGGGCTGAAACAGAGGGCGAGAAACAGAGGGGCTGAAACAGAGGGGCTGAAACAGAGGGGCTGAAACAGAGGGCGAGAAACAGAGGGCGAGAAACAGAGGGGCTGAAACAGAGGGGCTGAAACAGAGGGGCTGAAACAGAGAGCGAGAAACAGAGGGGCTGAAACAGAGGGCCAGAAACAGAGGGCGAGAAACAGAGGGACTGAAACAGTGGGTCTGAAACAGAGGGGCTGATACAGAGGGCGAGAAACAGAGCGGCTGAAACAGAGGGCGAGAAACAGAGGGGCTGAAACAAAGGGGCTGAAACAGTGGGGCTAAAACAGAGGGGCTGAAACAGAGGGCGAGAAATAGAGGGGCTGAAACAGAGGGCGAGAAACAGAGGGGCTGAAACAGAGGGCGAGAAACAGAGGGGATGAAACAGAGGGCGAGAAACAGAGGGGCTGAAACAGAGGGGCTGAAACAGAGGGGCTGAAACAGAGGGCGAGAAACAGAGGGGCTGAAACAGAGGGCGAGAAACAGAGGGGCTGAAACAGAGGGCGAGAAACAGAGGGGCTGTATCAGAGGGGCTGAAACAGAAGGCGAGAAACAGAGGGGCTGAAACAGAGGGCGAGAAACTGAGGGGCAGAAACAGAATGCGAGAAACAGAGGGGCTGAAACAGAGGGACTGAAACAGAGGGCGAGAAACAGAGGGGCTGAAACAGAGGGCGAGAAACAGAGGGGCAGAAACTGAGGGCGAGAAACAGAGGGGCTGAAACAGAGGGGCTGAAACAGAGGGGCTGAATCAGAGTGGCTGAAACAGAGGGGCTGAAACAGAGGGCGAGAAACAAAGGGGCTGAAACAGCGGGCGAGAAACAGAGGGCAAGAAACAGAGGGGCTGAAACAGAGGGGCTGAAACAGATGGGCTGAAACAGAGAGCCTGAAACAGAGGGGCTGAAACAGAGGGCGAAAAACAGAGGGGCTGAAACAGAGGGCGAGAAACAGAGCGGCTGAAACAGAGGGGCAGAAACAGAGGGGCTGAAACAGAGGGGCTGATACAGAGGGCGAGAAACAGAGGGGCTGAATCAGAGGGGCTGAATCAGAGGGACTGAAACAGAGGGGCTGAAACAGAGGGCGAGAAACAAAGGGGCTGTAACAGCGGGCAAGAAACAGAGGGCGAGAAACAGAGGGGCTGAAACAGAGACCCTGAAACAGAGGGCGAGAAACAGAGGGGCTGAAACAGAGGGCGAAAAACAGAGGGGCTGAAACAGAGGGCGAGAAACAGAGGGTGAGAAACAGAGGGCGAGAAACAGAGTGGATGAAACAGAGGGGCTGAAACAAAGGGGCTGAAATAGAGGGGCTGAAACAGAGGGGCTGAATCAGAGGGGCTGAAACAGAGTGGCTGAATCAGAGGGGCTGAAACAGAGGGCGAGAAACAGAGGGGCTGAAACAGAGGGCGAGAAACAGAGGGGCTGAAACAGAGGGGCTGAAACAGAGGGGCTGAAACAGAGGGGCTGAATCCGAGGGCAAGAAACAGAAAGGCTGAAACAGAGGGCGAGAACCAGAGGGGCTGAAACAGAGGGCAAGAAACAGAGGGGCTGAAACAGAGGGCGAGAAACAGAGGGGCTGAAACAGAGGGGCTGAAACAGAGGGGCTGAAACAGAGGGGCTGAAACAGAGGGCGAGAAGCAGAGGGCGAGAAACAGAGGGGCTGAAAAAGAGGGGCTGAAACAGAGGGGCTGAAACAAAGCGGCTGATACAGAGGGCGAGAAACAGAGGGGCTGAAACAGAGGGCGAGATACAGAGGGGCTGAAAGAGAGGGGCTGAAACAGAGGGCGAGAAACAGAGTGGATGAAACAGAGGGCGAGAAACAGAGGGCCTGAAACAGAGGGCGAGAAACAGAGGGCTGAAGCAGAGGGGCTGAAACAGAGGGGCTGAAACAGAGGGGCTGAAACAGAGGGCGAGATACAGAGAGGCTGAAACAGAGGGCGAGAAACAGAGTGGCTGAAACAGAGGGCAAGAAACAGAGGGGCTGAAACAGAGGGCGAGAAACAGAGGGGCTGAAACAGAGGGGCTGAAACAGAGGGCGAGAAACAGAGGGACTGAAACAGAGGGGCTGAAACAGAGGGGCTGATACAGAGGCGAGAAACAGAGCGGCTGAAACAGATGGCGAGAAACAGAGGGGCTGAAACAAAGGGGCTGAAACAGTGGGGCTAAAACAGAGGGCGAGAAACAGAGGGCCTGAAACAGAGGGCGAGAAACAGAGGGCTGAAACAGAGGGGCTGAAACAGAGGGGCTGAAACAGAGGGCGAGATACAGAGAGGCTGAAACGGAGGGCGAAAAACAGAGTGGCTGAAACAAGGGCAAGAAACAGAGGGGCTGAAACAGAGGGCGAGAAACAGAGGGGCTGAAACAGAGGGGCTGAAACAGAGGGCGAGAAACAGAGGGACTGAAACAGAGGGGCTGAAACAGAGGGGCTGATACAGAGGGCGAGAAACAGAGAGGCTGAAACAGAGGGCGAGAAACAGAGGGGCTGAAACAAAGGGGCTGAAACAGTGGGGCTAAAACAGATGGGCTGAAACAGAGGGCGAGAAATCGAGGGGCTGAAACAGAGAGCGAGAAACAGAGGGGCTGAAACAGAGGGCGAGAAACAGAGGGGCTGAAACAGAGGGGCTGAAACAAAGGGGCTGAAACAGAGGGCGAGAAACAGAGGGGCTGAAACAAAGGGCGAGAAACAGAGGGGCTGAAACAGAGGGCGAGAAACAGAGGGGCTGAATCAGAGGGGCTGAAACAGAGGGCGAGAAACAGATGGGCTGAAACAGAGAGCGAGAAACAGAGGGGCTGAAACAGAGGGGCTGAAACAGAGGGTGAGAAACAGAGAGGCTGAAACAGAGGGCGAGAAACAGAGGGCCTGAAACAGAGGTGCTTATTCAGAGGGGCTGAATCAGAGGGGCTTAATCAGAGTGGCTGAAACAGAGTGGCTTAATCAGAGGGGCTGAAACAGAGGGCGAGAAACAGAGGGGCTGAAACAGAGGGCAAGAAACAGAGGGGCAGAAACAGAGGGCGAGAAACAGAGGAGCAGAAACAGAGGGGCTGAAACAGAGAGCGCGAAACAGAGGGGCTGAAACAGATGGCGAGAAACAGAGGGAGTGAAACAGAGTTCGAGAAACAGAGGGGCTGAAACAGAGGGCAAGAAACAGAGGGCCTGAAACAGAGGGCGAGAAACAGAGGGCTGAAACAGAGGGGCTGAAACAGAGGGGCTGAAACAGAGGGGCTGAAACAGAGGGCGAGATACAGAGAGGCTGAAACAGAGGGCGAGAAACAGAGGGGCTGAAACAGAGGGGCTGAAACAGAGGGCGAGAAACAAAGGGGCTGAAACAGCGGGCGAGAAACAGAGGGCGAGAAACAGAGGGGCTGAAACAGAGGGGCTGAAACAGACGGGCTGAAACAGAGAGCCTGAAACAGAGGGCGAGAAACAGAGGGGCTGAAACAGAGGGCGAAAAACAGAGGGGCTGAAACAGTGGGCGAGAAACAGAGGGTGAGAAACAGAGGGCGAGAAACAGAGTGGATGAAACAGAGGGGCTGAAACAAAGGGGCTGAAATATTGGGGCTGAAACAGAGGGGCTGAATCAGAGGGGCTGAAACAGAGTGGCTGAATCAGAAGGGCTGAAACAGAGGGCGAGAAACAGAGGGGCTGAAACAGAGGGCGAGAAACAGAGGGGCTGAAACAGAGGGGCTGAAACAGAGGGGCTGAAACAGAGAGGCTGAAACAGAAGGGCAGAAACAGAGAGGCTGAAACAGAGGGCGAGAAACAGAGGGGCTGAATCAGAGGGGCTGAATCAGAAGGGCTGAAACAGAGGGCAAGAAACAGAGGGGCTGAAACAGAGTGGCTGGAACAGAGGGCGAGAAACAGAGGGGCTGAATCAGACGGGCTGAATCAGAGGGGCTGAAACAGAGGGGCTGAAACAGAGGGCGAGAAACAGAGGGGCTGAAACAGAGGGCGAGAAACAGAGGGCGAGAAACAGAGGGGCTGAAAAAGAGGGGCTGAAACAGAGGGGCTGAAACAAAGCGGCTGATGCAGAGGGCGAGAAATAGAGGGGCTGAAACAGAGGGGCTGAAACAGAGGGGCTGAAACAGAGGGCGAGAAACAGAGAGGCTGAAAAAGAGGGCGAGAAACAGAGGGGCTGAAACAGAGGGCGAGAAACAGAGGGGCTGAAACAGAGTGGCTGAAACAGAGGGGCTGAAACAGAGGGCGAGAAACAGAGGGGCTGAAACAGAGGGCAAGAAACAGAGGGGCTGAAACAGAGTGGCTGGAACAGAGGGCGAGAAACAGAGGGGCTGAATCAGACGGGCTGAATCAGAGGGGCTGAAACAGAGGGGCTGAAACAGAGGGCGAGAAACAGAGGGGCTGAAACAGAAGGCGAGAAACAGAGGGCGAGAAACAGAGGGGCTGAAAAAGAGGGGCTGAAACAGAGGGGCTGAAACAAAGCGGCTGATGCAGAGGGCGAGAAATAGAGGGGCTGAAACAGAGGGGCTGAAACAGAGGGGCTGAAACAGAGGGCGAGAAACAGAGGGGCTGAAACAGAGGGCGAGAAACAGAGGGGCTGAAACAGAGGGGCTGAAACAGAGGGGCTGAAACAGAGGGTCTGAAACAGAGGGCGAGAAACAGAGGGGCTGAAACAGAGGGGCTGAAACAGAGGGGCTGAAACAGTGGGGCTGAAACAGAGAGTGAGAAACAGAGGGGCTGAAACAGAGGGCCAGAAACAGAGGGCGAGAAACAGAGGGACTGAAACAGTGGGTCTGAAACAGAGGGGCTGATACAGAGGGCGAGAAACAGAGGGGCTGAAACAGAGGGCGAGAAACAGAGGGGCTGAAACAAAGGGGCTGAAAGAGTGGGGCTAAAACAGAGGGGCTAAAACAGAGGGCGAGAAATAGAGGGGCTGAAACAGAGGGCGAGAAACAGAGGGGCTGAAACAGAGGGCGAGAAACAGAGGGGCAGAAACTGAGGGCGAGAAACAGAGGGGCTGAAACAGAGGGGCTGAAACAGAGGGGCTGAATCAGAGTGGCTGAAACAGAGGGGCTGAAACAGAGGGCGAGAAACAAAGGGGCTGAAACAGCGGGCGAGAAACAGAGGGCAAGAAACAGAGGGGCTGAAACAGAGGGGCTGAAACAGATGGGCTGAAACAGAGAGCCTGAAACAGAGGGGCTGAAACAGAGGGCGAAAAACAGAGGGGCTGAAACAGAGGGCGAGAAACAGAGCGGCTGAAACAGAGGGGCAGAAACAGAGGGGCTGAAACAGAGGGGCTGATACAGAGGGCGAGAAACAGAGGGGCTGAATCAGAGGGGCTGAATCAGAGGGACTGAAACAGAGGGGCTGAAACAGAGGGCGAGAAACAAAGGGGCTGTAACAGCGGGCAAGAAACAGAGGGCGAGAAACAGAGGGGCTGAAACAGACGGGCTGAAACAGACGGGCTGAAACAGAGACCCTGAAACAGAGGGCGAGAAACAGAGGGGCTGAAACAGAGGGCGAAAAACAGAGGGGCTGAAACAGAGGGCGAGAAACAGAGGGTGAGAAACAGAGGGCGAGAAACAGAGTGGATGAAACAGAGGGGCTGAAACAAAGGGGCTGAAATAGAGGGGCTGAAACAGAGGGGCTGAATCAGAGGGGCTGAAACAGAGTGGCTGAATCAGAGGGGCTGAAACAGAGGGCGAGAAACAGAGGGGCTGAAACAGAGGGCGAGAAACAGAGGGGCTGAAACAGAGGGGCTGAAACAGAGGGGCTGAAACAGAGGGGCTGAATCCGAGGGCAAGAAACAGAAAGGCTGAAACAGAGGGCGAGAACCAGAGGGGCTGAAACAGAGGGCAAGAAACAGAGGGGCTGAAACAGAGGGCGAGAAACAGAGGGGCTGAAACAGAGGGGCTGAAACAGAGGGGCTGAAACAGAGGGGCTGAAACAGAGGGCGAGAAGCAGTGGGCGAGAAACAGAGGGGCTGAAAAAGAGGGGCTGAAACAGAGGGGCTGAAACAAAGCGGCTGATACAGAGGGCGAGAAACAGAGGGGCTGAAACAGAGGGCGAGATACAGAGGGGCTGAAAGAGAGGGGCTGAAACAGAGGGCGAGAAACAGAGTGGATGAAACAGAGGGCGAGAAACAGAGGGCCTGAAACAGAGGGCGAGAAACAGAGGGCTGAAGCAGAGGGGCTGAAACAGAGGGGCTGAAACAGAGGGGCTGAAACAGAGGGCGAGATACAGAGAGGCTGAAACAGAGGGCGAGAAACAGAGTGGCTGAAACAGAGGGCAAGAAACAGAGGGGCTGAAACAGAGGGCGAGAAACAGAGGGGCTGAAACAGAGGGGCTGAAACAGAGGGCGAGAAACAGAGGGACTGAAACAGAGGGGCTGAAACAGAGGGGCTGATACAGAGGCGAGAAACAGAGCGGCTGAAACAGATGGCGAGAAACAGAGGGGCTGAAACAAAGGGGCTGAAACAGTGGGGCTAAAACAGAGGGGCTGAAACAGAGGGCGAGAAATAGAGGGGCTGAAACAGAGGGCGAGAAACAGAGGGGCTGAAAGAGAGGGGCTGAAACAGAGGGCGAGAAACAGAGAGGCTGAAACAGAGGGCGAGAAACAGAGGGCCTGAAACAGAGGGCGAGAAACAGAGGGCTGAAACAGAGGGGCTGAAACAGAGGGGCTGAAAAAGAGGGGCTGAAACAGAGGGCGAGATACAGAGAGGCTGAAACGGAGGGCGAAAAACAGAGTGGCTGAAACAAGGGCAAGAAACAGAGGGGCTGAAACAGAGGGCGAGAAACAGAGGGGCTGAAACAGAGGGGCTGAAACAGAGGGCGAGAAACAGAGGGACTGAAACAGAGGGGCTGAAACAGAGGGGCTGATACAGAGGGCGAGAAACAGAGCGGCTGAAACAGAGGGCGAGAAACAGAGGGGCTGAAACAAAGGGGCTGAAACAGTGGGGCTAAAACAGAGGGGCTGAAACAGAGGGCGAGAAATCGAGGGGCTGAAACAGAGAGCGAGAAACAGAGGGGCTGAAACAGAGGGCGAGAAACAGAGGGGCTGAAACAGAGGGGCTGAAACAAAGGGGCTGAAACAGAGGGCGAGAAACAGAGGGGCTGAAACAAAGGGCGAGAAACAGAGGGGCTGAAACAGAGGGCGAGAAACAGAGGGGCTGAATCAGAGGGGCTGAAACAGAGGGCGAGAAACAGACGGGCTGAAACAGAGAGCGAGAAACAGAGGGGCTGAAACAGAGGGGCTGAAACAGAGGGTGAGAAACAGAGAGGCTGAAACAGAGGGCGAGAAACAGAGGGCCTGAAACAGAGGTGCTTATTCAGAGGGGCTGAATCAGAGGGGCTTAATCAGAGTGGCTGAAACAGAGTGGCTTAATCAGAGGGGCTGAAACAGAGGGCGAGAAACAGAGGGGCTGAAACAGAGGGCAAGAAACAGAGGGGCAGAAACAGAGGGCGAGAAACAGAGGAGCAGAAACAGAGGGGCTGAAACAGAGAGCGCGAAACAGAGGGGCTGAAACAGATGGCGAGAAACAGAGGGAGTGAAACAGAGTTCGAGAAACAGAGGGGCTGAAACAGAGGGCAAGAAACAGAGGGCCTGAAACAGAGGGCGAGAAACAGAGGGCTGAAACAGAGGGGCTGAAACAGAGGGGCTGAAACAGAGGGGCTGAAACAGAGGGCGAGATACAGAGAGGCTGAAACAGAGGGCGAGAAACAGAGGGGCTGAAACAGAGGGGCTGAAACAGAGGGCGAGAAACAAAGGGGCTGAAACAGCGGGCGAGAAACAGAGGGCGAGAAACAGAGGGGCTGAAACAGAGGGGCTGAAACAGACGGGCTGAAACAGAGAGCCTGAAACAGAGGGCGAGAAACAGAGGGGCTGAAACAGAGGGCGAAAAACAGAGGGGCTGAAACAGTGGGCGAGAAACAGAGGGTGAGAAACAGAGGGCGAGAAACAGAGTGGATGAAACAGAGGGGCTGAAACAAAGGGGCTGAAATATTGGGGCTGAAACAGAGGGGCTGAATCAGAGGGGCTGAAACAGAGTGGCTGAATCAGAAGGGCTGAAACAGAGGGCGAGAAACAGAGGGGCTGAAACAGAGGGCGAGAAACAGAGGGGCTGAAACAGAGGGGCTGAAACAGAGGGGCTGAAACAGAGAGGCTGAAACAGAAGGGCAGAAACAGAGAGGCTGAAACAGAGGGCGAGAAACAGAGGGGCTGAATCAGAGGGGCTGAATCAGAAGGGCTGAAACAGAGGGCAAGAAACAGAGGGGCTGAAACAGAGTGGCTGGAACAGAGGGCGAGAAACAGAGGGGCTGAATCAGACGGGCTGAATCAGAGGGGCTGAAACAGAGGGGCTGAAACAGAGGGCGAGAAACAGAGGGGCTGAAACAGAGGGCGAGAAACAGAGGGCGAGAAACAGAGGGGCTGAAAAAGAGGGGCTGAAACAGAGGGGCTGAAACAAAGCGGCTGATGCAGAGGGCGAGAAATAGAGGGTCTGAAACAGAGGGGCTGAAACAGAGGGGCTGAAACAGAGGGCGAGAAACAGAGAGGCTGAAAAAGAGGGCGAGAAACAGAGGGGCTGAAACAGAGGGCGAGAAACAGAGGGGCTGAAACAGAGTGGCTGAAACAGAGGGGCTGAAACAGAGGGCGAGAAACAGAGGGGCTGAAACAGAGGGCAAGAAACAGAGGGGCTGAAACAGAGTGGCTGGAACAGAGGGCGAGAAACAGAGGGGCTGAATCAGACGGGCTGAATCAGAGGGGCTGAAACAGAGGGGCTGAAACAGAGGGCGAGAAACAGAGGGGCTGAAACAGAGGGCGAGAAACAGAGGGCGAGAAACAGAGGGGCTGAAAAAGAGGGGCTGAAACAGAGGGGCTGAAACAAAGCGGCTGATGCAGAGGGCGAGAAATAGAGGGGCTGAAACAGAGGGGCTGAAACAGAGGGGCTGAAACAGAGGGCGAGAAACAGAGAGGCTGAAACAGAGGGCGAGAAACAGAGGGGCTGAAACAGAGGGCGAGAAACAGAGGGGCTGAAACAGAGGGGCTGAAACAGAGGGGCTGAAACAGAGGGTCTGAAACAGAGGGCGAGAAACAGAGGGGCTGAAACAGAGGGGCTGAAACAGAGGGGCTGAAACAGTGGGGCTGAAACAGAGAGCGAGAAACAGAGGGGCTGAAACAGAGGGCCAGAAACAGAGGGCGAGAAACAGAGGGACTGAAACAGTGGGTCTGAAACAGAGGGGCTGATACAGAGGGCGAGAAACAGAGGGGCTGAAACAGAGGGCGAGAAACAGAGGGGCTGAAACAAAGGGGCTGAAAGAGTGGGGCTAAAACAGAGGGGCTAAAACAGAGGGCGAGAAATAGAGGGGCTGAAACAGAGGGCGAGAAACAGAGGGGCTGAAACAGAGGGCGAGAAACAGAGGGGATGAAACAGAGGGCGAGAAACAGAGGGGCTGAAACAGAGGGGCTGAAACAGAGGGCAAGAAACAGAGGGGCTGAAACAGAGGGCGAGAAACAGAGGGGCTGAAACAGAGGGCGAGAAACAGAGGGGCTGAATCAGAGGGGCTGAAACAGAAGGCGAGAAACAGAGGGGCTGAAACAGAGGGCGAGAAACTGAGGGGCAGAAACAGAATGCGAGAAACAGAGGGGCTGAAACAGAGGGACTGAAACAGAGGGCGAGAAACAGAGGGGCTGAAACAGAGGGCGAGAAACAGAGGGGCAGAAACTGAGGGCGAGAAATAGAGGGGCTGAAACAGAGGGGCTGAAACAGAGGGGCTGAATCAGAGGGGCTGAAACAGAGGGGCTGAAACAGAGGGCGAGAAACAAAGGGGCTGAAACAGCGGGCGAGAAACAGAGGGCAAGAAACAGAGGGGCTGAAACAGAGGGGCTGAAACAGATGGGCTGAAACAGAGAGCCTGAAACAGAGGGGCTGAAACAGAGGGCGAAAAACAGAGGGGCTGAAACAGAGGGCGAGAAACAGAGCGGCTGAAACAGAGGGGCAGAAACAGAGGGGCTGAAACAGAGGGGCTGAAACAGAGGGCGAGAAACAGAGGGGCTGAATCAGAGGGGCTGAATCAGAGGGACTGAAACAGAGGGGCTGAAACAGAGGGCGAGAAACAAAGGGGCTGTAACAGCGTGCGAGAAACAGAGGGCGAGAAACAGAGGGGCTGAAACAGAGGGGCTGAAACAGACGGGCTGAAACAGAGAGCCTGAAACAGAGGGCGAGAAACAGAGGGGCTGAAACAGAGGGCGAAAAACAGAGGGGCTGAAACAGAGGGCGAGAAACAGAGGGTGAGAAACAGAGGGCGAGAAACAGAGTGGATGAAACAGAGGGGCTGAAACAAAGGGGCTGAAATAGAGGGGCTGAAACAGAGGGGCTGAATCTGAGGGGCTGAAACAGAGTGGCTGAATCAGAGGGGCTGAAACAGAGGGCGAGAAACAGAGGGGCTGAAACAGAGGGCGAGAAACAGAGGGGCTGAAACAGAGGGGCTGAAACAGAGGGGCTGAAACAGAGGGGCTGAATCCGAGGGCAAGAAACAGAGAGGCTGAAACAGAGGGCGAGAACCAGAGGGGCTGAAACAGAGGGCAAGAAACAGAGGGGCTGAAACAGAGGGCGAGAAACAGAGGGGCTGAAACAGAGGGGCTGAAACAGAGGGGCTGAAACAGAGGGGCTGAAACAGAGGGCGAGAAACAGAGGGCGAGAAACAGAGGGGCTGAAAAAGAGGGGCTGAAACAGAGGGGCTGAAACAAAGCGGCTGATACAGAGGGCGAGAAACAGAGGGGCTGAAACAGAGGGCGAGATACAGAGGGGCTGAAAGAGAGGGGCTGAAACAGAGGGCGAGAAACAGAGAGGCTGAAACAGAGGGCGAGAAACAGAGGGCCTGAAACAGAGGGCGAGAAACAGAGGGCTGAAACAGAGGGGCTGAAACAGAGGGGCTGAAACAGAGGGGCTGAAACAGAGGGCGAGATACAGAGAGGCTGAAACAGAGGGCAAGAAACAGAGGGGCTGAAACAGAGGGCGAGAAACAGAGGGGCTGAAACAGAGGGGCTGAAACAGAGGGCGAGAAACAGAGGGACTGAAACAGAGGGGCTGAAACAGAGGGGCTGATACAGAGGCGAGAAACAGAGCGGCTGAAACAGATGGCGAGAAACAGAGGGGCTGAAACAAAGGGGCTGAAACAGTGGGGCTAAAACAGAGGGGCTGAAACAGAGGGCGAGAAATAGAGGGGCTGAAACAGAGGGCGAGGAACAGAGGGGCTGAAAGAGAGGGGCTGAAACAGAGGGCGAGAAACAGAGAGGCTGAAACAGAGGGCGAGAAACAGAGGGCCTGAAACAGAGGGCGAGAAACATAGGGCTGAAACAGAGGGGCTGAAACAGAGGGGCTGAAACAGAGGGGCTGAAACAGAGGGCGAGATACAGAGAGGCTGAAACAGAGGGCGAAAAACAGAGTGGCTGAAACAAGGGCAAGAAACCGAGGGGCTGAAACAGAGGGCGAGAAACAGAGGGGCTGAAACAGAGGGGCTGAAACAGAGGGCGAGAAACAGAGGGACTGAAACAGAGGGGCTGAAACAGAGGGGCTGATACAGAGGGCGAGAAACAGAGCGGCTGAAACAGAGGGCGAGAAACAGAGGGGCTGAAACAAAGGGGCTGAAACAGTGGGGCTAAAACAGAGGGGCTGAAACAGAGGGCGAGAAATCGAGGGGCTGAAACAGAGGGCGAGAAACAGAGGGGCTGAAACAGAGGGCGAGAAACAGAGGGGCTGAAACAGAGGGGCTGAAACAGAGGGGCTGAAACAGAGGGCGAGAAACAGAGGGGCTGAAACAAAGGGCGAGAAACAGAGGGGCTGAAACAGAGGGCGAGAAACAGAGGGGCTGAATCAGAGGGGCTGAAACAGAGGGCGAGAAACAGATGGGCTGAAACAGAGAGCGAGAAACAGAGGGGCTGAAACAGAGGGGCTGAAACAGAGGGTGAGGAACAGAGGGGCTGAAACAGAGGGCGAGAAACAGAGGGCCTGAAACAGAGGTGCTGATTCAGAGGGGCTGAATCAGAGGGGCTTAATCAGAGGGGCTGAAACAGAGTGGCTTAATCAGAGGGTCTGAAACAGAGGGCGAGAAACCGAGGGGCTGAAACAGAGGGCGAGAAACAGAGGGGCAGAAACAGAGGGCGAGAAACAGAGGAGCAGAAACAGAGGGGCTGAAACAGAGAGCGCGAAACAGAGGGGCTGAAACAGATGGCGAGAAACAGAGGGAGTGAAACAGAGTTCGAGAAACAGAGGGGCTGAAACAGAGGGCGAGAAACAGAGGGCTGAAACAGAGGGGCTGAAACAGAGGGGCTGAAACAGAGGGGCTGAAACAGAGGGCGAGATACAGAGAGGCTGAAACAGAGGGCGAGAAACAGAGTGGCTGAAACAGAGGGCAAGAAACAGAGGGGCTGAAACAGAGGGGCTGAAACAGAGGGCGAGAAACAAAGGGGCTGAAACAGCGGGCGAGAAACAGAGGGCGAGAAACAGAGGGGCTGAAACAGAGGGGCTGAAACAGACGGGCTGAAACAGAGAGCCTGAAACAGAGGGCGAGAAACATAGGGGCTGAAACAGAGGGCGAAAAACAGAGGGGCTGAAACAGAGGGCTAGAAACAGAGGGTGAGAAACAGAGGGCGAGAAACAGAGTGGATGAAACAGAGGGGCTGGAACAAAGGGGCTGAAATATTGGGGCTGAAACAGAGGGGCTGAATCAGAGGGGCTGAAACGGAGTGGCTGAATCAGAAGGGCTGAAACAGAGGGCGAGAAACAGAGGGGCTGAAACAGAGGGCGAGAAACAGAGGGGCTGAAACAGAGGGGCTGAAACAGAGGGGCTGAAACAGAGAGGCTGAAACAGAAGGGCAGAAACAGAGAGGCTGAAACAGAGGGCGAGAAACAGAGGGGCTGAATCAGAGGGGCTGAATCAGAAGGGCTGAAACAGAGGGCAAGAAACAGAGGGGCTGAAACAGAGTGGCTGGAAAAGAGGGCGAGAAACAGAGGGGCTGAATCAGACGGGCTGAATAAGAGGGGCTGAAACAGAGGGGCTGAAACAGAGGGCGAGAAACAGAGGGGCTGAAACAGAGGGCGAGAAACAGAGGGCGAGAAACAGAGGGGCTGAAAAAGAGGGGCTGAAACAGAGGGGCTGAAACAAAGCGGCTGATGCAGTGGGCGAGAAATAGAGGGGCTGAAACAGAGGGGCTGAAACAGAGGGGCTGAAACAGAGGGCGAGAAACAGAGAGGCTGAATCAGAGGGCGAGAAACAGAGGGGCTGAAACAGAGGGCGAGAAACAGAGGGGCTGAAACAGAGGGGCTGAAACAGAGGGGCTGAAACAGAGGGTCTGAAACAGAGGGCGAGAAACAGAGGGGCTGAAACAGAGGGGCTGAAACAGAGGGGCTGAAACAGAGGGGCTGAAACAGAGATCGAGAAACAGAGGGGCTGAAACAGAGGGCCAGATACAGAGGGCGAGAAACAGAGGGACTGAAACAGTGGGTCTGAAACAGAGGGGCTGAAACAGAGGGCGAGAAACAGAGGGGCTGAAACAGAGGGGCTGAAACAGAGGGGCTGAAACAGAGGGTCTGAAACAGAGGGCGAGAAACAGAGGGGCTGAAACAGAGGGGCTGAAACAGAGGGGCTGAAACAGAGGGGCTGAAACAGAGATCGAGAAACAGAGGGGCTGAAACAGAGGGCCAGATACAGAGGGCGAGAAACAGAGGGGCTGAAACAAAGGGGCTGAAACAGTGGGGCTAAAACAGAGGGGCTGAAACAGAGGGCGAGAAATAGAGGGGCTGAAACAGAGGGCGAGAAACAGAGGGGCTGAAACAGAGGGCGAGAAACAGAGGGGCTGAAACAGAGGGCGAGAAACAGAGGGGCTGAAACAGAGGGCGAGAAACAGAGGGGCTGAAACAGAGGGCGAGAAACAGAGGGGCTGAATCAGAGGGGCTGAAACAGAAGGCGAGAAACAGAGGGGCTGAAACAGAGGGCGAGAAACTGAGGGGCAGAAACAGAGAGCGAGAAACAGAGGGGCTGAAACAGAGGGACTGAAACAGAGGGCGAGAAACAGAGGGGCTGAAACAGAGGGCGAGAAACAGAGGGGCAGAAACTGAGGGCGAGAAACAGAGGGGCTGAAACAGAGGGGCTGAAACAGAGGGGCTGAATCAGAGGGGCTGAAACAGAGGGGCTGAAACAGAGGGCGAGAAACAAAGGGGCTGAAACAGCGGGCGAGAAACAGAGGGCAAGAAATAGAGGGGCTGAAACAGAGGGGCTGAAACAGACGGGCTGAAACAGAGAGCCTGAAACAGAGGGGCTGAAACAGAGGGCGAAAAACAGAGGGGCTGAAACAGAGGGCGAGAAACAGAGCGGCTGAAACAGAGGGGCAGAAACAGAGGGGCTGAAACAGAGGGGCTGAAACAGAGGGCGAGAAACAGAGGGGCTGAATCAGAGGGGCTGAATCAGAGGGACTGAAACAGAGGGGCTGAAACAGAGGGCGAGAAACAAAGGGGCTGAAACAGCGGGCGAGAAACAGAGGGCGAGAAACAGAGGGGCTGAAACAGAGGGGCTGAAACAGACGGGCTGAAACAGAGAGCCTGAAACAGAGGGCGAGAAACAGAGGGGATGAAACAGAGGGCAAAAAACAGAGGGGCTGAAACAGAGGGCGAGAAACAGAGGATGAGAAACAGAGGGCGAGAAACAGAGTGGATGAAACAGAGGGGCTGAAACAAAGGGGCTGAAATAGAGGGGCTGAAACAGAGGGGCTGAATCAGAGGGGCTGAAACAGAGTGGCTGAATCAGAGGGGCTGAAACAGAGGGCGAGAAACAGAGGGGCTGAAACAAAGGGGCTGAAACAGTGGGGCTAAAACAGAGGGGCTGAAACAGAGGGCGAGAAACAGAGGGGCTGAAACAGAGGGCGAGAAACAGAGGGGCTGAAACAGAGGGCGAGAAACAGAGGGGCTGAAACAGAGGGCGAGAAACAGAGGGGCTGAAACAGAGGGCGAGAAACAGAGGGGCTGAATCAGAGGGGCTGAAACAGAAGGCGAGAAACAGAGGGGCTGAAACAGAGGGCGAGAAACTGAGGGGCAGAAACAGAGAGCGAGAAACAGAGGGGCTGAAACAGAGGGACTGAAACAGAGGGCGAGAAACAGAGGGGCTGAAACAGAGGGCGAGAAACAGAGGGGCAGAAACTGAGGGCGAGAAACAGAGGGGCTGAAACAGAGGGGCTGAAACAGAGGGGCTGAATCAGAGGGGCTGAAACAGAGGGGCTGAAACAGAGGGCGAGAAACAAAGGGGCTGAAACAGCGGGCGAGAAACAGAGGGCAAGAAACAGAGGGGCTGAAACAGAGGGGCTGAAACAGACGGGCTGAAACAGAGAGCCTGAAACAGAGGAGCTGAAACAGAGGGCGAAAAACAGAGGGGCTGAAACAGAGGGCGAGAAACAGAGCGGCTGAAACAGAGGGGCAGAAACAGAGGGGCTGAAACAGAGGGGCTGAAACAGAGGGCGAGAAACAGAGGGGCTGAATCAGAGGGGCTGAATCAGAGGGACTGAAACAGAGGGGCTGAAACAGAGGGCGAGAAACAAAGGGGCTGAAACAGCGGGCGAGAAACAGAGGGCGAGAAACAGAGGGGCTGAAACAGAGGGGCTGAAACAGACGGGCTGAAACAGAGAGCCTGAAACAGAGGGCGAGAAACAGAGGGGATGAAACAGAGGGCAAAAAACAGAGGGGCTGAAACAGAGGGCGAGAAACAGAGGATGAGAAACAGAGGGCGAGAAACAGAGTGGATGAAACAGAGGGGCTGAAACAAAGGGGCTGAAATAGAGGGGCTGAAACAGAGGGGCTGAATCAGAGGGGCTGAAACAGAGTGGCTGAATCAGAGGGGCTGAAACAGAGGGCGAGAAACAGAGGGGCTGAAACAGAGGGCGAGAAACAGAGGGGCTGAAACAGAGGGGCTGAAACAGACGGGCTGAAACAGAGGGGCTGAATCCGAGGGCAAGAAACAGAGAGGCTGAAACAGAGGGCGAGAACCAGAGGGGCTGAAACAGAGGGCAAGAAACAGAGGGGCTGAAACAGAGGGCGAGAAACAGAGGGGCTGAAACAGAGGGGCTGAAACAGAGGGGCTGAAACAGAGGGCGAGAAACAAAGGGGCTGAAACAGCGGGCGAGAAACAGAGGGCAAGAAACAGAGGGGCTGAAACAGAGGGGCTGAAACAGACGGGCTGAAACAGAGAGCCTGAAACAGAGGGGCTGAAACAGAGGGCGAAAAACAGAGGGGCTGAAACAGAGGGCGAGAAACAGAGCGGCTGAAACAGAGGGGCAGAAACAGAGGGGCTGAAACAGAGGGGCTGAAACAGAGGGCGAGAAACCGAGGGGCTGAATCAGAGGGGCTGAATCAGAGGGACTGAAACAGAGGGGCTGAAACAGAGGGCGAGAAACAAAGGGGCTGAAACAGCGGGCGAGAAACAGAGGGCGAGAAACAGAGGGGCTGAAACAGAGGGGCTGAAACAGACGGGCTGAAACAGAGAGCCTGAAACAGAGGGCGAGAAACAGAGGGGATGAAACAGAGGGCAAAAAACAGAGGGGCTGAAACAGAGGGCGAGAAACAGAGGGAGTGAAACAGAGTTCGAGAAACAGAGGGGCTGAAACAGAGGGCGAGAAACAGAGGGCTGAAACAGAGGGGCTGAAACAGAGGGGCTGAAACAGAGGGGCTGAAACAGAGGGCGAGATACAGAGAGGCTGAAACAGAGGGCGAGAAACAGAGTGGCTGAAACAGAGGGCAAGAAACAGAGGGGCTGAAACAGAGGGGCTGAAACAGAGGGCGAGAAACAAAGGGGCTGAAACAGCGGGCGAGAAACAGAGGGCGAGAAACAGAGGGGCTGAAACAGAGGGGCTGAAACAGACGGGCTGAAACAGAGAGCCTGAAACAGAGGGCGAGAAACAGAGGGGCTGAAACAGAGGGCGAAAAACAGAGGGGCTGAAACAGAGGGCTAGAAACAGAGGGTGAGAAACAGAGGGCGAGAAACAGAGTGGATGAAACAGAGGGGCTGGAACAAAGGGGCTGAAATATTGGGGCTGAAACAGAGGGGCTGAATCAGAGGGGCTGAAACAGAGTGGCTGAATCAGAAGGGCTGAAACAGAGGGCGAGAAACAGAGGGGCTGAAACAGAGGGCGAGAAACAGAGGGGCTGAAACAGAGGGGCTGAAACAGAGGGGCTGAAACAGAGAGGCTGAAACAGAAGGGCAGAAACAGAGAGGCTGAAACAGAGGGCGAGAAACAGAGGGGCTGAATCAGAGGGGCTGAATCAGAAGGGCTGAAACAGAGGGCAAGAAACAGAGGGGCTGAAACAGAGTGGCTGGAAAAGAGGGCGAGAAACAGAGGGGCTGAATCAGACGGGCTGAATAAGAGGGGCTGAAACAGAGGGGCTGAAACAGAGGGCGAGAAACAGAGGGGCTGAAACAGAGGGCGAGAAACAGAGGGCGAGAAACAGAGGGGCTGAAAAAGAGGGGCTGAAACAGAGGGGCTGAAACAAAGCGGCTGATGCAGTGGGCGAGAAATAGAGGGGCTGAAACAGAGGGGCTGAAACAGAGGGGCTGAAACAGAGGGCGAGAAACAGAGAGGCTGAATCAGAGGGCGAGAAACAGAGGGGCTGAAACAGAGGGCGAGAAACAGAGGGGCTGAAACAGAGGGGCTGAAACAGAGGGGCTGAAACAGAGGGTCTGAAACAGAGGGCGAGAAACAGAGGGGCTGAAACAGAGGGGCTGAAACAGAGGGGCTGAAACAGAGGGGCTGAAACAGAGATCGAGAAACAGAGGGGCTGAAACAGAGGGCCAGATACAGAGGGCGAGAAACAGAGGGACTGAAACAGTGGGTCTGAAACAGAGGGGCTGAAACAGAGGGCGAGAAACAGAGGGGCTGAAACAGAGGGGCTGAAACAGAGGGGCTGAAACAGAGGGTCTGAAACAGAGGGCGAGAAACAGAGGGGCTGAAACAGAGGGGCTGAAACAGAGGGGCTGAAACAGAGGGGCTGAAACAGAGATCGAGAAACAGAGGGGCTGAAACAGAGGGCCAGATACAGAGGGCGAGAAACAGAGGGGCTGAAACAAAGGGGCTGCAACAGTGGGGCTAAAACAGAGGGGCTGAAACAGAGGGCGAGAAATAGAGGGGCTGAAACAGAGGGCGAGAAACAGAGGGGCTGAAACAGAGGGCGAGAAACAGAGGGGCTGAAACAGAGGGCGAGAAACAGAGGGGCTGAAACAGAGGGCGAGAAACAGAGGGGCTGAAACAGAGGGCGAGAAACAGAGGGGCTGAATCAGAGGGGCTGAAACAGAAGGCGAGAAACAGAGGGGCTGAAACAGAGGGCGAGAAACTGAGGGGCAGAAACAGAGAGCGAGAAACAGAGGGGCTGAAACAGAGGGACTGAAACAGAGGGCGAGAAACAGAGGGGCTGAAACAGAGGGCGAGAAACAGAGGGGCAGAAACTGAGGGCGAGAAACAGAGGGGCTGAAACAGAGGGGCTGAAACAGAGGGGCTGAATCAGAGGGGCTGAAACAGAGGGGCTGAAACAGAGGGCGAGAAACAAAGGGGCTGAAACAGCGGGCGAGAAACAGAGGGCAAGAAACAGAGGGGCTGAAACAGAGGGGCTGAAACAGACGGGCTGAAACAGAGAGCCTGAAACAGAGGGGCTGAAACAGAGGGCGAAAAACAGAGGGGCTGAAACAGAGGGCGAGAAACAGAGCGGCTGAAACAGAGGGGCAGAAACAGAGGGGCTGAAACAGAGGGGCTGAAACAGAGGGCGAGAAACAGAGGGGCTGAATCAGAGGGGCTGAATCAGAGGGACTGAAACAGAGGGGCTGAAACAGAGGGCGAGAAACAAAGGGGCTGAAACAGCGGGCGAGAAACAGAGGGCGAGAAACAGAGGGGCTGAAACAGAGGGGCTGAAACAGACGGGCTGAAACAGAGAGCCTGAAACAGAGGGCGAGAAACAGAGGGGATGAAACAGAGGGCAAAAAACAGAGGGGCTGAAACAGAGGGCGAGAAACAGAGGATGAGAAACAGAGGGCGAGAAACAGAGTGGATGAAACAGAGGGGCTGAAACAAAGGGGCTGAAATAGAGGGGCTGAAACAGAGGGGCTGAATCAGAGGGGCTGAAACAGAGTGGCTGAATCAGAGGGGCTGAAACAGAGGGCGAGAAACAGAGGGGCTGAAACAAAGGGGCTGAAACAGTGGGGCTAAAACAGAGGGGCTGAAACAGAGGGCGAGAAACAGAGGGGCTGAAACAGAGGGCGAGAAACAGAGGGGCTGAAACAGAGGGCGAGAAACAGAGGGGCTGAAACAGAGGGCGAGAAACAGAGGGGCTGAATCAGAGGGGCTGAAACAGAAGGCGAGAAACAGAGGGGCTGAAACAGAGGGCGAGAAACTGAGGGGCAGAAACAGAGAGCGAGAAACAGAGGGGCTGAAACAGAGGGACTGAAACAGAGGGCGAGAAACAGAGGGGCTGAAACAGAGGGCGAGAAACAGAGGGGCAGAAACTGAGGGCGAGAAACAGAGGGGCTGAAACAGAGGGTGAGAAACAGAGGGGCTGAAACAGAGGTGCTGAAACAGAGGGACTGAAACAGAGGGCGAGAAACAGAGGGGCTGAAACAGAGGGCGAGAAACAGAGGGGCAGAAACTGAGGGCGAGAAACAGAGGGGCTGAAACAGAGGGGCTGAAACAGAGGGGCTGAATCAGAGGGGCTGAAACAGAGGGGCTGAAACAGAGGGCGAGAAACAAAGGGGCTGAAACAGCGGGCGAGAAACAGAGGGCAAGAAACAGAGGGGCTGAAACAGAGGGGCTGAAACAGACGGGCTGAAACAGAGAGCCTGAAACAGAGGGGCTGAAACAGAGGGCGAAAAACAGAGGGGCTGAAACAGAGGGCGAGAAACAGAGCGGCTGAAACAGAGGGGCAGAAACAGAGGGGCTGAAACAGAGGGGCTGAAACAGAGGGCGAGAAACAGAGGGGCTGAATCAGAGGGGCTGAATCAGAGGGACTGAAACAGAGGGGCTGAAACAGAGGGCGAGAAACAAAGGGGCTGAAACAGCGGGCGAGAAACAGAGGGCGAGAAACAGAGGGGCTGAAACAGAGGGGCTGAAACAGACGGGCTGAAACAGAGAGCCTGAAACAGAGGGCGAGAAACAGAGGGGATGAAACAGAGGGCAAAAAACAGAGGGGCTGAAACAGAGGGCGAGAAACAGAGGATGAGAAACAGAGGGCGAGAAACAGAGTGGATGAAACAGAGGGGCTGAAACAAAGGGGCTGAAATAGAGGGGCTGAAACAGAGGGGCTGAATCAGAGGGGCTGAAACAGAGTGGCTGAATCAGAGGGGCTGAAACAGAGGGCGAGAAACAGAGGGGCTGAAACAGAGGGCGAGAAACAGAGGGGCTGAAACAGAGGGGCTGAAACAGACGGGCTGAAACAGAGGGGCTGAATCCGAGGGCAAGAAACAGAGAGGCTGAAACAGAGGGCGAGAACCAGAGGGGCTGAAACAGAGGGCAAGAAACAGAGGGGCTGAAACAGAGGGCGAGAAACAGAGGGGCTGAAACAGAGGGGCTGAAACAGAGGGGCTGAAACAGAGGGCGAGAAACAAAGGGGCTGAAACAGCGGGCGAGAAACAGAGGGCAAGAAACAGAGGGGCTGAAACAGAGGGGCTGAAACAGACGGGCTGAAACAGAGAGCCTGAAACAGAGGGGCTGAAACAGAGGGCGAAAAACAGAGGGGCTGAAACAGAGGGCGAGAAACAGAGCGGCTGAAACAGAGGGGCAGAAACAGAGGGGCTGAAACAGAGGGGCTGAAACAGAGGGCGAGAAACCGAGGGGCTGAATCAGAGGGGCTGAATCAGAGGGACTGAAACAGAGGGGCTGAAACAGAGGGCGAGAAACAAAGGGGCTGAAACAGCGGGCGAGAAACAGAGGGCGAGAAACAGAGGGGCTGAAACAGAGGGGCTGAAACAGACGGGCTGAAACAGAGAGCCTGAAACAGAGGGCGAGAAACAGAGGGGATGAAACAGAGGGCAAAAAACAGAGGGGCTGAAACAGAGGGCGAGAAACAGAGGATGAGAAACAGAGGGCGAGAAACAGAGTGGATGAAACAGAGGGGCTGAAACAAAGGGGCTGAAATAGAGGGGCTGAAACAGAGGGGCTGAATCAGAGGGGCTGAAACAGAGTGGCTGAATCAGAGGGGCTGAAACAGAGGGCGAGAAACAGAGGGGCTGAAACAGAGGGCGAGAAACAGAGGGGCTGAAACAGAGGGGCTGAAACAGACGGGCTGAAACAGAGGGGCTGAATCCGAGGGCAAGAAACAGAGAGGCTGAAACAGAGGGCGAGAACCAGAGGGGCTGAAACAGAGGGCAAGAAACAGAGGGGCTGAAACAGAGGGCGAGAAACAGAGGGGCTGAAACAGAGGGGCTGAAACAGAGGGGCTGAAACAGAGGGGCTGAAACAGAGGGCGAGAAACAGAGGGCGAGAAACAGAGGGGCTGAAAAAGAGGGGCTGAAACAGAGGGGCTGAAACAAAGCGGCTGATACAGAGGGCGAGAAACAGAGGGGCTGAAACAGAGGGCGAGATACAGAGGGGCTGAAAGAGAGGGGCTGAAACAGAGGGCGAGAAACAGAGAGGCTGAAACAGAGGGCGAGAAACAGAGGCCCTGAAACATAGGGCGAGAAACAGAGGGCTGAAACAGAGGGGCTGAAACAGAGGGGCTGAAACAGAGGGGCTGAAACAGAGGGCGAGATACAGAGAGGCTGAAACAGAGGGCGAGAAACAGAGTGGCTGAAACAGAGGGCAAGAAACAGAGGGGCTGAAACAGAGGGCGAGAAACAGAGGGGCTGAAACAGAGGGGCTGAAACAGAGGGCGAGAAACAGAGGGACTGAAACAGAGGGGCTGAAACAGAGGGGCTGATACAGAGGCGAGAAACAGAGCGGCTGAAACAGATGGCGAGAAACAGAGGGGCTGAAACAAAGGGGCTGAAACAGTGGGGCTAAAACAGAGGGGCTGAAACAGAGGGCGAGAAATAGAGGGGCTGAAACAGAGGGCGAGAAACAGAGGGCCTGAAACAGAGGGCGAGAAACAGAGGGGCTGAAACAGAGGGGCTGAAACAGAGGGGCTGAAACAGAGGGGCTGAAACAGAGGGCGAGAAATAGAGGGGCTGAAACAGAGGGCGAGAAACAGAGGGGCTGAAAGAGAGGGGCTGAAACAGAGGGCGAGAAACAGAGGGCCTGAACCAGAGGGCGAGAAACAGAGGGGCTGAAACAGAGGGGCTGAAACAGAGGGGCTGAAACAGAGGGCGAGAAACAGAGGGGCTGAAACAAAGGGCGAGAAACAGAGGGGCTGAAACAGAGGGCGAGAAACAGAGGGGCTGAATCAGAGGGGCTGAAACAGAGGGCGAGAAACAGATGGGCTGAAACAGAGAGCGAGAAACAGAGGGGCTGAAACAGAGGGGCTGAAACAGAGGGTGAGAAACAGAGGGGCTGAAACAGAGGGCGAGAAACAGAGGGCCTGAAACAGAGGTGCTGATTCAGAGGGGCTGAATCAGAGGGGCTTAATCAGAGGGGCTGAAACAGAGTGGCTTAATCAGAGGGGCTGAAACAGAGGGCGAGAAACAGAGGGGCTGAAACAGAGGGCGAGAAACAGAGGGGCAGAAACAGAGGGCGAGAAACAGAGGAGCAGAAACAGAGGGGCTGAAACAGAGAGCGCGAAACAGAGGGGCTGAAACAGATGGCGAGAAACAGAGGGAGTGAAACAGAGTTCGAGAAACAGAGGGGCTGAAACAGAGGGGCTGAAACAGAGGGGCTGAAACAGAGGGGCTGAAACAGAGGGCGAGATACAGAGAGGCTGAAACAGAGGGCGAGAAACAGAGTGGCTGAAACAGAGGGCAAGAAACAGAGGGGCTGAAACAGAGGGGCTGAAACAGAGGGCGAGAAACAAAGGGGCTGAAACAGCGGGCGAGAAACAGAGGGCGAGAAACAGAGGGGCTGAAACAGAGGGGCTGAAACAGACGGGCTGAAACAGAGAGCCTGAAACAGAGGGCGAGAAACAGAGGGGCTGAAACAGAAGGCGAAAAACAGAGGGGCTGAAACAGAGGGCGAGAAACAGAGGGTGAGAAACAAAGGGCGAGAAACAGAGGGGCTGAAACAGAGGGGCTGAAACAGAGGGGCTGATACAGAGGCGAGAAACAGAGCGGCTGAAACAGATGGCGAGAAACAGAGGGGCTGAAACAAAGGGGCTGAAACAGTGGGGCTAAAACAGAGGGGCTGAAACAGAGGGCGAGAAATAGAGGGGCTGAAACAGAGGGCGAGAAACAGAGGGCCTGAAACAGAGGGCGAGAAACAGAGGGCTGAAACAAAGGGGCTGAAACAGTGGGGCTAAAACAGAGGGGCTGAAACAGAGGGCGAGAAATAGAGGGGCTGAAACAGAGGGCGAGAAACAGAGGGGCTGAAAGAGAGGGGCTGAAACAGAGGGCGAGAAACAGAGGGCCTGAACCAGAGGGCGAGAAACAGAGGGCTGAAACAGAGGGGCTGAAACAGAGGGGCTGAAACAGAGGGGCTGAAACAGAGGGCGAGAAACAGAGGGACTGAAACAGAGGGGCTGAAACAGAGGGGCTGATACAGAGGGCGAGAAACAGAGCGGCTGAAACAGAGGGCGAGAAACAGAGGGGCTGAAACAAAGGGGCTGAAACAGTGGGGCTAAAACAGAGGGGCTGAAACAGAGGGCGAGAAATCGAGGGGCTGAAACAGAGGGCGAGAAACAGAGGGGCTGAAACAGAGGGCGAGAAACAGAGGGGCTGAAACAGAGGGGCTGAAACAGAGGGGCTGAAACAGAGGGCGAGAAACAGAGGGGCTGAAACAAAGGGCGAGAAACAGAGGGGCTGAAACAGAGGGCGAGAAACAGAGGGGCTGAATCAGAGGGGCTGAAACAGAGGGCGAGAAACAGATGGGCTGAAACAGAGAGCGAGAAACAGAGGGGCTGAAACAGAGGGGCTGAAACAGAGGGTGAGAAACAGAGGGGCTGAAACAGAGGGCGAGAAACAGAGGGCCTGAAACAGAGGTGCTGATTCAGAGGGGCTGAATCAGAGGGGCTTAATCAGAGGGGCTGAAACAGAGTGGCTTAATCAGAGGGGCTGAAACAGAGGGCGAGAAACAGAGGGGCTGAAACAGAGGGCGAGAAACAGAGGGGCAGAAACAGAGGGCGAGAAACAGAGGAGCAGAAACAGAGGGGCTGAAACAGAGAGCGCGAAACAGAGGGGCTGAAACAGATGGCGAGAAACAGAGGGAGTGAAACAGAGTTCGAGAAACAGAGGGGCTGAAACAGAGGGGCTGAAACAGAGGGGCTGAAACAGAGGGGCTGAAACAGAGGGCGAGATACAGAGAGGCTGAAACAGAGGGCGAGAAACAGAGTGGCTGAAACAGAGGGCAAGAAACAGAGGGGCTGAAACAGAGGGGCTGAAACAGAGGGCGAGAAACAAAGGGGCTGAAACAGCGGGCGAGAAACAGAGGGCGAGAAACAGAGGGGCTGAAACAGAGGGGCTGAAACAGACGGGCTGAAACAGAGAGCCTGAAACAGAGGGCGAGAAACAGAGGGGCTGAAACAGAGGGCGAAAAACAGAGGGGCTGAAACAGAGGGCGAGAAACAGAGGGTGAGAAACAAAGGGCGAGAAACAGAGGGGCTGAAACAGAGGGCGAGAAACAGAGGGGCTGAATCAGAGGGGCTGAAACAGAGGGCGAGAAACAGATGGGCTGAAACAGAGAGCGAGAAACAGAGGGGCTGAAACAGAGGGGCTGAAACAGAGGGTGAGAAACAGAGGGGCTGAAACAGAGGGCGAGAAACAGAGGGCCTGAAACAGAGGTGCTGATTCAGAGGGGCTGAATCAGAGGGTCTTAATCAGAGGGGCTGAAACAGAGTGGCTTAATCAGAGGGGCTGAAACAGAGGGCGAGAAACAGAGGGGCTGAAACAGACGGCGAGAAACAGAGGGGCAGAAACAGAGGGCGAGAAACAGAGGAGCAGAAACAGAGGGGCTGAAACAGAGAGCGCGAAACAGAGGGGCTGAAACAGATGGCGAGAAACAGAGGGAGTGAAACAGAGTTCGAGAAACAGAGGGGCTGAAACAGAGGGCAAGAAACAGAGGGCCTGAAACAGAGGGGCTGAAACAGACGGGCTGAAACAGAGAGCCTGAAACAGAGGGGCTGAAACAGAGGGCGAAAAACAGAGGGGCTGAAACAGAGGGCGAGAAACAGAGCGGCTGAAACAGAGGGGCAGAAACAGAGGGGCTGAAACAGAGGGGCTGAAACAGAGGGCGAGAAACCGAGGGGCTGAATCAGAGGGGCTGAATCAGAGGGACTGAAACAGAGGGGCTGAAACAGAGGGCGAGAAACAAAGGGGCTGAAACAGCGGGCGAGAAACAGAGGGCGAGAAACAGAGGGGCTGAAACAGAGGGGCTGAAACAGACGGGCTGAAACAGAGAGCCTGAAACAGAGGGCGAGAAACAGAGGGGATGAAACAGAGGGCAAAAAACAGAGGGGCTGAAACAGAGGGCGAGAAACAGAGGATGAGAAACAGAGGGCGAGAAACAGAGTGGATGAAACAGAGGGGCTGAAACAAAGGGGCTGAAATAGAGGGGCTGAAACAGAGGGGCTGAATCAGAGGGGCTGAAACAGAGTGGCTGAATCAGAGGGGCTGAAACAGAGGGCGAGAAACAGAGGGGCTGAAACAGAGGGCGAGAAACAGAGGGGCTGAAACAGAGGGGCTGAAACAGACGGGCTGAAACAGAGGGGCTGAATCCGAGGGCAAGAAACAGAGAGGCTGAAACAGAGGGCGAGAACCAGAGGGGCTGAAACAGAGGGCAAGAAACAGAGGGGCTGAAACAGAGGGCGAGAAACAGAGGGGCTGAAACAGAGGGGCTGAAACAGAGGGGCTGAAACAGAGGGGCTGAAACAGAGGGCGAGAAACAGAGGGCGAGAAACAGAGGGGCTGAAAAAGAGGGGCTGAAACAGAGGGGCTGAAACAAAGCGGCTGATACAGAGGGCGAGAAACAGAGGGGCTGAAACAGAGGGCGAGATACAGAGGGGCTGAAAGAGAGGGGCTGAAACAGAGGGCGAGAAACAGAGAGGCTGAAACAGAGGGCGAGAAACAGAGGCCCTGAAACATAGGGCGAGAAACAGAGGGCTGAAACAGAGGGGCTGAAACAGAGGGGCTGAAACAGAGGGGCTGAAACAGAGGGCGAGATACAGAGAGGCTGAAACAGAGGGCGAGAAACAGAGTGGCTGAAACAGAGGGCAAGAAACAGAGGGGCTGAAACAGAGGGCGAGAAACAGAGGGGCTGAAACAGAGGGGCTGAAACAGAGGGCGAGAAACAGAGGGACTGAAACAGAGGGGCTGAAACAGAGGGGCTGATACAGAGGCGAGAAACAGAGCGGCTGAAACAGATGGCGAGAAACAGAGGGGCTGAAACAAAGGGGCTGAAACAGTGGGGCTAAAACAGAGGGGCTGAAACAGAGGGCGAGAAATAGAGGGGCTGAAACAGAGGGCGAGAAACAGAGGGCCTGAAACAGAGGGCGAGAAACAGAGGGCTGAAACAAAGGGGCTGAAACAGTGGGGCTAAAACAGAGGGGCTGAAACAGAGGGCGAGAAATAGAGGGGCTGAAACAGAGGGCGAGAAACAGAGGGGCTGAAAGAGAGGGGCTGAAACAGAGGGCGAGAAACAGAGGGCCTGAACCAGAGGGCGAGAAACAGAGGGCTGAAACAGAGGGGCTGAAACAGAGGGGCTGAAACAGAGGGGCTGAAACAGAGGGCGAGAAACAGAGGGACTGAAACAGAGGGGCTGAAACAGAGGGGCTGATACAGAGGGCGAGAAACAGAGCGGCTGAAACAGAGGGCGAGAAACAGAGGGGCTGAAACAAAGGGGCTGAAACAGTGGGGCTAAAACAGAGGGGCTGAAACAGAGGGCGAGAAATCGAGGGGCTGAAACAGAGGGCGAGAAACAGAGGGGCTGAAACAGAGGGCGAGAAACAGAGGGGCTGAAACAGAGGGGCTGAAACAGAGGGGCTGAAACAGAGGGCGAGAAACAGAGGGGCTGAAACAAAGGGCGAGAAACAGAGGGGCTGAAACAGAGGGCGAGAAACAGAGGGGCTGAATCAGAGGGGCTGAAACAGAGGGCGAGAAACAGATGGGCTGAAACAGAGAGCGAGAAACAGAGGGGCTGAAACAGAGGGGCTGAAACAGAGGGTGAGAAACAGAGGGGCTGAAACAGAGGGCGAGAAACAGAGGGCCTGAAACAGAGGTGCTGATTCAGAGGGGCTGAATCAGAGGGGCTTAATCAGAGGGGCTGAAACAGAGTGGCTTAATCAGAGGGGCTGAAACAGAGGGCGAGAAACAGAGGGGCTGAAACAGAGGGCGAGAAACAGAGGGGCAGAAACAGAGGGCGAGAAACAGAGGAGCAGAAACAGAGGGGCTGAAACAGAGAGCGCGAAACAGAGGGGCTGAAACAGATGGCGAGAAACAGAGGGAGTGAAACAGAGTTCGAGAAACAGAGGGGCTGAAACAGAGGGGCTGAAACAGAGGGGCTGAAACAGAGGGGCTGAAACAGAGGGCGAGATACAGAGAGGCTGAAACAGAGGGCGAGAAACAGAGTGGCTGAAACAGAGGGCAAGAAACAGAGGGGCTGAAACAGAGGGGCTGAAACAGAGGGCGAGAAACAAAGGGGCTGAAACAGCGGGCGAGAAACAGAGGGCGAGAAACAGAGGGGCTGAAACAGAGGGGCTGAAACAGACGGGCTGAAACAGAGAGCCTGAAACAGAGGGCGAGAAACAGAGGGGCTGAAACAGAAGGCGAAAAACAGAGGGGCTGAAACAGAGGGCGAGAAACAGAGGGTGAGAAACAAAGGGCGAGAAACAGAGGGGCTGAAACAGAGGGGCTGAAACAGAGGGGCTGATACAGAGGCGAGAAACAGAGCGGCTGAAACAGATGGCGAGAAACAGAGGGGCTGAAACAAAGGGGCTGAAACAGTGGGGCTAAAACAGAGGGGCTGAAACAGAGGGCGAGAAATAGAGGGGCTGAAACAGAGGGCGAGAAACAGAGGGCCTGAAACAGAGGGCGAGAAACAGAGGGCTGAAACAAAGGGGCTGAAACAGTGGGGCTAAAACAGAGAGGCTGAAACAGAGGGCGAGAAATAGAGGGGCTGAAACAGAGGGCGAGAAACAGAGGGGCTGAAAGAGAGGGGCTGAAACAGAGGGCGAGAAACAGAGGGCCTGAACCAGAGGGCGAGAAACAGAGGGCTGAAACAGAGGGGCTGAAACAGAGGGGCTGAAACAGAGGGGCTGAAACAGAGGGCGAGAAACAGAGGGACTGAAACAGAGGGGCTGAAACAGAGGGGCTGATACAGAGGGCGAGAAACAGAGCGGCTGAAACAGAGGGCGAGAAACAGAGGGGCTGAAACAAAGGGGCTGAAACAGTGGGGCTAAAACAGAGGGGCTGAAACAGAGGGCGAGAAATCGAGGGGCTGAAACAGAGGGCGAGAAACAGAGGGGCTGAAACAGAGGGCGAGAAACAGAGGGGCTGAAACAGAGGGGCTGAAACAGAGGGGCTGAAACAGAGGGCGAGAAACAGAGGGGCTGAAACAAAGGGCGAGAAACAGAGGGGCTGAAACAGAGGGCGAGAAACAGAGGGGCTGAATCAGAGGGGCTGAAACAGAGGGCGAGAAACAGATGGGCTGAAACAGAGAGCGAGAAACAGAGGGGCTGAAACAGAGGGGCTGAAACAGAGGGTGAGAAACAGAGGGGCTGAAACAGAGGGCGAGAAACAGAGGGCCTGAAACAGAGGTGCTGATTCAGAGGGGCTGAATCAGAGGGGCTTAATCAGAGGGGCTGAAACAGAGTGGCTTAATCAGAGGGGCTGAAACAGAGGGCGAGAAACAGAGGGGCTGAAACAGAGGGCGAGAAACAGAGGGGCAGAAACAGAGGGCGAGAAACAGAGGAGCAGAAACAGAGGGGCTGAAACAGAGAGCGCGAAACAGAGGGGCTGAAACAGATGGCGAGAAACAGAGGGAGTGAAACAGAGTTCGAGGAACAGAGGGGCTGAAACAGAGGGGCTGAAACAGAGGGGCTGAAACAGAGGGGCTGAAACAGAGGGCGAGATACAGAGAGGCTGAAACAGAGGGCGAGAAACAGAGTGGCTGAAACAGAGGGCAAGAAACAGAGGGGCTGAAACAGAGGGGCTGAAACAGAGGGCGAGAAACAAAGGGGCTGAAACAGCGGGCGAGAAACAGAGGGCGAGAAACAGAGGGGCTGAAACAGAGGGGCTGAAACAGACGGGCTGAAACAGAGAGCCTGAAACAGAGGGCGAGAAACAGAGGGGCTGAAACAGAGGGCGAAAAACAGAGGGGCTGAAACAGAGGGCGAGAAACAGAGGGTGAGAAACAAAGGGCGAGAAACAGAGGGGCTGAAACAGAGGGCGAGAAACAGAGGGGCTGAATCAGAGGGGCTGAAACAGAGGGCGAGAAACAGATGGGCTGAAACAGAGAGCGAGAAACAGAGGGGCTGAAACAGAGGGGCTGAAACAGAGGGTGAGAAACAGAGGGGCTGAAACAGAGGGCGAGAAACAGAGGGCCTGAAACAGAGGTGCTGATTCAGAGGGGCTGAATCAGAGGGTCTTAATCAGAGGGGCTGAAACAGAGTGGCTTAATCAGAGGGGCTGAAACAGAGGGCGAGAAACAGAGGGGCTGAAACAGAGGGCGAGAAACAGAGGGGCAGAAACAGAGGGCGAGAAACAGAGGAGCAGAAACAGAGGGGCTGAAACAGAGAGCGCGAAACAGAGGGGCTGAAACAGATGGCGAGAAACAGAGGGAGTGAAACAGAGTTCGAGAAACAGAGGGGCTGAAACAGAGGGCAAGAAACAGAGGGCCTGAAACAGAGGGGCTGAAACAGACGGGCTGAAACAGAGAGCCTGAAACAGAGGGGCTGAAACAGAGGGCGAAAAACAGAGGGGCTGAAACAGAGGGCGAGAAACAGAGCGGCTGAAACAGAGGGGCAGAAACAGAGGGGCTGAAACAGAGGGGCTGAAACAGAGGGCGAGAAACCGAGGGGCTGAATCAGAGGGGCTGAATCAGAGGGACTGAAACAGAGGGGCTGAAACAGAGGGCGAGAAACAAAGGGGCTGAAACAGCGGGCGAGAAACAGAGGGCGAGAAACAGAGGGGCTGAAACAGAGGGGCTGAAACAGACGGGCTGAAACAGAGAGCCTGAAACAGAGGGCGAGAAACAGAGGGGATGAAACAGAGGGCAAAAAACAGAGGGGCTGAAACAGAGGGCGAGAAACAGAGGATGAGAAACAGAGGGCGAGAAACAGAGTGGATGAAACAGAGGGGCTGAAACAAAGGGGCTGAAATAGAGGGGCTGAAACAGAGGGGCTGAATCAGAGGGGCTGAAACAGAGTGGCTGAATCAGAGGGGCTGAAACAGAGGGCGAGAAACAGAGGGGCTGAAACAGAGGGCGAGAAACAGAGGGGCTGAAACAGAGGGGCTGAAACAGACGGGCTGAAACAGAGGGGCTGAATCCGAGGGCAAGAAACAGAGGGGCTGAAACAGAGGGCGAGAACCAGAGGGGCTGAAACAGAGGGCAAGAAACAGAGGGGCTGAAACAGAGGGCGAGAAACAGAGGGGCTGAAACAGAGGGGCTGAAACAGAGGGGCTGAAACAGAGGGCGAGAAACAGAGGGCGAGAAACAGAGGGGCTGAAAAAGAGGGGCTGAAACAGAGGGGCTGAAACAAAGCGGCTGATACAGAGGGCGAGAAACAGAGGGGCTGAAACAGAGGGCGAGATACAGAGGGGCTGAAAGAGAGGGGCTGAAACAGAGGGCGAGAAACAGAGAGGCTGAAACAGAGGGCGAGAAACAGAGGCCCTGAAACATAGGGCGAGAAACAGAGGGCTGAAACAGAGGGGCTGAAACAGAGGGGCTGAAACAGAGGGGCTGAAACAGAGGGCGAGATACAGAGAGGCTGAAACAGAGGGCGAGAAACAGAGTGGCTGAAACAGAGGGCAAGAAACAGAGGGGCTGAAACAGAGGGCGAGAAACAGAGGGGCTGAAACAGAGGGGCTGAAACAGAGGGCGAGAAACAGAGGGACTGAAACAGAGGGGCTGAAACAGAGGGGCTGATACAGAGGCGAGAAACAGAGCGGCTGAAACAGATGGCGAGAAACAGAGGGGCTGAAACAAAGGGGCTGAAACAGTGGGGCTAAAACAGAGGGGCTGAAACAGAGGGCGAGAAATAGAGGGGCTGAAACAGAGGGCGAGAAACAGAGGGCCTGAAACAGAGGGCGAGAAACAGAGGGCTGAAACAAAGGGGCTGAAACAGTGGGGCTAAAACAGAGGGGCTGAAACAGAGGGCGAGAAATAGAGGGGCTGAAACAGAGGGCGAGAAACAGAGGGGCTGAAAGAGAGGGGCTGAAACAGAGGGCGAGAAACAGAGGGCCTGAACCAGAGGGCGAGAAACAGAGGGCTGAAACAGAGGGGCTGAAACAGAGGGGCTGAAACAGAGGGGCTGAAACAGAGGGCGAGAAACAGAGGGACTGAAACAGAGGGGCTGAAACAGAGGGGCTGATACAGAGGGCGAGAAACAGAGCGGCTGAAACAGAGGGCGAGAAACAGAGGGGCTGAAACAAAGGGGCTGAAACAGTGGGGCTAAAACAGAGTGGCTGAAACAGAGGGCGAGAAATCGAGGGGCTGAAACAGAGGGCGAGAAACAGAGGGGCTGAAACAGAGGGCGAGAAACAGAGGGGCTGAAACAGAGGGGCTGAAACAGAGGGGCTGAAACAGAGGGCGAGAAACAGAGGGGCTGAAACAAAGGGCGAGAAACAGAGGGGCTGAAACAGAGGGCGAGAAACAGAGGGGCTGAATCAGAGGGGCTGAAACAGAGGGCGAGAAACAGATGGGCTGAAACAGAGAGCGAGAAACAGAGGGGCTGAAACAGAGGGGCTGAAACAGAGGGTGAGAAACAGAGGGGCTGAAACAGAGGGCGAGAAACAGAGGGCCTGAAACAGAGGTGCTGATTCAGAGGGGCTGAATCAGAGGGGCTTAATCAGAGGGGCTGAAACAGAGTGGCTTAATCAGAGGGGCTGAAACAGAGGGCGAGAAACAGAGGGGCTGAAACAGAGGGCGAGAAACAGAGGGGCAGAAACAGAGGGCGAGAAACAGAGGAGCAGAAACAGAGGGGCTGAAACAGAGAGCGCGAAACAGAGGGGCTGAAACAGATGGCGAGAAACAGAGGGAGTGAAACAGAGTTCGAGAAACAGAGGGGCTGAAACAGAGGGGCTGAAACAGAGGGGCTGAAACAGAGGGGCTGAAACAGAGGGCGAGATACAGAGAGGCTGAAACAGAGGGCGAGAAACAGAGTGGCTGAAACAGAGGGCAAGAAACAGAGGGGCTGAAACAGAGGGGCTGAAACAGAGGGCGAGAAACAAAGGGGCTGAAACAGCGGGCGAGAAACAGAGGGCGAGAAACAGAGGGGCTGAAACAGAGGGGCTGAAACAGACGGGCTGAAACAGAGAGCCTGAAACAGAG
The DNA here is from genome assembly GCF_047496795.1 of Chiloscyllium punctatum. Lineage (NCBI taxonomy): Eukaryota > Metazoa > Chordata > Chondrichthyes > Orectolobiformes > Hemiscylliidae > Chiloscyllium > Chiloscyllium punctatum. The sequence continues at coordinate 262,922 of NC_092779.1, read as the reverse complement.
GGCGAGAAACAGAGGGGCTGAAACAGAAGGCGAAAAACAGAGGGGCTGAAACAGAGGGCGAGAAACAGAGGGTGAGAAACAAAGGGCGAGAAACAGAGGGGCTGAAACAGAGGGGCTGAAACAGAGGGGCTGATACAGAGGCGAGAAACAGAGCGGCTGAAACAGATGGCGAGAAACAGAGGGGCTGAAACAAAGGGGCTGAAACAGTGGGGCTAAAACAGAGGGGCTGAAACAGAGGGCGAGAAATAGAGGGGCTGAAACAGAGGGCGAGAAACAGAGGGCCTGAAACAGAGGGCGAGAAACAGAGGGCTGAAACAAAGGGGCTGAAACAGTGGGGCTAAAACAGAGGGGCTGAAACAGAGGGCGAGAAATAGAGGGGCTGAAACAGAGGGCGAGAAACAGAGGGGCTGAAAGAGAGGGGCTGAAACAGAGGGCGAGAAACAGAGGGCCTGAACCAGAGGGCGAGAAACAGAGGGCTGAAACAGAGGGGCTGAAACAGAGGGGCTGAAACAGAGGGGCTGAAACAGAGGGCGAGAAACAGAGGGACTGAAACAGAGGGGCTGAAACAGAGGGGCTGATACAGAGGGCGAGAAACAGAGCGGCTGAAACAGAGGGCGAGAAACAGAGGGGCTGAAACAAAGGGGCTGAAACAGTGGGGCTAAAACAGAGGGGCTGAAACAGAGGGCGAGAAATCGAGGGGCTGAAACAGAGGGCGAGAAACAGAGGGGCTGAAACAGAGGGCGAGAAACAGAGGGGCTGAAACAGAGGGGCTGAAACAGAGGGGCTGAAACAGAGGGCGAGAAACAGAGGGGCTGAAACAAAGGGCGAGAAACAGAGGGGCTGAAACAGAGGGCGAGAAACAGAGGGGCTGAATCAGAGGGGCTGAAACAGAGGGCGAGAAACAGATGGGCTGAAACAGAGAGCGAGAAACAGAGGGGCTGAAACAGAGGGGCTGAAACAGAGGGTGAGAAACAGAGGGGCTGAAACAGAGGGCGAGAAACAGAGGGCCTGAAACAGAGGTGCTGATTCAGAGGGGCTGAATCAGAGGGGCTTAATCAGAGGGGCTGAAACAGAGTGGCTTAATCAGAGGGGCTGAAACAGAGGGCGAGAAACAGAGGGGCTGAAACAGAGGGCGAGAAACAGAGGGGCAGAAACAGAGGGCGAGAAACAGAGGAGCAGAAACAGAGGGGCTGAAACAGAGAGCGCGAAACAGAGGGGCTGAAACAGATGGCGAGAAACAGAGGGAGTGAAACAGAGTTCGAGAAACAGAGGGGCTGAAACAGAGGGGCTGAAACAGAGGGGCTGAAACAGAGGGGCTGAAACAGAGGGCGAGATACAGAGAGGCTGAAACAGAGGGCGAGAAACAGAGTGGCTGAAACAGAGGGCAAGAAACAGAGGGGCTGAAACAGAGGGGCTGAAACAGAGGGCGAGAAACAATGGGGCTGAAACAGCGGGCGAGAAACAGAGGGCGAGAAACAGAGGGGCTGAAACAGAGGGGCTGAAACAGACGGGCTGAAACAGAGAGCCTGAAACAGAGGGCGAGAAACAGAGGGGCTGAAACAGAGGGCGAAAAACAGAGGGGCTGAAACAGAGGGCGAGAAACAGAGGGTGAGAAACAAAGGGCGAGAAACAGAGGGGCTGAAACAGAGGGCGAGAAACAGAGGGGCTGAATCAGAGGGGCTGAAACAGAGGGCGAGAAACAGATGGGCTGAAACAGAGAGCGAGAAACAGAGGGGCTGAAACAGAGGGGCTGAAACAGAGGGTGAGAAACAGAGGGGCTGAAACAGAGGGCGAGAAACAGAGGGCCTGAAACAGAGGTGCTGATTCAGAGGGGCTGAATCAGAGGGTCTTAATCAGAGGGGCTGAAACAGAGTGGCTTAATCAGAGGGGCTGAAACAGAGGGCGAGAAACAGAGGGGCTGAAACAGACGGCGAGAAACAGAGGGGCAGAAACAGAGGGCGAGAAACAGAGGAGCAGAAACAGAGGGGCTGAAACAGAGAGCGCGAAACAGAGGGGCTGAAACAGATGGCGAGAAACAGAGGGAGTGAAACAGAGTTCGAGAAACAGAGGGGCTGAAACAGAGGGCAAGAAACAGAGGGCCTGAAACAGAGGGCGAGAAACAGAGGGCTGAAACAGAGGGGCTGAAACAGAGGGGCTGAAACAGAGGGGCTGAAACAGAGGGCGAGATACAGAGAGGCTGAAACAGAGGGCGAGAAACAGAGTGGCTGAAACAGAGGGCAAGAAACAGAGGGGCTGAAACAGAGGGGCTGAAACAGAGGGCGAGAACCAAAGGGGATGAAACAGCGGGCGAGAAACAGAGGGCGAGAAACAGAGGGGCTGAAACAGAGGGGCTGAAACAGCCGGGCTGAAACAGAGAGCCTGAAACAGAGGGCGAGAAACAGAGGGGCTGAAACAGAGGGCGAAAAACAGGTGCTGAAACAGAGGGCGAGAAACAGAGGGTGAGAAACAGAGGGCGAGAAACAGAGTGGATGAAACAGAGGGGCTGAAACAAAGGGGCTGAAATATTGGGGCTGAAACAGAGGGGCTGAATCAGAGGGGCTGAAACAGAGTGGCTGAATCAGAAGGGCTGAAACAGAGGGCGAGAAACAGAGGGGCTGAAACAGAGGGCGAGAAACAGAGGGGCTGAAACAGAGGGGCTGAAACAGACGGGCTGAAACAGAGGGGCTGAATCCGAGGGCAAGAAACAGAGGGGCTGAAACAGAGGGCGAGAACCAGAGGGGCTGAAACAGAGGGCAAGAAACAGAGGGGCTGAAACAGAGGGCGAGAAACAGAGGGGCTGAAACAGAGGGGCTGAAACAGAGGGGCTGAAACAGAGGGCGAGAAACAGAGGGCGAGAAACAGAGGGGCTGAAAAAGAGGGGCTGAAACAGAGGGGCTGAAACAAAGCGGCTGATACAGAGGGCGAGAAACAGAGGGGCTGAAACAGAGGGCGAGATACAGAGGGGCTGAAAGAGAGGGGCTGAAACAGAGGGCGAGAAACAGAGAGGCTGAAACAGAGGGCGAGAAACAGAGGCCCTGAAACATAGGGCGAGAAACAGAGGGCTGAAACAGAGGGGCTGAAACAGAGGGGCTGAAACAGAGGGGCTGAAACAGAGGGCGAGATACAGAGAGGCTGAAACAGAGGGCGAGAAACAGAGTGGCTGAAACAGAGGGCAAGAAACAGAGTGGCTGAAACAGAGGGCGAGAAACAGAGGGGCTGAAACAGAGGGGCTGAAACAGAGGGCGAGAAACAGAGGGACTGAAACAGAGGGGCTGAAACAGAGGGGCTGATACAGAGGCGAGAAACAGAGCGGCTGAAACAGATGGCGAGAAACAGAGGGGCTGAAACAAAGGGGCTGAAACAGTGGGGCTAAAACAGAGGGGCTGAAACAGAGGGCGAGAAATAGAGGGGCTGAAACAGAGGGCGAGAAACAGAGGGCCTGAAACAGAGGGCGAGAAACAGAGGGCTGAAACAAAGGGGCTGAAACAGTGGGGCTAAAACAGAGGGGCTGAAACAGAGGGCGAGAAATAGAGGGGCTGAAACAGAGGGCGAGAAACAGAGGGGCTGAAAGAGAGGGGCTGAAACAGAGGGCGAGAAACAGAGGGCCTGAACCAGAGGGCGAGAAACAGAGGGCTGAAACAGAGGGGCTGAAACAGAGGGGCTGAAACAGAGGGGCTGAAACAGAGGGCGAGAAACAGAGGGACTGAAACAGAGGGGCTGAAACAGAGGGGCTGATACAGAGGGCGAGAAACAGAGCGGCTGAAACAGAGGGCGAGAAACAGAGGGGCTGAAACAAAGGGGCTGAAACAGTGGGGCTAAAACAGAGTGGCTGAAACAGAGGGCGAGAAATCGAGGGGCTGAAACAGAGGGCGAGAAACAGAGGGGCTGAAACAGAGGGCGAGAAACAGAGGGGCTGAAACAGAGGGGCTGAAACAGAGGGGCTGAAACAGAGGGCGAGAAACAGAGGGGCTGAAACAAAGGGCGAGAAACAGAGGGGCTGAAACAGAGGGCGAGAAACAGAGGGGCTGAATCAGAGGGGCTGAAACAGAGGGCGAGAAACAGATGGGCTGAAACAGAGAGCGAGAAACAGAGGGGCTGAAACAGAGGGGCTGAAACAGAGGGTGAGAAACAGAGGGGCTGAAACAGAGGGCGAGAAACAGAGGGCCTGAAACAGAGGTGCTGATTCAGAGGGGCTGAATCAGAGGGGCTTAATCAGAGGGGCTGAAACAGAGTGGCTTAATCAGAGGGGCTGAAACAGAGGGCGAGAAACAGAGGGGCTGAAACAGAGGGCGAGAAACAGAGGGGCAGAAACAGAGGGCGAGAAACAGAGGAGCAGAAACAGAGGGGCTGAAACAGAGAGCGCGAAACAGAGGGGCTGAAACAGATGGCGAGAAACAGAGGGAGTGAAACAGAGTTCGAGAAACAGAGGGGCTGAAACAGAGGGGCTGAAACAGAGGGGCTGAAACAGAGGGGCTGAAACAGAGGGCGAGATACAGAGAGGCTGAAACAGAGGGCGAGAAACAGAGTGGCTGAAACAGAGGGCAAGAAACAGAGGGGCTGAAACAGAGGGGCTGAAACAGAGGGCGAGAAACAAAGGGGCTGAAACAGCGGGCGAGAAACAGAGGGCGAGAAACAGAGGGGCTGAAACAGAGGGGCTGAAACAGACGGGCTGAAACAGAGAGCCTGAAACAGAGGGCGAGAAACAGAGGGGCTGAAACAGAAGGCGAAAAACAGAGGGGCTGAAACAGAGGGCGAGAAACAGAGGGTGAGAAACAAAGGGCGAGAAACAGAGGGGCTGAAACAGAGGGGCTGAAACAGAGGGGCTGATACAGAGGCGAGAAACAGAGCGGCTGAAACAGATGGCGAGAAACAGAGGGGCTGAAACAAAGGGGCTGAAACAGTGGGGCTAAAACAGAGGGGCTGAAACAGAGGGCGAGAAATAGAGGGGCTGAAACAGAGGGCGAGAAACAGAGGGCCTGAAACAGAGGGCGAGAAACAGAGGGCTGAAACAAAGGGGCTGAAACAGTGGGGCTAAAACAGAGGGGCTGAAACAGAGGGCGAGAAATAGAGGGGCTGAAACAGAGGGCGAGAAACAGAGGGGCTGAAAGAGAGGGGCTGAAACAGAGGGCGAGAAACAGAGGGCCTGAACCAGAGGGCGAGAAACAGAGGGCTGAAACAGAGGGGCTGAAACAGAGGGGCTGAAACAGAGGGGCTGAAACAGAGGGCGAGAAACAGAGGGACTGAAACAGAGGGGCTGAAACAGAGGGGCTGATACAGAGGGCGAGAAACAGAGCGGCTGAAACAGAGGGCGAGAAACAGAGGGGCTGAAACAAAGGGGCTGAAACAGTGGGGCTAAAACAGAGGGGCTGAAACAGAGGGCGAGAAATCGAGGGGCTGAAACAGAGGGCGAGAAACAGAGGGGCTGAAACAGAGGGCGAGAAACAGAGGGGCTGAAACAGAGGGGCTGAAACAGAGGGGCTGAAACAGAGGGCGAGAAACAGAGGGGCTGAAACAAAGGGCGAGAAACAGAGGGGCTGAAACAGAGGGCGAGAAACAGAGGGGCTGAATCAGAGGGGCTGAAACAGAGGGCGAGAAACAGATGGGCTGAAACAGAGAGCGAGAAACAGAGGGGCTGAAACAGAGGGGCTGAAACAGAGGGTGAGAAACAGAGGGGCTGAAACAGAGGGCGAGAAACAGAGGGCCTGAAACAGAGGTGCTGATTCAGAGGGGCTGAATCAGAGGGGCTTAATCAGAGGGGCTGAAACAGAGTGGCTTAATCAGAGGGGCTGAAACAGAGGGCGAGAAACAGAGGGGCTGAAACAGAGGGCGAGAAACAGAGGGGCAGAAACAGAGGGCGAGAAACAGAGGAGCAGAAACAGAGGGGCTGAAACAGAGAGCGCGAAACAGAGGGGCTGAAACAGATGGCGAGAAACAGAGGGAGTGAAACAGAGTTCGAGAAACAGAGGGGCTGAAACAGAGGGGCTGAAACAGAGGGGCTGAAACAGAGGGGCTGAAACAGAGGGCGAGATACAGAGAGGCTGAAACAGAGGGCGAGAAACAGAGTGGCTGAAACAGAGGGCAAGAAACAGAGGGGCTGAAACAGAGGGGCTGAAACAGAGGGCGAGAAACAATGGGGCTGAAACAGCGGGCGAGAAACAGAGGGCGAGAAACAGAGGGGCTGAAACAGAGGGGCTGAAACAGACGGGCTGAAACAGAGAGCCTGAAACAGAGGGCGAGAAACAGAGGGGCTGAAACAGAGGGCGAAAAACAGAGGGGCTGAAACAGAGGGCGAGAAACAGAGGGTGAGAAACAAAGGGCGAGAAACAGAGGGGCTGAAACAGAGGGCGAGAAACAGAGGGGCTGAATCAGAGGGGCTGAAACAGAGGGCGAGAAACAGATGGGCTGAAACAGAGAGCGAGAAACAGAGGGGCTGAAACAGAGGGGCTGAAACAGAGGGTGAGAAACAGAGGGGCTGAAACAGAGGGCGAGAAACAGAGGGCCTGAAACAGAGGTGCTGATTCAGAGGGGCTGAATCAGAGGGTCTTAATCAGAGGGGCTGAAACAGAGTGGCTTAATCAGAGGGGCTGAAACAGAGGGCGAGAAACAGAGGGGCTGAAACAGACGGCGAGAAACAGAGGGGCAGAAACAGAGGGCGAGAAACAGAGGAGCAGAAACAGAGGGGCTGAAACAGAGAGCGCGAAACAGAGGGGCTGAAACAGATGGCGAGAAACAGAGGGAGTGAAACAGAGTTCGAGAAACAGAGGGGCTGAAACAGAGGGCAAGAAACAGAGGGCCTGAAACAGAGGGCGAGAAACAGAGGGCTGAAACAGAGGGGCTGAAACAGAGGGGCTGAAACAGAGGGGCTGAAACAGAGGGCGAGATACAGAGAGGCTGAAACAGAGGGCGAGAAACAGAGTGGCTGAAACAGAGGGCAAGAAACAGAGGGGCTGAAACAGAGGGGCTGAAACAGAGGGCGAGAACCAAAGGGGATGAAACAGCGGGCGAGAAACAGAGGGCGAGAAACAGAGGGGCTGAAACAGAGGGGCTGAAACAGCCGGGCTGAAACAGAGAGCCTGAAACAGAGGGCGAGAAACAGAGGGGCTGAAACAGAGGGCGAAAAACAGGTGCTGAAACAGAGGGCGAGAAACAGAGGGTGAGAAACAGAGGGCGAGAAACAGAGTGGATGAAACAGAGGGGCTGAAACAAAGGGGCTGAAATATTGGGGCTGAAACAGAGGGGCTGAATCAGAGGGGCTGAAACAGAGTGGCTGAATCAGAAGGGCTGAAACAGAGGGCGAGAAACAGAGGGGCTGAAACAGAGGGCGAGAAACAGAGGGGCTGAAACAGAGGGGCTGAAACAGAGGGGCTGAAACAGAGGGCGAGAAACAGATTTGCTGAATCAGAGGGGCTGAATCAGAAGGGCTGAAACAGAGGGCAAGAAACAGAGGGGCTGAAACAGAGTGGCTGGAACAGAGGGCGAGAAACAGAGGGGCTGAATCAGACGGGCTGAATCAGAGGGGCTGAAACAGAGGGGCTGAAACAGAGGGCGAGAAACAGAGGGGCTGAAACAGAGGGCGAGAAACAGAGGGCGAGAAACAGAGGGGCTGAAAAAGAGGGGCTGAAACAGAGGGGCTGAAACAAAGCGGCTGATGCAGAGGGCGAGAAATAGAGGGGCTGAAACAGAGGGGCTGAAACAGAGGGGCTGAAACAGAGGGCGAGAAACAGAGAGGCTGAAACAGAGGGCGAGAAACAGAGGGGCTGAAACAGAGGGCGAGAAACAGAGGGGCTGAAACAGAGGGGCTGAAACAGAGGGGCTGATTCAGAGGGGCTGAAACAGAGGGGCTGAATCAGAGGGGCTGAAACAGAGGGGCTGAAACAGACGGGCTGAAACAGAGAGCCTGAAACAGAGGGCTTGAAACAGAGGGCGAAAAACAGAGGGGCTGAAACAGAGGGCGAGAAACAGAGCGGCTGAAACAGAGGGGCAGAAACAGAGGGGCTGAAACAGAGGGGCTGAAACAGAGGGCGAGAAACAGAGGGGCTGAATCAGAGGGGCTGAATCAGAGGGGCTGAAACAGACGGGCTGAAACAGAGGGCGAGAAACAAAGGGGCTGAAAAAGCGCGCGAGAAACAGAGGGCGAGAAACAGAGGGGCTGAAACAGAGGGGCAGAAACAGACGGGCTGAAACAGAGAGCCTGAAACAGAGGGCGAGAAACAGAGGGGCTGAAACAGAGGGCGAAAAACAGAGGGGCTGAAACAGAGGGCGAGAAACAGAGGGTGAGAAACAGAGGGCGAGAAACAGAGTGGATGAAACAGAGGGGCTGAAACAAAGGGGCTGAAATAGAGGGGCTGAAACAGAGGGGCTGAATCAGAGGGGCTGAAACAGAGTGGCTGAATCAGAGGGGCTGAAACAGAGGGCGAGAAACTGAGGGGCTGAAACAGAGGGCGAGAAACAGAGGGGCTGAAACAGAGGGGCTGAAACAGAGGGGCTGAAACAGAGGGGCTGAATCCGAGGGCAAGAAACAGAGAGGCTGAAACAGAGGGCGAGAACCAGAGGGGCTGAAACAGAGGGCAAGAAACAGAGGGGCTGAAACAGAGGGCGAGAAACAGAGGGGCTGAAACAGAGGGGCTGAAACAGAGGGGCTGAAACAGAGGGGCTGAAAAAGAGGGGCTGAAACAGAGGGGCTGAAACAAAGCGGCTGATACAGAGGGCGAGAAACAGAGGGGCTGAAACAGAGGGCGAGATACAGAGGGGCTGAAAGAGAGGGGCTGAAACAGAGGGCGAGAAACAGAGAGGCTGAAACAGAGGGCGAGAAACAGAGGGCCTGAAACAGAGGGCGAGAAACAGAGGGCTGAAACAGAGGGGCTGAAACAGAGGGGCTGAAACAGAGGGGCTGAAACAGAGGGCGAGATACAGAGAGGCTGAAACAGAGGGCGAGAAACAGAGTGGCTGAAACAGAGGGCAAGAAACAGAGGGGCTGAAACAGAGGGCGAGAAACAGAGGGGCTGAAACAGAGGGGCTGAAACAGAGGGCGAGAAACAGAGGGACTGAAACAGAGGGGCTGAAACAGAGGGGCTGATACAGAGGTGAGAAACAGAGCGGCTGAAACAGATGGCGAGAAACAGAGGGGCTGAAACAAATGGGCTGAAACAGTGGGGCTAAAACAGAGGGGCTGAAACAGAGGGCGAGAAATAGAGGGGCTGAAACAGAGGGCGAGAAACAGAGGGGCTGAAAGAGAGGGGCTGAAACAGAGGGCGAGAAACAGAGAGGCTGAAACAGAGGGCGAGAAACAGAGGGCCTGAAACAGAGGGCGAGAAACAGAGGGCTGAAACAGAGGGGCTGAAACAGAGGGGCTGAAACAGAGGGGCTGAAACAGAGGGCGAGATACAGAGAGGCTGAAACAGAGGGCGAGAAACAGAGTGGCTGAAACAGAGGGCAAGAAACAGAGGGGCTGAAACAGAGGGCGAGAAACAGAGGGGCTGAAACAGAGGGGCTGAAACAGAGGGCGAGAAACAGAGGGACTGAAACAGAGGGGCTGAAACAGAGGGGCTGATACAGAGGGCGAGAAACAGAGCGGCTGAAACAGAGGGCGAGAAACAGAGGGGCTGAAACAAAGGGGCTGAAACAGTGGGGCTAAAACAGAGGGGCTGAAACAGAGGGCGAGAAATAGAGGGGCTGAAACAGAGGGCGAGAAACAGAGGGGCTGAAACAGAGGGGCTGAAACAGAGGGGCTGAAACAGAGGGCGAGAAACAGAGGGGCTGAAACAAAGGGCGAGAAACAGAGGGGCTGAAACAGAGGGCGAGAAACAGAGGGGCTGAATCAGAGGGGCTGAAACAGAGGGCGAGAAACAGATGGGCTGAAACAGAGGGCGAGAAACAGAGGGGCTGAAACAGAGGGGCTGAAACAGAGGGTGAGAAACAGAGGGGCTGAAACAGAGGGCGAGAAACAGAGGGGCTGAAACAGAGGTGCTGATTCAGAGGGGCTGAATCAGAGGGGCTTAATCAGAGGGGCAGAAACAGAGGGGCTTAATCAGAGGGGCTGAAACAGAGGGCGAGAAACAGAGGGGCTGAAACAGAGGGCGAGAAACAGAGGGGCAGAAACAGAGTGCGAGAAACAGAAGAGCAGAAACAGAGGGGCTGAAACAGAGAGCGCGAAACAGAGGGGCTGAAACAGATGGCGAGAAACAGAGGGACTGAAACAGAGTTCGAGAAACAGAGGGGCTGAAACAGAGGGCAAGAAACAGAGGGCCTGAAACAGAGGGCGAGAAACAGAGGGCTGAAACAGAGGGGCTGAAACAGAGGGGCTGAAACAGAGGGGCTGAAACAGAGGGCGAGATACAGAGAGGCTGAAACAGAGGGCGAGAAACAGTGTGGCTGAAACAGAGGGCAAGAAACAGAGGGGCTGAAACAGAGGGCGAGAAACAGAGGGGCTGAAACAGAGGGGCTGAAACAGAGGGCGAGAAACAGAGGGACTGAAACAGAGGGGCTGAAACAGAGGGGCTGATACAGAGGGCGAGAAACAGAGCGGCTGAAACAGAGGGCGAGAAACAGAGGGGCTGAAACAAAGGAGCTGAAACAGTGGGGCTAAAACAGAGGGGCTGAAACAGAGGGCGAGAAATAGAGGGGCTGAAACAGAGGGTGAGAAACAGAGGGGCTGAAACAGAGGGCGAGAAACAGAGGGGCTGAAACAGAGGGGCTGAATCAGAGGGGCTGAAACAGAGGGCGAGAAACAGAGGGGCTGAAAGAAAGGGCGAGAAACAGAGGGGCTGAAACAGAGGGCGAGAAACAGAGGGGCTGAATCAGAGGGGCTGAAACAGAGGGCGAGAAACAAATGGGCTGAAACAGAGAGCGAGAAACAGAGGGGCTGAAACAGAGGGGCTGAAACAGAGGGTGAGAAACAGAGGGGCTGAAACAGAGGGCGAGAAACAGAGGGGCTGAAACAGAGGTGCTGATTCAGAGGGGCTGAATCAGAGGGGCTTAATCAGAGGGGCTGAAACAGAGGGGCTTAATCAGAGGGGCTGAAACAGAGGGCGAGAAACAGAGGGGCTGAAACAGAGGGCGAGAAACAGAGGGGCAGAAACAGAGGGCGAGAAACAGAGGAGCAGAAACAGAGGGGCTGAAACAGAGAGCGCGAAACAGAGGGGCTGAAACAGATGGCGAGAAACAGAGGGACTGAAACAGAGTTCGAGAAACAGATGGGCTGAAACAGAGGGCAAGAAACAGAGGGGCTGAAACAGAGAGGCTGAAACAGAAGGGCAGAAACAGAGAGGCTGAAACAGAGGGCGAGAAACAGAGGGGCTGAATCAGAGGTGCTGAATCAGAAGGGCTGAAACAGAGGGCAAGAAACAGAGGGGCTGAAACAGAGTGGCTGGAACAGAGGGCGAGAAACAGAGGGGCTGAATCAGACGGGCTGAATCAGAGGGTCTGAAACAGAGGGGCTGAAACAGAGGGCAAGAAACAGAGGGGCTGAAACAGAGGGCGAGAAACAGAGGGGCTGAAAAAGAGGGGCTGAAACAGAGGGGCTGAAACAAAGCGGCTGATGCAGAGGGCGAGAAATAGAGGGGCTGAAACAGAGGGGCTGAAACAGAGGGGCTGAAACAGAGGGCGAGAAACAGAGAGGCTGAAACAGAGGGCGAGAAACAGAGGGGCTGAAACAGAGGGCGAGAAACAGAGGGCTGAAACAGAGGGGCTGAAACAGAGGGTCTGAAACAGAGGGCGAGAAACAGAGAGGCTGAAACAGAAGGCGAGAAACAGAGTGGCTGAAACAGAGGGCAAGAAACAGAGGGGCTGAAACAGAGGCCGAGAAACAGAGGGGCTGAAACAGAGGGGCTGAAACAGAGGGGCTGAAACAGAGAGCGAGAAACAGAGGGGCTGAAACAGAGGGCCAGAAACAGAGGGCGAGAAACAGAGGGACTGAAACAGTGGGGCTGAAACAGAGGGGCTGATACAGAGGGCGAGAAACAGAGCGGCTGAAACAGAGGGCGAGAAACAGAGGGGCTGAAACAGAGGGCGAGAAACAGAGGGGCTGAAACAGAGGGCGAGAAACAGAGGGGCTGAAACAGAGGGGCTGAAACAGAGGGGCTGAAACAGAGGGCGAGAAACAGAGGGGCTGAAACAGAGGGCGAGAAACAGAGGGGCTGAAACAGAGGGGCTGAAACAGAGGGTCTGAAACAGAAGGGCTGAAACAGAGGGGCTGAAACAGAGGGCGAGAAACAGAGGGGCTGAAACAGAGGGGCTGAAACAGAAGGGCTGAAACAGAGGTGCTGAAACAGAGGGCGAGAAACAGAGGGGCTGAAACAGAGGGCGAGAAACAGAGGGGCTGAAACAGAGGGCGAGAAACAGAGGGGCTGAAACAGAGGGGCTGAAACAGTGGGGCTAAAACAGAGGGGCTGAAACAGAGGGCGAGAAATAGAGGGACTGAAACAGAGGGCGAGAAACAGAGGGGCTGAAACAGAGGGCGAGAAACAGAGGGGCTGAAACAGAGGGCGAGAAACAGAGGGGCTGAAACAGAGGGGCTGAAACAGAGGGGCTGAAACAGAGGGCGAGAAACAGAGGGGCTGAAACAGAGGGCGAGAAACAGAGGGGCTGAAACAGAGGGGCTGAAACAGAGGGTCTGAAACAGAAGGGCTGAAACAGAGGGGCTGAAACAGAGGGCGAGAAACAGAGGGGCTGAAACAGAGGGGCTGAAACAGAAGGGCTGAAACAGAGGTGCTGAAACAGAGGGCGAGAAACAGAGGGGCTGAATCAGAGGGGCTGAATCAGAAGGGCTGAAACTGAGAGGCTGAATCAGAGGGGCTGAAACAGAAGGCGAGAAACAGAGGGGCTGAAACAGAGGGCGAGAAACTGAGGGGCAGAAACAGAGGGCGAGAAACAGAGGGGCTGAAACAGAGGGTCTGAAACAGAGGGCGAGAAACAGAGGGGCTGAAACAGAGGTCGAGAAACAGAGGGGCTGAAACAGAGGGGCTGAAACAGAGGGCGAGAAACAGAGGGGCAGAAACTGAGGGCGAGAAACAGAGGGGCTGAAACAGAGGGGCTGAAACAGAGGGTCTGAATCAGAGGGGCTGAAACAGAGGGGCTGAAACAGAGGGCGAGAAACAAAGGGGCTGAAACAGCGGGCGAGAAACAGAGGGCGAGAAACAGAGGGGCTGAAACAGAGGGGCTGAAACAGACGGGCTGAAACAGAGAGCCTGAACAGAGGGCGAGAAACAGAGGGGCTGAAACAGAGGGCGAAAAACAGAGGGGCTGAAACAGAGGGCGCGAAACAGAGGGGCTGAAACAGAGGGGCAGAAACAGAGGGGCTGAAACAGAGGGGCTGAAACAGAGGGCGAGAAACAGAGGGGCTGAATCAGAGGGGCTGAATCAGAGGGACTGAAACAGAGGGGCTGAAACAGGGGGCGAGAAACAAAGGGGCTGAAACAGCGGGCGAGAAACAGAGGGCGAGAAACAGAGGGGCTGAAACAGAGGGGCTGAAACAGACGGGCTGAAACAGAGAGCCTGAAACAGAGGGCGAGAAACAGAGGGGCTGAAACAGAGGGCGAAAAACAGAGGGGCTGAAACAGAGGGCGAGAAACAGAGGGTGAGAAACAGAGGGCGAGAAACAGAGTGGATGAAACAGAGGGGCTGAAACAAAGGGGCTGAAATAGACGGGCTGAAACAGAGGAGCTGAATCAGAGGGGCTGAAACAGAGTGGCTGAATCAGAGGAGCTGAAACAGAGGGCGAGAAACAGAGGGGCTGAAACAGAGGGCGAGAAACAGAGGGGCTGAAACAGAGGTGCTGAAACTGAGGGGCTGAAACAGAGGGGCTGAATCCGAGGGCGAGAAACAGAGAGGCTGAAACAGAGGGCGAGAAACAGAGGGGCTGAAACAGAGGGCAAGAAACAGAGGGGCTGAAACAGAGGGGCTGAAACAGAGGGGCTGAAACAGAGGGGCTGAAACAGAGGGCGAGAAACAGAGGGGCTGAAACAGAGTGCGAGAAACAGAGGGCGAGAAACAGAGGGACTGAAACAGAGGGGCTGAAACAGAGGGGCTGAAACAGAGGGCGAGAAACAGAGGGGCTGAAACAGAGGGGCTGAAACAGAGGGGCTGAAACAGAGGGCGAGAAACAGAGGGGCTGAAACAGAGGAGCTGAAACAGTGGGGCTGAAACAGAGCGGCTGAAACAGAGGGCCAGAAATAGAGGGGCTGAAACACAGGGCGAGAAACAGAGGGGCTGAAACAGAGGGCGAGAAACAGAGGGGCTGAAACAGAGGGGCTGAAACAGAGGGGCTGAAACAGAGGGCGAGAAACAGAGGGGCTGAAAAAGAGGGCGAGAAACAGAGTGGCTGAAACAGAGGGCGAGAAATAGAGGGGCTGAATCAGAGGAGCTGAAACAGAGGGCGAGAAACAGAGGGGCTGAAACAGAGGGCGAGGAACAGTGGGGCTGAAACAGAGGGGCTGAAACAGAGGGTGAGAAACAGAGGGGCTGAAACAGAGGGCGAGAAACAGAGGGGCTGAAACAGAGGGTCTGAAACAGAGGGGCTGAATCAGAGGGGCTGATTCAGAGGGGCTGAAACAGTGGGGCTGAATAAGAGGGGCTGAAACAGAGGGCGAGAAACTGAGGGGCTGAAACAAAGGGGCTGAAACAGTGGAGCTGAAACAGAGGGGCTGAAACAGAGGGCGAGAAATAGAGGGGCTGAAACAGAGGGCGAGAAACAGAGGGGCTGAAACAGAGGGCGAGAAACAGAGGGGCTGAAACAGAGGGGCTGAAACAGAGGGGCTGAAACAGAGGGCGAGAAACAGATGGGCTGAAAGAGATGGCGAGAAACAGAGGGGCTGAAACAGAGGGCGAGAAACAGAGGGGCTGAATCAGAGGGGCTGAAACAGAGGGCGAGAAACAGAGGGGCTGAAACAGAGGGCGAGAAACAGAGGGGCTGAAACAGAGGTGCTGAAACAGAGGGTGAGAAACAGAGGGGCTGAAACAGAGGGCGAGAAACAGAGGGGCTGAAACAGAGGGGCTGAAACAGAGGGGCTGATTCAGAGGGGCTGAAACAGAGGGGCTGAATCGGAGGGGCTGAAACAGAGGGCGAGAAACAGAGGGGCTGAAACAGAGAGCGAGAAACAGAGGAGCAGAAACAGAGGGCGAGAAACAGAGGGGCTGAAACAGAGGGGCTGAAACAGAGAGTGCGAAACAAAGGGGCTGAAACAGAGGGCGAGAAACAGAGGGGCTGAAACCGAGTGGCTGAAACAGAAGGGCTGAAACAGAGGGGCTGAAACAGAGGGCGAGAAACAGAGGGGCTGAATCAGAGGGGCTGAATCAGAGGGGCTGAAACAGAGAGCCTGAATCAGAGGGGCTGAAACAGAAGGGGAGAAACAGAGGGGCTGAAACAGAGGGCGAGAAACAGAGGGGCAGAAACAAAGGGCGAGAAACAGAGGGGCTGAAACAGAGGGGATGAAACAGAGGGCAAGAAACAGAGGGGCTGAAACAGAGGGCGAGAAACAGAGGGGCTGAAACAGAGGGGCTGAAACAGAGGGGCTGAAACAGAGGGCGAGAAACAGAGGGGCTGAAACAGAGGGCGACAAACAGAGGGGCTGAAACAAAGGGCGAGAAACAGAGGGGCTGAAACAGAGGGGCTGAACCAGAGGGGCTGAAACAGAGGGGCTGAAACGGAGGGGCTGAAACAGAGGGGCTGGAACAGAGGGGCTGAAACAGAGGGGCTGAAACAGAGGGGCTGAAACAGAGGGCAAGAAACAGATGGGCAGAAACAGAGGGCGAGAAACAGAGGGCGAGAAACAGAGGGGCTGAATCAGAGGGGCTGAAACAGAGGGCGAGAAACAGAGGGGCTGAATCAGAGGGGCTGAATCAGAGGGGCTGAAACAGAGGGGCTGAAACAGAGGGCGAGAAACTAAGGTACTGAATCAGAGGGGCTGAAGCAGAGGGGCTGAAACAGACGGGCTGAAACAGAGAGCCTGAAACAGAGTGGCTGAAACAGAGGGGCTGAAATAGAGAGTCTGAAACAGAGGGGCTGAATCAGAGGGGCTGAAACAAAGGGGCTGAATCAGAGGGGCTGAAACAGAGGGCGAGAAACAGAGGGGCTGAAACAGAGGGGCTGAATCAGAGGGATTGAAACAGAGGGGCTGACACAGAGGGCGAGAAACAGAGAGGCTGAAACAGAGGGCGAGAAACAGAGGGGCTGAAACAGAGGGCGAGAAACAGAGGGGCTGAAACAGAGGGGCTGAAACAGTGGGGCTGAAACAGAGGGGCGAAACAGAGGGGCTGAAACAGATGTGGAGAAACAGGGGGGCTGAAACTGAGGGCGAGAAACAGAGAGGCTGAATCAGAGGGGCTGAAACAGAGGGCGAGAAACAGAGGGGCTGAAACAGAGGGCGAGAAACAGAGGGGCTGAAACAGAGGTGCTGAAACAGAGGGTGAGAAACAGAGGGGCTGAAACAGAGGGCGAGAAACAGAGGGGCTGAAACAGAGGGGCTGAAACAGAGGGGCTGATTCAGAGGGGCTGAAACAGAGGGGCTGAATCAGAGGGGCTGAAACAGAGGGCGAGAAACAGAGGGGCTGAAACAGAGGGCGAGAAACAGAGGAGCAGAAACAGAGGGCGAGAAACAGAGGGGCTGAAACAGAGGGGCTGAAACAGAGAATGCGAAAGAGAGGGGCTGAAACAGAGGGCGAGAAACAGAGGGGCTGAAACAGAGGTCGAGAAACAGAGGGGCTGAAACAGAGGGCAAGAAACAGAGGGGCTGAAACCGAGTGGCTGAAACAGAAGGGCTGAAACAGAGGGGCTGAAACAGAGGGCGAGAAACAGAGGGGCTGAATCAGAGGAGCTGAATCAGAGGGGCTGAAACAGAGGGCCTGAATCAGAGGGGCTGAAACAGAAGGCGAGAAACAGAGGGGCTGAAACAGAGGGCGAGAAACAGAGGGGCAGAAACAGAGGGCGAGAAACAGTGGTGCTGAAACAGAGGGCCTGAAACAGAGGGCAAGAAACAGAGGGGCTGAAACAGAGGGCGAGAAACAGAGGGGCTGAAACAGTGGGGCTGAAGCAGAGGGGCTGAAACAGAGGGCGCGAAACAGAGGGGCTGAAAAAAAGGGCGAGAAACAGAGGGGCTGAAACAGAGGGGCAGAAACAGAGGGGCTGAAACAGAGGGGCTGAATCGGAGGGGCTGAAACAGAGGGGCTCAAACAGAGGGCAAGAAACAGAGGGGCTGAAACAGAGGGGCTGAAACAGAGGGGCAGAAACAGAGGGCGAGAAACAGAAGGGTTGAATCAGAGGGGCTGAATCAGAGGGGCTGAATCAGAGGGGCTGAAACAGAGGGGCTGAAACAGAGGGCGAGAAACTAAGGTACTGAATCAGAGGGGCTGAAACAGAGGGGCTGAAACAGAGGGGCTGAAACAGACGGGCTGAAACAGAGAGCCTGAAACAGAGTGGCTGAAACAGAGGGGCTGAAATAGAGGGTCTGAAACAGAGGGGCTGAATCAGAGGGTCTGAAACAGAGGGGCTGAATCAGAGGGGCTGAAACAGAGGGCGAGAAACAGAGGGGCTGAAACAGAGGGGCTGAATCAGAGGGGCTGAAACAGAGGGGCTGAAACAGAGGGCGAGAAACAGAGAGGCTGAAACAGAGGGCGAGAAACAGAGGGGCTCAAACAGAGGGCGAGAAACAGAGGGGCTGATACAGAGGGGCTGAAACAGAGAGTGCGAAACAGAGGGGCTGAAACAGAGGGGCTGAAACAGAGGGCGAGAAACAGAGGGGCTGAAAAAGAGGGCGAGAAACAGAGTGGCTGAAACAGAGGGCGAGAAATAGAGGGGCTGAATCAGAGGAGCTGAAACAGAGGGCGAGAAACAGAGGGGCTGAAACAGAGGGCGAGGAACAGTGGGGCTGAAACAGAGGGGCTGAAACAGAGGGTGAGAAACAGAGGGGCTGAAACAGAGGGCGAGAAACAGAGGGGCTGAAACAGAGGGTCTGAAACAGAGGGGCTGAATCAGAGGGGCTGATTCAGAGGGGCTGAAACAGTGGGGCTGAATAAGAGGGGCTGAAACAGAGGGCGAGAAACAGAGGGGCTGAAACAAAGGGGCTGAAACAGTGGAGCTGAAACAGAGGGGCTGAAACAGAGGGCGAGAAATAGAGGGGCTGAAACAGAGGGCGAGAAACAGAGGGGCTGAAACAGAGGGCGAGAAACAGAGGGGCTGAAACAGAGGGGCTGAAACAGAGGGGCTGAAACAGAGGGCGAGAAACAGATGGGCTGAAAGAGATGGCGAGAAACAGAGGGGCTGAAACAGAGGGGCTGAAACAGAGGGCGAGAAACAGAGGGGCTGAATCAGAGGGGCTGAAACAGAGGGCGAGAAACAGAGGGGCTGAAACTGAGGGCGAGAAACACAGGGGCTGAAACAGAGCGGCTGAAACAGAGGGGCAGAAACAGAGGGGCTGAAACAGAGGGGCTGAAACAGAGGGCGAGAAACAGAGGGGCTGAATCAGAGGGGCTGAATCAGAGGGACTGAAACAGAGGGGCTGAAACAGAGGGCGAGAAACAAAGGGGCTGAAACAGCGGGCGAGAAACAGAGGGCGAGAAACAGAGGGGCTGAAACAGAGGGGCTGAAACAGAGGGGCTGAAACAGAGAGCCTGAAACAGAGGGCGAGAAACAGAGGGGATGAAACAGAGGGCAAAAAACAGAGGGGCTGAAACAGAGGGCGAGAAACAGAGGATGAGAAACAGAGGGCGAGAAACAGAGTGGATGAAACAGAGGGGCTGAAACAAAGGGGCTGAAATAGAGGGGCTGAAACAGAGGGGCTGAATCAGAGGGGCTGAAACAGAGTGGCTGAATCAGAGGGGCTGAAACAGAGGGCGAGAAACAGAGGGGCTGAAACAGAGGGCGAGAAACAGAGGGGCTGAAACAGAGGGGCTGAAACAGACGGGCTGAAACAGAGGGGCTGAATCCGAGGGCAAGAAACAGAGAGGCTGAAACAGAGGGCGAGAACCAGAGGGGCTGAAACAGAGGGCAAGAAACAGAGGGGCTGAAACAGAGGGCGAGAAACAGAGGGGCTGAAACAGAGGGGCTGAAACAGAGGGGCTGAAACAGAGGGCGAGAAAGAAAGGGGCTGAAACAGCGGGCGAGAAACAGAGGGCAAGAAACAGAGGGGCTGAAACAGAGGGGCTGAAACAGACGGGCTGAAACAGAGAGCCTGAAACAGAGGGGCTGAAACAGAGGGCGAAAAACAGAGGGGCTGAAACAGAGGGCGAGAAACAGAGCGGCTGAAACAGAGGGGCAGAAACAGAGGGGCTGAAACAGAGGGGCTGAAACAGAGGGCGAGAAACCGAGGGGCTGAATCAGAGGGGCTGAATCAGAGGGACTGAAACAGAGGGGCTGAAACAGAGGGCGAGAAACAAAGGGGCTGAAACAGCGGGCGAGAAACAGAGGGCGAGAAACAGAGGGGCTGAAACAGAGGGGCTGAAACAGACGGGCTGAAACAGAGAGCCTGAAACAGAGGGCGAGAAACAGAGGGGATGAAACAGAGGGCAAAAAACAGAGGGGCTGAAACAGAGGGCGAGAAACAGAGGATGAGAAACAGAGGGCGAGAAACAGAGTGGATGAAACAGAGGGGCTGAAACAAAGGGGCTGAAATAGAGGGGCTGAAACAGAGGGGCTGAATCAGAGGGGCTGAAACAGAGTGGCTGAATCAGAGGGGCTGAAACAGAGGGCGAGAAACAGAGGGGCTGAAACAGAGGGCGAGAAACCGAGAGGCTGAAACAGAGGGCGAGAAACAGAGGCCCTGAAACATAGGGCGAGAAACAGAGGGCTGAAACAGAGGGGCTGAAACAGAGGGGCTGAAACAGAGGGGCTGAAACAGAGGGCGAGATACAGAGAGGCTGAAACAGAGGGCGAGAAACAGAGTGGCTGAAACAGAGGGCAAGAAACAGAGGGGCTGAAACAGAGGGCGAGAAACAGAGGGGCTGAAACAGAGGGGCTGAAACAGAGGGCGAGAAACAGAGGGACTGAAACAGAGGGGCTGAAACAGAGGGGCTGATACAGAGGCGAGAAACAGAGCGGCTGAAACAGATGGCGAGAAACAGAGGGGCTGAAACAAAGGGGCTGAAACAGTGGGGCTAAAACAGAGGGGCTGAAACAGAGGGCGAGAAATAGAGGGGCTGAAACAGAGGGCGAGAAACAGAGGGCCTGAAACAGAGGGCGAGAAACAGAGGGCTGAAACAAAGGGGCTGAAACAGTGGGGCTAAAACAGAGGGGCTGAAACAGAGGGCGAGAAATAGAGGGGCTGAAACAGAGGGCGAGAAACAGAGGGCCTGAAACAGAGGGCGAGAAACAGAGGGCTGAAACAAAGGGGCTGAAACAGTGGGGCTAAAACAGAGGGGCTGAAACAGAGGGCGAGAAATAGAGGGGCTGAAACAGAGGGCGAGAAACAGAGGGGCTGAAAGAGAGGGGCTGAAACAGAGGGCGAGAAACAGAGGGCCTGAACCAGAGGGCGAGAAACAGAGGGCTGAAACAGAGGGGCTGAAACAGAGGGGCTGAAACAGAGGGGCTGAAACAGAGGGCGAGAAACAGAGGGACTGAAACAGAGGGGCTGAAACAGAGGGGCTGATACAGAGGGCGAGAAACAGAGCGGCTGAAACAGAGGGCGAGAAACAGAGGGGCTGAAACAAAGGGGCTGAAACAGTGGGGCTAAAACAGAGGGGCTGAAACAGAAGGCGAGAAATCGAGGGGCTGAAACAGAGGGCGAGAAACAGAGGGGCTGAAACAGAGGGCGAGAAACAGAGGGGCTGAAACAGAGGGGCTGAAACAGAGGGGCTGAAACAGAGGGCGAGAAACAGAGGGGCTGAAACAAAGGGCGAGAAACAGAGGGGCTGAAACAGAGGGCGAGAAACAGAGGGGCTGAATCAGAGGGGCTGAAACAGAGGGCGAGAAACAGATGGGCTGAAACAGAGAGCGAGAAACAGAGGGGCTGAAACAGAGGGGCTGAAACAGAGGGTGAGAAACAGAGGGGCTGAAACAGAGGGCGAGAAACAGAGGGCCTGAAACAGAGGTGCTGATTCAGAGGGGCTGAATCAGAGGGGCTTAATCAGAGGGGCTGAAACAGAGTGGCTTAATCAGAGGGGCTGAAACAGAGGGCGAGAAACAGAGGGGCTGAAACAGAGGGCGAGAAACAGAGGGGCAGAAACAGAGGGCGAGAAACAGAGGAGCAGAAACAGAGGGGCTGAAACAGAGAGCGCGAAACAGAGGGGCTGAAACAGATGGCGAGAAACAGAGGGAGTGAAACAGAGTTCGAGAAACAGAGGGGCTGAAACAGAGGGGCTGAAACAGAGGGGCTGAAACAGAGGGGCTGAAACAGAGGGCGAGATACAGAGAGGCTGAAACAGAGGGCGAGAAACAGAGTGGCTGAAACAGAGGGCAAGAAACAGAGGGGCTGAAACAGAGGGGCTGAAACAGAGGGCGAGAAACAAAGGGGCTGAAACAGCGGGCGAGAAACAGAGGGCGAGAAACAGAGGGGCTGAAACAGAGGGGCTGAAACAGACGGGCTGAAACAGAGAGCCTGAAACAGAGGGCGAGAAACAGAGGGGCTGAAACAGAGGGCGAAAAACAGAGGGGCTGAAACAGAGGGCGAGAAACAGAGGGTGAGAAACAAAGGGCGAGAAACAGAGGGGCTGAAACAGAGGGCGAGAAACAGAGGGGCTGAATCAGAGGGGCTGAAACAGAGGGCGAGAAACAGATGGGCTGAAACAGAGAGCGAGAAACAGAGGGGCTGAAACAGAGGGGCTGAAACAGAGGGTGAGAAACAGAGGGGCTGAAACAGAGGGCGAGAAACAGAGGGCCTGAAACAGAGGTGCTGATTCAGAGGGGCTGAATCAGAGGGTCTTAATCAGAGGGGCTGAAACAGAGTGGCTTAATCAGAGGGGCTGAAACAGAGGGCGAGAAACAGAGGGGCTGAAACAGAGGGCGAGAAACAGAGGGGCAGAAACAGAGGGCGAGAAACAGAGGAGCAGAAACAGAGGGGCTGAAACAGAGAGCGCGAAACAGAGGGGCTGAAACAGATGGTGAGAAACAGAGGGAGTGAAACAGAGTTCGAGAAACAGAGGGGCTGAAACAGAGGGCAAGAAACAGAGGGCCTGAAACAGAGGGCGAGAAACAGAGGGCTGAAACAGAGGGGCTGAAGCAGAGGGGCTGAAACAGAGGGGCTGAAACAGAGGGCGAGATACAGAGAGGCTGAAACAGAGGGCGAGAAACAGAGTGGCTGAAACAGAGGGCAAGAAACAGAGGGGCTGAAACAGAGGGGCTGAAACAGAGGGCGAGAAACAAAGGGGCTGAAACAGCGGGCGAGAAACAGAGGGCGAGAAACAGAGGGGCTGAAACAGAGGGGCTGAAACAGACGGGCTGAAACAGAGAGCCTGAAACAGAGGGCGAGAAACAGAGGGGCTGAAACAGAGGGCGAAAAACAGGTGCTGAAACAGAGGGCGAGAAACAGAGGGTGAGAAACAGGGGGCGAGAAACAGAGTGGATGAAACAGAGGGGCTGAAACAAAGGGGCTGAAATATTGGGGCTGAAACAGAGGGGCTGAATCAGAGGGGCTGAAACAGAGTGGCTGAATCAGAAGGGCTGAAACAGAGGGCGAGAAACAGAGGGTCTGAAACAGAGGGCGAGAAACAGAGGGGCTGAAACAGAGGGGCTGAAACAGAGGGGCTGAAACAGAGGGCGAGAAACAGATTTGCTGAATCAGAGGGGCTGAATCAGAAGGGCTGAAACAGAGGGCAAGAAACAGAGGGGCTGAAACAGAGTGGCTGGAACAGAGGGCGAGAAACAGAGGGGCTGAATCAGACGGGCTGAATCAGAGGGGCTGAAACAGAGGGGCTGAAACAGAGGGCGAGAAACAGAGGGGCTGAAACAGAGGGCGAGAAACAGAGGGCGAGAAACAGAGGGGCTGAAAAAGAGGGGCTGAAACAAAGGGGCTGAAACAAAGCGGCTGATGCAGAGGGCGAGAAATAGAGGGGCTGAAACAGAGGGGCTGAAACAGAGGGGCTGAAACAGAGGGCGAGAAACAGAGAGGCTGAAACAGAGGGCGAGAAACAGAGGGGCTGAAACAGAGGGCGAGAAACAGAGGGGCTGAAACAGAGGGGCTGAAACAGAGGGGCTGATTCAGAGGGGCTGAAACAGAGGGGCTGAATCAGAGGGGCTGAAACAGAGGGGCTGAAACAGACGGGCTGAAACAGAGAGCCTGAAACAGAGGGGCTGAAACAGAGGGCGAAAAACAGAGGGACTGAAACAGAGGGCGAGAAACAGAGCGGCTGAAACAGAGGGGCAGAAACAGAGGGGCTGAAACAGAGGGGCTGAAACAGAGGGCGAGAAACAGAGGGGCTGAATCAGAGGGGCTGAATCAGAGGGACTGAAACAGAGGGGCTGAAACAGAGGGCGAGAAACAAAGGGGCTGAAAAAGCGGGCGAGAAACAGAGGGCGAGAAACAGAGGGGCTGAAACAGAGGGCGAGAAACAGAGGGGCTGAAACAGAGGTGCTGAAACAGAGGGTGAGAAACAGAGGGGCTGAAACAGAGGGCGAGAAACAGAGGGGCTGAAACAGAGGGGCTGAAACAGAGGGGCTGATTCAGAGGGGCTGAAACAGAGGGGCTGAATCAGAGGGGCTGAAACAGAGGGCGAGAAACAGAGGGGCTGAAACAGAGGGCGAGAAACAGAGGAGCAGAAACAGAGGGCGAGAAACAGAGGGGCTGAAACAGAGGGGCTGAAACAGAGAATGCGAAAGAGAGGGGCTGAAACAGAGGGCGAGAAACAGAGGGGCTGAAACAGAGGTCGAGAAACAGAGGGGCTGAAACAGAGGGCAAGAAACAGAGGGGCTGAAACCGAGTGGCTGAAACAGAAGGGCTGAAACAGAGGGGCTGAAACAGAGGGCGAGAAACAGAGGGGCTGAATCAGAGGAGCTGAATCAGAGGGGCTGAAACAGAGGGCCTGAATCAGAGGGGCTGAAACAGAAGGCGAGAAACAGAGGGGCTGAAACAGAGGGCGAGAAACAGAGGGGCAGAAACAGAGGGCGAGAAACAGTGGTGCTGAAACAGAGGGCCTGAAACAGAGGGCAAGAAACAGAGGGGCTGAAACAGAGGGCGAGAAACAGAGGGGCTGAAACAGTGGGGCTGAAGCAGAGGGGCTGAAACAGAGGGCGCGAAACAGAGGGGCTGAAAAAAAGGGCGAGAAACAGAGGGGCTGAAACAGAGGGGCAGAAACAGAGGGGCTGAAACAGAGGGGCTGAATCGGAGGGGCTGAAACAGAGGGGCTCAAACAGAGGGCAAGAAACAGAGGGGCTGAAACAGAGGGGCTGAAACAGAGGGGCAGAAACAGAGGGCGAGAAACAGAAGGGTTGAATCAGAGGGGCTGAATCAGAGGGGCTGAATCAGAGGGGCTGAAACAGAGGGGCTGAAACAGAGGGCGAGAAACTAAGGTACTGAATCAGAGGGGCTGAAACAGAGGGGCTGAAACAGAGGGGCTGAAACAGACGGGCTGAAACAGAGAGCCTGAAACAGAGTGGCTGAAACAGAGGGGCTGAAATAGAGGGTCTGAAACAGAGGGGCTGAATCAGAGGGTCTGAAACAGAGGGGCTGAATCAGAGGGGCTGAAACAGAGGGCGAGAAACAGAGGGGCTGAAACAGAGGGGCTGAATCAGAGGGGCTGAAACAGAGGGGCTGAAACAGAGGGCGAGAAACAGAGAGGCTGAAACAGAGGGCGAGAAACAGAGGGGCTGAAACAGAGGGCGAGAAACAGAGGGGCTGATACAGAGGGGCTGAAACAGAGAGTGCGAAACAGAGGGGCTGAAACAGAGGGGCTGAAACAGAGGGCGAGAAACAGAGGGGCTGAAAAAGAGGGCGAGAAACAGAGTGGCTGAAACAGAGGGCGAGAAATAGAGGGGCTGAATCAGAGGAGCTGAAACAGAGGGCGAGAAACAGAGGGGCTGAAACAGAGGGCGAGGAACAGTGGGGCTGAAACAGAGGGGCTGAAACAGAGGGTGAGAAACAGAGGGGCTGAAACAGAGGGCGAGAAACAGAGGGGCTGAAACAGAGGGTCTGAAACAGAGGGGCTGAATCAGAGGGGCTGATTCAGAGGGGCTGAAACAGTGGGGCTGAATAAGAGGGGCTGAAACAGAGGGCGAGAAACAGAGGGGCTGAAACAAAGGGGCTGAAACAGTGGAGCTGAAACAGAGGGGCTGAAACAGAGGGCGAGAAATAGAGGGGCTGAAACAGAGGGCGAGAAACAGAGGGGCTGAAACAGAGGGCGAGAAACAGAGGGGCTGAAACCGAGGGGCTGAAACAGAGGGGCTGAAACAGAGGGCGAGAAACAGATGGGCTGAAAGAGATGGCGAGAAACAGAGGGGCTGAAACAGAGGGGCTGAAACAGAGGGCGAGAAACAGAGGGGCTGAATCAGAGGGGCTGAAACAGAGGGCGAGAAACAGAGGGGCTGAAACAGAGGGCGAGAAACACAGGGGCTGAAACAGAGCGGCTGAAACAGAGGGGCAGAAACAGAGGGGCTGAAACAGAGGGGCTGAAACAGAGGGCGAGAAACAGAGGGGCTGAATCAGAGGGGCTGAATCAGAGGGACTGAAACAGAGGGGCTGAAACAGAGGGCGAGAAACAAAGGGGCTGAAACAGCGGGCGAGAAACAGAGGGCGAGAAACAGAGGGGCTGAAACAGAGGGGCTGAAACAGAGGGGCTGAAACAGAGAGCCTGAAACAGAGGGCGAGAAACAGAGGGGATGAAACAGAGGGCAAAAAACAGAGGGGCTGAAACAGAGGGCGAGAAACAGAGGATGAGAAACAGAGGGCGAGAAACAGAGTGGATGAAACAGAGGGGCTGAAACAAAGGGGCTGAAATAGAGGGGCTGAAACAGAGGGGCTGAATCAGAGGGGCTGAAACAGAGTGGCTGAATCAGAGGGGCTGAAACAGAGGGCGAGAAACAGAGGGGCTGAAACAGAGGGCGAGAAACAGAGGGGCTGAAACAGAGGGGCTGAAACAGACGGGCTGAAACAGAGGGGCTGAATCCGAGGGCAAGAAACAGAGAGGCTGAAACAGAGGGCGAGAACCAGAGGGGCTGAAACAGAGGGCAAGAAACAGAGGGGCTGAAACAGAGGGCGAGAAACAGAGGGGCTGAAACAGAGGGGCTGAAACAGAGGGGCTGAAACAGAGGGGCTGAAACAGAGGGCGAGAAAGAAAGGGGCTGAAACAGCGGGCGAGAAACAGAGGGCAAGAAACAGAGGGGCTGAAACAGAGGGGCTGAAACAGACGGGCTGAAACAGAGAGCCTGAAACAGAGGGGCTGAAACAGAGGGCGAAAAACAGAGGGGCTGAAACAGAGGGCGAGAAACAGAGCGGCTGAAACAGAGGGGCAGAAACAGAGGGGCTGAAACAGAGGGGCTGAAACAGAGGGCGAGAAACCGAGGGGCTGAATCAGAGGGGCTGAATCAGAGGGACTGAAACAGAGGGGCTGAAACAGAGGGCGAGAAACAAAGGGGCTGAAACAGCGGGCGAGAAACAGAGGGCGAGAAACAGAGGGGCTGAAACAGAGGGGCTGAAACAGACGGGCTGAAACAGAGAGCCTGAAACAGAGGGCGAGAAACAGAGGGGATGAAACAGAGGGCAAAAAACAGAGGGGCTGAAACAGAGGGCGAGAAACAGAGGATGAGAAACAGAGGGCGAGAAACAGAGTGGATGAAACAGAGGGGCTGAAACAAAGGGGCTGAAATAGAGGGGCTGAAACAGAGGGGCTGAATCAGAGGGGCTGAAACAGAGTGGCTGAATCAGAGGGGCTGAAACAGAGGGCGAGAAACAGAGGGGCTGAAACAGAGGGCGAGAAACCGAGAGGCTGAAACAGAGGGCGAGAAACAGAGGCCCTGAAACATAGGGCGAGAAACAGAGGGCTGAAACAGAGGGGCTGAAACAGAGGGGCTGAAACAGAGGGGCTGAAACAGAGGGCGAGATACAGAGAGGCTGAAACAGAGGGCGAGAAACAGAGTGGCTGAAACAGAGGGCAAGAAACAGAGGGGCTGAAACAGAGGGCGAGAAACAGAGGGGCTGAAACAGAGGGGCTGAAACAGAGGGCGAGAAACAGAGGGACTGAAACAGAGGGGCTGAAACAGAGGGGCTGATACAGAGGCGAGAAACAGAGCGGCTGAAACAGATGGCGAGAAACAGAGGGGCTGAAACAAAGGGGCTGAAACAGTGGGGCTAAAACAGAGGGGCTGAAACAGAGGGCGAGAAATAGAGGGGCTGAAACAGAGGGCGAGAAACAGAGGGCCTGAAACAGAGGGCGAGAAACAGAGGGCTGAAACAAAGGGGCTGAAACAGTGGGGCTAAAACAGAGGGGCTGAAACAGAGGGCGAGAAATAGAGGGGCTGAAACAGAGGGCGAGAAACAGAGGGCCTGAAACAGAGGGCGAGAAACAGAGGGCTGAAACAAAGGGGCTGAAACAGTGGGGCTAAAACAGAGGGGCTGAAACAGAGGGCGAGAAATAGAGGGGCTGAAACAGAGGGCGAGAAACAGAGGGGCTGAAAGAGAGGGGCTGAAACAGAGGGCGAGAAACAGAGGGCCTGAACCAGAGGGCGAGAAACAGAGGGCTGAAACAGAGGGGCTGAAACAGAGGGGCTGAAACAGAGGGGCTGAAACAGAGGGCGAGAAACAGAGGGACTGAAACAGAGGGGCTGAAACAGAGGGGCTGATACAGAGGGCGAGAAACAGAGCGGCTGAAACAGAGGGCGAGAAACAGAGGGGCTGAAACAAAGGGGCTGAAACAGTGGGGCTAAAACAGAGGGGCTGAAACAGAGGGCGAGAAATCGAGGGGCTGAAACAGAGGGCGAGAAACAGAGGGGCTGAAACAGAGGGCGAGAAACAGAGGGGCTGAAACAGAGGGGCTGAAACAGAGGGGCTGAAACAGAGGGCGAGAAACAGAGGGGCTGAAACAAAGGGCGAGAAACAGAGGGGCTGAAACAGAGGGCGAGAAACAGAGGGGCTGAATCAGAGGGGCTGAAACAGAGGGCGAGAAACAGATGGGCTGAAACAGAGAGCGAGAAACAGAGGGGCTGAAACAGAGGGGCTGAAACAGAGGGTGAGAAACAGAGGGGCTGAAACAGAGGGCGAGAAACAGAGGGCCTGAAACAGAGGTGCTGATTCAGAGGGGCTGAATCAGAGGGGCTTAATCAGAGGGGCTGAAACAGAGTGGCTTAATCAGAGGGGCTGAAACAGAGGGCGAGAAACAGAGGGGCTGAAACAGAGGGCGAGAAACAGAGGGGCAGAAACAGAGGGCGAGAAACAGAGGAGCAGAAACAGAGGGGCTGAAACAGAGAGCGCGAAACAGAGGGGCTGAAACAGATGGCGAGAAACAGAGGGAGTGAAACAGAGTTCGAGAAACAGAGGGGCTGAAACAGAGGGGCTGAAACAGAGGGGCTGAAACAGAGGGGCTGAAACAGAGGGCGAGATACAGAGAGGCTGAAACAGAGGGCGAGAAACAGAGTGGCTGAAACAGAGGGCAAGAAACAGAGGGGCTGAAACAGAGGGGCTGAAACAGAGGGCGAGAAACAAAGGGGCTGAAACAGCGGGCGAGAAACAGAGGGCGAGAAACAGAGGGGCTGAAACAGAGGGGCTGAAACAGACGGGCTGAAACAGAGAGCCTGAAACAGAGGGCGAGAAACAGAGGGGCTGAAACAGAGGGCGAAAAACAGAGGGGCTGAAACAGAGGGCGAGAAACAGAGGGTGAGAAACAAAGGGCGAGAAACAGAGGGGCTGAAACAGAGGGCGAGAAACAGAGGGGCTGAATCAGAGGGGCTGAAACAGAGGGCGAGAAACAGATGGGCTGAAACAGAGAGCGAGAAACAGAGGGGCTGAAACAGAGGGGCTGAAACAGAGGGTGAGAAACAGAGGGGCTGAAACAGAGGGCGAGAAACAGAGGGCCTGAAACAGAGGTGCTGATTCAGAGGGGCTGAATCAGAGGGTCTTAATCAGAGGGGCTGAAACAGAGTGGCTTAATCAGAGGGGCTGAAACAGAGGGCGAGAAACAGAGGGGCTGAAACAGAGGGCGAGAAACAGAGGGGCAGAAACAGAGGGCGAGAAACAGAGGAGCAGAAACAGAGGGGCTGAAACAGAGAGCGCGAAACAGAGGGGCTGAAACAGATGGTGAGAAACAGAGGGAGTGAAACAGAGTTCGAGAAACAGAGGGGCTGAAACAGAGGGCAAGAAACAGAGGGCCTGAAACAGAGGGCGAGAAACAGAGGGCTGAAACAGAGGGGCTGAAACAGAGGGGCTGAAACAGAGGGGCTGAAACAGAGGGCGAGATACAGAGAGGCTGAAACAGAGGGCGAGAAACAGAGTGGCTGAAACAGAGGGCAAGAAACAGAGGGGCTGAAACAGAGGGGCTGAAACAGAGGGCGAGAAACAAAGGGGCTGAAACAGCGGGCGAGAAACAGAGGGCGAGAAACAGAGGGGCTGAAACAGAGGGGCTGAAACAGACGGGCTGAAACAGAGAGCCTGAAACAGAGGGCGAGAAACAGAGGGGCTGAAACAGAGGGCGAAAAACAGGTGCTGAAACAGAGGGCGAGAAACAGAGGGTGAGAAACAGGGGGCGAGAAACAGAGTGGATGAAACAGAGGGGCTGAAACAAAGGGGCTGAAATATTGGGGCTGAAACAGAGGGGCTGAATCAGAGGGGCTGAAACAGAGTGGCTGAATCAGAAGGGCTGAAACAGAGGGCGAGAAACAGAGGGTCTGAAACAGAGGGCGAGAAACAGAGGGGCTGAAACAGAGGGGCTGAAACAGAGGGTCTGAAACAGAGGGCAAGAAACAGAGGGGCTGAAACAGAGTGGCTGGAACAGAGGGCGAGAAACAGAGGGGCTGAATCAGACGGGCTGAATCAGAGGGGCTGAAACAGAGGGGCTGAAACAGAGGGCGAGAAACAGAGGGGCTGAAACAGAGGGCGAGAAACAGAGGGCGAGAAACAGAGGGGCTGAAAAAGAGGGGCTGAAACAAAGGGGCTGAAACAAAGCGGCTGATGCAGAGGGCGAGAAATAGAGGGGCTGAAACAGAGGGGCTGAAACAGAGGGGCTGAAACAGAGGGCGAGAAACAGAGAGGCTGAAACAGAGGGCGAGAAACAGAGGGGCTGAAACAGAGGGCGAGAAACAGAGGGGCTGAAACAGAGGGGCTGAAACAGAGGGGCTGATTCAGAGGGGCTGAAACAGAGGGGCTGAATCAGAGGGGCTGAAACAGAGGGGCTGAAACAGACGGGCTGAAACAGAGAGCCTGAAACAGAGGGGCTGAAACAGAGGGCGAAAAACAGAGGGACTGAAACAGAGGGCGAGAAACAGAGCGGCTGAAACAGAGGGGCAGAAACAGAGGGGCTGAAACAGAGGGGCTGAAACAGAGGGCGAGAAACAGAGGGGCTGAATCAGAGGGGCTGAATCAGAGGGACTGAAACAGAGGGGCTGAAACAGAGGGCGAGAAACAAAGGGGCTGAAAAAGCGGGCGAGAAACAGAGGGCGAGAAACAGAGGGGCTGAAACAGAGGGGCAGAAACAGACGGGCTGAAACAGAGAGCCTGAAACAGAGGGCGAGAAACAGAGGGGCTGAAACAGAGGGCGAAAAACAGAGGGGCTGAAACAGAGGGCGAGAAACAGAGGGTGAGAAACAGAGGGCGAGAAACAGAGTGGATGAAACAGAGGGGCTGAAACAAAGGGGCTGAAATAGAGGGGCTGAAACAGAGGGGCTGAATCAGAGGGGCTGAAACAGAGTGGCTGAATCAGAGGGGCTGAAATAGAGGGCGAGAAACTGAGGGGCTGAAACAGAGGGCGAGAAACAGAGGGGCTGAAACAGAGGGGCTGAAACAGAGGGGCTGAAACAGAGGGGCTGAATCCGAGGGCAAGAAACAGAGAGGCTGAAACAGAGGGCGAGAACCAGAGGGGCTGAAACAGAGGGCAAGAAACAGAGGGGCTGAAACAGAGGGCGAGAAACAGAGGGGCTGAAACAGAGGGGCTGAAACAGAGGGGCTGAAACAGAGGGGCTGAAAAAGAGGGGCAGAAACAGAGGGGCTGAAACAAAGCGGCTGATACAGAGGGCGAGAAACAGAGGGGCTGAAACAGAGGGCGAGATACAGAGGGGCTGAAAGAGAGGGGCTGAAACAGAGGGCGAGAAACAGAGAGGCTGAAACAGAGGGCGAGAAACAGAGGGCCTGAAACAGAGGGCGAGAAACAGAGGGCTGAAACAGAGGGGCTGAAACAGAGGGGCTGAAACAGAGGGGCTGAAACAGAGGGCGAGATACAGAGAGGCTGAAACAGAGGGCGAGAAACAGAGTGGCTGAAACAGAGGGCAAGAAACAGAGGGGCTGAAACAGAGGGCGAGAAACAGAGGGGCTGAAACAGAGGGGCTGAAACAGAGGGCGAGAAACAGAGGGACTGAAACAGAGGGGCTGAAACAGAGGGGCTGATACAGAGGTGAGAAACAGAGCGGCTGAAACAGATGGCGAGAAACAGAGGGGCTGAAACAAAGGGGCTGAAACAGTGGGGCTAAAACAGAGGGGCTGAAACAGAGGGCGAGAAATAGAGGGGCTGAAACAGAGGGCGAGAAACAGAGGGGCTGAAAGAGAGAGGATGAAACAGAGGGCGAGAAACAGAGAGGCTGAAACAGAGGGCGAGAAACAGAGGGCCTGAAACAGAGGGCGAGAAACAGAGGGCTGAAACAGAGGGGCTGAAACAGAGGGGCTGAAACAGAGGGGCTGAAACAGAGGGCGAGATACAGAGAGGCTGAAACAGAGGGCGAGAAACAGAGTGGCTGAAACAGAGGGCAAGAAACAGAGGGGCTGAAACAGAGGGCGAGAAACAGAGGGGCTGAAACAGAGGGGCTGAAACAGAGGGCGAGAAACAGAGGGACTGAAACAGAGGGGCTGAAACAGAGGGGCTGATACAGAGGGCGAGAAACAGAGGGGCTGAAACAAAGGGGCTGAATCAGTGGGGCTAAAACAGAGGGGCTGAAACAGAGGGCGAGAAATAGAGGGGCTGAAACAAAGGGGCTGAATCAGTGGGGCTAAAACAGAGGGGCTGAAACAGAGGGCGAGAAATAGAGGGGCTGAAACAGAGGGCGAGAAACAGAGGGGCTGAAACAGAGGGCGAGAAACAGAGGGGCTGAAACAGAGGGGCTGAAACAGAGGGGCTGAAACAGAGGGCGAGAAACAGAGGGGCTGAAACAAAGGGCGAGAAACAGAGGGGCTGAAACAGAGGGCGAGAAACAGAGGGGCTGAATCAGAGGGGCTGAAACAGAGGGCGAGAAACAGATGGGCTGAAACAGAGGGCGAGAAACAGAGGGGCTGAAACAGAGGGGCTGAAACAGAGGGTGAGAAACAGAGGGGCTGAAACAGAGGGCGAGAAACAGAGGGGCTGAAACAGAGGTGCTGATTCAGAGGGGCTGAATCAGAGTGGCTTAATCAGAGGGGCTGAAACAGAGGGGCTTAATCAGAGGGGCTGAAACAGAGGGCGAGAAACAGAGGGGCAGAAACAGAGGGCGAGAAACAGAAGAGCAGAAACAGAGGGACTGAAACAGAGAGCGCGAAACAGAGGGGCTGAAACAGATGGCGAGAAACAGAGGGACTGAAACAGAGTTCGAGAAACAGAGGGGCTGAAACAGAGGGCAAGAAACAGAGGGCCTGAAACAGAGGGCGAGAAACAGAGGGCTGAAACAGAGGGGCTGAAACAGAGGGGCTGAAACAGAGGGGCTGAAACAGAGGGCGAGATACAGAGAGGCTGAAACAGAGGGCGAGAAACAGTGTGGCTGAAACAGAGGGCAAGAAACAGAGGGGCTGAAACAGAGGGCGAGAAACAGAGGGGCTGAAACAGAGGGGCTGAAACAGAGGGCGAGAAACAGAGGGACTGAAACAGAGGGGCTGAAACAGAGGGGCTGATACAGAGGGCGAGAAACAGAGCGGCTGAAACAGAGGGCGAGAAACAGAGGGGCTGAAACAAAGGAGCTGAAACAGTGGGGCTAAAACAGAGGGGCTGAAACAGAGGGCGAGAAATAGAGGGGCTGAAACAGAGGGTGAGAAACAGAGGGGCTGAAACAGAGGGCGAGAAACAGAGGGGCTGAAACAGAGGGGCTGAATCAGAGGGGCTGAAACAGAGGGCGAGAAACAGAGGGGCTGAAAGAAAGGGCGAGAAACAGAGGGGCTGAAACAGAGGGCGAGAAACAGAGGGGCTGAATCAGAGGGGCTGAAACAGAGGGCGAGAAACAAATGGGCTGAAACAGAGAGCGAGAAACAGAGGGGCTGAAACAGAGGGGCTGAAACAGAGGGTGAGAAACAGAGGGGCTGAAACAGAGGGCGAGAAACAGAGGGGCTGAAACAGAGGTGCTGATTCAGAGGGGCTGAATCAGAGGGGCTTAATCAGAGGGGCTGAAACAGAGGGGCTTAATCAGAGGGGCTGAAACAGAGGGCGAGAAACAGAGGGGCTGAAACAGAGGGCGAGAAACAGAGGGGCAGAAACAGAGGGCGAGAAACAGAGGAGCAGAAACAGAGGGGCTGAAACAGAGAGCGCGAAACAGAGGGGCTGAAACAGATGGCGAGAAACAGAGGGACTGAAACAGAGTTCGAGAAACAGAGGGGCTGAAACAGAGGGCAAGAAACAGAGGGGCTGAAACAGAGAGGCTGAAACAGAAGGGCAGAAACAGAGAGGCTGAAACAGAGGGCGAGAAACAGAGGGGCTGAATCAGAGGGGCTGAATCAGAAGGGCTGAAACAGAGGGCAAGAAACAGAGGGGCTGAAACAGAGTGGCTGGAACAGAGGGCGAGAAACAGAGGGGCTGAATCAGACGGGCTGAATCAGAGGGTCTGAAACAGAGGGGCTGAAACAGAGGGCAAGAAACAGAGGGGCTGAAACAGAGGGCGAGAAACAGAGGGGCTGAAAAAGAGGGGCTGAAACAGAGGGGCTGAAACAAAGCGGCTGATGCAGAGGGCGAGAAATAGAGGGGCTGAAACAGAGGGGCTGAAACAGAGGGGCTGAAACAGAGGGCGAGAAACAGAGAGGCTGAAACAGAGGGCGAGAAACAGAGGGGCTGAAACAGAGGGCGAGAAACAGAGGGGCTGAAACAGAGGGGCTGAAACAGAGGGGCTGAAACAGAGGGTCTGAAACAGAGGGCGAGAAACAGAGAGGCTGAAACAGAGGGCGAGAAACAGAGTGGCTGAAACAGAGGGCAAGAAACAGAGGGGCTGAAACAGAGGCCGAGAAACAGAGGGGCTGAAACAGAGGGGCTGAAACAGAGGGGCTGAAACAGAGAGCGAGAAACAGAGGGGCTGAAACAGAGGGCCAGAAACAGAGGGCGAGAAACAGAGGGACTGAAACAGTGGGGCTGAAACAGAGGGGCTGATACAGAGGGCGAGAAACAGAGCGGCTGAAACAGAGGGCGAGAAACAGAGGGGCTGAAACAAAGGGGCTGAAACAGTGGGGCTAAAACAGAGGGGCTGAAACAGAGGGCGAGAAATAGAGGGACTGAAACAGAGGGCGAGAAACAGAGGGGCTGAAACAGAGGGCGAGAAACAGAGGGGCTGAAACAGAGGGCGAGAAACAGAGGGGCTGAAACAGAGGGGCTGAAACAGAGGGGCTGAAACAGAGGGCGAGAAACAGAGGGGCTGAAACAGAGGGCGAGAAACAGAGGGGCTGAAACAGAGGGGCTGAAACAGAGGGTCTGAAACAGAAGGGCTGAAACAGAGGGGCTGAAACAGAGGGCGAGAAACAGAGGGGCTGAAACAGAGGGGCTGAAACAGAAGGGCTGAAACAGAGGTGCTGAAACAGAGGGCGAGAAACAGAGGGGCTGAATCAGAGGGGCTGAATCAGAAGGGCTGAAACTGAGAGGCTGAATCAGAGGGGCTGAAACAGAAGGCGAGAAACAGAGGGGCTGAAACAGAGGGCGAGAAACTGAGGGGCAGAAACAGAGGGCGAGAAACAGAGGGGCTGAAACAGAGGGTCTGAAACAGAGGGCGAGAAACAGAGGGGCTGAAACAGAGGTCGAGAAACAGAGGGGCTGAAACAGAGGGGCTGAAACAGAGGGCGAGAAACAGAGGGGCAGAAACTGAGGGCGAGAAACAGAGGGGCTGAAACAGAGGGGCTGAAACAGAGGGTCTGAATCAGAGGGGCTGAAACAGAGGGGCTGAAACAGAGGGCGAGAAACAAAGGGGCTGAAACAGCGGGCGAGAAACAGAGGGCGAGAAACAGAGGGGCTGAAACAGAGGGGCTGAAACAGACGGGCTGAAACAGAGAGCCTGAACAGAGGGCGAGAAACAGAGGGGCTGAAACAGAGGGCGAAAAACAGAGGGGCTGAAACAGAGGGCGCGAAACAGAGGGGCTGAAACAGAGGGGCAGAAACAGAGGGGCTGAAACAGAGGGGCTGAAACAGAGGGCGAGAAACAGAGGGGCTGAATCAGAGGGGCTGAATCAGAGGGACTGAAACAGAGGGGCTGAAACAGGGGGCGAGAAACAAAGGGGCTGAAACAGCGGGTGAGAAACAGAGGGCGAGAAACAGAGGGGCTGAAACAGAGGGGCTGAAACAGACGGGCTGAAACAGAGAGCCTGAAACAGAGGGCGAGAAACAGAGGGGCTGAAACAGAGGGCGAAAAACAGAGGGGCTGAAACAGAGGGCGAGAAACAGAGGGTGAGAAACAGAGGGCGAGAAACAGAGTGGATGAAACAGAGGGGCTGAAACAAAGGGGCTGAAATAGAGGGGCTGAAACAGAGGAGCTGAATCAGAGGGGCTGAAACAGAGTGGCTGAATCAGAGGAGCTGAAACAGAGGGCGAGAAACAGAGGGGCTGAAACAGAGGGCGAGAAACAGAGGGGCTGAAACAGAGGTGCTGAAACTGAGGGGCTGAAACAGAGGGGCTGAATCCGAGGGCGAGAAACAGAGAGGCTGAAACAGAGGGCGAGAAACAGAGGGGCTGAAACAGAGGGCAAGAAACAGAGGGGCTGAAACAGAGGGGCTGAAACAGAGGGGCTGAAACAGAGGGGCTGAAACAGAGGGCGAGAAACAGAGGGGCTGAAACAGAGGGCGAGAAACAGAGGGGCTGAAACAGAGTGCGAGAAACAGAGGGCGAGAAACAGAGGGACTGAAACAGAGGGGCTGAAACAGAGGGGCTGAAACAGAGGGCGAGAAACAGAGGGGCTGAAACAGAGGGGCTGAAACAGAGGGGCTGAAACAGAGGGCGAGAAACAGAGGGGCTGAAACAGAGGAGCTGAAACAGTGGGGCTGAAACAGAGCGGCTGAAACAGAGGGCCAGAAATAGAGGGGCTGAAACACAGGGCGAGAAACAGAGGGGCTGAAACAGAGGGCGAGAAACAGAGGGGCTGAAACAGAGGGGCTGAAACAGAGGGGCTGAAACAGAGGGCGAGAAACAGAGGGGCTGAAAAAGAGGGCGAGAAACAGAGTGGCTGAAACAGAGGGCGAGAAATAGAGGGGCTGAATCAGAGGAGCTGAAACAGAGGGCGAGAAACAGAGGGGCTGAAACAGAGGGCGAGGAACAGTGGGGCTGAAACAGAGGGGCTGAAACAGAGGGTGAGAAACAGAGGGGCTGAAACAGAGGGCGAGAAACAGAGGGGCTGAAACAGAGGGTCTGAAACAGAGGGGCTGAATCAGAGGGGCTGATTCAGAGGGGCTGAAACAGTGGGGCTGAATAAGAGGGGCTGAAACAGAGGGCGAGAAACTGAGGGGCTGAAACAAAGGGGCTGAAACAGTGGAGCTGAAACAGAGGGGCTGAAACAGAGGGCGAGAAATAGAGGGGCTGAAACAGAGGGCGAGAAACAGAGGGGCTGAAACAGAGGGCGAGAAACAGAGGGGCTGAAACAGAGGGGCTGAAACAGAGGGGCTGAAACAGAGGGCGAGAAACAGATGGGCTGAAAGAGATGGCGAGAAACAGAGGGGCTGAAACAGAGGGCGAGAAACAGAGGGGCTGAATCAGAGGGGCTGAAACAGAGGGCGAGAAACAGAGGGGCTGAAACAGAGGGCGAGAAACAGAGGGGCTGAAACAGAGGTGCTGAAACAGAGGGTGAGAAACAGAGGGGCTGAAACAGAGGGCGAGAAACAGAGGGGCTGAAACAGAGGGGCTGAAACAGAGGGGCTGATTCAGAGGGGCTGAATCGGAGGGGCTGAAACAGAGGGCGAGAAACAGAGGGGCTGAAACAGAGAGCGAGAAACAGAGGAGCAGAAACAGAGGGCGAGAAACAGAGGGGCTGAAACAGAGGGGCTGAAACAGAGAGTGCGAAACAAAGGGGCTGAAACAGAGGGCGAGAAACAGAGGGGCTGAAACCGAGTGGCTGAAACAGAAGGGCTGAAACAGAGGGGCTGAAACAGAGGGCGAGAAACAGAGGGGCTGAATCAGAGGGGCTGAATCAGAGGGGCTGAAACAGAGAGCCTGAATCAGAGGGGCTGAAACAGAAGGGGAGAAACAGAGGGGCTGAAACAGAGGGCGAGAAACAGAGGGGCAGAAACAAAGGGCGAGAAACAGAGGGGCTGAAACAGAGGGGATGAAACAGAGGGCAAGAAACAGAGGGGCTGAAACAGAGGGCGAGAAACAGAGGGGCTGAAACAGAGGGGCTGAAACAGAGGGGCTGAAACAGAGGGCGAGAAACAGAGGGGCTGAAACAGAGGGCGACAAACAGAGGGGCTGAAACAAAGGGCGAGAAACAGAGGGGCTGAAACAGAGGGGCTGAACCAGAGGGGCTGAAACAGAGGGGCTGAAACAGAGGGGCTGAAACAGAGGGCAAGAAACAGAGGGGCTGAAACCGAGTGTCTGAAACAGAAGGGCTGAAACAGAGGGGCTGAAACAGAGGGCGAGAAACAGAGGGGCTGAATCAGAGGGGCTGAATCAGAGGGGCTGAAACAGAGGGCCTGAATCAGAGGGGCTGAAACAGAAGGCGAGAAACAGAGGGGCTGAAACAGAGGGCGAGAAACAGAGGGGCAGAAACAAAGGGCGAGAAACAGAGGGGCTGAAACAGAGGGCGACAAACAGAGGGGCTGAAACAAAGGGCGAGAAACAGAGGGGCTGAAACAGAGGGGCTGAACCAGAGGGGCTGAAACAGAGGGGCTGAAACGGAGGGGCTGAAACAGAGGGGCTGGAATAGAGGGGCTGAAACAGAGGGGCTGAAACAGAGGGGCTGAAACAGAGGGCAAGAAACAGATGGGCAGAAACAGAGGGCGAGAAACAGAGGGCGAGAAACAGAGGGGCTGAATCAGAGGGGCTGAAACAGAGGGCGAGAAACAGAGGGGCTGAATCAGAGGGGCTGAATCAGAGGGGCTGAAACAGAGAGGCTGAAACAGAGGGCGAGAAACTAAGGTACTGAATCACAGGGGCTGAAGCAGAGGGGCTGAAACAGACGGGCTGAAACAGAGAGCCTGAAACAGAGTGGCTGAAACAGAGGGGCTGAAATAGAGGGTCTGAAACAGAGGGGCTGAATCAGAGGGGCTGAAACAGAGGGGCTGAATCAGAGGGGCTGAAACAGAGGGCGAGAAACAGAGGGGCTGAAACAGAGGGGCTGAATCAGAGGGGTTGAAACAGAGGGGCTGACACAGAGGGCGAGAAACAGAGAGGCTGAAACAGAGGGCGAGAAACAGAGGGGCTGAAACAGAGGGCGAGAAACAGAGGGGCTGAAACAGAGGGGCTGAAACAGAGGGGCTGAAACAGAGGGCGAGAAACAGAGGGGCTGGAACAGATGTGGAGAAACAGAGGGGCTGAAACTGAGGGCGAGAAACAGAGAGGCTGAATCAGAGGGGCTGAAACAGAGGGCGAGAAACAGAGGGGCTGAAACAGAGGGCGAGAAACAGAGGGGCTGAAACAGAGGTGCTTAAACAGAGGGTGAGAAACAGAGGGGCTGAAACAGAGGGCGAGAAACAGAGGGGCTGAAACAGAGGGGCTGAAACAGAGGGGCTGATTCAGAGGGGCTGAAACAGAGGGGCTGAATCAGAGGGGCTGAAACAGAGGGCGAGAAACAGAGGGGCTGAAACAGAGGGCGAGAAACAGAGGAGCAGAAACAGAGGGCGAGAAACAGAGGGGCTGAAACAGAGGGGCTGAAACAGAGAATGCGAAACAGAGGGGCTGAAACAGAGGGCGAGAAACAGAGGGGCTGAAACAGAGGTCGAGAAACAGAGGGGCTGAAACAGAGGGCAAGAAACAGAGGGGCTGAAACCGAGTGGCTGAAACAGAAGGGCTGAAACAGAGGGGCTAAAACAGAGGGCGAGAAACAGAGGGCCTGAATCAGAGGCGCTGAATCAGAGGGGCTGAAACAGAGGGCCTGGATCAGAGGGGCTGAAACAGAAGGCGAGAAACAGAGGGGCTGAAACAGAGGGCGAGAAACAGAGGGGCAGAAACAGAGGGCGAGAAATAGTGGTGCTGAAACAGAGGGCCTGAAACAGAGGGCAAGAAACAGAGGGGCTGAAACAGAGGGCGAGAAACAGAGGGGCTGAAACAGTGGGGCTGAAGCAGAGGGGCTGAAACAGAGGGCGAGAAACAGAGGGGCTGAAACAAAGGGCGACAAACAGAGGGGCTGAAACAGAGGGGCAGAAACAGAGGGGCTGAATCGGAGGGGCTGAAACAGAGGTGCTCAAACAGAGGGCAAGAAACAGAGGGGCTGAAACAGAGGGGCTGAAACAGAGGGGCAGAAACAGAGGGCGAGAAACAGAGGGGCTGAATCAGAGGAGCTGAATCAGAGGGGCTGAATCAGAGGGGCTGAAACAGAGGGGCTGAAACAGAGGGCGAGAAACTAAGGTACTGAATCAGAGGGGCTGAAACAGAGGGGCTGAAACAGAGGGGCTGAAACAGACGGGCTGAAACAGAGAGCCTGAAACAGAGTGGCTGAAACAGAGGGGCTGAAATAGAGGGTCTGAAACAGAGGGGCTGAATCAGAGTGGCTGAAACAGAGGGGCTGAATCAGAGGGGCTGAAACAGAGGGCGAGAAACAGAGGGGCTGAAACAGAGGGGCTGAATCAGAGGGGCCGAAACAGAGGGGCTGAAACAGAGGGCGAGAAACAGAGGGGCTGAAACAGAGGGCGAGAAACAGAGGGGCTGAAACAGAGGGCGAGAAACAGAGCGGCTGAAACAGAGGTGCTGAAACAGAGGGTGAGAAACAGAGGTGCTGAAACAGAGGGCGAGAAACAGAGGGGCTGAATCAGAGGGGCTGAAACAGAGGGGCTGATTCAGAGGGGCTGAAACAGAGGGGCTGAATCAGAGGGGCTGAATCAGAGGGGCTGAAACAGAGGGGCTGATTCAGAGGGGCTGAAACAGAGGGGCTGAATCAGAGGGGCTGAAACAGAGGGCGAGAAACAGAGCGGCTGAAACAGAGGGCGAGAAACAGAGGAGCAGAAACAGAGGGCGAGAATCAGAGGGGCTGAAACAGAGGGGCTGA
The DNA here is from genome assembly GCF_047496795.1 of Chiloscyllium punctatum. Taxonomy (NCBI): domain Eukaryota; kingdom Metazoa; phylum Chordata; class Chondrichthyes; order Orectolobiformes; family Hemiscylliidae; genus Chiloscyllium; species Chiloscyllium punctatum. The sequence goes on along the minus strand of NC_092779.1, from coordinate 222,541 downwards.
AACAGAGAGTGCGAAACAGAGGGGCTGAAACAGAGGGCGAGAAACAGAGGGGCTGAAACAGAGGGCGAGAAACAGAGGGGCTGAAACAGAGGGCAAGAAACAGAGGGGCTGAAACCGAGTGGCTGAAACAGAAGGGCTGAAACAGAGGGGCTGAAACAGAGGGCGAGAAACAGAGGGGCTGAATCAGAGGGGCTGAATCAGAGGGGCTGAAACAGAGGGGCTGAATCAGAGGGGCTGAAACAGACGGCGAGAAACAGAGGGGCTGAAACAGAGGGCGAGAAACAGAGGGGCAGAAACAGAGGGCGACAAACAGAGGGGCTGAAACAGAGGGGCTGAAACAGAGGGGCTGAAACAGAGGGCGAGAAACAGAGGGGCTGAAACAGAGGGGCTGAAACAGAGGTGCTGAAACAGAGGGCGAGAAACAGAGGGGCTGAAACAAAGGGCGAGAAACAGAGGGGCTGAAACAGAGGGGCAGAAACAGAGGGGCTGAAACAGAGGGGCTGAATAGGATGGGCTGAAACAGAGGGGCTGAAACAGAGGGGCTGAAACAGAGGGCAAGAAACAGAGGGGCTGAAACAGAGGGGCTGAATCAGAGGGGCAGAAACAGAGGGCGAGAAACAGAGGGGCTGAATCAGAGGGGCTGAATCAGAGGGGCTGAAACAGAGGGGCTGAAACAGAGGGCGAGAAACAGAGGGGCTGAATCAGAGGGGCTGAATCAGAGGGGCTGAAACAGAGGGGCTGAAACAGAGGGCGAGAAACAGAGGGGCTGAAACAGAGGGAGAGAAACAGAGGGGCTGAAACAGACGGGCTGAAACAGTGAGCCTGAAACAGAGGGAGTGAAACAGAGGGGCTGAAATAGAGGGGCTGAAACAGAGGGGCTGAAACAGAGGGCGTGAAACTAAGGTACTGAATCAGAGGGGCTGAAACAGAGGGGCTGAAACAGACGGGCTGAAACAGAGAGCCTGAAACAGAGTGGCTGAAACAGAGGGGCTGAAATAGAGGGTCTGAAACAGAGGGGCTGATTCAGAGGGGCTGAAACAGAGGGGCTGAATCAGAGGGGCTGAAACAGAGGGGCTGAAACAGAGGGCGAGAAACAGAGAGGCTGAAACAGAGGGCGAGAAACAGAGGGGCTGAAACAGAGGGCGAGAAACAGAGGGGCTGAAACAGAGGGGCTGAAACAGAGGGGCTGAAACAGAGGGCGAGAAACAGAGGGGCTGAAACAGATGGCGAGATACAGAGGGTCTGAAACAGAGGGCGAGAAACAGAGGGGCTGAATCAGAGGGGCTGAAACAGAGGGCGAGAAACAGAGGGGCTGAAACAGAGGGGCTGAAACAGAGGGGCTGAAACAGAGGGCGAGAAACAGAGGGGCTGAAACAGAGGGCGAGAAAGAGAGGGGCTGAATCAGAGGGGCTGAAACAGAGGGCGAGAAACAGAAGGGCTGAAACAGAGGGGCTGAAACAGAGGGGCTGAAACAGAGGGCAAGAAACAGAGGGGCTGAAACAGAGGGCGAGAAACAGAGGGGCTGAAACAGAGGGGCTGAAACAGAGGGGCTGAAACAGAGAGCGAGAAACAGAGGGGCTGAAACAGAGGGCCAGAAACAGAGGGGCTGAATCAGAGGGGCTGAATCAGAGGGGCTGAAACAGAGGGGCTGAATCAGAGGGGCTGAAACAGACGGCGAGAAACAGAGGGGCTGAAACAGAGGGCGAGAAACAGAGGGGCAGAAACAGAGGGCGACAAACAGAGGGGCTGAAACAGAGGGGCTGAAACAGAGGGGCTGAAACAGAGGGCGAGAAACAGAGGGGCTGAAACAGAGGGGCTGAAACAGAGGTGCTGAAACAGAGGGCGAGAAACAGAGGGGCTGAAACAAAGGGCGAGAAACAGAGGGGCTGAAACAGAGGGGCAGAAACAGAGGGGCTGAAACAGAGGGGCTGAATAGGATGGGCTGAAACAGAGGGGCTGAAACAGAGGGGCTGAAACAGAGGGCAAGAAACAGAGGGGCTGAAACAGAGGGGCTGAATCAGAGGGGCAGAAACAGAGGGCGAGAAACAGAGGGGCTGAATCAGAGGGGCTGAATCAGAGGGGCTGAAACAGAGGGGCTGAAACAGAGGGCGAGAAACAGAGGGGCTGAATCAGAGGGGCTGAATCAGAGGGGCTGAAACAGAGGGGCTGAAACAGAGGGCGAGAAACAGAGGGGCTGAAACAGAGGGAGAGAAACAGAGGGGCTGAAACAGACGGGCTGAAACAGTGAGCATGAAACAGAGGGACTGAAACAGAGGGGCTGAAATAGAGGGGCTGAAACAGAGGGGCTGAAACAGAGGGCGTGAAACTAAGGTACTGAATCAGAGGGGCTGAAACAGAGGGGCTGAAACAGACGGGCTGAAACAGAGAGCCTGAAACAGAGTGGCTGAAACAGAGGGGCTGAAATAGAGGGTCTGAAACAGAGGGGCTGATTCAGAGGGGCTGAAACAGAGGGGCTGAATCAGAGGGGCTGAAACAGAGGGGCTGAAACAGAGGGCGAGAAACAGAGAGGCTGAAACAGAGGGCGAGAAACAGAGGGGCTGAAACAGAGGGCGAGAAACAGAGGGGCTGAAACAGAGGGGCTGAAACAGAGGGGCTGAAACAGAGGGCGAGAAACAGAGGGGCTGAAACAGATGGCGAGATACAGAGGGGCTGAAACAGAGGGCGAGAAACAGAGGGGCTGAATCAGAGGGGCTGAAACAGAGGGCGAGAAACAGAGGGGCTGAAACAGAGGGGCTGAAACAGAGGGGCTGAAACAGAGGGCGAGAAACAGAGGGGCTGAAACAGAGGGCGAGAAAGAGAGGGGCTGAATCAGAGGGGCTGAAACAGAGGGCGAGAAACAGAAGGGCTGAAACAGAGGGGCTGAAACAAAGGGGCTGAAACAGAGGGCAAGAAACAGAGGGGCTGAAACAGAGGGCGAGAAACAGAGGGGCTGAAACAGAGGGGCTGAAACAGAGGGGCTGAAACAGAGAGCGAGAAACAGAGGGGCTGAAACAGAGGGCCAGAAACAGAGGGGCTGAAACCGAGTGGCTGAAACAGAAGGGCTGAAACAGAGGGGCTGAAACAGAGGGCGAGAAACAGAGGGGCTGAATCAGAGGGGCTGAATCAGAGGGGCTGAAACAGAGGGCCTGAATCAGAGGGGCTGAAACAGAAGGCGAGAAACAGAGGGGCAGAAAGAGAGGGCCTGAATCAGAGGGGCTGAAACAGAAGGCGAGAAACAGAGGGGCAGAAACAGAGGGCGAGAAACAGTGGGGCTGAAACAGAGGGGCTGAAACAGAGGGCAAGAAACAGAGGGGCTGAAACAGAGAGCGAGAAACAGAGGGGCTGAAACAGAGGGGCTGAAGCAGAGGATCTGAAACAGAGGGCGAGATACAGACGGGCTGAAACAAAGGGCGAGAAACAGAGGGGCTGAAACAGAGGGGCAGAAACAGAGGGGCTGAAACAGAGGGGCTGAATCGGAGGGGCTGAAACAGAGGGGCTGAAACAGAGGGGCTGAAACAGAGAGTGCGAAACAGAGGGGCTGAAACAGAGGGCGAGAAACAGAGGGGCTAAAACAGAGGGCGATAAACAGAGGGGCTGAAACAGAGGGCAAGAAACAGAGGGGCTGAAACCGAGTGGCTGAAACAGAAGGGCTGAAACAGAGGGGCTGAAACAGAGGGCGAGAAACAGAGGAGCTGAATCAGAGGGGCTGAAACAGAGGGGCTGAAACAGAGGGGCTGAATCAGAGGGGCTGAAACAGAAGGCGAGAAACAGACGGGCTGAAACAGAGGGCGAGAAACAGAGGGGCAGAAACAGAGGGCGAGAAACAGTGGGGCTGAAACAGAGGGGCTGAAACAGAGGGCAAGAAACGGAGGGGCTGAAACAGAGGGCGAGAAACAGAGGTGCTGAAACAGAGGGGCTGAAACAGAGGGGCTGAAACAGAGGGCGAGAAACAGAGGGGCTGAAACAAAGGGCGAGAAACAGAGGGGCGGAAACCGAGGGGCAGAAACAGAGGGGCTGAAACAGAGAGGCTGAATCGGAGGGGCTGAAACAGAGGGGCTGAAACAGAGGGGCTGAAACAGAGGGCAAGAAACAGAGGGGCTGAAATAGAGGGGCTGAAACAGAGGGGCAGAAACAGAGGGCGAGAAACAGAGGGGCTGAATCAGAGGGGCTGAATCAGAGGGGCTGAAACAGAGGGGCTGAAACAGAGGGCGAGAAACAGAGGTGCTGAATCAGAGGGGCTGAATCAGAGGGGCTGAAACAGAGGGGCTAAAACAGAGGGCGAGAAACTAAGGGACTGAATCAGAGGGGCTGAAACAGTGGGGCTGAAACAGACGGGCTGAAACAGAGAGCCTGAAACAGAGGGGCTGAAACAGAGGGGCTGAAATAGAGGGGCTGAAACAGAGGGGCTGAAACAGAGGGCGAGAAACTAAGGTACTGAATCAGAGGGGCTGAAACAGAGGGGCTGAATCAGAGGGGCTGAAACAGAGGGGCTGAATCAGAGGGGCTGAAACAGAGGGGCTGAAACAGAGGGCGAGAAACAGAGGGGCTGAAACAGAGGGCGAGAAACAGAGGGCGAGAAACAGAGGGGCTGAAACAGAGGGGCTGAAACAGAGGGGCTGAAACAGAGGGCGAGAAACAGAGGGGCTGAAACAGAGGGCGAGAAACAGAGGGGCTGAATCAGAGGGGCTGAAACAGAGGGCGAGAAACAGAGGGGCTGAAACAGAGGGGCTGAAACAGAGGGGCTGAAACAGAGGGCAAGAAACAGAGGGGCTGAAACAGAGGGCGAGAAACAGAGGGGCTGAAACAGAGGGGCTGAAACAGAGGGGCTGAAACAGAGAGCGAGAAACAGAGGGGCTGAAACAGAGGGCCAGAAACAGAGGGGCTGAAACCGAATGGCTGAAACAGAAGGGCTGAAACAGAGGGGCTGAAACAGAGGGCGAGAAACAGAGGGGCTGAATCAGAGGGGCTGAATCAGAGGGCCTGAAACAGAGGGCCTGAATCAGAGGGGCTGAAACAGAAGGCGAGAAACAGAGGGGCTGAAAGAGAGGGCCTGAATCAGAGGGGCTGAAACAGAAGGCGAGAAACAGAGGGGCAGAAACAGAGGGCGAGAAACAGTGGGGCTGAAACAGAGGGGCTGAAACAGAGGGCAAGAAACAGAGGGGCTGAAACAGAGGCCGAGAAACAGAGGGGCTGAAACAAAGGGGCTGAAGCAGAGGATCTGAAACAGAGGGCGAGAAACAGAGGGGCTGAAACAAAGTTGCGAGAAACAGAGGGGCTGAAACAGAGGGGCAGAAACAGAGGGGCTGAAACAGAGGGGCTGAATCGGAGGGGCTGAAACAGAGGGGCTGAAACAGAGGGGCTGAAACAGAGAGTGCGAAACTGAGGGGCTGAAACAGAGGGCGAGAAACAGAGGGGCTAAAACAGAGGGCGATAAACAGAGGGGCTGAAACAGAGGGCAAGAAACAGAGGGGCTGAAACCGAGTGGCTGAAACAGAAGGGCTGAAACAGAGGGGCTGAAACAGAGGGCGAGAAACAGAGGAGCTGAATCAGAGGGGCTGAAACAGAGGGGCTGAAACAGAGGGGCTGAATCAGAGGGGCTGAAACAGAAGGCGAGAAACAGACGGGCTGAAACAGAGGGCGAGAAACAGAGGGGCAGAAACAGAGGGCGAGAAACAGTGGGGCTGAAACAGAGGGGCTGAAACATAGGGCAAGAAACAGAGGGGCTGAAACAGAGGGCGAGAAACAGAGGTGCTGAAACAGAGGGGCTGAAACAGAGGGGCTGAAACAGAGGGCGAGAAACAGAGGGGCTGAAACAAAGGGCGAGAAACAGAGGGGCGGAAACAGAGGGGCAGAAACAGAGGGGCTGAAACAGAGGGGCTGAATCGGAGGGGCTGAAACAGAGGGGCTGAAACAGAGGGGCTGAAACAGAGGGCAAGAAACAGAGGGGCTGAAACAGAGGGGCTGAAACAGAGGGGCAGAAACAGAGGGCGAGAAACAGAGGGACTGAATCAGAGGGGCTGAATCAGAGGGGCTGAAACAGAGGGGCTGAAACAGAGGGCGATAAACAGAGGGGCTGAATCAGAGGGGCTGAATCAGAGGGGCTGAAACAGAGGGGCTAAAACAGAGGGCGAGAAACTAAGGGACTGAATCAGAGGGGCTGAAACAGTGGGGCTGAAACAGACGGGCTGAAACAGAGGGGCTGAAACAGAGGGGCTGAAATAGAGGGGCTGAAACAGAGGGGCTGAAACAGAGGGCGAGAAACTAAGGTACTGAATCAGAGGGGCTGAAACAGAGGGGCTGAATCAGAGGGGCTGAAACAGAGGGGCTGAATCAGAGGGGCTGAAACAGAGGGGCTGAAACAGAGGGCGAGAAACAGAGGGGCTGAAACAGAGGGCGAGAAACAGAGGGGCTGAAACAGAGGGGCGGGAAAAAGAGGGGCTGAATCAGAGGGGCTGAATCAGAGGGACTGAAACAGAGGGGCTGAAACAGAGGGCGAGAAACAGAGGTGCTGAATCAGAGGGGCTGAATCAGAGGGGCTGAAACAGAGGGGCTAAAACAGAGGGCGAGAAACTAAGGGACTGAATCAGAGGGGCTGAAACAGTGGGGCTGAAACAGACGGGCTGAAACAGAGAGCCTGAAACAGAGGGGCTGAAACAGAGGGGCTGAAATAGAGGGGCTGAAACAGAGGGGCTGAAACAGAGGGCGAGAAACTAAGGTACTGAATCAGAGGGGCTGAAACAGAGGGGCTGAATCAGAGGGGCTGAAACAGAGGGGCTGAATCAGAGGGGCTGAAACAGAGGGGCTGAAACAGAGGGCGAGAAACAGAGGGGCTGAATCAGAGGGGCTGAAACAGAGGGCGAGAAACAGAGGGGCTGAAACAGAGGGGCTGAAACAGAGGGGCTGAAACAGAGGGCGAGAAACAGAGGGGCTGAAACAGAGGGCGAGAAACAGAGGGGCTGAATCAGAGGGGCTGAAACAGAGGGCGAGAAACAGAGGGGCTGAAACAGAGGGGCTGAAACAGAGGGGCTGAAACAGAGGGCAAGAAACAGAGGGGCTGAAACAGAGGGCGAGAAACAGAGGGGCTGAAACAGAGGGGCTGAAACAGAGGGGCTGAAACAGAGAGCGAGAAACAGAGGGGCTGAAACAGAGGGCCAGAAACAGAGGGGCTGAAACCGAGTGGCTGAAACAGAAGGGCTGAAACAGAGGGGCTGAAACAGAGGGCGAGAAACAGAGGGGCTGAATCAGAGGGGCTGAATCAGAGGGCCTGAAACAGAGGGCCTGAATCAGAGGGGCTGAAACAGAAGGCGAGAAACAGAGGGGCTGAAAGAGAGGGCCTGAATCAGAGGGGCTGAAACAGAAGGCGAGAAACAGAGGGGCAGAAACAGAGGGCGAGAAACAGTGGGGCTGAAACAGAGGGGCTGAAACAGAGGGCAAGAAACAGAGGGGCTGAAACAGAGGCCGAGAAACAGAGGGGCTGAAACAGAGGGGCTGAAGCAGAGGATCTGAAACAGAGGGCGAGAAACAGAGGGGCTGAAACAAAGGGCGAGAAACAGAGGGGCTGAAACAGAGGGGCAGAAACAGAGGGGCTGAAACAGAGGGGCTGAATCGGAGGGGCTGAAACAGAGGGGCTGAAACAGAGGGGCTGAAACAGAGAGTGCGAAACAGAGGGGCTGAAACAGAGGGCGAGAAACAGAGGGGCTAAAACAGAGGGCGATAAACAGAGGGGCTGAAACAGAGGGCAAGAAACAGAGGGGCTGAAACCGAGTGGCTGAAACAGAAGGGCTGAAACAGAGGGGCTGAAACAGAGGGCGAGAAACAGAGGAGCTGAATCAGAGGGGCTGAAACAGAGGGGCTGAAACAGAGGGGCTGAATCACAGGGGCTGAAACAGAAGGCGAGAAACAGACGGGCTGAAACAGAGGGCGAGAAACAGAGGGGCAGAAACAGAGGGCGAGAAACAGTGGGGCTGAAACAGAGGGGCTGAAACAGAGGGCAAGAAACAGAGGGGCTGAAACAGAGGGCGAGAAACAGAGGTGCTGAAACAGAGGGGCTGAAACAGAGGGGCTGAAACAGAGGGCGAGAAACAGAGGGGCTGAAACAAAGGGCGAGAAACAGAGGGGCGGAAACAGAGGGGCAGAAACAGAGGGGCTGAAACAGAGGGGCTGAATCGGAGGGGCTGAAACAGAGGGGCTGAAACAGAGGGGCTGAAACAGAGGGCAAGAAACAGAGGGGCTGAAACAGAGGGGCTGAAACAGAGGGGCAGAAACAGAGGACGAGAAACAGAGGGGCTGAATCAGAGGGGCTGAATCAGAGGGGCTGAAACAGAGGGGCTGAAACAGAGGGCGATAAACAGAGGGGCTGAATCAGAGGGGCTGAATCAGAGGGGCTGAAACAGAGGGGCTAAAACAGAGGGCGAGAAACTAAGGGACTGAATCAGAGGGGCTGAAACAGTGGGGCTGAAACAGACGGGCTGAAACAGAGAGCCTGAAACAGAGGGGCCGAAACAGCGGGGCTGAAATAGAGGGGCTGAAACAGAGGGGCTGAAACAGAGGGCGAGAAACTAAGGTACTGAAGCAGAGGGGCTGAAACAGAGGGGCTGAATCAGAGGGGCTGAAACAGAGGGGCTGAATCAGAGGGGCTGAAACAGAGGGGCTGAAACAGAGGGCGAGAAACAGAGGGGCTGAAACAGAGGGCGAGAAACAGAGGGGCTGAAACAGAGGGGCTGAAACAGAGGGGCTGAAACAGTGGGTGAGAAACAGAGGGGCTGAAACAGATGGCGAGAAACAGAGGGGCTGAAACAGAGGGCGAGAAACAGCGGGGCTGAATCAGAGGGGCTGAAACAGAGGGCGAGAAACAGAGGGGCTGAAACAGAGGGCGAGAAACAGAGGGGCTGAAACAGAGGTGCTGAAACAGAGGGTGAGAAACAGAGGGGCTGAAACAGAGGGCGAGAAACAGAGGGGCTGAAACAGAGGGGCTGATTCAGCGGGGCTGAACAGAGGGGCTGAATCAGAGGGGCTGAAACAGAGGGCGAGAAACAGAGGGGCTGAAACAGAGGGCGAGAAACAGAGGAGCAGAAACAGAGTGCGAGAAACAGAGGGGCTGAAACAGAGGGGCTGAAACAGAGAGTGCGAAACAGAGGGGCTGAAACAGAGGGCGAGAAACAGAGGGGCTGAAACAGAGGGCGAGAAACAGAGGGGCTGAAACAGAGGGCAAGAAACAGAGGGGCTGAAACCGAGTGGCTGAAACAGAAGGGCTGAAACAGAGGGGTTGAAACAGAGGGCGAGAAACAGAGGGGCTGAATCAGAGGGGCTGAATCAGAGGGGCTGAAACAGAGGGGCTGAATCAGAGGGGCTGAAACAGAAGGCGAGAAACAGAGGGGCTGAAACAGAGGGCGAGAAACAGAGGGGCAGAAACAGAGGGCGAGAAACAGAGGGGCTGAAACAGAGGGGCTGAAACAGAGGGGCTGAAACAGAGGGCAAGAAACAGAGGGGCTGAAACAGAGGGCGAGAAACAGAGGGGCTGAAACAGAGGGGCTGAAACAGAGGGGCTGAAACAGAGGGCGAGAAACAGAGGGGCTGAAACAAAGGGCGAGAAACAGAGGGGCTGAAACAGAGGGGCAGAAACAGAGGGGCTGAAACAGAGGGGCTGAATCGGAGGGGCTGAAACAGAGCGGCTGAAACAGAGGGCAAGAAACAGAGGGGCTGAAACAGAGGGGCTGAAACAGAGGGGCAGAAACAGAGGGCGAGAAATAGAGGGGCTGAAACAGAGGGGCTGAAACAGAGGGCGAGAAACAGAGGGGCTGAATCAGAGGGTCAGAATCAGAGGGGCTGAAACAGAGGGGCTGAAACAGAGGGGCTGAAACAGAGGGCGAGAAACAGAGGGGCTGAATCAGAGGGGCTGAATCAGAGGGGCTGAATCAGAGGGGCTGAAACAGAGGGCGAGAAACAGAGGGGCTGAAACAGAGGGGCTGGAACAGAGGGGCTGAAACAGAGGGCAAGAAACAGAGGGGCTGAAACAGAGGGCGAGAAACAGAGGGGCTGAAACAGAGGGGCTGAAACAGAGAGCGAGAAACAGAGGGGCTGAAACAGAGGGCCAGAAACAGAGGGGCTGAAACCGAGTGGCTGAAACAGAAGGGCTGAAACAGAGGGGCTGAAACAGAGGGCGAGAAACAGAGGGGCTGAATCAGAGGGGCTGAATCAGAGGGGCTGAAACAGAGGGCCTGAATCAGAGGGGCTGAAACAGAAGGCGAGAAACAGAGGGGCTGAAAGAGAGGGCCTGAATCAGAGGGGCTGAAACAGAAGGCGAGAAACAGAGGGGCTGAAACAGAGGGCGAGAAACAGAGGGGCTGAAACAGAGGGGCTGAAGCAGAGGATCTGAAACAGAGGGCGAGAAACAGACGGGCTGAAACAAAGGGCGAGAAACAGAGGGGCTGAAACAGAGGGGCAGAAACAGAGGGGCTGAAACAGAGGGGCTGAATCGGAGGGGCTGAAACAGAGGGGCTGAAACAGAGGGGCTGAAACAGAGAGTGCGAAACAGAGGGGCTGAAACAGAGGTGCTGAAACAGTGGGGCTAAAACAGAGGGCGATAAACAGAGGGGCTGAAACAGAGGGCAAGAAACAGAGGGGCTGAAACCGAGTGGCTGAAACAGAAGGGCTGAAACAGAGGGGCTGAAACAGAGGGCGAGAAACAGAGGGGCTGAATCAGAGGGGCTGAAACAGAGGGGCTGAAACAGAGGGGCTGAATCAGAGGGGCTGAAACAGAAGGCGAGAAACAGACGGGCTGAAACAGAGGGCGAGAAACAGAGGGGCAGAAACAGAGGGCGACAAACAGAGGGGCTGAAACAGAGGGGCTGAAACAGAGGGCAAGAAACAGAGGGGCTGAGACAGAGGGCGAGAAACAGAGGGGCTGAAACAGAGGGGCTGAAACAGAGGGTCTGAAACAGAGGGCGAGAAACAGAGGGGCTGAAACAAAGGGCGAGAAACAGAGGGGCGGAAACAGAGGGGCAGAAACAGAGGGGCTGAAACAGAGGGGCTGAATCGGAGGGGCTGAAACAGAGGGGCTGAAACAGAGGGGCTGAAACAGAGGGCAAGAAACAGAGGGGCTGAAACAGAGGGGCAGAAACAGAGGGCGAGAAACAGAGGGGCTAAATCAGAGGGGCTGAATCAGAGGGGCTGAAACAGAGGGGCTGAAACAGAGGGCGAGAAACAGAGGGGCTGAATCAGAGGGGCTGAATCAGAGGGGCTGAAACAGAGGGGCTAAAACAGAGGGCGAGAAACTAAGGGACTGAATCAGAGGGGCTGAAACAGTGGGGCTGAAACAAACGGGCTGAAACAGAGAGCCTGAAACAGAGGGGCTGAAACAGAGGGGCTGAAATATAGGGGCTGAAACAGAGGGGCTGAAACAGAGGGCGAGAAACTAAGGTACTGAATCAGAGGGGCTGAAACAGAGGGGCTGAATCAGAGGGGCTGAAACAGAGGGGCTGAATCAGAGGGGCTGAAACAGAGGGGCTGAAACAGAGGGCGAGAAACAGAGGGGCTGAAACAGAGGGCGAGAAACAGAGGGGCTGAAACAGAGGGGCTGAAACAGAGGGGCTGAAACAGAGGGCGAGAAACAGAGGGGCTGAAACAGATGGCGAGAAACAGAGGGGCTGAAACAGAGGGCGAGAAACAGCGGGGCTGAATCAGAGGGGCTGAAACAGAGGGCGAGAAACAGAGGGGCTGAAACAGAGGGCGAGAAACAGAGGGGCTGAAACAGAGGTGCTGAAACAGAGGGTGAGAATCAGAGGGGCTGAAACAGAGGGCGACAAACAGAGGGGCTGAAACAGAGGGCGAGAAACAGAGGAGCAGAAACAGAGGGCGAGAAACAGAGTGGCTGAAACAGAGGGGCTGAAACAGAGAGTGCGAAACAGAGGGGCTGAAACAGAGGGCGAGAAACAGAGGGGCTGAAACAGAGGGCGAGAAACAGAGGGGCTGAAACAGAGGGCGAGAAACAGAGGGGCTGAAACCGAGTGGCTGAAACAGAAGGGCTGAAACAGAGGGGCTGAAACAGAGGGCGAGAAACAGAGGGGCTGAATCAGAGGGGCTGAATCAGAGGGGCTGAAACAGAGGGGCTGAATCAGAGGGGCTGAAACAGAAGGCGAGAAACAGAGGGGCTGAAACAGAGGGCGAGAAACAGAGGGGCAGAAACAGAGGGCGAGAAACAGAGGGGCTGAAACAGAGGGGCTGAAACAGAGGGGCTGAAACAGAGGGCAAGAAACAGAGGGGCTGAAACAGAGGGCGAGAAACAGAGGGGCTGAAACAGAGGGGCTGAAACAGAGGGGCTGAAACAGAGGGCGAGAAACAGAGGGGCTGAAACAAAGGGCGAGAAACAGAGGGGCTGAAACAGAGGGGCAGAAACAGAGGGGCTGAAACAGAGGGGCTGAATTGGAGGGGCTGAAACAGAGGGGCTGAAACAGAGCGGCTGAAACAGAGGGCAAGAAACAGAGGGGCTGAAACAGAGGGGCTGAAACAGAGGGGCAGAAACAGAGGGCGAGAAATAGAGGGGCTGAAACAGAGGGGCTGAAACAGAGGGCGAGAAACAGAGGGGCTGAATCAGAGGGGCTGAATCAGAGGGGCTGAAACAGAGGGGCTGAAACAGTGGGCGAGAAACAGAGGGGCTGAAACAGAGGGGCTGAAACAGAGGGCAAGAAATAGAGGCGCTGAAAAAGAGGGCAAGAAACAGAGGGGCTGAAACAGAGGGTGAGAAACAGAGGGGCTGAATCAGAGGGGCTGAAACAAATGCCGAGAAACAGAGGGGCTGAAACAGACGGCGAGAAACAGAGGGGCTGAAACAGAGGGGCTGAAACAGAGGGTGAGAAACAGAGGGGCTGAAACAGAGGGCGAGAAACAGAGGGGCTGAAACAGAGGGGCAGAAACAGAGGGGCTGAATCAGAGTGGCTGATTCAGAGGGTCTGAAACAGAGATGCTGAATCAGAGGGGCGGAAACAGAGGGCGAGAAACAGAGGGGCAGAAACAGAGGGCAAGAAACAGAGGGGCTGAAACAGAGGGCGAGAAACAGACGGGCAGAAACAGAGAGCGAGAAACAGAGGGACTGAAACAGAGGGGCTGAAAAAGAGAGCGCGAAACAGAGGGACTGAAACAGAGGGCGAGAAACAGAGGGGCTGAAACAGTGGGTGAGAAACAGAGGGGCTGAAACAGAGGGCGACAAACAGAGGGGCTGAAACAGAGGGCGAGAAACAGACGGGCCGAAACAGAGGGCGAGAAACAGAGGGACTGAAACAAAGGGGCTGAAACAGAGAGCGCGAAACAGAGGTACTGAAACAGAGGGCGAGAAACAGAGGGGCTGAAACAGCGGGCAAGAAACAGAGGGGCTGAAACAGAGGGGCTGAAACAGAGGGGCAGAAACAGAGGGCGAGAAATAGAGGGGCTGAAACAGAGGGGCTGAAACAGAGGGCGAGAAACAGAGGGGCTGAATCAGAGGGGCTGAATCAGAGGGGCTGAAACAGAGGGGCTGAAACAGAGGGCGAGAAACAGAGGGGCTGAATCAGAGGGGCTGAATCAGAGGGGCTGAATCAGAGGGGCTGAAACAGAGGGCGAGAAACAGAGGGGCTGCAACAGAGGGGCTGAAACAGAGGGGCTGAAACAGAGGGCAAGAAACAGAGGGGCTGAAACAGAGGGCGAGAAACAGAGGGGCTGAAACAGAGGGGCTGAAACAGAGGGGCTGAAACAGAGAGCGAGAAACAGAGGGGCTGAAACAGAGGGCCAGAAACAGAGGGGCTGAAACCGAGTGGCTGAAACAGAAGGGCTGAAACAGAGGGGCTGAAACAGAGGGCGAGAAACAGAGGGGCTGAATCAGAGGGGCTGAATCAGAGGGGCTGAAACAGAGGGCCTGAATCAGAGGGGCTGAAACAGAAGGCGAGAAACAGAGGGGCTGAAAGAGAGGGCCTGAATCAGAGGGGCTGAAACAGAAGGCGAGAAACAGAGGGGCTGAAACAGAGGGCGAGAAACAGAGGGGCTGAAACAGAGGGGCTGAAGCAGAGGATCTGAAACAGAGGGCGAGAAACAGACGGGCTGAAACAAAGGGCGAGAAACAGAGGGGCTGAAACAGAGGGGCAGAAACAGAGGGGCTGAAACAGAGGGGCTGAATCGGAGGGGCTGAAACAGAGGGGCTGAAACAGAGGGGCTGAAACAGAGAGTGCGAAACAGAGGGGCTGAAACAGAGGGCGAGAAACAGAGGGGCTAAAACAGAGGGCGATAAACAGAGGGGCTGAAACAGAGGGCAAGAAACAGAGGGGCTGAAACCGAGTGGCTGAAACAGAAGGGCTGAAACAGAGGGGCTGAAACAGAGGGCGAGAAACAGAGGAGCTGAATCAGAGGGGCTGAAACAGAGGGGCTGAAACAGAGGGGCTGAATCAGAGGGGCTGAAACAGAAGGCGAGAAACAGACGGGCTGAAACAGAGGGCGAGAAACAGAGGGGCAGAAACAGAGGGCGAGAAACAGTGGGGCTGAAACAGAGGGGCTGAAACAGAGGGGATAAGACAGAGGGCGAGAAACAGAGGGGCTGAAACAGAGGGGCTGAAACAGAGGGGCTGAAACAGAAGGCGAGAAACAGAGGGGCTGAAACAAAGGGCGAGAAACAGAGGGGCTGAAACAAAGGGCGAGAAACAGAGGGGCGGAAACAGAGGGGCAGAAACAGAGGGGCTGAAACAGAGGGGCTGAATCGGAGGGGCTGAAACAGAGGGGCTGAAACAGAGGGGCTGAAACAGAGTGCAAGAAACAGAGGGGCTGAAACAGAGGGGCTGAAACAGAGGGGCAGAAACAGAGGGCGAGAAACAGAGGGGCTGAATCAGAGGGGCTGAATCAGAGGGGCTGAAACAGAGGGGCTGAAACAGAGGGCGAGAAACAGAGGGGCTGAAACAGAGGGGCTGAAACAGAGGGCAAGAAATAGAGGCGCTGAAAAAGAGGGCAAGAAACAGAGGGGCTGAAACAGAGGGTGAGAAACAGAGGGGCTGAATCAGAGGGGCTGAAACAAATGCCGAGAAACAGAGGGGCTGAAACAGAGGGCGAGAAACAGAGGGGCTGAAACAGAGGGGCTGAAACAGAGGGTGAGAAACAGAGGGGCTGAAACAGAGGGCGAGAAACAGAGGGGCTGAAACAGAGGGGCAGAAAGAGAGGGGCTGAATCAGAGTGGCTGATTCAGAGGGTCTGAAACAGAGATGCTGAATCAGAGGGGCGGAAACAGAGGGCGAGAAACAGAGGGGCAGAAACAGAGGGCAAGAAACAGAGGGGCTGAAACAGAGGGCGAGAAACAGACGGGCAGAAACAGAGAGCGAGAAACAGAGGGACTGAAACAGAGGGGCTGAAAAAGAGAGCGCGAAACAGAGGGACTGAAACAGAGGGCGAGAAACAGAGGGGCTGAAACAGTGGGTGAGAAACAGAGGGGCTGAAACAGAGGGCGACAAACAGAGGGGCTGAAACAGAGGGCGAGAAACAGACGGGCAGAAACAGAGGGCGAGAAACAGAGGGACTGAAACAAAGGGGCTGAAACAGAGAGCGCGAAACAGAGGTACTGAAACAGAGGGCGAGAAACAGAGGGGCTGAAACAGCGGGCAAGAAACAGAGGGGCTGAAACAGAGGGGCTGAAACAGAGGGGCAGAAACAGAGGGCGAGAAATAGAGGGGCTGAAACAGAGGGGCTGAAACAGAGGGCGAGAAACAGAGGGGCTGAATCAGAGGGGCTGAATCAGAGGGGCTGAAACAGAGGGGCTGAAACAGAGGGCGAGAAACAGAGGGGCTGAATCAGAGGGGCTGAATCAGAGGGGCTGAATCAGAGGGGCTGAAACAGAGGGCGAGAAACAGAGGGGCTGCAACAGAGGGGCTGAAACAGAGGGGCTGAAACAGAGGGCAAGAAACAGAGGGGCTGAAACAGAGGGCGAGAAACAGAGGGGCTGAAACAGAGGGGCTGAAACAGAGGGGCTGAAACAGAGAGCGAGAAACAGAGGGGCTGAAACAGAGGGCCAGAAACAGAGGGGCTGAAACCGAGTGGCTGAAACAGAAGGGCTGAAACAGAGGGGCTGAAACAGAGGGCGAGAAACAGAGGGGCTGAATCAGAGGGGCTGAATCAGAGGGGCTGAAACAGAGGGCCTGAATCAGAGGGGCTGAAACAGAAGGCGAGAAACAGAGGGGCTGAAAGAGAGGGCCTGAATCAGAGGGGCTGAAACAGAAGGCGAGAAACAGAGGGGCTGAAACAGAGGGCGAGAAACAGAGGGGCTGAAACAGAGGGGCTGAAGCAGAGGATCTGAAACAGAGGGCGAGAAACAGACGGGCTGAAACAAAGGGCGAGAAACAGAGGGGCTGAAACAGAGGGGCAGAAACAGAGGGGCTGAAACAGAGGGGCTGAATCGGAGGGGCTGAAACAGAGGGGCTGAAACAGAGGGGCTGAAACAGAGAGTGCGAAACAGAGGGGCTGAAACAGAGGGCGAGAAACAGAGGGGCTAAAACAGAGGGCGATAAACAGAGGGGCTGAAACAGAGGGCAAGAAACAGAGGGGCTGAAACCGAGTGGCTGAAACAGAAGGGCTGAAACAGAGGGGCTGAAACAGAGGGCGAGAAACAGAGGAGCTGAATCAGAGGGGCTGAAACAGAGGGGCTGAAACAGAGGGGCTGAATCAGAGGGGCTGAAACAGAAGGCGAGAAACAGACGGGCTGAAACAGAGGGCGAGAAACAGAGGGGCAGAAACAGAGGGCGAGAAACAGTGGGGCTGAAACAGAGGGGCTGAAACAGAGGGGATAAGACAGAGGGCGAGAAACAGAGGGGCTGAAACAGAGGGGCTGAAACAGAGGGGCTGAAACAGAAGGCGAGAAACAGAGGGGCTGAAACAAAGGGCGAGAAACAGAGGGGCTGAAACAAAGGGCGAGAAACAGAGGGGCGGAAACAGAGGGGCAGAAACAGAGGGGCTGAAACAGAGGGGCTGAATCGGAGGGGCTGAAACAGAGGGGCTGAAACAGAGGGGCTGAAACAGAGGGCAAGAAACAGAGGGGCTGAAACAGAGGGGCTGAAACAGAGGGGCAGAAACAGAGGGCGAGAAACAGAGGGGCTGAATCAGAGGGGCTGAATCAGAGGGGCTGAAACAGAGGGGCTGAAACAGAGGGCGAGAAACAGAGGGGCTGAATCAGAGGGGCTGAATCAGAGGGGCTGAAACAGAGGGGCTAAAACAGAGGGAGAGAAACTAAGGGACTGAATCAGAGGGGCTGAAACAGTGGGGCTGAAACAGACGGGCTGAAACAGAGAGCCTGAAACAGAGGGGCTGAAACAGAGGGGCTGAAATAGAGGGGCTGAAACAGAGGGGCTGAAACAGAGGGCGAGAAACTAAGGTACTGAATCAGAGGGGCTGAAACAGAGGGGCTGAATCAGAGGGGCTGAAACAGAGGGGCTGAATCAGAGGGGCTGAAACAGAGGGGCTGAAACAGAGGGCGAGAAACAGAGGGGCTGAAACAGAGGGCGAGAAACAGAGGGGCTGAAACAGAGGGGCTGAAACAGAGGGGCTGAAACAGAGGGCGAGAAACAGAGGGGCTGAAACAGATGGCGAGAACAGAGGGGCTGAAACAGAGGGCGAGAAACAGCGGGGCTGAATCAGAGGGGCTGAAACAGAGGGCGAGAAACAGAGGGGCTGAAACAGAGGGCGAGAAACAGCGGGGCTGAAACAGAGGTGCTGAAACAGAGGGTGAGAAACAGAGGGGCTGAAACAGAGGGCGAGAAACAGAGGGGCTGAAACAGAGGGGCTGATTCAGAGGGGCTGAAACAGAGGGGCTGAATCAGAGGGGCTGAAACAGAGGGCGAGAAACAGAGGGGCTGAAACAGAGGGCGAGAAACAGAGGAGCAGAAACAGAGGGCGAGAAACAGAGTGGCTGAAACAGAGGGGCTGAAACAGAGAGTGCGAAACAGAGGGGCTGAAACAGAGGGCGAGAAACAGAGGGGCTGAAACAGAGGGCGAGAAACAGAGGGGCTGAAACAGAGGGCAAGAAACAGAGGGGCTGAAACCGAGTGGCTGAAACAGAAGGGCTGAAACAGAGGGGCTGAAACAGAGGGCGAGAAACAGAGGGGCTGAATCAGAGGGGCTGAATCAGAGGGGCTGAAACAGAGGGGCTGAATCAGAGGGGCTGAAAAAGAAGGCGAGAAACAGAGGGGCTGAAACAGAGGGCGAGAAACAGAGGGGCAGAAACAGAGGGCGAGAAACAGAGGGGCTGAAACAGAGGGGCTGAAACAGAGGGGCTGAAACAGAGGGCAAGAAACAGAGGGGCTGAAACAGAGGGCGAGAAACAGAGGGGCTGAAACAGAGGGGCTGAAACAGAGGGGCTGAAACAGAGGGCGAGAAACAGAGGGGCTGAAACAAAGGGCGAGAAACAGAGGGGCTGAAACAGAGGGGCAGAAACAGAGGGGCTGAAACAGAGGGGCTGAATTGGAGGGGCTGAAACAGAGGGGCTGAAACAGAGCGGCTGAAACAGAGGGCAAGAAACAGAGGGGCTGAAACAGAGGGGCTGAAACAGAGGGGCAGAAACAGAGGGCGAAAAATAGAGGGGCTGAAACAGAGGGGCTGAAACAGAGGGCGAGAAACAGAGGGTCTGAATCAGAGGGGCTGAATCAGAGGGGCTGAAACAGAGGGGCTGAAACAGAGGGCGAGAAACTAAGGGACTGAATCAAAGGGGCTGAAACAGAGGGGCTGAAACAGACGGGCTGAAACAGAGAGCCTGAAACAGAGGGGCTGAAACAGAGGGGCTGAAATAGAGGGGCTGAAACAGAGGGGCTGAATCAGAGGGGCTGAAACAGAGGGGCTGAATCAGAGGGGCTGAAACAGAGGGCGAGAAACAGAGGGGCTGAAACAGAGGGGCTGAATCAGAGGGGCTGAAACAGAGGGGCTGAAACAGAGGGCGAGAAACAGAGAGGCTGAAACAGAGGGCGAAAAACAGAGGTGCTGAAACAGAGGGCAAGAAACAGAGGGGCTGAAACAGAGGGCGAGAAACAGAGGGGCTGAAACAGAGGGGCTTAAACAGAGGGCAAGAAACTGAGGGGCTGAAACAGAGGGCGAGAAACAGAGGGGCTGAAACAGAGGGGCTGAAACAGAGGGGCTGAAACAGAGGGGCTGAAACAGAGGGCGAGAAACAGAGGGGCTGAAACAGAGGGCGAGAAACAGAGGGGCTGAAACAGAGGGCGAGAAACAGAGGGCGAGAAACAGAGGGACTGAAACAGAGGGTCTGAAACAGAGGGGCTGAAACAGAGGGCGAGAAACAGAGGGGCTGAAACGGAGGGCGAGAAACAGAGGGGCTGAAACAGAGGGCGAGAAACAGAGGGGCTGAATCAGAGGGGCTGAATCAGAGGGGCTGAAACAGAGGGCCTGAATCAGAGGGGCTGAAACAGAAAGCGAGAAACACAGGGGCTGAAAGAGAGGGCCTGAATCAGAGGGGCTGAAACAGAAGGCGAGAAACAGAGGGGCTGAAACAGAGGGCGAGAAACAGAGGGGCAGAAACAGAGGGCGAGAAACAGTGGGGCTGAAACAGAGGGGCTTAAACAGAGGGCAAGAAACCGAGGGGCTGAAACAGAGGGCGAGAAACAGAGGGGCTGAAACAGAGGGGCTGAAGCAGAGGGGCTGAAACAGAGGGCGAGAAACAGAAGGGCTGAAACAAAGGGCGAGAAACAGAGGGGCTGAAACAGAGGGGCAGAAACAGAGGGGCTGAAACAGAGGGGCTGAATCGGAGGGGCTGAAACAGAGGGGCTGAAACAGAGGGGCTGAAACAGAGAGTGCGAAACAGAGGGGCTGAAACAGAGGGCGAGAAACAGAGGGGCTAAAACAGAGGGCGATAAACAGAGGGGCTGAAACAGAGGGCAAGAAACAGAGGGGCTGAAACCGAGTGGCTGAAACAGAAGGGCTGAAACAGAGGGGCTGAAACAGAGGGCGAGAAACAGAGGCGCTGAATCAGAGGGGCTGAAACAGAGGGGCTGAAACAGAGGGGCTGAATCAGAGGGGCTGAAACAGAAGGCGAGAAACAGACGGGCTGAAACAGAGGGCGAGAAACAGAGGGGCAGAAACAGAGGGCGAGAAACAGAGGGGCTGAAACAGAGGGGCTGAAACAGAGGGCAAGAAACAGAGGGGCTGAAACAGAGGGCGAGAAACAGAGGGGCTGAAACAGAGGGGCTGAAACAGAGGGGCTGAAACAGAGGGCGAGAAACAGAGGGGCTGAAACAAAGGGCGAGAAACAGAGGGGCGGAAACAGAGGGGCAGAAACAGAGGGGCTGAAACAGAGGGGCTGAATCGGAGGGGCTGAAACAGAGGGGCTGAAACAGAGGGGCTGAAACAGAGGGCAAGAAACAGAGGGGCTGAAACAGAGGGGCTGAAACAGAGGGGCAGAAACAGAGGGCGAGAAACAGAGGGGCTGAATCAGAGGGGCTGAATCAGAGGGGCTGAAACAGAGGGGCTGAAACAGAGGGCGAGAAACAGAGGGGCTGAATCAGAGGGGCTGAAATAGAGGGGCTGAAACAGAGGGGCTGAAACAGAGGGCGAGAAACTAAGGTACTGAATCAGAGGGGCTGAAACAGAGGGGCTGAATCAGAGGGGCTGAAACAGAGGGGCTGAATCAGAGGGGCTGAAACAGAGGGGCTGAAACAGAGGGCGAGAAACTAAGGTACTGAATCAGAGGGGCTGAAACAGAGGGGCTGAAACAGAGGGCGAGAAACAGAGGGGCTGAAACAGAGGGGCTGAAACAGAGGGGCTGAAACAGAGAGTGCGAAACAGAGGGGCTGAAACAGATGTCGAGAAACAGAGGGGCTGAAACAGAGGGCGAGAAACAGAGGGGCTGAATCAGTGGGGCTGAAACAGAGGGCGAGACACAGAGGGGCTGAAACAGAGGGCGAGAAACAGAGGGGCTGAAACAGAGGTGCTGAAACAGAGGGTGAGAAACAGAGGGCAGAAACAGAGGGCGAGAAACAGAGGGGCTGAAACAGAGGGGCTGAAACAGAGGGGCTGATTCAGAGGGGCTGAAACAGAGGGGCTGAATCAGAGGGGCTGAAACAGAGGGCGAGAAACAGAGGGGCTGAAACAGAGGGCGAGAAACAGAGGAGCAGAAACAGGGGGCGAGAAACAGAGGGGCTGAAACAGAGGGGCTGAAACAGAGAGTGCGAAACAGAGGGGCTGAAACAGAGGGCGAGAAACAGAGGGGCTGAAACAGAGGGCGAGAAACAGAGGGGCTGAAACAGAGGGCAAGAAACAGAGGGGCTGAAACCGAGTGGCTGAAACAGAAGGGCTGAAACAGAGGGGCTGAAACAGAGGGCGAGAAACAGAGGGGCTGAATCAGAGGGGCTGAATCAGAGGGGCTGAAACAGAGGGGCTGAATCAGAGGGGCTGAAACAGAAGGCGAGAAACAGAGGGGCTGAAACAGAGGGCGAGAAGCAGAGGGGCAGAAACAGAGGGCGAGAAACAGAGGGGCCGAAACAGAGGGGCTGAAACAGAGGGGCTGAAACAGAGGGCAAGAAACAGAGTGGCTGAAACAGAGGGCGAGAAACAGAGGGGCTGAAACAGAGGGGCTGAAACAGGGGGGCTGAAACAGAGGGCGAGAAACAGAGGGGCTGAAACAAAGGGCGAGAAACAGAGGGGCTGAAACAGAGGGGCAGAAACAGAGGGGCTGAAACAGAGGGGCTGAATCGGAGGGGCTGAAACAGAGGGGCTGAAACAGAGGGGCTGAAACAGAGGGCAAGAAACAGAGGGGCTGAAACAGAGGGGCTGAAACAGAGGGGCAGAAACAGAGGGCGAGAAACAAAGGGGCTGAAACAGAGGGGCTGAAACAGAGGGCGAGAAATAGAGGGGCTGAATCAGAGGGGCTGAATCAGAGGGGCTGAAACAGAGCGCATGAAACAGAGGGCGACAAACTAAGGGACTGAATCAGAGGGGCTGAAACAGAGGGGCTGAAACAGACGGGCTGAAACAGAGAGCCTGAAACAGAGGGGCTGAAACAGAGGGACTGAAATAGAGGGGCTGAAACAGAGGGGCTGAATCAGAGGGTCTGAAACAGACGGGCTGAATCAGAGGGGCTGAAACACAGGGCGAGAAACAGAGTGGCTGAAACAGAGGGGCTGAATCAGAGGGGCTTAAACAGAGGGGCTGAAACAGAGGGCGAGAAACAGAGAGGCTGAAACAGAGGGCGAGAAACAGAGGGGCTGAAACAGAGGGCAAGAAACAGAGGGGCTGAAACAGAGGGCGAGAAACATAGGGGCTGAAACAGAGGGGCTGAAACAGAGGGGCTGAAACAGAGGGGCTGAAACAGAGGGCGAGAAACAGAGGGGCTGAAACAGAGGGCGAGAAACAGAGGGGCTGAAACAGAGGCGAGAAACAGAGGGCGAGAAACAGAGGGACTGAAACAGAGGGTCTGAAACAGAGGGGCTGAAACAGAGGGCGAGAAACAGAGGGGCTGAAACGGAGGGCGAGAAACAGAGGGGCTGAAACAGAGGGCGAGAAACAGAGGGGCTGAAACAGAGGGGCTGAAACAGTGGAGCTGAAACAGAGGGGCTGAAACAGAGGGTGAGAAATAAAGGGGCTGAAACAGAGGGCGAGAAACAGAGGGGCTGAAACAGAGGGCGAGAAACAGAGGGGCTGAAACAGAGGGCGAGAAACAGAGGGGCTGAAACAGAGGGGCTGAAACAGAGGGGCTGAAACAGAGGGCAAGAAATTGAGGGGCTGAAACAGAGGGCGAGAAACAGAGGGGCTGAAACAGAGGGTGAGAAACAGAGGGGCTGAATCAGAGGGGCTGAAACAAATACCGAGAAACAGAGGGGCTGAAACAGAGGGCGAGAAACAGAGGGGCTGAAACAGAGGGGCTGAAACAGAGGGTGAGAAACAGAGGGGCTGAAACAGAGGGCGAGAAACAGAGGGGCTGAAACAGAGGGGCAGAAGCAGAGGGGCTGAATCAGAGTGGCTGATTCAGAGGGTCTGAAACAGAGATGCTGAATCAGAGGGGCGGAAACAGAGGGCGAGAAACAGAGGGGCAGAAACAGAGGGCAAGAAACAGAGGGGCTGAAACAGAGGGCGAGAAACTGACGGGCAGAAACAGAGAGCGAGAAACAGAGGGACTGAAACAGAGGGGCTGAAAAAGAGAGCGCGAAGCAGAGGGACTGAAACAGAGGGCGAGAAACAGAGGGGCTGTAACAGTGGGCGAGAAACAGAGGGGCTGAAACAGAGGGCGACAAACAGAGGGGCTGAAACAGAGGGCGAGAAACAGACGGGCAGAAACAGAGGGCGAGAAACAGAGGGACTGAAACAAAGGGGCTGAAACAGAGAGCGCGAAACAGAGGTACTGAAACAGAGGGCGAGAAACAGAGGGGCTGAAACAGCGGGCAAGAAACAGAGGGGCTGAAACAGAGGGCGAGAAACAGAGGGGCTGAAACAGAGGGCAAGAAACAGAGGGGCTGAAACAGAGTGGCTGAAACAGAGGGCGAGAAACAGAGGGGCTGAATCAGACAGGCTGAATCAGATGGGCTGAAACAGAGGGGCTGAAACAGAGGGCGAGAAACAGAGTGGCTGAAACAGAGGGCGAGAAACAGAGGGCGAGAAACAGAGGGGCTGAAAAAGTGGGGCTGAAACAAAGGGGCTGAAACAAAGCGCCTGATACAGAGGGCGAGAAACAGAGGGGCTGAAACAGAGGGCGAGAAACAGAGGGGCTGAAACAGAGGGGCTGAAACAGTGGGGCTGAAACAGAGGGTGAGAAACAGAGAGGCTGAAACACAGGGCGAGAAACAGAGGGGCTGAAACAGAGGGCGAGAAACAGAGGGGCTGAAACAGAGGGACTGAAACAGAGGGGCTGAAACAGAGGGGCTGAAACAGAGGGCAAGAAACAGAGGGGCTGAAACAGAGAGCGAGAAACAGAGTGGCTGAAACAGAGGGCAAGAAACAGAGGGGCTGAAACAGAGGGCGAGAAACAGAGGGGCTGAAACAGAGAGCGAGAAACAGAGGGGCTGAAACAGAGGGGCTGAACCAGAGGGCGAGAAACAGAGGGGCTGAAACAGAGGGCGAGAAACAGAGGGGCTGAAACAGAGGGCGAGAAACAGAGGGCGAGAAACAGAGGGACTGAAACAGAGGGTCTGAAACAGAGGGGCTGAAACAGAGGGCGAGAAACAGAGTGGCTGAAACAGAGGGCGAGAAACAGAGGGGCTGAAACAGAGGGCGAGAAACAGAGTGGCTGAAACAGAGGGGCTGAAACAGAGGGGCGGAAACAGAGGGGCTGAAACAGGGAGCGAGAAACAGAGGGGCTGAAACAGAGGGGCGGAAACAGAGGGGCTGAAACAGAGGGTGAGATACATAGTGGCTGAAACAAAGGGGCTGAAACAGTGGGGCTAAAATTGAGGGGCTGAAACAGAGGGCGAGAAATAGAGGGGCTGAAACAGAGGGCGAGAAACAGAGGGGCAGAAACAGAGGGTGAGAAACAGTGGGGCTGAAACAGAGGGGCTGAAATAGAGGGCAAGAAACAGAGGGGCTGAAAAAGAGGGGCTGAAACAGAGGGCAAGAAATAGAGGGGCTGAAAAAGAGGGCGAGAAACAGAGGGGTTGAAACAGAGGGTGAGAAACAGAGGGGCTGAATCAGAGGGGCTGAAACAAATGCCGAGAAACAGAGGGGCTGAAACAGAGGGCGAGAAACAGAGGGGCTGAAACAGAGGGGCTGAAACAGAGGACGAGAAATAGAGGGGCTGAAACAGAGGGGCTGAAGCAGAGGGGCTGAAACAGAGGGCGAGAAACAGAGGGGCTGAAACAAAGGGCGAGAAACAGAGGGGCTGAAACAGAGGGGCAGAAACAGAGGGGCTGAAACAGAGGGGCTGAATCGGAGGGGCTGAAACAGAGGGGCTGAAACAGAGGGGCTGAAACAGAGAGTGCGAAACAGAGGGGCTGAAACAGAGGGCGAGAAACAGAGGGGCTAAAACAGAGGGCGATAAACAGAGGGGCTGAAACAGAGGGCAAGAAACAGAGGGGCTGAAACCGAGTGGCTGAAACAGAAGGGCTGAAACAGAGGGGCTGAAACAGAGGGGCTGAATCAGAGGGGCTGAAACAGAGGGGCTGAAACAGAGGGGCTGAATCAGAGTGGCTGAAACAGAAGGCGAGAAACAGACGGGCTGAAACAGAGGGCGAGAAACAGAGGGGCAGAAACAGAGGGCGAGAAACAGAGGGGCTGAAACAGAGGGGCTGAAACAGAGGGCGAGAAACAGAGGGGCTGAAACAGAGGGGCTGAAACAGAGGGGCTGAAACAGAGGGGCTGATACAGAGGGGCTGAATCAGAGGGCGAGAAACAGAGGGGCTGAAACAGAGGGCGAGAAACAGAGGGCGAGAAACAGAGGGCCAGAAACAGAGGGTCTGAAACAGAGGGGCTGAAACAGAGGGCGAGAAACAGAGTGGCTGAAACAGAGGGCGAGAAACAGAGGGGCTGAATCAGAGGGGCTGAAACAGAGGGGCTGAATCAGAGGGGCTGAAACAGAAGGCGAGAAACAGAGGGGCTGAAACAGAGGGCGAGAAACAGAGGGGCAGAAACAGAGGGCGACAAACAGAGGGGCTGAAACAGAGGGGCTGAAACAGAGGGCAAGAAACAG
This sequence comes from Chiloscyllium punctatum, assembly GCF_047496795.1. Classification (NCBI taxonomy): domain Eukaryota; kingdom Metazoa; phylum Chordata; class Chondrichthyes; order Orectolobiformes; family Hemiscylliidae; genus Chiloscyllium; species Chiloscyllium punctatum. The sequence continues at coordinate 196,932 of NC_092779.1, read as the reverse complement.
AGGGGCTGAAACAGAGGGCGAGAAACAGAGGGGCTGAAACAGAGGGGCTGAAACAGAGGGGCTGAAACAGAGGGCGAGAAACAGAGGGGCTGAAACAAAGGGCGAGAAACAGAGGGGCTGAAACAGAGGGGCAGAAACAGAGGGGCTGAAACAGAGGGGCTGAAGCGGAGGGGCTGAAACAGAGGGGCTGAAACAGAGGGCAAGAAACAGAGGGGCTGAAACAGAGGGGCTGAAACAGAGGGGCAGAAACAGAGGGGCTGAAAAAGAGGGCGAGAAACAGAGGGGTTGAAACAGAGGGTGAGAAACAGAGGGGCTGAATCAGAGGGGCTGAAACAAATGCCGAGAAACAGAGGGGCTGAAACAGAGGGCGAGAAACAGAGGGGCTGAAACAGAGGGGCTGAAACAGAGGACGAGAAATAGAGGGGCTGAAACAGAGGGGCTGAAGCAGAGGGGCTGAAACAGAGGGCGAGAAACAGAGGGGCTGAAACAAAGGGCGAGAAACAGAGGGGCTGAAACAGAGGGGCAGAAACAGAGGGGCTGAAACAGAGGGGCTGAATCGGAGGGGCTGAAACAGAGGGGCTGAAACAGAGGGGCTGAAACAGAGAGTGCGAAACAGAGGGGCTGAAACAGAGGGCGAGAAACAGAGGGGCTAAAACAGAGGGCGATAAACAGAGGGGCTGAAACAGAGGGCAAGAAACAGAGGGGCTGAAACCGAGTGGCTGAAACAGAAGGGCTGAAACAGAGGGGCTGAAACAGAGGGGCTGAATCAGAGGGGCTGAAACAGAGGGGCTGAAACAGAGGGGCTGAATCAGAGTGGCTGAAACAGAAGGCGAGAAACAGACGGGCTGAAACAGAGGGCGAGAAACAGAGGGGCAGAAACAGAGGGCGAGAAACAGAGGGGCTGAAACAGAGGGGCTGAAACAGAGGGCGAGAAACAGAGGGGCTGAAACAGAGGGGCTGAAACAGAGGGGCTGAAACAGAGGGGCTGATACAGAGGGGCTGAATCAGAGGGCGAGAAACAGAGGGGCTGAAACAGAGGGCGAGAAACAGAGGGCGAGAAACAGAGGGCCAGAAACAGAGGGTCTGAAACAGAGGGGCTGAAACAGAGGGCGAGAAACAGAGTGGCTGAAACAGAGGGCGAGAAACAGAGGGGCTGAATCAGAGGGGCTGAAACAGAGGGGCTGAATCAGAGGGGCTGAAACAGAAGGCGAGAAACAGAGGGGCTGAAACAGAGGGCGAGAAACAGAGGGGCAGAAACAGAGGGCGACAAACAGAGGGGCTGAAACAGAGGGGCTGAAACAGAGGGCAAGAAACAGAGGGGCTGAAACAGAGGGCGAGAAACAGAGGGGCTGAAACAGAGGGGCTGAAACAGAGGGGCTGAAACAGAGGGCGAGAAACAGAGGGGCTGAAACAAAGGGCGAGAAACAGAGGGGCTGAAACAGAGGGGCAGAAACAGAGGGGCTGAAACAGAGGGGCTGAAGCGGAGGGGCTGAAACAGAGGGGCTGAAACAGAGGGCAAGAAACAGAGGGGCTGAAACAGAGGGGCTGAAACAGAGGGGCAGAAACAGAGGGGCTGAAACAGAGGGCGAGAAACAGAGGGGCTGAATCAGAGGGGCTGAATCAGAGGGGCTGAAACAGAGTGGCTGAAACAGAGGGCGAGAAACAGAGGGGCTGAAACAGAGGGAGAGAAACAGAGGGGCTGAAACAGACGGGCTGAAACAGAGAGCCTGAAACAGAGGGGCTGAAACAGAGGAGCTGAAATAGAGGGGCTGAAACAGAGGGGCTGAAACAGAGGGCGTGAAACTAAGGTACTGAATCAGAGGGGCTGAAACAGAGGGGCTGAAACAGACGGGCTGAAACAGAGAGCCTGAAACAGAGTGGCTGAAACAGAGGGGCTGAAATAGAGGGTCTGAAACAGAGGGGCTGATTCAGAGGGGCTGAAACAGAGGGGCTGAATCAGAGGGGCTGAAACAGAGGGGCTGAAACAGAGGGCGAGAAACAGAGAGGCTGAAACAGAGGGCGAGAAACAGAGGGGCTGAAACAGAGGGCGAGAAACAGAGGGGCTGAAACAGAGGGGCTGAAACAGAGGGGCTGAAACAGAGGGCGAGAAACAGAGGGGCTGAAACAGATGGCGAGAAACAGAGGGGCTGAAACAGAGGGCGAGAAACAGAGGGGCTGAATCAGAGGGGCTGAAACAGAGGGCGAGAAACAGAGGGGCTGAAACAGAGGGGCTGAAACAGAGGGGCTGAAACAGAGGGCGAGAAACAGAGGGGCTGAAACAGAGGGCGAGAAACAGAGGGGCTGAATCAGAGGGGCTGAAACAGAGGGCGAGAAAAAGAGGGGCTGAAACAGAGGGGCTGAAACAGAGGGGCTGAAACAGAGGGCAAGAAACAGAGGGGCTGAAACAGAGGGCGAGAAACAGAGGGGCTGAAACAGAGGGGCTGAAACAGAGGGGCTGAAACAGAGAGCGAGAAACAGAGGGGCTTAAACAGAGGGCCAGAAACAAAGGGGCTGAAACCGAGTGGCTGAAACAGAAGGGCTGAAACAGAGGGGCTGAAACAGAGGGCGAGAAACAGAGGGGCTGAATCAGAGGGGCTGAATCAGAGGGGCTGAAACAGAGGGCATGAATCAGAGGGGCTGAAACAGAAGGCGAGAAACAGAGGGGCTGAAAGAGAGGGCCTGAATCAGAGGGGCTGAAACAGAAGGCGAGAAACAGAGGGGCAGAAACAGAGGGCGAGAAGCAGTGGGGCTGAAACAGAGGGGCTGAAACAGAGGGCAAGAAACAGAGGGGCTGAAACAGAGGGCGAGAAACAGAGGGGCTGAAACAGAGGGGCTGAAGCAGAGGATCTGAAACAGAGGGCGAGAAACAGACGGGCTGAAACAAAGGGCGAGAAACAGAGGGGCTGAAACAGAGGGGCAGAAACAGAGGGGCTGAAACAGAGGGGCTGAATCGGAGGGGCTGAAACAGAGGGGCTGAAACAGAGGGGCTGAAACAGAGAGTGCGAAACAGAGGGGCTGAAGCAGAGGGCGAGAAACAGAGGGGCTAAAACAGAGGGCGATAAACAGAGGGGCTGAAACAGAGGGCAAGAAACAGAGGGGCTGAAACCGAGTGGCTGAAACAGAAGGGCTGAAACAGAGGGGCTGAAACAGAGGGCGAGAAACAGAGGAGCTGAATCAGAGGGGCTGAAACAGAGGGGCTGAAACAGAGGGGCTGAATCAGAGGGGCTGAAACAGAAGGCGAGAAACAGACGGGCTGAAACAGAGGGCGAGAAACAGAGGGGCAGAAACAGAGGGCGAGAAACAGTGGGGCTGAAACAGAGGGGCTGAAACAGAGGGCAAGAAACAGAGGGGCTGAAACAGAGGGCGAGAAACAGAGGGGCTGAAACAGAGGGGCTGAAACAGAGGGTCTGAAACAGAGGGCGAGAAACAGAGGGGCTGAAACAAAGGGCGAGAAACAGAGGGGCGGAAACAGAGGGGCAGATACAGAGGGGCTGAAACAGAGGGGCTGAATCGGAGGGGCTGAAACAGAGGGTCTGAAACAGAGGGGCTGAAACAGAGGGCAAGAAACAGAGGGGCTGAAACATAGGGGCTGAAACAGAGGGGCAGAAACAGAGGGCGAGAAACAGAGGGGCTGAATCAGAGGGGCTGAATCAGAGGGGCTGAAACAGAGGGGCTGAAACAGAGGGCGAGAAACAGAGGGGCTAAATCAGAGGGGCTGAATCAGAGGGGCTGAAACAGAGGGGCTAAAACAGAGGGCGAGAAACTAAGGGTCTGAATCAGAGGGTCTGAAACAGTGGGGCTGAAACAGACGGGCTGAAAAAGAGAGCCTGAAACAGAGGGGCTGAAACAGAGGGGCTGAAATAGAGGGGCTGAAACAGAGGGGCTGAAACAGAGGGCGAGAAACTAAGGTACTGAATCAGAGGGGCTGAAACAGAGGGGCTGAATCAGAGGGGCTGAAACAGAGGGGCTGAATCAGAGGGGCTGAAACAGAGGGGCTGAAACAGAGGGCGAGAAACAGAGAGGCTGAAACAGAGGGCAAGAAACAGAGGGGCTGAAACAGAGGGCGAGAAACAGAGGGGCTGAAACAGATGGCGAGAAACAGAGGGGCTGAAACAGAGGGCGAGAAACAGAGGGGCTGAATCAGAGGGGCTGAAACAGAGGGCGAGAAACAGAGGGGCTGAAACAGAGGGGCTGAAACAGAGGGGCTGAAACAGAGGGCGAGAAACAGAGGGGCTGAAACAGAGGGCGAGAAACAGAGGGGCTGAATCAGAGGGGCTGAAACAGAGGGCGAGAAACAGAGGGGCTGAAACAGAGGGGCTGAAACAGAGGGGCTGAAACAGAGGGCAAGAAACAGAGGGGCTGAAACAGAGGGCGAGAAACAGAGGGGCTGAAACAGAGGGGCTTAAACAGAGGGGCTGAAACAGAGAGCGAGAAACAGAGGTGCTGAAACAGAGGGCCAGAAACAGAGGGGCTGAAACCGAGTGGCTGAAACAGAAGGGCTGAAACAGAGGGGCTGAAACAGAGGGCGAGAAACAGAGGGGCTGAATCAGAGGGGCTGAATCAGAGGGCCTGAAACAGAGGGCCTGAATCAGAGGGGCTGAAACAGAAGGCGAGAAACAGAGGGGCTGAAAGAGAGGGCCTGAATCAGAGGGGCTGAAACAGAAGGCGAGAAACAGAGTGGCAGAAACAGAGGGCGAGAAACAGTGGGGCTGAAACAGAGGGGCTGAAACAGTGGGCAAGAAACAGAGGGGCTGAAACAGAGGGCGAGAAACAGAGGGGCTGAAACAGAGGGGCTGAAGCAGAGGATCTGAAACAAAGGGCGAGAAACAGAGGGGCTGAAACAAAGGGCGAGAAACAGAGGGGCTGAAACAGAGGGCGAGAAACAGAGGGGCTGAATCAGAGGGGCTGAAACAGAGGGCGAGAAACAGAGGGGCTGAAACAGAGGGGCTGAAACAGAGGGGCTGAAACAGAGGGCGAGAAACAGAGGGGCTGAAACAGAGGGCGAGAAACAGAGGGGCTGAATCAGAGGGGCTGAAACAGAGGGCGAGAAACAGAGGGGCTGAAACAGAGGGGCTGAAACAGAGGGGCTGAAACAGAGGGCAAGAAACAGAGGGGCTGAAACAGAGGGCGAGAAACAGAGGGGCTGAAACAGAGGGGCTTAAACAGAGGGGCTGAAACAGAGAGCGAGAAACAGAGGTGCTGAAACAGAGGGCCAGAAACAGAGGGGCTGAAACCGAGTGGCTGAAACAGAAGGGCTGAAACAGAGGGGCTGAAACAGAGGGCGAGAAACAGAGGGGCTGAATCAGAGGGGCTGAATCAGAGGGCCTGAAACAGAGGGCCTGAATCAGAGGGGCTGAAACAGAAGGCGAGAAACAGAGGGGCTGAAAGAGAGGGCCTGAATCAGAGGGGCTGAAACAGAGGGCGAGAAACAGAGTGGCAGAAACAGAGGGCGAGAAACAGTGGGGCTGAAACAGAGGGGCTGAAACAGAGGGCAAGAAACAGAGGGGCTGAAACAGAGGGCGAGAAACAGAGGGGCTGAAACAGAGGGGCTGAAGCAGAGGATCTGAAACAAAGGGCGAGAAACAGAGGGGCTGAAACAAAGGGCGAGAAACAGAGGGGCTGAAACAGAGGGGCAGAAACAGAGGGGCTGAAACAGAGGGGCTGAATCGGAGGGGCTGAAACAGAGGGGCTGAAACAGAGGGGCTGAAACAGAGAGTGCGAAACAGAGGGGCTGAAACAGAGGGCGAGAAACAGAGGGGCTAAAACAGAGGGCGATAAACAGAGGGGTTGAAACAGAGGGCAAGAAACAGAGGGGCTGAAACCGAGTGGCTGAAACAGAAGGGCTGAAACAGAGGGGCTGAAACAGAGGGGCTGAAAGAGAGCGGCTGAAACAGAGGGGCTGAATCAGAGGGGCTGAAACAAAGGGCGAGAAACAGAGGGGCTGAAACAGAGGGGTAGAAACAGAGGGGCTGAAACAGAGGGGCTGAATCGGAGGGGCTGAAACACAGGGGCTGAAACAGAGGGGCTGAAACAGAGAGTGCGAAACAGAGGGGCTGAAACAGAGGGCGAGAAACAGAGGGGCTAAAACAGAGGGCGATAAACAGAGGGGTTGAAACAGAGGGGTAGAAACAGAGGGGCTGAAACAGAGGGGCTGAATCGGAGGGGCTGAAACAGAGGGGCTGAAACAGAGGGCGAGAAACAGAGGGGCTGAATCAGAGGGGCTGAATCAGAGGGGCTGAAACAGAGCGGCTGAAACAGAGGGCGACAAACTAAGGGACTGAATCAGAGGGGCTGAAACAGAGGGGCTGAAACAGACGGGCTGAAACAGAGAGCCTGAAACAGAGGGGCTGAAACAGAGGGGCTGAAATAGAGGGGCTGAAACAGAGGGGCTGAATCAGAGGGGCTGAAACAGAGGGGCTGAATCAGAGGGGCTGAAACAGAGGGCGAGAAACAGAGTGCCTGAAACAGAGGGGCTGAATCAGAGGGGCTTAAACAGAGGGGCTTAAACAGAGGGGCTGAAACAGAGGGCGAGAAACAGAGAGGCTGAAACAGAGGGTGAGAAACAGCGGGGCTGAAACAGAGGGCAAGAAACAGAGGGGCTGAAACAGAGGGCGAGAAACAGAGGGGCTGAAACAGAGGGGCTGAAACAGAGGGGCTGAAACAGAGGGGCTGAAACTGAGGGCGAGAAACAGAGGGGCTGAAACAGAGGGCGAGAAACAGAGGGGCTGAAACAGAGGGGCTGAAACAGAGGGCGAGAAACAGAGGGACTGAAACAGAGGGTCTGAAACAGAGGGGCTGAAACAGAGGGCGAGAAACAGAGGGGCTGAAACGGAGGGCGAGAAACAGAGGGGCTGAAACAGAGGGCGAGAAACAGAGGGGCTGAAACAGAGGGGCTGAAACAGTGGGGCTGAAACAGAGGGGCTGAAACAGAGGGTGAGAAATAAAGGGGCTGAAACAGAGGGCGAGAAACAGAGGGGCTGAAACAGAGGGCGAGAAACAGAGGGGCTGAAACAGAGGGCGAGAAACAGAGGGGCTGAAACAGAGGGGCTGAAACAGAGGGGCTGAAACAGAGGGCAAGAAATAGAGGGGCTGAAAAAGAAGGCGAGAAACAGAGGGGCTGAAACAGAGGGTGAGAAACAGAGGGGCTGAATCAGAGGGGCTGAAACAAATGCCGAGAAACAGAGGGGCTGAAACAGAGGGCGAGAAACAGAGGGGCTGAAACAGAGGGGCTGAAACAGAGGGTGAGAAACAGAGGGGCTGAAACAGAGGGCGAGAAACAGAGGGGCTGAAACAGAGGGGCAGAAACAGAGGGGCTGAATCAGAGTGGCTGATTCAGAGGGTCTGAAACAGAGATGCTGAATCAGAGGGGCGGAAACAGAGGGCGAGAAACAGAGGGTCAGAAACAGAGGGCAAGAAACAGAGGGGCTGAAACAGAGGGCGAGAAACAGACGGGCAGAAACAGAGAGCGAGAAACAGAGGGACTGAAACAGAGGGGCTGAAAAAGAGAGCGCGAAACAGAGGGACTGAAACAGAGGGCGAGAAACAGAGGCGCTGAAACAGTGGGCGAGAAACAGAGGGGCTGAAACAGAGGGCGACAAACAGAGGGGCTGAAACAGAGGGCGAGAAACAGACGGGCAGAAACAGAGGGCGAGAAACAGAGGGACTGAAACAAAGGGGCTGAAACAGAGAGCGCGAAACAGAGGTACTGAAACAGAGGGCGAGAAACAGAGGGGCTGAAACAGCGGGCAAGAAACAGAGGGGCTGAAACAGAGGGCGAGAAACAGAGGGGCTGAAACAGAGGGCAAGAAACAGAGGGGCTGAAACAGAGTGGCTGAAACAGAGGGCGAGAAACAGAGGGGCTGAATCAGACAGGCTGAATCAGATGGGCTGAAACAGAGGGGCTGAAACAGAGGGCGAGAAACAGAGTGGCTGAAACAGAGGGCGAGAAACAGAGGGCGAGAAACAGAGGGGCTGAAAAAGTGGGGCTGAAACAAAGGGGCTGAAACAAAGCGCCTGATACAGAGGGCGAGAAACAGAGGGGCTGAAACAGAGGGCGAGAAACAGAGGGGCTGAAACAGAGGGGCTGAAACAGTGGGGCTGAAACAGAGGGCGAGAAACAGAGAGGCTGAAACACAGGGCGAGAAACATAGGGGCTGAAACAGAGGGCGAGAAACAGAGGGGCTGAAACAGAGGGACTGAAACAGAGGGGCTGAAACAGAGGGGCTGAAACAGAGGGCAAGAAACAGAGGGGCTGAAACAGAGAGCGAGAAACAGAGTGGCTGAAACAGAGGGCAAGAAACAGAGGGGCTGAAACAGAGGGCGAGAAACAGAGGGGCTGAAACAGAGGGGCTGACACAGAGGGGCGGAAACAGAGGGGCTGAAACAGAGAGCGAGAAACAGATGGGCTGAAATAGAGGGGCTGAACCAGAGGGCGAGAAACAGAGGGGCTGAAACAGAGGGCGAGAAACAGAGGGGCTGAAACAGAGGGCGAGAAACAGAGGGCGAGAAACAGAGGGACTGAAACAGAGGGTCTGAAACAGAGGGGCTGAAACAGAGGGCGAGAAACAGAGTGGCTGAAACAGAGGGCGAGAAACAGAGGGGCTGAAACAGAGGGCGAGAAACAGAGTGGCTGAAACAGAGGGGCTGAAACAGAGGGGCGGAAACAGAGGGGCTGAAACAGAGAGCGAGAAACAGAGGGGCTGAAACAGAGGGGCGGAAACAGAGGGGCTGAAACAGAGGGTGAGATACATAGTGGCTGAAACAAAGGGGCTGAAACAGTGGGGCTAAAATAGAGGGGCTGAAACAGAGGGCGAGAAATAGAGGGGCTGAAACAGAGGGCGAGAAACAGAGGGGCAGAAACAGAGGGCGAGAAACAGTGGGGCTGAAACAGAGGGGCTGAAACAGAGGGCAAGAAACAGAGGGGCTGAAAAAGAGGGGCTGAAACAGAGGGCAAGAAATAGAGGGGCTGAAAAAGAGGGCGAGAAACAGAGGGGCTGAAACATAGGGTGAGAAACAGAGGGGCTGAATCAGAGGGGCTGAAACAAATGCCGAGAAACAGAGGGGCTGAAACAGAGGGCGAGAAACAGAGGGGCTGAAACAGAGGGGCTGAAACAGAGGACGAGAAACAGAGGGGCTGAAACAGAGGGGCTGAAGCAGAGGGGCTGAAACAGAGGGCGAGAAACAGAGGGGCTGAAACAAAGGGCGAGAAACAGAGGGGCTGAAACAGAGGGGCAGAAACAGAGGGGCTGAAACAGAGGGGCTGAATCGGAGGGGCTGAAACAGAGGGGCTGAAACAGAGGGGCTGAAACAGAGAGTGCGAAACAGAGGGGCTGAAACAGAGGGCGAGAAACAGAGGGGCTAAAACAGAGGGCGATAAACAGAGGGGCTGAAACAGAGGGCAAGAAACAGAGGGGCTGAAACCGAGTGGCTGAAACAGAAGGGCTGAAACAGAGGGGCTGAAACAGAGCGCGAGAAACAGAGGGGCTGAATTAGAGGGGCTGAAACAGAGGGGCTGAAACAGAGGGGCTGAATCAGAGGGGCTGAAACAGAAGGCGAGAAACAGAGGGGCTGAAACAGAGGGCGAGAAACAGAGGGGCAGAAACAGAGGGCGAGAAACAGAGGGGCTGAAACAGAGGGCAAGAAACAGAGGGGCTGAAACAGAGGGCGAGAAACAGAGGGGCTGAAACAGAGGGGCTGAAACAGAGGGGCTGAAACAGAGGGGCTGATACAGAGGGGCTGAATCAGAGGGCGAGAAACAGAGGGGCTGAAACAGAGGGCGAGAAACTGAGGGCGAGAAACAGAGGGCCAGAAACAGAGGGTCTGAAACAGAGGGGCTGAAACAGAGGGCGAGAAACAGAGTGGCTGAAACAGAGGGCGAGAAACAGAGGGGCTGAATCAGAGGGGCTGAAACAGAGGGGCTGAATCAGAGGGGCTGAAACAGAAGGCGAGAAACAGAGGGGCTGAAACAGAGGGCGAGAAACAGAGGGGCAGAAACAGAGGGCGACAAACAGAGGGGCTGAAACAGAGGGGCTGAAACAGAGGGCAAGAAACAGAGGGGCTGAAACAGAGGGCGAGAAACAGAGGGGCTGAAACAGAGGGGCTGAAACAGAGGGGCTGAAACAGAGGGCGAGAAACAGAGGGTCTGAAACAAAGGGCGAGAAACAGAGGGGCTGAAACAGAGGGCGAGAAACAGAGGGGCTGAAACAGAGGGGCTGAATCGGAGCGGCTGAAACAGAGGGGCTGAAACAGAGGGGCTGAAACAGAGGGCAAGAAACAGAGGGGCTGAAACAGAGGGGCTGAAACAGAGGGGCAGAAACAGAGGGCGAGAAACAGAGGGGCTGAATCAGAGGGGTTGAATCAGAGGGGCTGAAACAGAGGGGCTGAAACAGAGGGCGAGAAACAGAGGGGCTGAATCAGAGGTGCTGAATCAGAGGGGCTGAAACAGAGGGGCTGAAACAGAGGGCGAGAAACAGAGGGGCTGAAACAGAGGGAGAGAAACAGAGGGGCTGAAACAGAGGGGCTGAAACAGAGGGGCTGAAACAGAGGGGCTGAAACAGAGGGGCTGAAATAGAAGGGCTGAAATAGAGGGGCTGAAACAGAGGGCGTGAAACTAAGGTACTGAATCAGAGGGGCTGAAACAGAGGGGCTGAAACAGACGGGCTGAAACAGAGAGCCTGAAACAGAGTGGCTGAAACAGAGGGTCTGAAACAGAGGGGCTGATTCAGAGGGGCTGAAACAGAGGGGCTGAATCAGAGGGGCTGAAACAGAGGGGCTGAAACAGAGGGCGAGAAACAGAGAGGCTGAAACAGAGGGCGAGAAACAGAGGGGCTGAAACAGAGGGCGAGAAACAGAGGGGCTGAAACAGAGGGGCTGAAACAGAGGGGCTGAAACAGAGGGCGAGAAACAGAGGGGCTGAAACAGATGGCGAGAAACAGAGGGGCTGAAACAGAGGGCGAGAAACAGAGGGGCTGAATCAGAGGGGCTGAAACAGAGGGCGAGAAACAGAGGGGCTGAAACAGAGGGGCTGAAACAGAGGGGCTGAAACAGAGGGCGAGAAACAGAGGGGCTGAACCAGAGGGCGAGAAACAGAGGGGCTGAATCAGAGGGGCTGAAACAGAGGGTGAGAAACAGAGGGGCTGAAACAGAGGGGCTGAAACAGAGGGCAAGAAACAGAGGGGCTGAAACAGAGGGCGAGAAACAGAGGGGCTGAAACAGAGGGGCTGAAACAGAGGGGCTGAAAAAGAGAGCGAGAAACAGAGGGGCTTAAACAGAGGGCAAGAAACAGAGGGGCTGAAACCGAGTGGCTGAAACAGAAGGGCTGAAACAGAGGGGCTGAAACAGAGGGCGAGAAACAGAGGGGCTGAATCAGAGGGGCTGAATCAGAGGGGCTGAAACAGAGGGCCTGAATCAGAGGGGCTGAAACAGAAGGCGAGAAACAGAGGGGCTGAAAGAGAGGGCCTGAATCAGAGGGGCTGAAACAGAAGGCGAGAAACAGAGGGGCAGAAACAGAGGGCGAGAAGCAGTGGGGCTGAAACAGAGGGGCTGAAACAGAGGGCAAGAAACAGAGGGGCTGAAACAGAGGGCGAGAAACAGAGGGGCTGAAACAGAGGGGCTGAAGCAGAGGGGCTGAAACAGAGGGGCTGAATCGGAGGGGCTGAAACAGAGGGGCTGAAACAGAGGGGCTGAAACAGAGAGTGCGAAACAGAGGGGCTGAAACAGAGGGCGAGAAACAGAGGGGCTAAAACAGAGGGCGATAAACAGAGGGGCTGAAACAGAGGGCAAGAAACAGAGGGGCTGAAACCGAGTTGCTGAAACAGAAGGGCTGAAACAGAGGGGCTGAAACAGAGGGCGAGAAACAGAGGAGCTGAATCAGAGGGGCTGAAACAGAGGGGCTGAAACAGAGGGGCTGAAACAGAGGGCAAGAAACAGAGGGGCTGAAACAGAGGGCGAGAAACAGAGGGGCTGAAACAGAGGGGCTGAAGCAGAGGGGCTGAAACAGAGGGGCTGAATCGGAGGGGCTGAAACAGAGGGGCTGAAACAGAGGGGCTGAAACAGAGAGTGCGAAACAGAGGGGCTGAAACAGAGGGCGAGAAACAGAGGGGCTAAAACAGAGGGCGATAAACAGAGGGGCTGAAACAGAGGGCAAGAAACAGAGCGGCTGAAACCGAGTGGCTGAAACAGAAGGGCTGAAACAGAGGGGCTGAAACAGAGGGCGAGAAACAGAGGAGCTGAATCAGAGGGGCTGAAACAGAGGGGCTGAAACAGAGGGGCTGAATCAGAGGGGCTGAAACAGAAGGCGAGAAACAGACGGGCTGAAACAGAGGGCGAGAAACAGAGGGGCAGAAACAGAGGGCGAGAAACAGTGGGGCTGAAACAGAGGGGCTGAAACAGAGGGCAAGAAACAGAGGGGCTGAAACAGAGGGCAAGAAACACAGGGGCTGAAACAGAGGGGCTGAAACAGAGGGTCTGAAACAGAGGGCGAGAAACAGAGGGGCTGAAACAGAGGGGCTGAATCGGAGGGGCTGAAACAGAGGGTCTGAAACAGAGGGGCTGAAACAGAGGGCAAGAAACAGAGGGGCTGAATCAGAGGGGCTGAATCAGAGGGGCTGAAACAGAGGGGCTGAAACAGAGGGCGAGAAACAGAGGGGCTAAATCAGAGGGGCTGAATCAGAGGGGCTGAAACAGAGGGGCTAAAACAGAGGGCGAGAAACAGAGGGGCTGAAACAGAGGGGCTGAAACAGAGGGGCAGAAACAGAGGGCGAGAAACAGAGGGGCTGAATCAGAGGGGCTGAATCAGAGGGGCTGAAACAGAGGGGCTGAAACAGAGGGCGAGAAACAGAGGGGCTAAATCAGAGGGGCTGAATCAGAGGGGCTGAAACAGAGGGGCTAAAACAGAGGGCGAGAAACTAAGGGACTGAATCAGAGGGGCTGAAACAGAGGGCGAGAAACAGAGGGGCTGAAACAGAGGGGCTGAAACAGAGGGGCTGAAACAGAGGGCGAGAAACAGAGGGGCTGAAACAGAGGGCGAGAAACAGAGGGGCTGAATCAGAGGGGCTGAAACAGAGGGCGAGAAACAGAGGGGCTGAAACAGAGGGGCTGAAACAGAGGGGCTGAAACAGAGGGCAAGAAACAGAGGGGCTGAAACAGAGGGCGAGAAACAGAGGGGCTGAAACAGAGGGGCTGAAACAGAGGGGCTGAAACAGAGAGCGAGAAACAGAGGGGCTGAAACAGAGGGCCAGAAACAGAGGGGCTGAAACCGAGTGGCTGAAACAGAAGGGCTGAAACAGAGGGGCTGAAACAGAGGGCGAGAAACAGAGGGGCTGAATCAGAGGGGCTGAATCAGAGGGCCTGAAACAGAGGGCCTGAATCAGAGGGGCTGAAACAGAAGGCGAGAAACAGAGGGGCTGAAAGAGAGGGCCTGAATCAGAGGGGCTGAAACAGAAGGCGAGAAACAGAGGGGCAGAAACAGAGGGCGAGAAACAGTGGGGCTGAAACAGAGGGGCTGAAACAGAGGGCAAGAAACAGAGGGGCTGAAACAGAGGGCGAGAAACAGAGGGGCTGAAACAGAGGGGCTGAAGCAGAGGATCTGAAACAGAGGGCGAGAAACAGAGGGGCTGAAACAAAGGGCGAGAAACAGAGGGGCTGAAACAGAGGGGCAGAAACAGAGGGGCTGAAACAGAGGGGCTGAAACAGAGGGGCTGAAACAGAGTGTGCGAAACAGAGGGGCTGAAACAGAGGGCGAGAAACAGAGGGGCTAAAACAGAGGGCGATAAACAGAGGGGTTGAAACAGAGGGCAAGAAACAGAGGGGCTGAAACCGAGTGGCTGAAACAGAAGGGCTGAAACAGAGGGGCTGAAACAGAGGGCGAGAAACAGAGGAGCTGAATCAGAGGGGCTGAAACAGAGGGGCTGAAACAGAGGGGCTGAATCAGAGGGGCTGAAATAGAGGGCGAGAAACAGACGGGCTGAAACAGAGGGCGAGAAACAGAGGGGCAGAAACAGTGGGCGAGAAACAGTGGGGCTGAAACAGAGGGGCTGAAACAGAGGGCAAGAAACATAGGGGCTGAAACAGAGGGCGAGAAACAGAGGGGCTGAAACAGAGGGGCTGAAACAGAGGGGCTGAAACAGAGGGCGAGAAACAGAGGGGCTGAAACAAAGGGCGAGAAACAGAGGGGCGGAAACAGAGGGGCAGAAACAGAGGGGCTGAAACAGAGGGGCTGAATCGGAGGGGCTGAAACAGAGGGGCTGAAACAGAGGGGCTGAAACAGAGGGCAAGAAACAGAGGGGCTGAAACAGAGGGGCTGAAACAGAGGGGCAGAAACAGAGGGCGAGAAACAGAGGGGCTGAATCAGAAGGGCTGAATCAGAGGGGCTGAAACAGAGGGGCTGAAACAGAGGGCGAGAAACAGAGGGGCTGAATCAGAGGGGCTGAATTAGAGGGGCTGAAACAGAGGGGCTAAAACAGAGGGTGAGAAACTAAGGGACTGAATCAGAGGGGCTGAAACAGTGGGGCTGAAACAGACGGGCTGAAACAGAGAGCCTGAAACAGAGGGGCTGAAACAGAGGGGCTGAAATAGAGGGGCTGAAACAGAGGGGCTGAAACAGAGGGCGAGAAACTAAGGTACTGAATCAGACGGGCTGAAACAGAGGGGCTGAATCAGAGGGGCTGAAACAGAGGGGCTGAATCAGAGGGGCTGAAACAGAGGGGCTGAAACAGAGGGCGAGAAACAGAGGGGCTGAAACAGAGGGCGAGAAACAGAGGGGCTGAAACAGAGGGGCTGAAACAGAGGGGCTGAAACAGAGGGCGAGAAACAGAGGGGCTGAAACAGATGGCGAGAAACAGAGGGGCTGAAACAGAGGGCGAGAAACAGCGGGGCTGAATCAGAGGGGCTGAAACAGAGGGCGAGAAACAGAGGGGCTGAAACAGAGGGCGAGAAACAGAGGGGCTGAAACAGAGGTGCTGAAACAGAGGGTGAGAAATAGAGGGGCTGAAACAGAGGGCGAGAAACAGAGGGGCTGAAACAGAGGGGCTGATTCAGAGGGGCTGAAACAGAGGGGCTGAATCAGAGGGGCTGAAACAGAGGGCGAGAAACAGAGGGGCTGAAACAGAGGGCGAGAAACAGAGGAGCAGAAACAGAGGGCGAGAAACAGAGGGGCTGAAACAGAGGGGCTGAAACAGAGAGTGCGAAACAGAGGGGCTGAAACAGAGGGCGAGAAACAGAGGGGTTGAAACAGAGGGCGAGAAACAGAGGGGCTGAAACAGAGGGCAAGAAACAGAGGGGCTGAAACCGAGTGGCTGAAACAGAAGGGCTGAAACAGAGGGGCTGAAACAGACGGCGAGAAACAGAGGGGCTGAATCGGAGGGGCTGAATCAGAGGGGCTGAAACAGAGTGGCTGAATCAGAGGGGCTGAAACAGAAGGCGAGAAACAGAGGGGCTGAAACAGAGGGCGAGAAACAGAGGGGCAGAAACAGAGGGCGAGAAACAGAGGGGCTGAAACAGAGGGGCTGAAACAGAGGGGCTGAAACAGAGGGCAAGAAACAGAGGGGCTGAAACAGAGGGCGAGAAGCAGAGGGGCTGAAACAGAGCGGCTGAAACAGAGGGGCTGAAACAGAGGGCGAGAAACAGAGGGGCTGAAACAAAGGGCGAGAAACAGAGGGGCTGAAACAGAGGGGCAGAAACAGAGGGGCTGAAACAGAGGGGCTGAATCGGAGCGGCTGAAACAGAGGGGCTGAAACAGAGCGGCTGAAACAGAGGGCAAGAAACAGAGGGGCTGAAACAGAGGGGCTGAAACAGAGGGGCAGAAACAGAGGGCGAGAAATAGAGGGGCTGAAACAGAGGGGCTGAAACAGAGGGCGAGAAACAGAGGGGCTGAATCAGAGGGTCTGAATCAGAGGGGCTGAAACAGAGGGGCTGAAACAGAGGGCGAGAAACTAAGGGACTGAATCAGAGGGGCTGAAACAGAGGGGCCGAAACAGACGGGCTGAAACAGAGAGCCTGAAACAGAGGGGCTGAAACAGAGGGGCTGAAATAGAGGGGCTGAAACAGAGGGGCTGAATCAGAGGGGCTGAAACAGAGGGGCTGAATCAGAGGGGCTGAAACAGAGGGCGAGAAACAGAGGGGCTGAAACAGAGGGGCTGAATCAGAGGGGCTGAAACAGAGGGGCTGAAACAGAGGGCGAGAAACAGAGAGGCTGAAACAGAGGGCGAGAAACAGAGGGGCTGAAACAGAGGGCAAGAAACAGAGGGGCTGAAACAGAGGGCGAGAAACAGAGGGGCTGAAACAGAGGGGCTGAAACAGAGGGGCTGAAACAGAGGGGCTGAAACAGAGGGCGAGAAACAGAGGGGCTGAAACAGAGGGCGAGAAACAGAGGGGCTGAAACAGAGGGCGAGAAACAGAGGGCGAGAAACAGAGGGACTGAAACAGAGGGTCTGAAACAGAGGGGCTGAAACAGAGGGCGAGAAACAGAGGGGCTGAAACGGAGGGCGAGAAACAGAGGGGCTGAAACAGAGGGCGAGAAACAGAGGGGCTGAATCAGAGGGGCTGAATCAGAGGGGCTGAAACAGAGGGCCTGAATCAGAGGGGCTGAAACAGAAAGCGAGAAACACAGGGGCTGAAAGAGAGGGCCTGAATCAGAGGGGCTGAAACAGAAGGCGATAAACAGAGGGGCTGAAACAGAGGGCGAGAAACAGAGGGGCTGAAACAGAGGGGCTGAAACAGAGGGGCTGAAA
This sequence comes from Chiloscyllium punctatum, assembly GCF_047496795.1. Taxonomy (NCBI): domain Eukaryota; kingdom Metazoa; phylum Chordata; class Chondrichthyes; order Orectolobiformes; family Hemiscylliidae; genus Chiloscyllium; species Chiloscyllium punctatum. Next base: position 180,205 of record NC_092779.1, on the reverse strand, counting down.
CAGAGGGCAAGAAACAGTGGGGCTGAAACAGAGGGGCTGAAACAGAGGGCAAGAAACAGAGGGGCTGAAACAGAGGGCGAGAAACAGAGGGGCAGAAGCAGAGGGCAAGAAACAGAGGGGCTGAAACAGAGGGCGAGAAACAGACGGGCAGAAACAGAGAGCGAGAAACAGAGGGACTGAAACAGAGGGGCTGAAAAAGAGAGCGCGAAACAGAGGGACTGAAACAGAGGGCGAGAAACAGAGGGGCTGAAACAGTGGGCGAGAAACAGAGGGGCTGAAACAGAGGGCGACAAACAGAGGGGCTGAAACAGAGGGCGAGAAACAGACGGGCAGAAACAGAGGGCGAGAAACAGAGGGACTGAAACAAAGGGGCTGAAACAGAGAGCGCGAAACAGAGGTACTGAAACAGAGGGCGAGAAACAGAGGGGCTGAAACAGAGTGGCTGAAACAGAGGGCGAGAAACAGAGGGGCTGAATCAGACAGGCTGAATCAGATGGGCTGAAACAGAGGGGCTGAAACAGAGGGCGAGAAACAGAGTGGCTGAAACAGAGGGCGAGAAACAGAGGGCGAGAAACAGAGGGGCTGAAAAAGTGGGGCTGAAACAAAGGGGCTGAAACAAAGCGCCTGATACAGAGGGCGAGAAACAGAGGGGCTGAAACAGAGGGCGAGAAACAGAGGGGCTGAAACAGAGGGGCTGAAACAGTGGGGCTGAAACAGAGGGCGAGAAACTGAGAGGCTGAAACACAGGGCGAGAAACATAGGGGCTGAAACAGAGGGCGAGAAACAGAGGGGCTGAAACAGAGGGACTGAAACAGAGGGGCTGAAACAGAGGGGCTGAAACAGAGGGCAAGAAACAGAGGGGCTGAAACAGAGAGCGAGAAACAGAGTGGCTGAAACAGAGGGCAAGAAACAGAGGGGCTGAAACAGAGGGCGAGAAACAGAGAGGCTGAAACAGAGGGGCTGAAACAGAGGGGCGGAAACAGAGGGGCTGAAACAGAGAGCGAGAAACAGACGGGCTGAAACAGAGGGGCTGAACCAGAGGGCGAGAAACAGAGGGGCTGAAACAGAGGGCGAGAAACAGAGGGGCTGAAACAGAGGGCGAGAAACAGAGGGGCTGAAACAGAGGGACTGAAACAGAGGGAGAGAAACAGAGGGGCTGAATCAGAGGTGCTGAATCAGAGGGGCTGAAACAGAGGGGCTGAAACAGAGGGCGAGAAACAGAGGGGCTGAAACAGAGGGAGAGAAACAGAGGGGCTGAAACAGACGGGCTGAAACAGAGAGCCTGAAACAGAGGGGCTGAAACAGAGGGGCTGAAATAGAAGGGCTGAAACAGAGGGGCTGAAACAGAGGGCGTGAAACTAAGGTACTGAATCAGAGGGGCTGAAACAGAGGGGCTGAAACAGACGGGCTGAAACAGAGAGCCTGAAACAGAGTGGCTGAAACAGAGGGTCTGAAACAGAGGGGCTGATTCAGAGGGGCTGAAACAGAGGGGCTGAATCAGAGGGGCTGAAACAGAGGGGCTGAAACAGAGGGCGAGAAACAGAGAGGCTGAAACAGAGGGCGAGAAACAGAGGGGCTGAAACAGAGGGGCTGAAACAGAGGGGCTGAAACAGAGGGCGAGAAACAGAGGGGCTGAAACAGAGGGCGAGAAACAGAGGGCGAGAAACAGAGGGACTGAAGCAGAGGGTCTGAAACAGAGGGGCTGAAACAGAGGGCGAGAAACAGAGGGGCTGAAACGGAGGGCGAGAAACAGAGGGGCTGAAACAGAGGGCGAGAAACAGAGGGGCTGAATCAGAGGGGCTGAATCAGAGGGGCTGAAACAGAGGGCCTGAATCAGAGGGGCTGAAACAGAAAGCGAGAAACACAGGGGCTGAAAGAGAGGGCCTGAATCAGAGGGGCTGAAACAGAAGGCGAGAAACAGAGGGGCTGAAACAGAGGGCGAGAAACAGAGGGGCAGAAACAGAGGTCGAGAAACAGTGGGGCTGAAACAGAGGGGCTGAAACAGAGGGCAAGAAACAGAGGGGCTGAAACAGAGGGCGAGAAACAGAGGGGCTGAAACAGAGGGGCTGAAGCAGAGGGGCTGAAACAGAGGGCGAGAAACAGAGGGGCTGAAACAAAGGGCGAGAAACAGAGGGGCTGAAACAGAGGGGCAGAAACAGAGGGGCTGAATCGGAGGGGCTGAAACAGAGGGGCTGAAACAGAGGGGCTGAAACAGAGAGCCTGAAACAGAGGGGCTGAAACAGAGGGGCTGAAATAGAGGGGCTGAAACAGAGGGGCTGAAACAGAGGGCGAGAAACTAAGGTACTGAATCAGACGGGCTGAAACAGAGGGGCTGAATCAGAGGGGCTGAAACAGAGGGGCTGAATCAGAGGGGCTGAAACAGAGGGGCTGAAACAGAGGGCGAGAAACAGAGGGGCTGAAACAGAGGGCGAGAAACAGAGGGGCTGAAACAGAGGGGCTGAAACAGAGGGGCTGAAACAGAGGGCGAGAAACAGAGGGGCTGAAACAGATGGCGAGAAACAGAGGGGCTGAAACAGAGGGCGAGAAACAGCGGGGCTGAATCAGAGGGGCTGAAACAGAGGGCGAGAAACAGAGGGGCTGAAACAGAGGGCGAGAAACAGAGGGGCTGAAACAGAGGTGCTGAAACAGAGGGTGAGAAATAGAGGGGCTGAAACAGAGGGCGAGAAACAGAGGGGCTGAAACAGAGGGGCTGATTCAGAGGGGCTGAAACAGAGGGGCTGAATCAGAGGGGCTGAAACAGAGGGCGAGAAACAGAGGGGCTGAAACAGAGGGCGAGAAACAGAGGAGCAGAAACAGAGGGCGAGAAACAGAGGGGCTGAAACAGAGGGGCTGAAACAGAGAGTGCGAAACAGAGGGGCTGAAACAGAGGGCGAGAAACAGAGGGGTTGAAACAGAGGGCGAGAAACAGAGGGGCTGAAACAGAGGGCAAGAAACAGAGGGGCTGAAACCGAGTGGCTGAAACAGAAGGGCTGAAACAGAGGGGCTGAAACAGACGGCGAGAAACAGAGGGGCTGAATCGGAGGGGCTGAATCAGAGGGGCTGAAACAGAGTGGCTGAATCAGAGGGGCTGAAACAGAAGGCGAGAAACAGAGGGGCTGAAACAGAGGGCGAGAAACAGAGGGGCAGAAACAGAGGGCGAGAAACAGAGGGGCTGAAACAGAGGGGCTGAAACAGAGGGGCTGAAACAGAGGGCAAGAAACAGAGGGGCTGAAACAGAGGGCGAGAAGCAGAGGGGCTGAAACAGAGCGGCTGAAACAGAGGGGCTGAAACAGAGGGCGAGAAACAGAGGGGCTGAAACAAAGGGCGAGAAACAGAGGGGCTGAAACAGAGGGGCAGAAACAGAGGGGCTGAAACAGAGGGGCTGAATCGGAGCGGCTGAAACAGAGGGGCTGAAACAGAGCGGCTGAAACAGAGGGCAAGAAACAGAGGGGCTGAAACAGAGGGGCTGAAACAGAGGGGCAGAAACAGAGGGCGAGAAATAGAGGGGCTGAAACAGAGGGGCTGAAACAGAGGGCGAGAAACAGAGGGGCTGAATCAGAGGGTCTGAATCAGAGGGGCTGAAACAGAGGGGCTGAAACAGAGGGCGAGAAACTAAGGGACTGAATCAGAGGGGCTGAAACAGAGGGGCCGAAACAGACGGGCTGAAACAGAGAGCCTGAAACAGAGGGGCTGAAACAGAGGGGCTGAAATAGAGGGGCTGAAACAGAGGGGCTGAATCAGAGGGGCTGAAACAGAGGGGCTGAATCAGAGGGGCTGAAACAGAGGGCGAGAAACAGAGGGGCTGAAACAGAGGGGCTGAATCAGAGGGGCTGAAACAGAGGGGCTGAAACAGAGGGCGAGAAACAGAGAGGCTGAAACAGAGGGCGAGAAACAGAGGGGCTGAAACAGAGGGCAAGAAACAGAGGGGCTGAAACAGAGGGCGAGAAACAGAGGGGCTGAAACAGAGGGGCTGAAACAGAGGGGCTGAAACAGAGGGGCTGAAACAGAGGGCGAGAAACAGAGGGGCTGAAACAGAGGGCGAGAAACAGAGGGGCTGAAACAGAGGGCGAGAAACAGAGGGCGAGAAACAGAGGGACTGAAACAGAGGGTCTGAAACAGAGGGGCTGAAACAGAGGGCGAGAAACAGAGGGGCTGAAACGGAGGGCGAGAAACAGAGGGGCTGAAACAGAGGGCGAGAAACAGAGGGGCTGAATCAGAGGGGCTGAATCAGAGGGGCTGAAACAGAGGGCCTGAATCAGAGGGGCTGAAACAGAAAGCGAGAAACACAGGGGCTGAAAGAGAGGGCCTGAATCAGAGGGGCTGAAACAGAAGGCGATAAACAGAGGGGCTGAAACAGAGGGCGAGAAACAGAGGGGCTGAAACAGAGGGGCTGAAACAGAGGGGCTGAAACAGAGGGCAAGAAACAGTGGGGCTGAAACAGAGGGGCTGAAACAGAGGGCAAGAAACAGAGGGGCTGAAACAGAGGGCGAGAAACAGAGGGGCAGAAGCAGAGGGCAAGAAACAGAGGGGCTGAAACAGAGGGCGAGAAACAGACGGGCAGAAACAGAGAGCGAGAAACAGAGGGACTGAAACAGAGGGGCTGAAAAAGAGAGCGCGAAACAGAGGGACTGAAACAGAGGGCGAGAAACAGAGGGGCTGAAACAGTGGGCGAGAAACAGAGGGGCTGAAACAGAGGGCGACAAACAGAGGGGCTGAAACAGAGGGCGAGAAACAGACGGGCAGAAACAGAGGGCGAGAAACAGAGGGACTGAAACAAAGGGGCTGAAACAGAGAGCGCGAAACAGAGGTACTGAAACAGAGGGCGAGAAACAGAGGGGCTGAAACAGAGTGGCTGAAACAGAGGGCGAGAAACAGAGGGGCTGAATCAGACAGGCTGAATCAGATGGGCTGAAACAGAGGGGCTGAAACAGAGGGCGAGAAACAGAGTGGCTGAAACAGAGGGCGAGAAACAGAGGGCGAGAAACAGAGGGGCTGAAAAAGTGGGGCTGAAACAAAGGGGCTGAAACAAAGCGCCTGATACAGAGGGCGAGAAACAGAGGGGCTGAAACAGAGGGCGAGAAACAGAGGGGCTGAAACAGAGGGGCTGAAACAGTGGGGCTGAAACAGAGGGCGAGAAACTGAGAGGCTGAAACACAGGGCGAGAAACATAGGGGCTGAAACAGAGGGCGAGAAACAGAGGGGCTGAAACAGAGGGACTGAAACAGAGGGGCTGAAACAGAGGGGCTGAAACAGAGGGCAAGAAACAGAGGGGCTGAAACAGAGAGCGAGAAACAGAGTGGCTGAAACAGAGGGCAAGAAACAGAGGGGCTGAAACAGAGGGCGAGAAACAGAGGGGCTGAAACAGAGGGGCTGAAACAGAGGGGCGGAAACAGAGGGGCTGAAACAGAGAGCGAGAAACAGACGGGCTGAAACAGAGGGGCTGAACCAGAGGGCGAGAAACAGAGGGGCTGAAACAGAGGGCGAGAAACAGAGGGGCTGAAACAGAGGGCGAGAAACAGAGGGGCTGAAACAGAGGGACTGAAACAGAGGGAGAGAAACAGAGGGGCTGAATCAGAGGTGCTGAATCAGAGGGGCTGAAACAGAGGGGCTGAAACAGAGGGCGAGAAACAGAGGGGCTGAAACAGAGGGAGAGAAACAGAGGGGCTGAAACAGACGGGCTGAAACAGAGAGCCTGAAACAGAGGGGCTGAAACAGAGGGGCTGAAATAGAAGGGCTGAAACAGAGGGGCTGAAACAGAGGGCGTGAAACTAAGGTACTGAATCAGAGGGGCTGAAACAGAGGGGCTGAAACAGACGGGCTGAAACAGAGAGCCTGAAACAGAGTGGCTGAAACAGAGGGTCTGAAACAGAGGGGCTGATTCAGAGGGGCTGAAACAGAGGGGCTGAATCAGAGGGGCTGAAACAGAGGGGCTGAAACAGAGGGCGAGAAACAGAGAGGCTGAAACAGAGGGCGAGAAACAGAGGGGCTGAAACAGAGGGGCTGAAACAGAGGGGCTGAAACAGAGGGCGAGAAACAGAGGGGCTGAAACAGAGGGCGAGAAACAGAGGGCGAGAAACAGAGGGACTGAAGCAGAGGGTCTGAAACAGAGGGGCTGAAACAGAGGGCGAGAAACAGAGGGGCTGAAACGGAGGGCGAGAAACAGAGGGGCTGAAACAGAGGGCGAGAAACAGAGGGGCTGAATCAGAGGGGCTGAATCAGAGGGGCTGAAACAGAGGGCCTGAATCAGAGGGGCTGAAACAGAAAGCGAGAAACACAGGGGCTGAAAGAGAGGGCCTGAATCAGAGGGGCTGAAACAGAAGGCGAGAAACAGAGGGGCTGAAACAGAGGGCGAGAAACAGAGGGGCAGAAACAGAGGTCGAGAAACAGTGGGGCTGAAACAGAGGGGCTGAAACAGAGGGCAAGAAACAGAGGGGCTGAAACAGAGGGCGAGAAACAGAGGGGCTGAAACAGAGGGGCTGAAGCAGAGGGGCTGAAACAGAGGGCGAGAAACAGAGGGGCTGAAACAAAGGGCGAGAAACAGAGGGGCTGAAACAGAGGGGCAGAAACAGAGGGGCTGAATCGGAGGGGCTGAAACAGAGGGGCTGAAACAGAGGGGCTGAAACAGAGAGTGCGAAACAGAGGGGCTGAAACAGAGGGCGAGAAACAGAGGGGCTAAAACAGAGGGCGATAAACAGAGGGGCTGAAACAGAGGGCAAGAAACAGAGGGGCTGAAACCGAGTGGCTGAAACAGAAGGGCTGAAACAGAGGGGCTGAAACAGAGGGCGAGAAACAGAGGGGCTGAATCAGAGGGGCTGAAACAGAGGGGCTGAAACAGAGGGGCTGAATCAGAGGGGCTGAAACAGAAGGCGAGAAACAGACGGGCTGAAACAGAGGGCGAGAAACAGAGGGGCAGAAACAGAGGGCGAGAAACAGAGGGGCTGAAACAGAGGGCAAGAAACAGAGGGGCTGAAACAGAGGGCGAGAAACAGAGGGGCTGAAACAGAGGGCGAGAAACAGAGGGGCAGAAACAGAGGGCGAGAAACAGAGGGGCTGAAACAGAGGGGCTGAAACAGAGAGTGCGAAACAGAGGGGCTGAAACAGAGGGCGAGAAACAGAGGGGTTGAAACAGAGGGCGAGAAACAGAGGGGCTGAAACAGAGGGCAAGAAACAGAGGGGCTGAAACCGAGTGGCTGAAACAGAAGGGCTGAAACAGAGGGGCTGAAACAGAGGGCGAGAAACAGAGGGGCTGAATCAGAGGGGCTGAATCAGAGGGGCTGAAACAGAGGGGCTGAATCAGAGGGGCTGAAACAGAAGGCGAGAAACAGAGGGGCTGAAACAGAGGGCGAGAAACAGAGGGGCAGAAACAGAGGGCGAGAAACAGAGGGGCTGAAACAGAGGGGCTGAAACAGAGGGGCTGAAACAGAGGGCAAGAAACAGAGGGGCTGAAACAGAGGGCGAGAAGCAGAGGGGCTGAAACAGAGCGGCTGAAACAGAGGGGCTGAAACAGAGGGCGAGAAACAGAGGGGCTGAAACAAAGGGCGAGAAACAGAGGGGCTGAAACAGAGGGGCAGAAACAGAGGGGCTGAAACAGAGGGGCTGAATCGGAGGGGCTGAAACAGAGGGGCTGAAACAGAGCGGCTGAAACAGAGGGCAAGAAACAGAGGGGCTGAAACAGAGGGGCTGAAACAGAGGGGCAGAAACAGAGGGCGAGAAATAGAGGGGCTGAAACAGAGGGGCTGAAACAGAGGGCGAGAAACAGAGGGGCTGAATCAGAGGGGCTGAATCAGAGGGGCTGAAACAGAGGGGCTGAAACAGAGGGCGAGAAACTAAGGGACTGAATCAGAGGGGCTGAAACAGAGGGGCTGAAACAGACGGGCTGAAACAGAGAGCCTGAAACAGAGGGGCTGAAACAGAGGGGCTGAAATAGAGGGGCTGAAACAGAGGGGCTGAATCAGAGGGGCTGAAACAGAGGGGCTGAATCAGAGGGGCTGAAACAGAGGGCGAGAAACAGAGGGGCTGAAACAGAGGGGCTGAATCAGAGGGGCTGAAACAGAGGGGCTGAAACAGAGGGCGAGAAACAGAGAGGCTGAAACAGAGGGCGAGAAACAGAGGGGCTGAAACAGAGGGCAAGAAACAGAGGGGCTGAAACAGAGGGCGAGAAACAGAGGGGCTGAAACAGAGGGGCTGAAACAGAGGGGCTGAAACAGAGGGGCTGAAACAGAGGGCGAGAAACAGAGGGGCTGAAACAGAGGGCGAGAAACAGAGGGGCTGAAACAGAGGGCGAGAAACAGAGGGCGAGAAACAGAGGGACTGAAACAGAGGGTCTGAAACAGAGGGGCTGAAACAGAGGGCGAGAAACAGAGGGGCTGAAACGGAGGGCGAGAAACAGAGGGGCTGAAACAGAGGGCGAGAAACAGAGGGGCTGAATCAGAGGGGCTGAATCAGAGGGGCTGAAACAGAGGGCCTGAATCAGAGGGGCTGAAACAGAAAGCGAGAAACACAGGGGCTGAAAGAGAGGGCCTGAATCAGAGGGGCTGAAACAGAAGGCGATAAACAGAGGGGCTGAAACAGAGGGCGAGAAACAGAGGGGCTGAAACAGAGGGGCTGAAACAGAGGGGCTGAAACAGAGGGCAAGAAACAGTGGGGCTGAAACAGAGGGGCTGAAACAGAGGGCAAGAAACAGAGGGGCTGAAACAGAGGGCGAGAAACAGAGGGGCAGAAGCAGAGGGCAAGAAACAGAGGGGCTGAAACAGAGGGCGAGAAACAGACGGGCAGAAACAGAGAGCGAGAAACAGAGGGACTGAAACAGAGGGGCTGAAAAAGAGAGCGCGAAACAGAGGGACTGAAACAGAGGGCGAGAAACAGAGGGGCTGAAACAGTGGGCGAGAAACAGAGGGGCTGAAACAGAGGGCGACAAACAGAGGGGCTGAAACAGAGGGCGAGAAACAGACGGGCAGAAACAGAGGGCGAGAAACAGAGGGACTGAAACAAAGGGGCTGAAACAGAGAGCGCGAAACAGAGGTACTGAAACAGAGGGCGAGAAACAGAGGGGCTGAAACAGAGTGGCTGAAACAGAGGGCGAGAAACAGAGGGGCTGAATCAGACAGGCTGAATCAGATGGGCTGAAACAGAGGGGCTGAAACAGAGGGCGAGAAACAGAGTGGCTGAAACAGAGGGCGAGAAACAGAGGGCGAGAAACAGAGGGGCTGAAAAAGTGGGGCTGAAACAAAGGGGCTGAAACAAAGCGCCTGATACAGAGGGCGAGAAACAGAGGGGCTGAAACAGAGGGCGAGAAACAGAGGGGCTGAAACAGAGGGGCTGAAACAGTGGGGCTGAAACAGAGGGCGAGAAACTGAGAGGCTGAAACACAGGGCGAGAAACATAGGGGCTGAAACAGAGGGCGAGAAACAGAGGGGCTGAAACAGAGGGACTGAAACAGAGGGGCTGAAACAGAGGGGCTGAAACAGAGGGCAAGAAACAGAGGGGCTGAAACAGAGAGCGAGAAACAGAGTGGCTGAAACAGAGGGCAAGAAACAGAGGGGCTGAAACAGAGGGCGAGAAACAGAGGGGCTGAAACAGAGGGCGAGAAACAGACGGGCAGAAACAGAGGGCGAGAAACAGAGGGACTGAAACAAAGGGGCTGAAACAGAGAGCGCGAAACAGAGGTACTGAAACAGAGGGCGAGAAACAGAGGGGCTGAAACAGAGTGGCTGAAACAGAGGGCGAGAAACAGAGGGGCTGAATCAGACAGGCTGAATCAGATGGGCTGAAACAGAGGGGCTGAAACAGAGGGCGAGAAACAGAGTGGCTGAAACAGAGGGCGAGAAACAGAGGGCGAGAAACAGAGGGGCTGAAAAAGTGGGGCTGAAACAAAGGGGCTGAAACAAAGCGCCTGATACAGAGGGCGAGAAACAGAGGGGCTGAAACAGAGGGCGAGAAACAGAGGGGCTGAAACAGAGGGGCTGAAACAGTGGGGCTGAAACAGAGGGCGAGAAACTGAGAGGCTGAAACACAGGGCGAGAAACATAGGGGCTGAAACAGAGGGCGAGAAACAGAGGGGCTGAAACAGAGGGACTGAAACAGAGGGGCTGAAACAGAGGGGCTGAAACAGAGGGCAAGAAACAGAGGGGCTGAAACAGAGAGCGAGAAACAGAGTGGCTGAAACAGAGGGCAAGAAACAGAGGGGCTGAAACAGAGGGCGAGAAACAGAGGGGCTGAAACAGAGGGGCTGAAACAGAGGGGCGGAAACAGAGGGGCTGAAACAGAGAGCGAGAAACAGACGGGCTGAAACAGAGGGGCTGAACCAGAGGGCGAGAAACAGAGGGGCTGAAACAGAGGGCGAGAAACAGAGGGGCTGAAACAGAGGGCGAGAAACAGAGGGCGAGAAACAGAGGGACTGAAACAGAGGGAGAGAAACAGAGGGGCTGAATCAGAGGTGCTGAATCAGAGGGGCTGAAACAGAGGGGCTGAAACAGAGGGCGAGAAACAGAGGGGCTGAAACAGAGGGAGAGAAACAGAGGGGCTGAAACAGACGGGCTGAAACAGAGAGCCTGAAACAGAGGGGCTGAAACAGAGGGGCTGAAATAGAAGGGCTGAAACAGAGGGGCTGAAACAGAGGGCGTGAAACTAAGGTACTGAATCAGAGGGGCTGAAACAGAGGGGCTGAAACAGACGGGCTGAAACAGAGAGCCTGAAACAGAGTGGCTGAAACAGAGGGTCTGAAACAGAGGGGCTGATTCAGAGGGGCTGAAACAGAGGGGCTGAATCAGAGGGGCTGAAACAGAGGGGCTGAAACAGAGGGCGAGAAACAGAGAGGCTGAAACAGAGGGCGAGAAACAGAGGGGCTGAAACAGAGGGCGAGAAACAGAGGGGCTGAAACAGAGGGGCTGAAACAGAGGGGCTGAAACAGAGGGCGAGAAACAGAGGGGCTGAAACAGATGGCGAGAAACAGAGGGGTTGAAACAGAGGGCGAGAAACAGAGGGGCTGAATCAGAGGGGCTGATACAGAGGGCGAGAAACAGAGGGGCTGAAACAGAGGGGCTGAAACAGAGGGCGAGAAACAGAGGGGCTGAACCAGAGGGCGAGAAACAGAGGGGCTGAATCAGAGGGGCTGAAACAGAGGGTGAGAAACAGAGGGGCTGAAACAGAGGGGCTGAAACAGAGGGGCTGAAACAGAGGGCAAGAAACAGAGGGGCTGAAACAGAGGGCGAGAAACAGAGGGGCTGAAACAGAGGGCGAGAAACAGAGGGGCTGAAACAGAGGGGCTGAAACAGAGGGGCGGAAACAGAGGGGCTGAAACAGAGAGCGAGAAACAGACGGGCTGAAACAGAGGGGCTGAACCAGAGGGCGAGAAACAGAGGGGCTGAAACAGAGGGCGAGAAACAGAGGGGCTGAAACAGAGGGCGAGAAACAGAGGGGCTGAAACAGAGGGACTGAAACAGAGGGAGAGAAACAGAGGGGCTGAATCAGAGGTGCTGAATCAGAGGGGCTGAAACAGAGGGGCTGAAACAGAGGGCGAGAAACAGAGGGGCTGAAACAGAGGGAGAGAAACAGAGGGGCTGAAACAGACGGGCTGAAACAGAGAGCCTGAAACAGAGGGGCTGAAACAGAGGGGCTGAAATAGAAGGGCTGAAACAGAGGGGCTGAAACAGAGGGCGTGAAACTAAGGTACTGAATCAGAGGGGCTGAAACAGAGGGGCTGAAACAGACGGGCTGAAACAGAGAGCCTGAAACAGAGTGGCTGAAACGGAGGGTCTGAAACAGAGGGGCTGATTCAGAGGGGCTGAAACAGAGGGGCTGAATCAGAGGGGCTGAAACAGAGGGGCTGAAACAGAGGGCGAGAAACAGAGAGGCTGAAACAGAGGGCGAGAAACAGAGGGGCTGAAACAGAGGGCGAGAAACAGAGGGGCTGAAACAGAGGGGCTGAAACAGAGGGGCTGAAACAGAGGGCGAGAAACAGAGGGGCTGAAACAGAGGGCGAGAAACAGAGGGGCTGAAACAGAGGGCGAGAAACAGAGGGCGAGAAACAGAGGGACTGAAGCAGAGGGTCTGAAACAGAGGGGCTGAAACAGAGGGCGAGAAACAGAGGGGCTGAAACGGAGGGCGAGAAACAGAGGGGCTGAAACAGAGGGCGAGAAACAGAGGGGCTGAATCAGAGGGGCTGAATCAGAGGGGCTGAAACAGAGGGCCTGAATCAGAGGGGCTGAAACAGAAAGCGAGAAACACAGGGGCTGAAAGAGAGGGCCTGAATCAGAGGGGCTGAAACAGAAGGCGAGAAACAGAGGGGCTGAAACAGAGGGCGAGAAACAGAGGGGCAGAAACAGAGGTCGAGAAACAGTGGGGCTGAAACAGAGGGGCTGAAACAGAGGGCAAGAAACAGAGGGGCTGAAACAGAGGGCGAGAAACAGAGGGGCTGAAACAGAGGGGCTGAAGCAGAGGGGCTGAAACAGAGGGCGAGAAACAGAGGGGCTGAAACAAAGGGCGAGAAACAGAGGGGCTGAAACAGAGGGGCAGAAACAGAGGGGCTGAAACAGAGGGGCTGAATCGGAGGGGCTGAAACAGAGGGGCTGAAACAGAGGGGCTGAAACAGAGAGTGCGAAACAGAGGGGCTGAAACAGAGGGCGAGAAACAGAGGGGCTAAAACAGAGGGCGATAAACAGAGGGGCTGAAACAGAGGGCAAGAAACAGAGGGGCTGAAACCGAGTGGCTGAAACAGAAGGGCTGAAACAGAGGGGCTGAAACAGAGGGCGAGAAACAGAGGGGCTGAATCAGAGGGGCTGAAACAGAGGGGCTGAAACAGAGGGGCTGAATCAGAGGGGCTGAAACAGAAGGCGAGAAACAGACGGGCTGAAACAGAGGGCGAGAAACAGAGGGGCAGAAACAGAGGGCGAGAAACAGAGGGGCTGAAACAGAGGGGCTGAAACAGAGGGCAAGAAACAGAGGGGCTGAAACAGAGGGCGAGAAACAGAGGGGCTGAAACAGAGGGCGAGAAACAGAGGGGCAGAAACAGAGGGCGAGAAACAGAGGGGCTGAAACAGAGGGGCTGAAACAGAGAGTGCGAAACAGAGGGGCTGAAACAGAGGGCGAGAAACAGAGGGGTTGAAACAGAGGGCGAGAAACAGAGGGGCTGAAACAGAGGGCAAGAAACAGAGGGGCTGAAACCGAGTGGCTGAAACAGAAGGGCTGAAACAGAGGGGCTGAAACAGAGGGCGAGAAACAGAGGGGCTGAATCAGAGGGGCTGAATCAGAGGGGCAGAAACAGAGGGGCTGAATCAGAGGGGCTGAAACAGAAGGCGAGAAACAGAGGGGCTGAAACAGAGGGCGAGAAACAGAGGGGCAGAAACAGAGGGCGAGAAACAGAGGGGCTGAAAGAGAGGGGCTGAAACAGAGGGGCTGAAACAGAGGGCAAGAAACAGAGGGGCTGAAACAGAGGGCGAGAAGCAGAGGGGCTGAAACAGAGCGGCTGAAACAGAGGGGCTGAAACAGAGGGCGAGAAACAGAGGGGCTGAAACAAAGGGCGAGAAACAGAGGGGCTGAAACAGAGGGGCAGAAACAGAGGGGCTGAAACAGAGGGGCTGAATCGGAGGGGCTGAAACAGAGGGGCTGAAACAGAGCGGCTGAAACAGAGGGCAAGAAACAGAGGGGCTGAAACAGAGGGGCTGAAACAGAGGGGCAGAAACAGAGGGCGAGAAATAGAGGGGCTGAAACAGAGGGGCTGAAACAGAGGGCGAGAAACAGAGGGGCTGAATCAGAGGGGCTGAATCAGAGGGGCTGAAACAGAGGGGCTGAAACAGAGGGCGAGAAACTAAGGGACTGAATCAGAGGGGCTGAAACAGAGGGGCTGAAACAGACGGGCTGAAACAGAGAGCCTGAAACAGAGGGGCTGAAACAGAGGGGCTGAAATAGAGGGGCTGAAACAGAGGGGCTGAATCAGAGGGGCTGAAACAGAGGGGCTGAATCAGAGGGGCTGAAACAGAGGGCGAGAAACAGAGGGGCTGAAACAGAGGGGCTGAATCAGAGGGGCTGAAACAGAGGGGCTGAAACAGAGGGCGAGAAACAGAGAGGCTGAAACAGAGGGCGAGAAACAGAGGGGCTGAAACAGAGGGCAAGAAACAGAGGGGCTGAAACAGAGGGCGAGAAACAGAGGGGCTGAAACAGAGGGGCTGAAACAGAGGGGCTGAAACAGAGGGGCTGAAACAGAGGGCGAGAAACAGAGGGGCTGAAACAGAGGGCGAGAAACAGAGGGGCTGAAACAGAGGGCGAGAAACAGAGGGCGAGAAACAGAGGGACTGAAACAGAGGGTCTGAAACAGAGGGGCTGAAACAGAGGGCGAGAAACAGAGGGGCTGAAACGGAGGGCGAGAAACAGAGGGGCTGAAACAGAGGGCGAGAAACAGAGGGGCTGAATCAGAGGGGCTGAATCAGAGGGGCTGAAACAGAGGGCCTGAATCAGAGGGGCTGAAACAGAAAGCGAGAAACACAGGGGCTGAAAGAGAGGGCCTGAATCAGAGGGGCTGAAACAGAAGGCGATAAACAGAGGGGCTGAAACAGAGGGCGAGAAACAGAGGGGCTGAAACAGAGGGGCTGAAACAGAGGGGCTGAAACAGAGGGCAAGAAACAGTGGGGCTGAAACAGAGGGGCTGAAACAGAGGGCAAGAAACAGAGGGGCTGAAACAGAGGGCGAGAAACAGAGGGGCAGAAGCAGAGGGCAAGAAACAGAGGGGCTGAAACAGAGGGCGAGAAACAGACGGGCAGAAACAGAGAGCGAGAAACAGAGGGACTGAAACAGAGGGGCTGAAAAAGAGAGCGCGAAACAGAGGGACTGAAACAGAGGGCGAGAAACAGAGGGGCTGAAACAGTGGGCGAGAAACAGAGGGGCTGAAACAGAGGGCGACAAACAGAGGGGCTGAAACAGAGGGCGAGAAACAGACGGGCAGAAACAGAGGGCGAGAAACAGAGGGACTGAAACAAAGGGGCTGAAACAGAGAGCGCGAAACAGAGGTACTGAAACAGAGGGCGAGAAACAGAGGGGCTGAAACAGAGTGGCTGAAACAGAGGGCGAGAAACAGAGGGGCTGAATCAGACAGGCTGAATCAGATGGGCTGAAACAGAGGGGCTGAAACAGAGGGCGAGAAACAGAGTGGCTGAAACAGAGGGCGAGAAACAGAGGGCGAGAAACAGAGGGGCTGAAAAAGTGGGGCTGAAACAAAGGGGCTGAAACAAAGCGCCTGATACAGAGGGCGAGAAACAGAGGGGCTGAAACAGAGGGCGAGAAACAGAGGGGCTGAAACAGAGGGGCTGAAACAGTGGGGCTGAAACAGAGGGCG
The DNA here is from genome assembly GCF_047496795.1 of Chiloscyllium punctatum. Taxonomy (NCBI): domain Eukaryota; kingdom Metazoa; phylum Chordata; class Chondrichthyes; order Orectolobiformes; family Hemiscylliidae; genus Chiloscyllium; species Chiloscyllium punctatum. The sequence goes on along the minus strand of NC_092779.1, from coordinate 164,880 downwards.
AGAAACTGAGAGGCTGAAACACAGGGCGAGAAACATAGGGGCTGAAACAGAGGGCGAGAAACAGAGGGGCTGAAACAGAGGGACTGAAACAGAGGGGCTGAAACAGAGGGGCTGAAACAGAGGGCAAGAAACAGAGGGGCTGAAACAGAGAGCGAGAAACAGAGTGGCTGAAACAGAGGGCAAGAAACAGAGGGGCTGAAACAGAGGGCGAGAAACAGAGGGGCTGAAACAGAGGGGCTGAAACAGAGGGGCGGAAACAGAGGGGCTGAAACAGAGAGCGAGAAACAGACGGGCTGAAACAGAGGGGCTGAACCAGAGGGCGAGAAACAGAGGGGCTGAAACAGAGGGCGAGAAACAGAGGGGCTGAAACAGAGGGCGAGAAACAGAGGGCGAGAAACAGAGGGACTGAAACAGAGGGAGAGAAACAGAGGGGCTGAATCAGAGGTGCCGAATCAGAGGGGCTGAAACAGAGGGGCTGAAACAGAGGGCGAGAAACAGAGGGGCTGAAACAGAGGGAGAGAAACAGAGGGGCTGAAACAGACGGGCTGAAACAGAGAGCCTGAAACAGAGGGGCTGAAACAGAGGGGCTGAAATAGAAGGGCTGAAACAGAGGGGCTGAAACAGAGGGCGTGAAACTAAGGTACTGAATCAGAGGGGCTGAAACAGAGGGGCTGAAACAGACGGGCTGAAACAGAGAGCCTGAAACAGAGTGGCTGAAACAGAGGGTCTGAAACAGAGGGGCTGATTCAGAGGGGCTGAAACAGAGGGGCTGAATCAGAGGGGCTGAAACAGAGGGGCTGAAACAGAGGGCGAGAAACAGAGAGGCTGAAACAGAGGGCGAGAAACAGAGGGGCTGAAACAGAGGGCGAGAAACAGAGGGGCTGAAACAGAGGGGCTGAAACAGAGGGGCTGAAACAGAGGGCGAGAAACAGAGGGGCTGAAACAGATGGCGAGAAACAGAGGGGTTGAAACAGAGGGCGAGAAACAGAGGGGCTGAATCAGAGGGGCTGATACAGAGGGCGAGAAACAGAGGGGCTGAAACAGAGGGGCTGAAACAGAGGGGCTGAAACAGAGGGCGAGAAACAGAGGGGCTGAACCAGAGGGCGAGAAACAGAGGGGCTGAATCAGAGGGGCTGAAACAGAGGGTGAGAAACAGAGGGGCTGAAACAGAGGGGCTGAAACAGAGGGGCTGAAACAGAGGGCAAGAAACAGAGGGGCTGAAACAGAGGGCGAGAAACAGAGGGGCTGAAACAGAGGGCGAGAAACAGAGGGGCTGAAACAGAGGGGCTGAAACAGAGGGGCGGAAACAGAGGGGCTGAAACAGAGAGCGAGAAACAGACGGGCTGAAACAGAGGGGCTGAACCAGAGGGCGAGAAACAGAGGGGCTGAAACAGAGGGCGAGAAACAGAGGGGCTGAAACAGAGGGCGAGAAACAGAGGGGCTGAAACAGAGGGACTGAAACAGAGGGAGAGAAACAGAGGGGCTGAATCAGAGGTGCTGAATCAGAGGGGCTGAAACAGAGGGGCTGAAACAGAGGGCGAGAAACAGAGGGGCTGAAACAGAGGGAGAGAAACAGAGGGGCTGAAACAGACGGGCTGAAACAGAGAGCCTGAAACAGAGGGGCTGAAACAGAGGGGCTGAAATAGAAGGGCTGAAACAGAGGGGCTGAAACAGAGGGCGTGAAACTAAGGTACTGAATCAGAGGGGCTGAAACAGAGGGGCTGAAACAGACGGGCTGAAACAGAGAGCCTGAAACAGAGTGGCTGAAACAGAGGGTCTGAAACAGAGGGGCTGATTCAGAGGGGCTGAAACAGAGGGGCTGAATCAGAGGGGCTGAAACAGAGGGGCTGAAACAGAGGGCGAGAAACAGAGAGGCTGAAACAGAGGGCGAGAAACAGAGGGGCTGAAACAGAGGGCGAGAAACAGAGGGGCTGAAACAGAGGGGCTGAAACAGAGGGGCTGAAACAGAGGGCGAGAAACAGAGGGGCTGAAACAGAGGGCGAGAAACAGAGGGGCTGAAACAGAGGGCGAGAAACAGAGGGCGAGAAACAGAGGGACTGAAGCAGAGGGTCTGAAACAGAGGGGCTGAAACAGAGGGCGAGAAACAGAGGGGCTGAAACGGAGGGCGAGAAACAGAGGGGCTGAAACAGAGGGCGAGAAACAGAGGGGCTGAATCAGAGGGGCTGAATCAGAGGGGCTGAAACAGAGGGCCTGAATCAGAGGGGCTGAAACAGAAAGCGAGAAACACAGGGGCTGAAAGAGAGGGCCTGAATCAGAGGGGCTGAAACAGAAGGCGAGAAACAGAGGGGCTGAAACAGAGGGCGAGAAACAGAGGGGCAGAAACAGAGGTCGAGAAACAGTGGGGCTGAAACAGAGGGGCTGAAACAGAGGGCAAGAAACAGAGGGGCTGAAACAGAGGGCGAGAAACAGAGGGGCTGAAACAGAGGGGCTGAAGCAGAGGGGCTGAAACAGAGGGCGAGAAACAGAGGGGCTGAAACAAAGGGCGAGAAACAGAGGGGCTGAAACAGAGGGGCAGAAACAGAGGGGCTGAAACAGAGGGGCTGAATCGGAGGGGCTGAAACAGAGGGGCTGAAACAGAGGGGCTGAAACAGAGAGTGCGAAACAGAGGGGCTGAAACAGAGGGCGAGAAACAGAGGGGCTAAAACAGAGGGCGATAAACAGAGGGGCTGAAACAGAGGGCAAGAAACAGAGGGGCTGAAACCGAGTGGCTGAAACAGAAGGGCTGAAACAGAGGGGCTGAAACAGAGGGGCTGAAACAGAGGGGCGGAAACAGAGGGGCTGAAACAGAGAGCGAGAAACAGACGGGCTGAAACAGAGGGGCTGAACCAGAGGGCGAGAAACAGAGGGGCTGAAACAGAGGGCGAGAAACAGAGGGGCTGAAACAGAGGGCGAGAAACAGAGGGCGAGAAACAGAGGGACTGAAACAGAGGGAGAGAAACAGAGGGGCTGAATCAGAGGTGCTGAATCAGAGGGGCTGAAACAGAGGGGCTGAAACAGAGGGCGAGAAACAGAGGGGCTGAAACAGAGGGAGAGAAACAGAGGGGCTGAAACAGACGGGCTGAAACAGAGAGCCTGAAACAGAGGGGCTGAAACAGAGGGGCTGAAATAGAAGGGCTGAAACAGAGGGGCTGAAACAGAGGGCGTGAAACTAAGGTACTGAATCAGAGGGGCTGAAACAGAGGGGCTGAAACAGACGGGCTGAAACAGAGAGCCTGAAACAGAGTGGCTGAAACAGAGGGTCTGAAACAGAGGGGCTGATTCAGAGGGGCTGAAACAGAGGGGCTGAATCAGAGGGGCTGAAACAGAGGGGCTGAAACAGAGGGCGAGAAACAGAGAGGCTGAAACAGAGGGCGAGAAACAGAGGGGCTGAAACAGAGGGCGAGAAACAGAGGGGCTGAAACAGAGGGGCTGAAACAGAGGGGCTGAAACAGAGGGCGAGAAACAGAGGGGCTGAAACAGATGGCGAGAAACAGAGGGGTTGAAACAGAGGGCGAGAAACAGAGGGGCTGAATCAGAGGGGCTGATACAGAGGGCGAGAAACAGAGGGGCTGAAACAGAGGGGCTGAAACAGAGGGGCTGAAACAGAGGGCGAGAAACAGAGGGGCTGAACCAGAGGGCGAGAAACAGAGGGGCTGAATCAGAGGGGCTGAAACAGAGGGTGAGAAACAGAGGGGCTGAAACAGAGGGGCTGAAACAGAGGGGCTGAAACAGAGGGCAAGAAACAGAGGGGCTGAAACAGAGGGCGAGAAACAGAGGGGCTGAAACAGAGGGCGAGAAACAGAGGGGCTGAAACAGAGGGGCTGAAACAGAGGGGCGGAAACAGAGGGGCTGAAACAGAGAGCGAGAAACAGACGGGCTGAAACAGAGGGGCTGAACCAGAGGGCGAGAAACAGAGGGGCTGAAACAGAGGGCGAGAAACAGAGGGGCTGAAACAGAGGGCGAGAAACAGAGGGGCTGAAACAGAGGGACTGAAACAGAGGGAGAGAAACAGAGGGGCTGAATCAGAGGTGCTGAATCAGAGGGGCTGAAACAGAGGGGCTGAAACAGAGGGCGAGAAACAGAGGGGCTGAAACAGAGGGAGAGAAACAGAGGGGCTGAAACAGACGGGCTGAAACAGAGAGCCTGAAACAGAGGGGCTGAAACAGAGGGGCTGAAATAGAAGGGCTGAAACAGAGGGGCTGAAACAGAGGGCGTGAAACTAAGGTACTGAATCAGAGGGGCTGAAACAGAGGGGCTGAAACAGACGGGCTGAAACAGAGAGCCTGAAACAGAGTGGCTGAAACAGAGGGTCTGAAACAGAGGGGCTGATTCAGAGGGGCTGAAACAGAGGGGCTGAATCAGAGGGGCTGAAACAGAGGGGCTGAAACAGAGGGCGAGAAACAGAGAGGCTGAAACAGAGGGCGAGAAACAGAGGGGCTGAAACAGAGGGCGAGAAACAGAGGGGCTGAAACAGAGGGGCTGAAACAGAGGGGCTGAAACAGAGGGCGAGAAACAGAGGGGCTGAAACAGAGGGCGAGAAACAGAGGGGCTGAAACAGAGGGCGAGAAACAGAGGGCGAGAAACAGAGGGACTGAAGCAGAGGGTCTGAAACAGAGGGGCTGAAACAGAGGGCGAGAAACAGAGGGGCTGAAACGGAGGGCGAGAAACAGAGGGGCTGAAACAGAGGGCGAGAAACAGAGGGGCTGAATCAGAGGGGCTGAATCAGAGGGGCTGAAACAGAAGGCGAGAAACAGAGGGGCTGAAACAGAGGGCGAGAAACAGAGGGGCAGAAACAGAGGTCGAGAAACAGTGGGGCTGAAACAGAGGGGCTGAAACAGAGGGCAAGAAACAGAGGGGCTGAAACAGAGGGCGAGAAACAGAGGGGCTGAAACAGAGGGGCTGAAGCAGAGGGGCTGAAACAGAGGGCGAGAAACAGAGGGGCTGAAACAAAGGGCGAGAAACAGAGGGGCTGAAACAGAGGGGCAGAAACAGAGGGGCTGAAACAGAGGGGCTGAATCGGAGGGGCTGAAACAGAGGGGCTGAAACAGAGGGGCTGAAACAGAGAGTGCGAAACAGAGGGGCTGAAACAGAGGGCGAGAAACAGAGGGGCTAAAACAGAGGGCGATAAACAGAGGGGCTGAAACAGAGGGCAAGAAACAGAGGGGCTGAAACCGAGTGGCTGAAACAGAAGGGCTGAAACAGAGGGGCTGAAACAGAGGGGCTGAAACAGAGGGGCGGAAACAGAGGGGCTGAAACAGAGAGCGAGAAACAGACGGGCTGAAACAGAGGGGCTGAACCAGAGGGCGAGAAACAGAGGGGCTGAAACAGAGGGCGAGAAACAGAGGGGCTGAAACAGAGGGCGAGAAACAGAGGGCGAGAAACAGAGGGACTGAAACAGAGGGAGAGAAACAGAGGGGCTGAATCAGAGGTGCTGAATCAGAGGGGCTGAAACAGAGGGGCTGAAACAGAGGGCGAGAAACAGAGGGGCTGAAACAGAGGGAGAGAAACAGAGGGGCTGAAACAGACGGGCTGAAACAGAGAGCCTGAAACAGAGGGGCTGAAACAGAGGGGCTGAAATAGAAGGGCTGAAACAGAGGGGCTGAAACAGAGGGCGTGAAACTAAGGTACTGAATCAGAGGGGCTGAAACAGAGGGGCTGAAACAGACGGGCTGAAACAGAGAGCCTGAAACAGAGTGGCTGAAACAGAGGGTCTGAAACAGAGGGGCTGATTCAGAGGGGCTGAAACAGAGGGGCTGAATCAGAGGGGCTGAAACAGAGGGGCTGAAACAGAGGGCGAGAAACAGAGAGGCTGAAACAGAGGGCGAGAAACAGAGGGGCTGAAACAGAGGGCGAGAAACAGAGGGGCTGAAACAGAGGGGCTGAAACAGAGGGGCTGAAACAGAGGGCGAGAAACAGAGGGGCTGAAACAGATGGCGAGAAACAGAGGGGTTGAAACAGAGGGCGAGAAACAGAGGGGCTGAATCAGAGGGGCTGATACAGAGGGCGAGAAACAGAGGGGCTGAAACAGAGGGGCTGAAACAGAGGGGCTGAAACAGAGGGCGAGAAACAGAGGGGCTGAACCAGAGGGCGAGAAACAGAGGGGCTGAATCAGAGGGGCTGAAACAGAGGGTGAGAAACAGAGGGGCTGAAACAGAGGGGCTGAAACAGAGGGGCTGAAACAGAGGGCAAGAAACAGAGGGGCTGAAACAGAGGGCGAGAAACAGAGGGGCTGAAACAGAGGGCGAGAAACAGAGGGGCTGAAACAGAGGGGCTGAAACAGAGGGGCGGAAACAGAGGGGCTGAAACAGAGAGCGAGAAACAGACGGGCTGAAACAGAGGGGCTGAACCAGAGGGCGAGAAACAGAGGGGCTGAAACAGAGGGCGAGAAACAGAGGGGCTGAAACAGAGGGCGAGAAACAGAGGGGCTGAAACAGAGGGACTGAAACAGAGGGAGAGAAACAGAGGGGCTGAATCAGAGGTGCTGAATCAGAGGGGCTGAAACAGAGGGGCTGAAACAGAGGGCGAGAAACAGAGGGGCTGAAACAGAGGGAGAGAAACAGAGGGGCTGAAACAGACGGGCTGAAACAGAGAGCCTGAAACAGAGGGGCTGAAACAGAGGGGCTGAAATAGAAGGGCTGAAACAGAGGGGCTGAAACAGAGGGCGTGAAACTAAGGTACTGAATCAGAGGGGCTGAAACAGAGGGGCTGAAACAGACGGGCTGAAACAGAGAGCCTGAAACAGAGTGGCTGAAACAGAGGGTCTGAAACAGAGGGGCTGATTCAGAGGGGCTGAAACAGAGGGGCTGAATCAGAGGGGCTGAAACAGAGGGGCTGAAACAGAGGGCGAGAAACAGAGAGGCTGAAACAGAGGGCGAGAAACAGAGGGGCTGAAACAGAGGGCGAGAAACAGAGGGGCTGAAACAGAGGGGCTGAAACAGAGGGGCTGAAACAGAGGGCGAGAAACAGAGGGGCTGAAACAGAGGGCGAGAAACAGAGGGGCTGAAACAGAGGGCGAGAAACAGAGGGCGAGAAACAGAGGGACTGAAGCAGAGGGTCTGAAACAGAGGGGCTGAAACAGAGGGCGAGAAACAGAGGGGCTGAAACGGAGGGCGAGAAACAGAGGGGCTGAAACAGAGGGCGAGAAACAGAGGGGCTGAATCAGAGGGGCTGAATCAGAGGGGCTGAAACAGAGGGCCTGAATCAGAGGGGCTGAAACAGAAAGCGAGAAACACAGGGGCTGAAAGAGAGGGCCTGAATCAGAGGGGCTGAAACAGAAGGCGAGAAACAGAGGGGCTGAAACAGAGGGCGAGAAACAGAGGGGCAGAAACAGAGGTCGAGAAACAGTGGGGCTGAAACAGAGGGGCTGAAACAGAGGGCAAGAAACAGAGGGGCTGAAACAGAGGGCGAGAAACAGAGGGGCTGAAACAGAGGGGCTGAAGCAGAGGGGCTGAAACAGAGGGCGAGAAACAGAGGGGCTGAAACAAAGGGCGAGAAACAGAGGGGCTGAAACAGAGGGGCAGAAACAGAGGGGCTGAAACAGAGGGGCTGAATCGGAGGGGCTGAAACAGAGGGGCTGAAACAGAGGGGCTGAAACAGAGAGTGCGAAACAGAGGGGCTGAAACAGAGGGCGAGAAACAGAGGGGCTAAAACAGAGGGCGATAAACAGAGGGGCTGAAACAGAGGGCAAGAAACAGAGGGGCTGAAACCGAGTGGCTGAAACAGAAGGGCTGAAACAGAGGGGCTGAAACAGAGGGCGAGAAACAGAGGGGCTGAATCAGAGGGGCTGAAACAGAGGGGCTGAAACAGAGGGGCTGAATCAGAGGGGCTGAAACAGAAGGCGAGAAACAGACGGGCTGAAACAGAGGGCGAGAAACAGAGGGGCAGAAACAGAGGGCGAGAAACAGAGGGGCTGAAACAGAGGGGCTGAAACAGAGGGCAAGAAACAGAGGGGCTGAAACAGAGGGCGAGAAACAGAGGGGCTGAAACAGAGGGCGAGAAACAGAGGGGCAGAAACAGAGGGCGAGAAACAGAGGGGCTGAAACAGAGGGGCTGAAACAGAGAGTGCGAAACAGAGGGGCTGAAACAGAGGGCGAGAAACAGAGGGGTTGAAACAGAGGGCGAGAAACAGAGGGGCTGAAACAGAGGGCAAGAAACAGAGGGGCTGAAACCGAGTGGCTGAAACAGAAGGGCTGAAACAGAGGGGCTGAAACAGAGGGCGAGAAACAGAGGGGCTGAATCAGAGGGGCTGAATCAGAGGGGCTGAAACAGAGGGGCTGAATCAGAGGGGCTGAAACAGAAGGCGAGAAACAGAGGGGCTGAAACAGAGGGCGAGAAACAGAGGGGCAGAAACAGAGGGCGAGAAACAGAGGGGCTGAAACAGAGGGGCTGAAACAGAGGGGCTGAAACAGAGGGCAAGAAACAGAGGGGCTGAAACAGAGGGCGAGAAGCAGAGGGGCTGAAACAGAGCGGCTGAAACAGAGGGGCTGAAACAGAGGGCGAGAAACAGAGGGGCTGAAACAAAGGGCGAGAAACAGAGGGGCTGAAACAGAGGGGCAGAAACAGAGGGGCTGAAACAGAGGGGCTGAATCGGAGGGGCTGAAACAGAGGGGCTGAAACAGAGCGGCTGAAACAGAGGGCAAGAAACAGAGGGGCTGAAACAGAGGGGCTGAAACAGAGGGGCAGAAACAGAGGGCGAGAAATAGAGGGGCTGAAACAGAGGGGCTGAAACAGAGGGCGAGAAACAGAGGGGCTGAATCAGAGGGGCTGAATCAGAGGGGCTGAAACAGAGGGGCTGAAACAGAGGGCGAGAAACTAAGGGACTGAATCAGAGGGGCTGAAACAGAGGGGCTGAAACAGACGGGCTGAAACAGAGAGCCTGAAACAGAGGGGCTGAAACAGAGGGGCTGAAATAGAGGGGCTGAAACAGAGGGGCTGAATCAGAGGGGCTGAAACAGAGGGCGAGAAACAGAGGGGCTGAAACAGAGGGGCTGAATCAGAGGGGCTGAAACAGAGGGGCTGAAACAGAGGGCGAGAAACAGAGAGGCTGAAACAGAGGGCGAGAAACAGAGGGGCTGAAACAGAGGGCAAGAAACAGAGGGGCTGAAACAGAGGGCGAGAAACAGAGGGGCTGAAACAGAGGGGCTGAAACAGAGGGGCTGAAACAGAGGGGCTGAAACAGAGGGCGAGAAACAGAGGGGCTGAAACAGAGGGCGAGAAACAGAGGGGCTGAAACAGAGGGCGAGAAACAGAGGGCGAGAAACAGAGGGACTGAAACAGAGGGTCTGAAACAGAGGGGCTGAAACAGAGGGCGAGAAACAGAGGGGCTGAAACGGAGGGCGAGAAACAGAGGGGCTGAAACAGAGGGCGAGAAACAGAGGGGCTGAATCAGAGGGGCTGAATCAGAGGGGCTGAAACAGAGGGCCTGAATCAGAGGGGCTGAAACAGAAAGCGAGAAACACAGGGGCTGAAAGAGAGGGCCTGAATCAGAGGGGCTGAAACAGAAGGCGATAAACAGAGGGGCTGAAACAGAGGGCGAGAAACAGAGGGGCTGAAACAGAGGGGCTGAAACAGAGGGGCTGAAACAGAGGGCAAGAAACAGTGGGGCTGAAACAGAGGGGCTGAAACAGAGGGCAAGAAACAGAGGGGCTGAAACAGAGGGCGAGAAACAGAGGGGCAGAAGCAGAGGGCAAGAAACAGAGGGGCTGAAACAGAGGGCGAGAAACAGACGGGCAGAAACAGAGAGCGAGAAACAGAGGGACTGAAACAGAGGGGCTGAAAAAGAGAGCGCGAAACAGAGGGACTGAAACAGAGGGCGAGAAACAGAGGGGCTGAAACAGTGGGCGAGAAACAGAGGGGCTGAAACAGAGGGCGACAAACAGAGGGGCTGAAACAGAGGGCGAGAAACAGACGGGCAGAAACAGAGGGCGAGAAACAGAGGGACTGAAACAAAGGGGCTGAAACAGAGAGCGCGAAACAGAGGTACTGAAACAGAGGGCGAGAAACAGAGGGGCTGAAACAGAGTGGCTGAAACAGAGGGCGAGAAACAGAGGGGCTGAATCAGACAGGCTGAATCAGATGGGCTGAAACAGAGGGGCTGAAACAGAGGGCGAGAAACAGAGTGGCTGAAACAGAGGGCGAGAAACAGAGGGCGAGAAACAGAGGGGCTGAAAAAGTGGGGCTGAAACAAAGGGGCTGAAACAAAGCGCCTGATACAGAGGGCGAGAAACAGAGGGGCTGAAACAGAGGGCGAGAAACAGAGGGGCTGAAACAGAGGGGCTGAAACAGTGGGGCTGAAACAGAGGGCGAGAAACTGAGAGGCTGAAACACAGGGCGAGAAACATAGGGGCTGAAACAGAGGGCGAGAAACAGAGGGGCTGAAACAGAGGGACTGAAACAGAGGGGCTGAAACAGAGGGGCTGAAACAGAGGGCAAGAAACAGAGGGGCTGAAACAGAGAGCGAGAAACAGAGTGGCTGAAACAGAGGGCAAGAAACAGAGGGGCTGAAACAGAGGGCGAGAAACAGAGGGGCTGAAACAGAGGGGCTGAAACAGAGGGGCGGAAACAGAGGGGCTGAAACAGAGAGCGAGAAACAGACGGGCTGAAACAGAGGGGCTGAACCAGAGGGCGAGAAACAGAGGGGCTGAAACAGAGGGCGAGAAACAGAGGGGCTGAAACAGAGGGCGAGAAACAGAGGGCGAGAAACAGAGGGACTGAAACAGAGGGAGAGAAACAGAGGGGCTGAATCAGAGGTGCTGAATCAGAGGGGCTGAAACAGAGGGGCTGAAACAGAGGGCGAGAAACAGAGGGGCTGAAACAGAGGGAGAGAAACAGAGGGGCTGAAACAGACGGGCTGAAACAGAGAGCCTGAAACAGAGGGGCTGAAACAGAGGGGCTGAAATAGAAGGGCTGAAACAGAGGGGCTGAGACAGAGGGCGTGAAACTAAGGTACTGAATCAGAGGGGCTGAAACAGAGGGGCTGAAACAGACGGGCTGAAACAGAGAGCCTGAAACAGAGTGGCTGAAACAGAGGGTCTGAAACAGAGGGGCTGATTCAGAGGGGCTGAAACAGAGGGGCTGGATCAGAGGGGCTGAAACAGAGGGGCTGAAACAGAGGGCGAGAAACAGAGAGGCTGAAACAGAGGGCGAGAAACAGAGGGGCTGAAACAGAGGGCGAGAAACAGAGGGGCTGAAACAGAGGGGCTGAAACAGAGGGGCTGAAACAGAGGGCGAGAAACAGAGGGGCTGAAACAGATGGCGAGAAACAGAGGGGTTGAAACAGAGGGCGAGAAACAGAGGGGCTGAATCAGAGGGGCTGATACAGAGGGCGAGAAACAGAGGGGCTGAAACAGAGGGGCTGAAACAGAGGGGCTGAAACAGAGGGCGAGAAACAGAGGGGCTGAACCAGAGGGCGAGAAACAGAGGGGCTGAATCAGAGGGGCTGAAACAGAGGGTGAGAAACAGAGGGGCTGAAACAGAGGGGCTGAAACAGAGGGGCTGAAACAGAGGGCAAGAAACAGAGGGGCTGAAACAGAGGGCGAGAAACAGAGGGGCTGAAACAGAGGGGCTGAAACAGAGGGGCTGAAACAGAGAGCGAGAAACAGAGGGGCTTAAACAGAGGGCAAGAAACAGAGGGGCTGAAACCGAGTGGCTGAAACAGAAGGGCTGAAACAGAGGGGCTGAAACAGAGGGTGAGAAACAGAGGGGCTGAATCAGAGGGGCTGAATCAGAGGGGCTGAAACTGAGGGCCTGAATCAGAGGGGCTGAAACAGAAGGCGAGAAACAGAGGGGCTGAAAGAGAGGGCCTGAATCAGAGGGGCTGAAACAGAAGGCGAGAAACAGAGGGGCAGAAACAGAGGGCGAGAAGCAGTGGGGCTGAAACAGAGGGGCTGAAACAGAGGGCAAGAAACAGAGGGGCTGAAACAGAGGGCGAGAAACAGAGGGGCTGAAACAGAGGGGCTGAAGCAGAGGATCTGAAACAGAGGGCGAGAAAGAGAGGGGCTGAAACAAAGGGCGAGAAACAGAGGGGCTGAAGCAGAGGGGCAGAAACAGAGGGGCTGAAACAGAGGGGCTGAATCGGAGGGGCTGAAACAGAGGGGCTGAAACAGAGGGGCTGAAACAGAGAGTGCGAAACAGAGGGGCTGAAACAGAGGGCGAGAAACAGAGGGGCTAAAACAGAGGGCGATAAACAGAGGGGCTGAAACAGAGGGCAAGAAACAGAGGGGCTGAAACCGAGTGGCTGAAACAGAAGGGCTGAAACAGAGGGGCTGAAACAGAGGGCGAGAAACAGAGGAGCTGAATCAGAGGGGCTGAAACAGAGGGGCTGAAACAGAGGGGCTGAATCAGAGGGGCTGAAACAGAAGGCGAGAAACAGACGGGCTGAAACAGAGGGCGAGAAACAGAGGGGCAGAAACAGAGGGCGAGAAACAGTGGGGCTGAAACAGAGGGGCTGAAACAGAGGGCAAGAAACAGAGGGGCTGAAACAGAGGGCGAGAAACAGAGGGGCTGAAACAGAGGGGCTGAAACAGAGGGTCTGAAACAGAGGGCGAGAAACAGAGGGGCTGAAACAAAGGGCGAGAAACAGAGGGGCGGAAACAGAGGGGCAGAAACAGAGGGGCTGAAACAGAGGGGCTGAATCGGAGGGGCTGAAACAGAGGGTCTGAAACAGAGGGGCTGAAACAGAGGGCAAGAAACAGAGGGGCTGAAACAGAGGGGCTGAAACAGAGGGGCAGAAACAGAGGGCGAGAAACAGAGGGGCTGAATCAGAGGGGCTGAATCAGAGGGGCTGAAACAGAGGGGCTGAAACAGAGGGCGAGAAACAGAGGGGCTAAATCAGAGGGGCTGAATCAGAGGGGCTGAAACAGAGGGGCTAAAACAGAGGGCGAGAAACTAAGGGACTGAATCAGAGGGGCTGAAACAGAGGGCGAGAAACAGAGGGGCTGAAACAGAGGGGCTGAAACAGAGGGGCTGAAACAGAGGGCGAGAAACAGAGGGGCTGAAACAGAGGGCGAGAAACAGAGGGGCTGAATCAGAGGGGCTGAAACAGAGGGCGAGAAACAGAGGGGCTGAAACAGAGGGGCTGAAACAGAGGGGCTGAAACAGAGGGCAAGAAACAGAGGGGCTGAAACAGAGGGCGAGAAACAGAGGGGCTGAAACAGAGCGGCTGAAACAGAGGGGCTAAAACAGAGGGCGAGAAACAGAGGGGCTGAAACAAAGGGCGAGAAACAGAGGGGCTGAAACAGAGGGGCAGAAACAGAGGGGCTGAAACAGAGGGGCTGAATCGGAGGGGCTGAAACAGAGGGGCTGAAACAGAGCGGCTGAAACAGAGGGCAAGAAACAGAGGGGCTGAAACAGAGGGGCTGAAACAGAGGGGCAGAAACAGAGGGCGAGAAATAGAGGGGCTGAAACAGAGGGGCTGAAACAGAGGGCGAGAAACAGAGGGGCTGAATCAGAGGGGCTGAATCAGAGGGGCTGAAACAGAGGGGCTGAAACAGAGGGCGAGAAACTAAGGGACTGAATCAGAGGGGCTGAAACAGAGGGGCTGAAACAGACGGGCTGAAACAGAGAGCCTGAAACAGAGGGGCTGAAACAGAGGGGCTGAAATAGAGGGGCTGAAACAGAGGGGCTGAATCAGAGGGGTTGAAACAGAGGGGCTGAATCAGAGGGGCTGAAACAGAGGGCGAGAAACAGAGGGGCTGAAACAGAGGGGCTGAATCAGAGGGGCGGAAACAGAGGGGCTGAAACAGAGGGCGAGAAACAGAGAGGCTGAAACAGAGGGCGAGAAACAGAGGGGCTGAAACAGAGGGCAAGAAACAGAGGGGCTGAAACAGAGGGCGAGAAACAGAGGGGCTGAAACAGAGGGGCTGAAACAGAGGGGCTGAAACAGAGGGGCTGAAACAGAGGGCGAGAAACAGAGGGGCTGAAACAGAGGGCGAGAAACAGAGGGGCTGAAACAGAGGGCGAGAAACAGAGGGCGAGAAACAGAGGGACTGAAGCAGAGGGTCTGAAACAGAGGGGCTGAAACAGAGGGCGAGAAACAGAGGGGCTGAAACGGAGGGCGAGAAACAGAGGGGCTGAATCAGAGGGGCTGAATCAGAGGGGCTGAAACAGAGGGCCTGAATCAGTGGGGCTGAAACAGAAAGCGAGAAACACAGGGGCTGAAAGAGAGGGCCTGAATCAGAGGGGCTGAAACAGAAGGCGAGAAACAGAGGGGCTGAAACAGAGGGCGAGAAACAGAGGGGCAGAAACAGAGGGCGAGAAACAGTGGGGCTGAAACAGTGGGCGAGAAACAGAGGGGCTGAAACAGAGGGGCTGAAGCAGAGGGGCTGAAACAGAGGGCGAGAAACAGAGGGGCTGAAACAAAGGGCGAGAAACAGAGGGGCTGAAACAGAGGGGCAGAAACAGAGGGGCTGAAACAGAGGGGCTGAATCGGAGGGGCTGAAACAGAGGGGCTGAAACAGAGGGGCTGAAACAGAGAGTGCGAAACAGAGGGGCTGAAACAGAGGGCGAGAAACAGAGGGGCTAAAACAGAGGGCGATAAACAGAGGGGCTGAAACAGAGGGCAAGAAACAGAGGGGCTGAAACCGAGTGGCTGAAACAGAAGGGCTGAAACAGAGGGGCTGAAACAGAGGGCGAGAAACAGAGGGGCTGAATCAGAGGGGCTGAAACAGAGGGGCTGAAACAGAGGGGCTGAATCAGAGGGGCTGAAACAGAAGGCGAGAAACAGACGGGCTGAAACAGAGGGCGAGAAACAGAGGGGCAGAAACAGAGGGCGAGAAACAGAGGGGCTGAAACAGAGGGGCTGAAACAGAGGGCAAGAAACAGAGGGGCTGAAACAGAGGGCGAGAAACAGAGGGGCTGAAACAGAGGGACTGAAACAGAGGGGCTGAAACAGAGGGCGAGAAACAGAGGGGCTGAAACAGAGGGGCTGAAACAGAGAGTGCGAAACAGAGGGGCTGAAACAGAGGGCGAGAAACAGAGGGGTTGAAACAGAGGGCGAGAAACAGAGGTGCTGAAACAGAGGGCAAGAAACAGAGGGGCTGAAACCGAGTGGCTGAAACAGAAGGGCTGAAACAGAGGGGCTGAAACAGAGGGCGAGAAACAGAGGGGCTGAATCAGAGGGGCTGAATCAGAGGGGCTGAAACAGAGGGGCTGAATCAGAGGGGCTGAAACAGAAGGCGAGAAACAGAGGGGCTGAAACAGAGGGCGAGAAACAGAGGGGCAGAAACAGAGGCGAGAAACAGAGGGGCTGAAACAGAGGGGCTGAAACAGAGGGGCTGAAACAGAGGGCAAGAAACAGAGGGGCTGAAACAGAGGGCGAGAAGCAGAGGGGCTGAAACAGAGCGGCTGAAACAGAGGGGCTGAAACAGAGGGCGAGAAACAGAGGGGCTGAAACAAAGGGCGAGAAACAGAGGGGCTGAAACAGAGGGGCAGAAACAGAGGGGCTGAAACAGAGGGGCTGAATCGGAGGGGCTGAAACAGAGGGGCTGAAACAGAGCGGCTGAAACAGAGGGCAAGAAACAGAGGGGCTGAAACAGAGGGGCTGAAACAGAGGGGCAGAAACAGAGGGCGAGAAATAGAGGGGCTGAAACAGAGGGGCTGAAACAGAGGGCGAGAAACAGAGGGGCTGAATCAGAGGGGCTGAATCAGAGGGGCTGAAACAGAGGGGCTGAAACAGAGGGCGAGAAACTAAGGGACTGAATCAGAGGGGCTGAAACAGAGGGGCTGAAACAGACGGGCTGAAACAGAGAGCCTGAAACAGAGGGGCTGAAACAGAGGGGCTGAAATAGAGGGGCTGAAACAGAGGGGCTGAATCAGAGGGGCTGAAACAGAGGGGCTGAATCAGAGGGGCTGAAACAGAGGGCGAGAAACAGAGGGGCTGAAACAGAGGGGCTGAATCAGAGGGGCTGAAACAGAGGGGCTGAAACAGAGGGCGAGAAACAGAGAGGCTGAAACAGAGGGCGAGAAACAGAGGGGCTGAAACAGAGGGCAAGAAACAGAGGGGCTGAAACAGAGGGCGAGAAACAGAGGGGCTGAAACAGAGGGGCTGAAACAGAGGGGCTGAAACAGAGGGGCTGAAACAGAGGGCGAGAAACAGAGGGGCTGAAACAGAGGGCGAGAAACAGAGGGCGAGAAACAGAGGGACTGAAACAGAGGGTCTGAAACAGAGGGGCTGAAACAGAGGGCGAGAAACAGAGGGGTTAAACGGAGGGCGAGAAACAGAGGGGCTGAAACAGAGGGCGAGAAACAGAGGGGCTGAATCAGAGGGGCTGAATCAGAGGGGCTGAAACAGAGGGCCTGAATCAGAGGGGCTGAAACAGAAAGCGAGAAACACAGGGGCTGAAAGAGAGGGCCTGAATCAGAGGGGCTGAAACAGAAGGCGATAAACAGAGGGGCTGAAACAGAGGGCGAGAAACAGAGGGGCTGAAACAGAGGGGCTGAAACAGAGGGGCTGAAACAGAGGGCAAGAAACAGAGGGGCTGAAACAGAGGGTGAGAAACAGAGGGGCAGAAGCAGAGGGCAAGAAACAGAGGGGCTGAAACAGAGGGCGAGAAACAGACGGGCAGAAACAGAGAGCGAGAAACAGAGGGACTGAAACAGAGGGGCTGAAAAAGAGAGCGCGAAACAGAGGGACTGAAACAGAGGGCGAGAAACAGAGGGGCTGAAACAGTGGGCGAGAAACAGAGGGGCTGAAACAGAGGGCGACAAACAGAGGGGCTGAAACAGAGGGCGAGAAACAGACGGGCAGAAACAGAGGGCGAGAAACAGAGGGACTGAAACAAAGGGGCTGAAACAGAGAGCGCGAAACAGAGGTACTGAAACAGAGGGCGAGAAACAGAGGGGCTGAAACAGCGGGCAAGAAACAGAGGGGCTGAAACAGAGGGCGAGAAACAGAGGGGCTGAAACAGAGGGCAAGAAACAGAGGGGCTGAAACAGAGTGGCTGAAACAGAGGGCGAGAAACAGAGGGGCTGAATCAGACAGGCTGAATCAGATGGGCTGAAACAGAGGGGCTGAAACAGAGGGCGAGAAACAGAGTGGCTGAAACAGAGGGCGAGAAACAGAGGGCGAGAAACAGAGGGGCTGAAAAAGTGGGGCTGAAACAAAGGGGCTGAAACAAAGCGCCTGATACAGAGGGCGAGAAACAGAGGGGCTGAAACAGAGGGCGAGAAACAGAGGGGCTGAAACAGAGGGGCTGAAACAGTGGGGCTGAAACAGAGGGCGAGAAACTGAGAGGCTGAAACACAGGGCGAGAAACATAGGGGCTGAAACAGAGGGCGAGAAACAGAGGGGCTGAAACAGAGGGACTGAAACAGAGGGGCTGAAACAGAGGGGCTGAAACAGAGGGCAAGAAACAGAGGGGCTGAAACAGAGAGCGAGAAACAGAGTGGCTGAAACAGAGGGCAAGAAACAGAGGGGCTGAAACAGAGGGCGAGAAACAGAGGGGCTGAAACAGAGGGGCTGAAACAGAGGGGCGGAAACAGAGGGGCTGAAACAGAGAGCGAGAAACAGACGGGCTGAAACAGAGGGGCTGAACCAGAGGGCGAGAAACAGAGGGGCTGAAACAGAGGGCGAGAAACAGAGGGGCTGAAACAGAGGGCGAGAAACAGAGGGCGAGAAACAGAGGGACTGAAACAGAGGGTCTGAAACAGAGGGGCTGAAACAGAGGGCGAGAAACAGAGTGGCTGAAACAGAGGGCGAGAAACAGAGGGGCTGAAACAGAGGGCGAGAAACAGAGTGGCTGAAACAGAGGGGCTGAAACAGAGGGGCGGAAACAGAGGGGCTGAAACAGAGAGCGAGAAACAGAGGGGCTGAAACAGAGGGGCGGAAACAGAGGGGCTGAAACAGAGGGTGAGATACATAGTGGCTGAATCAAAGGGGCTGAAACAGTGGGGCTAAAATAGAGGGGCTGAAACAGAGGGCGAGAAATAGAGGGGCTGAAACAGAGGGTGAGAAACAGAGGGGCAGAAACAGAGGGCGAGAAACAGTGGGGCTGAAACAGAGGGGCTGAAACAGAGGGCAAGAAACAGAGGGGCTGAAAAAGAGGGGCTGAAACAGAGGGCAAGAAATAGAGGGGCTGAAAAAGAGGGCGAGAAACAGAGGGGCTGAAACAGAGGGTGAGAAACAGAGGGGCTGAATCAGAGGGGCTGAAACAAATGCCGAGAAACAGAGGGGCTGAAACAGAGGGCGAGAAACAGAGGGGCTGAAACAGAGGGGCTGAAACAGAGGACGAGAAACAGAGGGGCTGAAACAGAGGGGCTGAAGCAGAGGGGCTGAAACAGAGGGCGAGAAACAGAGGGGCTGAAACAAAGGGCGAGAAACAGAGGGGCTGAAACAGAGGGGCAGAAACAGAGGGGCTGAAACAGAGGGGCTGAATCGGAGGGGCTGAAACAGAGGGGCTGAAACAGAGGGGATGAAACAGAGAGTGCGAAACAGAGGGGCTGAAACAGAGGGCGAGAAATAGAGGGGCTAAAACAGAGGGCGATAAACAGAGGGGCTGAAACAGAGGGCAAGAAACAGAGGGGCTGAAACCGAGTGGCTGAAACAGAAGGGCTGAAACAGAGGGGCTGAAACAGAGCGCGAGAAACAGAGGGGCTGAATTAGAGGGGCTGAAACAGAGGGGCTGAAACAGAGGGGCTGAATCAGAGGGGCTGAAACAGAAGGCGAGAAACAGAGGGGCTGAAACAGAGGGCGAGAAACAGAGGGGCAGAAACAGAGGGCGAGAAACAGAGGGGCTGAAACAGAGGGGCTGAAACAGAGGGCAAGAAACAGAGGGGCTGAAACAGAGGGCGAGAAACAGAGGGGCTGAAACAGAGGGGCTGAAACAGAGGGGCTGAAACAGAGGGGCTGATACAGAGGGGCTGAATCAGAGGGCGAGAAACAGAGGGGCTGAAACAGAGGGCGAGAAACAGAGGGCGAGAAACAGAGGGCCAGAAACAGAGGGTCTAAAACAGAGGGGCTGAAACAGAGGGCGAGAAACAGAGTGGCTGAAACAGAGAGCGAGAAACAGAGGGGCTGATTCAGAGGGGCTGAAACAGAGGGGCTGAATCAGAGGGGCTGAAACAGAAGGCGAGAAACAGAGGGGCTGAAACAGAGGGTGAGAAACAGAGGGGCAGAAACAGAGGGCGACAAACAGAGGGGCTGAAACAGAGGGGCTGAAACAGAGGGCAAGAAACAGAGAGGCTGAAACAGAGGGCGAGAAACAGAGGGGCTGAAACAGAGGGGCTGAAACAGAGGGGCTGAAACAGAGGGCGAGAAACAGAGGGGCTGAAACAAAGGGCGAGAAACAGAGGGGCTGAAACAGAGGGGCAGAAACAGAGGGGCTGAAACAGAGGGGCTGAATCGGAGCGGCTGAAACAGAGGGGCTGAAACAGAGGGGCTGAAACAGAGGGCAAGAAACAGAGGGGCTGAAACAGAGGGGCTGAAACAGAGGGGCAGAAACAAAGGGCGAGAAACAGAGGGGCTGAATCAGAGGGGTTGAATCAGAGGGGCTGAAACAGAGGGGCTGAAACAGAGGGCGAGAAACAGAGGGTCTGAATCAGAGGGGCTGAATGAGAGGGGCTGAAACAGAGGGGCTGAAACAGAGGGCGAGAAACAGAGGGGCTGAAACAGAGGGAGAGAAACAGAGGGGCTGAAACAGACGGGCTGAAACAGAGAGCCTGAAACAGAGGGGCTGAAACAGAGGGGCTGAAATAGAGGGGCTGAAACAGAGGGGCTGAAACAGAGGGCGTGAAACTAAGGTACTGAATCAGAGGGGCTGAAACAGAGGGGCTGAAACAGACGGGCTGAAACAGAGAGCCTGAAACAGAGTGGCTGAAACAGAGGGTCTGAAACAGAGGGGCTGATTCAGAGGGGCTGAAACAGAGGGGCTGAATCAGAGGGGCTGAAACAGAGGGGCTGAAACAGAGGGCGAGAAACAGAGAGGCTGAAACAGAGGGCGAGAAACAGAGGGGCTGAAACAGAGGGCGAGAAACAGAGGGGCTGAAACAGAGGGGCTGAAACAGAGGGGCTGAAACAGAGGGCGAGAAACAGAGGGGCTGAAACAGATGGCGAGAAACAGAGGGGCTGAAACAGAGGGCGAGAAACAGAGGGGCTGAATCAGAGGGGCTGAAACAGAGGGCGAGAAACAGAGGGGCTGAAACAGAGGGGCTGAAACAGAGGGGCTGAAACAGAGGGCGAGAAACAGAGGGGCTGAAACAGAGGGCGAGAAACAGAGGGGCTGAATCAGAGGGGCTGAAACAGAGGGTGAGAAACAGAGGGGCTGAAACAGAGGGGCTGAAACAGAGGGGCTGAAACAGAGGGCAAGAAACAGAGGGGCTGAAACAGAGGGCGAGAAACAGAGGGGCTGAAACAGAGGGGCTGAAACAGAGGGGCTGAAACAGAGAGCGAGAAACAGAGGGGCTTAAACAGAGGGCAAGAAACAGAGGGGCTGAAACCGAGTGGCTGAAACAGAAGGGCTGAAACAGAGGGGCTGAAACAGAGGGCGAGAAACAGAGGGGCTGAATCAGAGGGGCTGAATCAGAGGGGCTGAAACAGAGGGCCAGAATCAGAGGGGCTGAAACAGAAGGCGAGAAACAGAGGGGCTGAAAGAGAGGGCCTGAATCAGAGGGGCTGAAACAGAAGGCGAGAAACAGAGGGACAGAAACAGAGGGCGAGAAGCAGTGGGGCTGAAACAGAGGGGCTGAAACAGAGGGCAAGAAACAGAGGGGCTGAAAAAGAGGGCGAGAAACAGAGGGGCTGAAACAGAGGGGCTGAAGCAGAGGATCTGAAACAGAGGGCGAGAAAGAGAGGGGCTGAAACAAAGGGCGAGAAACAGAGGGGCTGAAACAGAGGGGCAGAAACAGAGGGGCTGAAACAGAGGGGCTGAATCGGAGGGGCTGAAACAGAGGGGCTGAAACAGAGGGGCTGAAACAGAGAGTGCGAAACAGAGGGGCTGAAACAGAGGGCGAGAAACAGAGGGGCTAAAACAGAGGGCGATAAACAGAGGGGCTGAAACAGAGGGCAAGAAACAGAGGGGCTGAAACCGTGTGGGTGAAACAGAAGGGCTGAAACAGAGGGGCTGAAACAGAGGGCGAGAAACAGAGGAGCTGAATCAGAGGGGCTGAAACAGAGGGGCTGAAACAGAGGGGCTGAATCAGAGGGGCTGAAACAGAAGGCGAGAAACAGACGGGCTGAAACAGAGGGCGAGAAACAGAGGGGCAGAAACAGAGGGCGAGAAACAGTGGGGCTGAAACAGAGGGGCTGAAACAGAGGGCAAGAAACAGAGGGGCTAAAACAGAGGGCGAGAAACAGAGGGGCTGAAACAGAGGGGCTGAAACAGAGGGTCTGAAACAGAGGGCGAGAAACAGAGGGGCTGAAACAAAGGGCGAGAAACAGAGGGGCGGAAACAGAGGGGCAGAAACAGAGGGGCTGAAACAGAGGGGCTGAATCGGAGGGGCTGAAACAGAGGGTCTGAAACAGAGGGGCTGAAACAGAGGGCAAGAAACAGAGGGGCTGAAACAGAGGGGCTGAAACAGAGGGGCAGAAACAGAGGGCGAGAAACAGAGGGGCTGAATCAGAGGGGCTGAATCAGAGGGGCTGAAACAGAGGGGCTGAAACAGAGGGCGAGAAACAGAGGGGCTAAATCAGAGGGGCTGAATCAGAGGGGCTGAAACAGAGGGGCTAAAACAGAGGGCGAGAAACTAAGGGACTGAATCAGAGGGTCTGAAACAGTGGGGCTGAAACAGACGGGCTGAAACAGAGAGCCTGAAACAGAGGGGCTGAAACAGAGGGGCTGAAATAGAGGGGCTGAAACAGAGGGGCTGAAACAGAGGGCGAGAAACTAAGGTACTGAATCAGAGGGGCTGAAACAGAGGGGCTGAATCAGAGGGGCTGAAACAGAGGGGCTGAATCAGAGGGGCTGAAACAGAGGGGCTGAAACAGAGGGCGAGAAACAGAGAGGCTGAAACAGAGGGCAAGAAACAGAGGGGCTGAAACAGAGGGCGAGAAACAGAGGGGCTGAAACAGATGGCGAGAAACAGAGGGGCTGAAACAGAGGGCGAGAAACAGAGGGGCTGAATCAGAGGGGCTGAAACAGAGGGCGAGAAACAGAGGGGCTGAAACAGAGGGGCTGAAACAGAGGGGCTGAAACAGAGGGCGAGAAACAGAGGGGCTGAAACAGAGGGCGAGAAACAGAGGGGCTGAATCAGAGGGGCTGAAACAGAGGGCGAGAAACAGAGGGGCTGAAACAGAGGGCAAGAAACAGAGGGGCTGAAACAGAGGGCGAGAAACAGAGGGGCTGAAACAGAGGGGCTGAAACAGAGGGGCTGAAACAGAGAGCGAGAAACAGAGGGGCTGAAACAGAGGGCCAGAAACAGAGGGGCTCAAACAGAGGGGCTGAAACCGAGTGGCTGAAACAGAGGGCCTGAATCAGAGGGGCTGAAACAGAAGGCGAGAAACAGAGGGGCTGAATCAGAGGGGCTGAATCAGAGGGGCTGAAACAGAGGGCCTGAATCAGAGGGGCTGAAACAGAAGGCGAGAAACAGAGGGGCTGAAAGAGAGGGCCTGAATCAGAGGGGCTGAAACAGAAGGCGAGAAACAGAGGGGCAGAAACAGAGGGCGAGAAACAGTGGGGCTGAAACAGAGGGGCTGAAACAGAGGGCAAGAAACAGAGGGGCTGAAACAGAGGGCGAGAAACAGAGGGGCTGAAACAGAGGGGCTGAAGCAGAGGATCTGAAACAGAGGGCGAGAAAGAGAGGGGCTGAAACAAAGGGCGAGAAACAGAGGGGCTGAAACAGAGGGGCAGAAACAGTGGCGCTGAAACAGAGGGGCTGAAAGAGAGGGGCTGAAACAGAGAGTGCGAAACAGAGGGGCTGAAACAGAGGGCGAGAAACAGAGGGGATAAAACAGAGTGCGATAAACAGAGGGGTTGAAACAGAGGGCAAGAAACAGACGGGCTGAAACCGAGTGGCTGAAACAGAAGGGCTGAAACAGAGGGGCTGAAACAGAGGGCGAGAAACAGAGGAGCTGAATCAGAGGGGCTGAAACAGAGGGGCTG
The DNA here is from genome assembly GCF_047496795.1 of Chiloscyllium punctatum. Classification (NCBI taxonomy): domain Eukaryota; kingdom Metazoa; phylum Chordata; class Chondrichthyes; order Orectolobiformes; family Hemiscylliidae; genus Chiloscyllium; species Chiloscyllium punctatum. Next base: position 141,850 of record NC_092779.1, on the reverse strand, counting down.
AAACAGAGGGGCTGAATCAGAGGGGCTGAAACAGAGGGCGAGAAACAGACGGGCTGAAACAGAGGGCGAGAAACAGAGGGGCAGAAACAGAGGGCGAGAAACAGTGGGGCTGAAACAGAGGGGCTGAAACAGAGGGCAAGAAACATAGGGGCTGAAACAGAGGGCGAGAAACAGAGGGGCTGAAACAGAGGGGCTGAAACAGAGGGGCTGAAACAGAGGGCGAGAAACAGAGGGGCTGAAACAAAGGGCGAGAAACAGAGGGGCGGAAACAGAGGGGCAGAATCAGAGGGGCTGAAACAGAGGGGCTGAATCGGAGGGGCTGAAACAGAGGGGCTGAAACAGAGGGGCTGAAACAGAGGGCAAGAAACAGAGGGGCTGAAACAGAGGGGCTGAAACAGAGGGGCAGTAACAGAGGGCGAGAAACAGAGGGGCTGAATCAGAGGGGCTGAATCAGAGGGGCTGAAACAGAGGGGCTGAAACAGAGGGCGAGAAACAGAGGGGCTGAATCAGAGGGGCTGAATCAGAGGGGCTGAAACAGAGGGGCTAAAACAGAGGGTGAGAAACTAAGGGACTGAATCAGAGGGGCTGAAACAGTGGGGCTGAAACAGACGGGCTGAAACAGAGAGCCTGAAACAGAGGGGCTGAAACAGAGGGGCTGAAATAGAGGGGCTGAAACAGAGGGGCTGAAACAGAGGGCGAGAAACTAAGGTACTGAATCAGAGGGGCTGAAACAGAGGGGCTGAATCAGAGGGGCTGAAACAGAGGGGCTGAATCAGAGGGGCTGAAACAGAGGGGCTGAAACAGAGGGCGAGAAACAGAGGGGCTGAAACAGAGGGCGAGAAACAGAGGGGCTGAAACAGAGGGGCTGAAACAGAGGGGCTGAAACAGAGGGCGAGAAACAGAGGGGCTGAAACAGATGGCGAGAAACAGAGGGGCTGAAACAGAGGGCGAGAAACAGCGGGGCTGAATCAGAGGGGCTGAAACAGAGGGCGAGAAACAGAGGGGCTGAAACAGAGGGCGAGAAACAGAGGGGCTGAAACAGAGGTGCTGAAACAGAGGGTGAGAAACAGAGGGGCTGAAACAGAGGGCGAGAAACAGAGGGGCTGAAACAGAGGGGCTGATTCAGAGGGGCTGAAACAGAGGGGCTGAATCAGAGGGGCTGAAACAGAGGGCGAGAAACAGAGGGGCTGAAACAGAGGGCGAGAAACAGAGGAGCAGAAACAGAGGGCGAGAAACAGAGGGGCTGAAACAGAGGGGCTGAAACAGAGAGTGCGAAACAGAGGGGCTGAAACAGAGGGCGAGAAACAGAGGGGTTGAAACAGAGGGCGAGAAACAGAGGGGCTGAAACAGAGGGCAAGAAACAGAGGGGCTGAAACCGAGTGGCTGAAACAGAAGGGCTGAAACAGAGGGGCTGAATCAGACGGCGAGAAACAGAGGGGCTGAATCGGAGGGGCTGAATCAGAGGGGCTGAAACAGAGGGGCTGAATCAGAGGGGCTGAATCAGAAGGCGAGAAACAGAGGGGCTGAAACAGAGGGCGAGAAACAGAGGGGCAGAAACAGAGGGCGAGAAACAGAGGGGCTGAAACAGAGGGGCTGAAACAGAGGGGCTGAAACAGAGGGCAAGAAACAGAGGGGCTGAAACAGAGGGCGAGAAACAGAGGGGCTGAAACAGAGCGGCTGAAACAGAGGGGCTGAAACAGAGGGCGAGAAACAGAGGGGCTGAAACAAAGGGCGAGAAACACAGGGGCTGAAACAGAGGGGCAGAAACAGAGGGGCTGAAACAGAGGGGCTGAATCGGAGGGGCTGAAACAGAGGGGCTGAAACAGAGGGGCTGAAACAGAGGGCAAGAAACAGAGGGGCTGAAACAGAGGGGCTGAAACAGAGGGGCAGTAACAGAGGGCGAGAAACAGAGGGGCTGAATCAGAGGGGCTGAATCAGAGGGGCTGAAACAGAGGGGCTGAAACAGAGGGCGAGAAACAGAGGGGCTGAAACAGAGGGCGAGAAACAGAGGGGCTGAATCAGAGGGGCTGAAACAGAGGGCGAGAAACAGAGGGGCTGAAACAGAGGGCAAGAAACAGAGGGGCTGAAACAGAGGGCGAGAAACAGAGGGGCTGAAACAGAGGGGCTGAAACAGAGGGGCTGAAACAGAGAGCGAGAAACAGAGGGGCTGAAACAGAGGGCCAGAAACAGAGGGGCTGAAACAGAGGGGCTGAAACCGAGTGGCTGAAACAGAGGGCCTGAATCAGAGGGGCTGAAACAGAAGGCGAGAAACAGAGGGGCTGAATCAGAGGGGCTGAATCAGAGGGGCTGAAACAGAGGGCCTGAATCAGAGGGGCTGAAACAGAAGGCGAGAAACAGAGGGGCTGAAAGAGAGGGCCTGAATCAGAGGGGCTGAAACAGAAGGCGAGAAACAGAGGGGCAGAAACAGAGGGCGAGAAACAGTGGGGCTGAAACAGAGGGGCTGAAACAGAGGGCAAGAAACAGAGGGGCTGAAACAGAGGGCGAGAAACAGAGGGGCTGAAACAGAGGGGCTGAAGCAGAGGATCTGAAACAGAGGGCGAGAAAGAGAGGGGCTGAAACAAAGGGCGAGAAACAGAGGGGCTGAAACAGAGGGGCAGAAACAGTGGCGCTGAAACAGAGGGGCTGAAACAGAGGGGCTGAAACAGAGCGTGCGAAACAGAGGGGCTGAAACAGAGGGCGAGAAACAGAGGGGATAAAACAGAGTGCGATAAACAGAGGGGTTGAAACAGAGGGCAAGAAACAGAGGGGCTGAAACCGAGTGGCTGAAACAGAAGGGCTGAAACAGAGGGGCTGAAACAGAGGGCGAGAAACAGAGGAGCTGAATCAGAGGGGCTGAAACAGAGGGGCTGAAACAGAGGGGCTGAATCAGAGGGGCTGAAACAGAGGGCGAGAAACAGACGGGCTGAAACAGAGGGCGAGAAACAGAGGGGCAGAAACAGAGGGCGAGAAACAGTGGGGCTGAAACAGAGGGGCTGAAACAGAGGGCAAGAAACATAGGGGCTGAAACAGAGGGCGAGAAACAGAGGGGCTGAAACAGAGGGGCTGAAACAGAGGGGCTGAAACAGAGGGCGAGAAACAGAGGGGCTGAAACAAAGGGCGAGAAACAGAGGGGCGGAAACAGAGGGGCAGAATCAGAGGGGCTGAAACAGAGGGGCTGAATCGGAGGGGCTGAAACAGAGGGGCTGAAACAGAGGGGCTGAAACAGAGGGCAAGAAACAGAGGGGCTGAAACAGAGGGGCTGAAACAGAGGGGCAGTAACAGAGGGCGAGAAACAGAGGGGCTGAATCAGAGGGGCTGAATCAGAGGGGCTGAAACAGAGGGGCTGAAACAGAGGGCGAGAAACAGAGGGGCTGAATCAGAGGGGCTGAATCAGAGGGGCTGAAACAGAGGGGCTAAAACAGAGGGTGAGAAACTAAGGGACTGAATCAGAGGGGCTGAAACAGTGGGGCTGAAACAGACGGGCTGAAACAGAGAGCCTGAAACAGAGGGGCTGAAACAGAGGGGCTGAAATAGAGGGGCTGAAACAGAGGGGCTGAAACAGAGGGCGAGAAACTAAGGTACTGAATCAGAGGGGCTGAAACAGAGGGGCTGAATCAGAGGGGCTGAAACAGAGGGGCTGAATCAGAGGGGCTGAAACAGAGGGGCTGAAACAGAGGGCGAGAAACAGAGGGGCTGAAACAGAGGGCGAGAAACAGAGGGGCTGAAACAGAGGGGCTGAAACAGAGGGCGAGAAACAGAGGGGCTGAAACAGATGGCGAGAAACAGAGGGGCTGAAACAGAGGGCGAGAAACAGCGGGGCTGAATCAGAGGGGCTGAAACAGAGGGCGAGAAACAGAGGGGCTGAAACAGAGGGCGAGAAACAGAGGGGCTGAAACAGAGGTGCTGAAACAGAGGGTGAGAAACAGAGGGGCTGAAACAGAGGGCGAGAAACAGAGGGGCTGAAACAGAGGGGCTGATTCAGAGGGGCTGAAACAGAGGGGCTGAATCAGAGGGGCTGAAACAGAGGGCGAGAAACAGAGGGGCTGAAACAGAGGGCGAGAAACAGAGGAGCAGAAACAGAGGGCGAGAAACAGAGGTGCTGAAACAGAGGGGCTGAAACAGAGAGTGCGAAACAGAGGGGCTGAAACAGAGGGCGAGAAACAGAGGGGTTGAAACAAAGGGCGAGAAACAGAGGGGCTGAAACAGAGGGCAAGAAACAGAGGGGCTGAAACCGAGTGGCTGAAACAGAAGGGCTGAAACAGAGGGGCTGAATCAGACGGCGAGAAACAGAGGGGCTGAATCGGAGGGGCTGAATCAGAGGGGCTGAAACAGAGGGGCTGAATCAGAGGGGCTGAAACAGAAGGCGAGAAACAGAGGGGCTGAAACAGAGGGCGAGAAACAGAGGGGCAGAAACAGAGGGCGAGAAACAGAGGGGCTGAAACAGAGGGGCTGAAACAGAGGGGCTGAAACAGAGGGCAAGAAACAGAGGGGCTGAAACAGAGGGCGAGAAACAGAGGGGCTGAAACAGAGCGGCTGAAACAGAGGGGCTGAAACAGAGGGCGAGAAACAGAGGGGCTGAAACAAAGGGCGAGAAACACAGGGGCTGAAACAGAGGGGCAGAAACAGAGGGGCTGAAACAGAGGGGCTGAATCGGAGGGGCTGAAACAGAGGGGCTGAAACAGAGCGGCTGAAACAGAGGGCAAGAAACAGAGGGGCTGAAACAGAGGGGCTGAAACAGAGGGGCAGAAACAGAGGGCGAGAAATAGAGGGGCTGAAACAGAGGGGCTGAAACAGAGGGCGAGAAACAGAGGGGCTGAATCAGAGGGGCTGAATCAGAGGGGCTAAAAACAGAGGGGCTGAAACAGAGGGCGAGAAACTAAGGGACTGAATCAGAGGGGCTGAAACAGAGGGGCTGAAACAGACGGGCTGAAACAGAGAGCCTGAAACAGAGGGGCTGAAACAGAGGGGCTGAAATAGAGGGGCTGAAACAGAGGGGCTGAATCAGAGGGGCTGAAACAGAGGGGCTGAATCAGAGGGGCTGAAACAGAAAGCGAGAAACACAGGGGCTGAAAGAGAGGGCCTGAATCAGAGGGGCTGAAACAGAAGGCGAGAAACAGAGGGGCTGAAACAGAGGGCGAGAAACAGAGGGGCAGAAACAGAGGGCGAGAAACAGTGGGGCTGAAACAGAGGGGCTGAAACAGAGGGCAAGAAACAGAGGGGCTGAAACAGAGGGCGAGAAACAGAGGGGCTGAAACAGAGGGGCTGAAGCAGAGGGGCTGAAACAGAGGTCGAGAAACAGAGGGGCTGAAACAAAGGGCGAGAAACAGAGGGGCTGAAACAGAGGGGCAGAAACAGAGGGCCTGAAACAGAGGGGCTGAATCGGAGGGGCTGAAACAGAGGGGCTGAAACAGAGGGGCTGAAACAGAGAGTGCGAAACAGAGGGGCTGAAACAGAGGGCGAGAAACAGAGGGGCTAAAACAGAGGGCGATAAACAGAGGGGCTGAAACAGAGGGCAAGAAACAGAGGGGCTGAAACCGAGTGGCTGAAACAGAAGGGCTGAAACAGAGGGGCTGAAACAGAGGGCGAGAAACAGAGGGGCTGAATCAGAGGGGCTGAAACAGAGGGGCTGAAACAGAGGGGCTGAATCAGAGGGGCTGAAACAGAAGGCGAGAAACAGAGGGGCTGAAACAGAGGGCGAGAAACAGAGGGGCAGAAACAGAGGGCGAGAAACAGAGGGGCTGAAACAGAGGGGCTGAAACAGAGGGCAAGAAACAGAGGGGCTGAAACAGAGGGCGAGAAACAGAGGGGCTGAAACAGAGGGGCTGAAACAGAGGGCGAGAAACAGAGGGGCTGAAACAGAGGGGCTGAAACAGAGAGTGCGAAACAGAGGGGCTGAAACAGAGGGCGAGAAACAGAGGGGTTGAAACAGAGGGCGAGAAACAGAGGGGCTGAAACAGAGGGCAAGAAACAGAGGGGCTGAAACCGAGTGGCTGAAACAGAAGGGCTGAAACAGAGGGGCTGAAACAGAGGGCGAGAAACAGAGGGGCTGAAACAAAGGGCGAGAAACAGAGGGGCTGAAACAGAGGGGCAGAAACAGAGGGGCTGAAACAGAGGGGCTGAATCGGAGGGGCTGAAACAGAGGGGCTGAAACAGAGCGGCTGAAACAGAGGGCAAGAAACAGAGGGGCTGAAACAGAGGGGCTGAAACAGAGGGGCAGAAACAGAGGGCGAGAAATAGAGGGGCTGAAACAGAGGGGCTGAAACAGAGGGCGAGAAACAGAGGGGCTGAATCAGAGGGGCTGAATCAGAGGGGCTGAAACAGAGGGGCTGAAACAGAGGGCGAGAAACTAAGGGACTGAATCAGAGGGGCTGAAACAGAGGGGCTGAAACAGACGGGCTGAAACAGAGAGCCTGAAACAGAGGGGCTGAAACAGGGGGGCTGAAATAGAGGGGCGGAAACAGAGGGGCTGAATCAGAGGGGCTGAAACAGAGGGGCTGAATCAGAGGGGCTGAAACAGAGGGCGAGAAACAGAGGGGCTGAAACAGAGGGGCTGAATCAGAGGGGCTGAAACAGAGGGGATGAAACAGAGGGCGAGAAACAGAGAGGCTGAAACAGCTGGCGAGAAACAGAGGGGCTGAAACAGAGGGCAAGAAACAGAGGGGCTGAAACAGAGGGCGAGAAACAGAGGGGCTGAAACAGAGGGGCTGAAACAGAGGGGCTGAAACAGAGGGGCTGAAACAGAGGGCGAGAAACAGAGGGGCTGAAACAGAGGGCGAGAAACAGAGGGGCTGAAACAGAGGGCGAGAAACAGAGGGCGAGAAACAGAGGGACTGAAACAGAGGGTCTGAAACAGAGGGGCTGAAACAGAGGGCGAGAAACAGAGGGGCTGAAACGGAGGGCGAGAAACAGAGGGGCTGAAACAGAGGGCGAGAAACAGAGGGGCTGAATCAGAGGGGCTGAATCAGAGGGGCTGAAACAGAGGGCCTGAATCAGAGGGGCTGAAACAGAAAGCGAGAAACACAGGGGCTGAAAGAGAGGGCCTGAATCAGAGGGGCTGAAACAGAAGGCGAGAAACAGAGGGGCTGAAACAGAGGGCGAGAAACAGAGGGGCAGAAACAGAGGGCGAGAAACAGTGGGGCTGAAACAGAGGGGCTGAAACAGAGGGCAAGAAACAGAGGCGCTGAAACAGAGGGCGAGAAACAGAGGGGCTGAAACAGAGGGGCTGAAGCAGAGGGGTTGAAACAGAGGGCGAGAAACAGAGGGGCTGAAACAAAGGGCGAGAAACAGAGGGGCTGAAACAGAGGGGCAGAAACAGAGGGGCTGAAACAGAGGGGCTGAATCGGAGGGGCTGAAACAGAGGGGCTGAAACAGAGGGGCTGAAACAGAGAGTGCGAAACAGAGGGGCTGAAACAGAGGGCGAGAAACAGAGGAGCTAAAACAGAGGGCGATAAACAGAGGGGCTGAAACAGAGGGCAAGAAACAGAGGGGCTGAAACCGAGTGGCTGAAACAGAAGGGCTGAAACAGAGGGGCTGAAACAGAGGGCGAGAAACAGAGGGGCTGAATCAGAGGGGCTGAAACAGAGCGGCTGAAACAGAGGGGCTGAATCAGAGGGGCTGAAACAGAAGGCGAGAAACAGAGGGGCAGAAACAGAGGGCGAGAAACAGAGGGGCAGAAACAGAGGGCGAGAAACAGAGGGGCTGAAACAGAGGGGCTGAAACAGAGGGCAAGAAACAGAGGGGCTGAAACAGAGGGCGAGAAACAGAGGGGCTGAAACAGAGGGGCTGAAACAGAGGGGCTGAAACAGAGGGCGAGAAACAGAGGGGCTGAAACAAAGGGCGAGAAACAGAGGGGCGGAAACAGAGGGGCAGAAACAGAGGGGATCAAACAGAGGGGCTGAATCGGAGGGGCTGAAACAGAGGGGCTGAAACAGAGGGGCTGAAACAGAGGGCAAGAAACAGAGGGGCTGAAACAGAGGGGCTGAAACAGAGGGGCAGAAACAGAGGGCGAGAAACAGAGGGGCTGAATCAGAGGGGCTGAATCAGAGGGGCTGAAACAGAGGGGCTGAAACAGAGGGCGAGAAACAGAGGGGCTGAATCAGAGGGGCTGAAATAGAGGGGCTGAAACAGAGGGGCTGAAACAGAGGGCGAGAAACTAAGGTACTGAATCAGAGGGGCTGAAACAGAGGGGCTGAATCAGAGGGGCTGAAACAGAGGGGCTGAATCAGAGGGGCTGAAACAGAGGGGCTGAAACAGAGGGCGAAAAACAGAGAGGCTGAAACAGAGGGCGAGAAACAGAGGGGCTGAAACAGAGGGCGATAAACAGAGGGGCTGAAACAGAGGGGCTGAAACAGAGGGGCTGAAACAGAGGGCGAGAAACAGAGGGGCTGAAACAGATGGCGAGAAACAGAGGGGCTGAAACAGAGGGCGAGAAACAGAGGGGCTGAATCAGAGGGGCTGAAACAGAGGGCGAGACACAGAGGGGCTGAAACAGATGGCGAGAAACAGAGGGGCTGAAACAGAGGTGCTGAAACAGAGGGTGAGAAACAGAGGGGCAGAAACAGAGGGCGAGAAACAGAGGGGCTGAAACAGAGGGGCTGAAACAGAGTGGCTGATTCAGAGGGGCTGAAACAGAGGGGCTGAATCAGAGGGGCTGAAACAGAGGGCGAGAAACAGAGGGGCTGAAACAGAGGGCGAGAAACAGAGGAGCAGAAACAGAGGGCGAGAAACAGAGGGGCTGAAACAGAGGGGCTGAAACAGAGAGTGCGAAACAGAGGGGCTGAAACAGAGGGCGAGAAACAGAGGGGCTGAAACAGAGGGCGAGAAACAGAGGGGCTGAAACAGAGGGCAAGAAACAGAGGGGCTGAAACCGAGTGGCTGAAACAGAAGGGCTGAAACAGAGGGGCTGAAACAGAGGGCGAGAAACAGAGGGGCTGAATCAGAGGGGCTGAATCAGAGGGGCTGAAACAGAGGGGCTGAATCAGAGGGGCTTCAACAGAAGGCGAGAAACAGAGGGGCTGAAACAGAGGGCGAGAAACAGAGGGGCAGAAACATAGGGTGAGAAACTGAGGGGCTGAAACAGAGGGGCTGAAACAGAGGGGCTGAAACAGAGGGGAAGAAACAGAGGGGCTGAAACAGAGGGCGAGAAACAGAGGGGCTGAAACAGAGGGGCTGAAACAGAGGGGCTGAAACAGAGGGGCTGAAACAGAGGGGCAGGAACAGAGGGCGAGAAACAGAGGGGCTGAAACAGAGGGGCAGAAACAGAGGGCGAGAAACAGAGGGGCTGAATCAGAGGGGCTGAATCAGAGGGGCTGAAACAGAGGGGCTGAAACAGAGGGCGACAAACTAAGGGACTGAATCAGAGGGGCTGAAACAGAGGGGCTGAAACAGAGGGGCTGAAACAGAGAGCCTGAAACAGAGAGGCTGAAACAGAGGGGCTGAAATAGAGGGGCTGAAACAGAGGGGTTGAATCAGAGGGGCTGAATCAGAGGGGCTTAAACAGAGGGGCTGAAACAGAGGGCGAGAAACAGAGAGGCTGAAACAGAGGGCGAGAAACAGAGGGGCTGAAACAGAGGGCAAGAAACAGAGGGGCTGAAACAGAGGGCGAGAAACAGAGGGGCTGAAACAGAGGGGCTGAAACAGAGGGGCTGATTCAGAGGGGCTGAAAAAGAGGGGCTGAATCAGAGGGGCTGAAACAGAGGGCAAGAAACAGAGGGGCTGAAACCGAGTGGCTGAAACAGAAGGGCTGAAACAGAGGGGCTGAAACAGAGGGCGAGAAACAGAGGGGCTGAATCAGAGGGGCTGAAACAGAGCGGCTGAAACAGAGGGGCTGAATCAGAGGGGCTGAAACAGAAGGCGAGAAACAGAGGGGCAGAAACAGAGGGCGAGAAACAGAGGGGCAGAAACAGAGGGCGAGAAACAGAGGGGCTGAAACAGAGGGGCTGAAACAGAGGGCAAGAAACAGAGGGGCTGAAACAGAGGGCGAGAAACAGAGGGGCTGAAACAGAGGGGCTGAAACAGAGGGGCTGAAACAGAGGGCGAGAAACAGAGGGGCTGAAACAAAGGGCGAGAAACAGAGGGGCGGAAACAGAGGGGCAGAAACAGAGGGGATCAAACAGAGGGGCTGAATCGGAGGGGCTGAAACAGAGGGGCTGAAACAGAGGGGCTGAAACAGAGGGCAAGAAACAGAGGGGCTGAAACAGAGGGGCTGAAACAGAGGGGCAGAAACAGAGGGCGAGAAACAGAGGGGCTGAATCAGAGGGGCTGAAACAGAGGGGCTGAATCAGAGGGGCTGAAATAGAGGGGCTGAAACAGAGGGGCTGAAACAGAGGGCGAGAAACTAAGGTACTGAATCAGAGGGGCTGAAACAGAGGGGCTGAATCAGAGGGGCTGAAACAGAGGGGCTGAATCAGAGGGGCTGAAACAGAGGGGCTGAAACAGAGGGCGAAAAACAGAGAGGCTGAAACAGAGGGCGAGAAACAGAGGGGCTGAAACAGAGGGCGATAAACAGAGGGGCTGAAACAGAGGGGCTGAAACAGAGGGGCTGAAACAGAGGGCGAGAAACAGAGGGGTTGAAACAGATGGCGAGAAACAGAGGGGCTGAAACAGAGGGCGAGAAACAGAGGGGCTGAATCAGAGGGGCTGAAACAGAGGGCGAGACACAGAGGGGCTGAAACAGAGGGCGAGAAACAGAGGGGCTGAAACAGAGGTGCTGAAACAGAGGGTGAGAAACAGAGGGGCAGAAACAGAGGGCGAGAAACAGAGGGGCTGAAACAGAGGGGCTGAAACAGAGGGGCTGATTCAGAGGGGCTGAAACAGAGGGGCTGAATCAGAGGGGCTGAAACAGAGGGCGAGAAACAGAGGGGCTGAAACAGAGGGCGAGAAACAGAGGAGCAGAAACAGAGGGCGAGAAACAGAGGGGCTGAAACAGAGGGGCTGAAACAGAGAGTGCGAAACAGAGGGGCTGAAACAGAGGGCGAGAAACAGAGGGGCTGAAACAGAGGGCGAGAAACAGAGGGGCTGAAACAGAGGGCAAGAAACAGAGGGGCTGAAACCGAGTGGCTGAAACAGAAGGGCTGAAACAGAGGGGCTGAAACAGAGGGCGAGAAACAGAGGGGCTGAATCAGAGGGGCTGAATCAGAGGGGCTGAAACAGAGGGGCTGAATCAGAGGGGCTTCAACAGAAGGCGAGAAACAGAGGGGCTGAAACAGAGGGCGAGAAACAGAGGGGCAGAAACATAGGGCGAGAAACTGAGGGGCTGAAACAGAGGGGCTGAAACAGAGGGGCTGAAACAGAGGGCAAGAAACAGAGGGGCTGAAACAGAGGGCGAGAAACAGAGGGGCTGAAACAGAGGGGCTGAAACAGAGGGGCTGAAACAGAGGGGCTGAAACAGAGGGGCAGGAACAGAGGGCGAGAAACAGAGGGGCTGAAACAGAGGGGCAGAAACAGAGGGCGAGAAACAGTCGGGCTGAATCAGAGGGGCTGAATCAGAGGGGCTGAAACAGAGGGGCTGAAACAGAGGGCGACAAACTAAGGGACTGAATCAGAGGGGCTGAAACAGAGGGGCTGAAACAGAGGGGCTGAAACAGAGAGCCTGAAACAGAGAGGCTGAAACAGAGGGGCTGAAATAGAGGGGCTGAAACAGAGGGGTTGAATCAGAGGGGCTGAATCAGAGGGGCTTAAACAGAGGGGCTGAAACAGAGGGCGAGAAACAGAGAGGCTGAAACAGAGGGCGAGAAACAGAGGGGCTGAAACAGAGGGCAAGAAACAGAGGGGCTGAAACAGAGGGCGAGAAACAGAGGGGCTGAAACAGAGGGGCTGAAACAGAGGGGCTGAAACAGAGGGGCTGAAACAGAGGGAGAGAAACAGAGGGGCTGAAACAGAGGGCGAGAAACAGAGGGCGATAAACAGAGGGACTGAAACAGAGGGTCTGAAATAGAGGGGCTGAAACAGAGGGCGAGAAACAGAGGGGCTGAAAGGGAGGGCGAGAAACAGAGGGGCTGAAACAGAGGGCGAGAAACAGAGGGGCTGAAACAGTGGGGCTGAAACAGTGGGGCTGAAACAGAGGGGCTGAAACAGAAGGCGAGAAACAGAGGGGCTGAAACAGAGGGTGAGAAACAGAGGGGCTGAAACAGACGGGCTGAAACAGAGGGGCTGAAACAGAGGGCAAGAAATAGAGGGTCTGAAAAAGAGGGCGAGAAACAGAGGGGCTGAAACAGAGGGTGAGAAACAGAGGGGCTGAATCAGAGGAGCTGAAACAAATGCCGAGAAACAGAGGGGCTGAAACAGAGGGCGAGAAACAGAGGGGCTGAAACAGAGGGGCTGAAACAGAGGGTGTGAAACAGAGGGGCTGAAACAGAGGGCGAGAAACAGAGGGGCTGAAACAGAGGGGCAGAAACAGAGGGGCTGAAACAAAGCGCCTGATACAGAGGGCGAGAAACAGAGGGGCTGAAACAGAGGGCGAGAAACAGAGGGGCTGAAACAGAGGGGCTGAAACAGTGGGGCTGAAACAGAGGGCGAGAAACAGAGAGGCTGAAACACAGGGCGAGAAACAGAGGGGCTGAAACAGAGGGCGAGAAACAGAGGGGCTGAAACAGAGGGACTGAAACAGAGGGGCTGAAACAGAGGGGCTGAAACAGAGGGCGAGAAACAGAGTGGCTGAAACAGAGAGCGAGAAACAGAGTGGCTGAAACAGAGGGCAAGAAACAGAGGGGCTGAAACAGAGGGCGAGAAACAGAGGGGCTGAAACAGAGGGGCTGAAACAGAGGGGCGGAAACAGAGGGGCTGAAACAGAGAGCGAGAAGCAGAGGGGCTGAAACAGAGGGGCTGAAACAGAGGGCGAGAAACAGAGGGCGAGAAACAGAGGGACTGAAACAGAGGGTCTGAAACAGAGGGGCTGAAACAGAGGGGGAGAAACAGAGTGGCTGAAACAGAGGGCGAGAAAGAGAGTGGCTGAAACAGAGGGTAAGAAACAGAGGGGCTGAAACAGAGGGCGAGAAACAGAGGGGCTGAAACAGAGGGGCTGAAACAGAGGGGCGGAAACAGAGGGGCTGAAACAGAGAGCGAGAAACAGAGGGGCTGAAACAGAGGGGCGGAAACAGTGGGGCTGAAACAGAGGGCGAGAAACTTAGTGGCTGAAACAAAGGGGCTGAAACAGTGGGGCTAAAATATAGGGGCTGAAACAGAGGGCGAGAAATAGAGGGGCTGAAACAGAGGGCGAGAAACCAGGAGGCTGAAACAGAGGGGGAGAAACAGAGGGGCTGAAACAGAGGGCGAGAAACAGAGGGGCTGAAACAGAGGTGCTGAAACAGAGGGGCTGAAACAGAGGGCGAGAAACAGAGGGGCTGAAACAGAGGGCGAGAAACAGAGGGGCTGAAACAGAGGGCGAGAAACAGAGGGGCTGAAACAGAGGGGCTGAAACAGAGGGGCTGAAACAGAGGGCGAGAAACAGAGGGGCTGAAACAGAGGGCGAGAAACAGAGGGGCTGAATCAGAGGGGCTGAAACAGAGGGCGAGAAACAGAGGGGCTGAAACAGAGGGGCTGAAACAGAGGGGCTGAAACAGAGGGGCTGAAACAGAGGGCGAGAAACAGAGGGGCTGAATCAGAGGGGCTGAATCAGAGGGGCTGAAACAGAGGGCCTGAATCAGAGGGGCTGAAACAGAAGGTGAGAAACAGAGGGGCTGAAAGAGAGGGCCTGAATCAGAGGGGCTGAAACAGAAGGGCTGAAACAGAGGGGCTGAAACAGAGGGCGAGAAACAGAGGGGCAGAAACAGAGGGCGAGAAACAGTGGGGCTGAAACAGAGGGGCTGAAACAGAGGGCAAGAAACAGAGGGGCTGAAACAGAGGGCGAGAAACAGAGGGGCTGAAACAGAGGGGCTGAAGCTGAGGGGCTGAAACAGAGGGCGAGAAACAGAGGGGCGGAAACAAAGGGCGAGAAACAGAGGGGCTGAACCAGAGGTGCAGAAACAGAGGGGCTGAAACAGAGGGGCTGAATCGGAGGGGCTTAAACAGAGGGGCTGAAACAGAGGGGCTGAAACAGAGAGTGCGAAACAGAGGGGGTGAAACAGAGGGCGAGAAACAGAGGGGCTGAACCAGAGGGGCAGAAACAGTGGGGCTGAAACAGAGGGGCTGAATCGGAGGGGCTGAAACAGAGGGGCTGAAACAGAGGGGCTGAAACAGAGAGTGCGAAACAGAGGGGCTGAAACAGAGGGCGAGAAACAGAGGGGCTAAAACAGAGGGCGATAAACAGAGGGGCTGAAACAGAGGGCAAGAAAGAGAGGGGCTGAAACCGAGTGGCTGAAACAGAAGGACTGAAACAGAGGGGCTGAAACAGAGGGCGAGAAACAGAGGGGCTGAATCAGAGGGGCTGAAACAGAGGTGCTGAATCAGAAGGCGAGAAACAGACGGGCTGAAACAGAGGGCGAGAAACAGAGGGGCAGAAACAGAGGGCGAGAAACAGAGGGGCTGAAACAGAGGGGCTGAAACAGAGGGCAAGAAACAGAGGGGCTGAAACAGAGGGCGAGAAACAGAGGGGCTGAAACAGAGGGGCTGAAACAGAGGGGCTGAAACAGAGGGCGAGAAACAGAGGGGCTGAAACAAAGGGCGAGAAACAGAGGGGCGGAAACAGAGGGGCAGAAACAGAGGGGCTGAAACTGAGGGGCTGAATCGGAGGGGCTGAAACAGAGGGCGAGAAACAGAGGGGCTGAAACAGAGGGCAAGAAACAGAGGGGCTGAAACAGAGGGGCTGAAACAGAGGGGCAGAAACAGAGGGCGAGAAACAGAGGGGCTGAATCAGAGGGGCTGAATCAGAGGGGCTGAAACAGAGGGGCTGAAACAGAGGGCGAGAAACAGAGGGGCTGAATCAGAGGGGCTGAATCAGAGGGGCTGAAACAGAGGGGCTGAAACAGAGGGCGAGAAACTAAGGGACTGAATCAGAGGGGCTGAAACAGAGGGTCTGAAACAGACGGGCTGAAACAGAGAGCCTGAAACAGAGGGGCTGAAACAGAGGGGCTGAAATAGAGGGGCTGAAACAGAGGGGCTGAAACAGAGGGCGAGAAACTAAGGTACTGAATCAGAGGGGCTGAAACAGAGGGGCTGAATCAGAGGGGCTGAAACAGAGGGGCTGAATCAGAGGGGCTGAAACAGAGGGGCTGAAACAGAGGGCGAGAAACAGAGAGGCTGAAACAGAGGGCGAGAAACAGAGGGGCTGAAACAGAGGGCGAGAAACAGAGGGGCTGAAACAGAGGGGCTGAAACAGAGGGGCTGAAACAGAGGGCGAGAAACAGAGGGGCTGAAACAGATGGCGAGAAACAGAGGGGCTGAAACAGAGGGCGAGAAACAGAGGGGCTGAATCAGAGGGGCTGAAACAGAGGGCGAGAAACAGAGGGGCTGAAACAGAGGGCGAGAAACAGAGGGGCTGATTCAGAGGGGCTGAAAAAGAGGGGCTGAATCAGAGGGGCTGAAACAGAGGGCGAGAACAAGAGGGGCTGAAACAGAGGGCGAGAAACAGAGGAGCAGAAACAGAGGACGAGAAACAGAGGGGCTGAAACAGAGGGGCTGAAACAGAGAGTGCGAAACAGAGGGGCTGAAACAGAGGGCGAGAAACAGAGGGGCTGAAACAGAGGGCGAGAAACAGAGGGGCTGAAACAGAGGGAAAGAAACAGAGGGGCTGAAACCGAGTGGCTGAAACAGAAGGGCTGAAACAGAGGGGCTGAAACAGAGGGCGAGAAACAGAGGGGCTGAATCAGAGGGGCTGACTCAGAGGGGCTGAAACAGAGGGGCTGAATCAGAGGGGCTGAAACAGAAGGCGAGAAACAGAGGGGCTGAAACAGAGGGCGAGAAACAGAGGGGCAGAAACAGAGGGCGAGAAACAGAGGGGCTGAAACAGAGGGGCTGAAACAGAGGGGCTGAAACAGAGGGCAAGAAACAGAGGGGCTGAAACAGAGGGCGAGAAACAGAGGGGCTGAAACAGAGGGGCTGAAACAGAGGGGCTGAAACAGAGGGCGAGAAACAGAGGGGCTGAAACAAAGGGCGAGAAACAGAGGGGCTGAAACAGAGGGGCAGAAACAGAGGGGCTGAAACAGAGGGGCTGAATCGGAGGGGCTGAAACAGAGGGGCTGGAACAGAGGGGCTGAAACAGAGGGCAAGAAACAGAGGGGCTGAAACAGAGGGGCTGAAACAGAGGGGCAGAAACAGAGGGCGAGAAACAGAGGGGCTGAAACAGAGGGGCTGAAACAGAGGGCGAGAAACAGAGGGGCTGAATCAGAGGGGCTGAATCAGAGGGGCTGAAACAGAGGGCCTGAAACAGAGGGCGAGAAACAGAGGGGCTGAATCAGAGGGGCTGAAACAGAGGGGCTGAAACAGACGGGCTGAAACAGAGAGCCTGAAACAGAGGGGCTGAAACAGAGGGGCTGAAATAGAGGGGCTGAAACAGAGGGGCTGAATCAGAGGGGCTGAAACAGAGGGGCTGAATCAGAGGGGCTGAAACAGAGGGCGAGAAACAGAGGGGCTGAAACAGAGGGGCTGAATCAGAGGGGCTGAAACAGAGGGGCTGAAACAGAGGGCGAGAAACAGAGAGGCTGAAACAGAGGGCGAGAAACAGAGGGGCTGAAACAGAGGGCAAGAAACAGAGGGGCTGAAACAGAGGGCGAGAAACAGACGGGCTGAAACAGCGGGGCTGAAACAGAGGGGCTGAAACAGAGGGCGAGAAACAGAGGGGCTGAAACAGAGGGCGAGAAACAGAGGGGCTGAAACAGAGGGCGAGAAACAGAGGGCGAGAAACAGAGGGACTGAAACAGAGGGTCTGAAACAGAGGGGCTGAAACAGAGGGCGAGAAACAGAGGGGCTGAAACGGAGGGCGAGAAACAGAGGGGCTGAAACAGAGGGCGAGAAACAGAGGGGCTGAAACAGAGGGGCTGAAACAGTGGGGCTGAAACAGAGGGGCTGAAACAGAGGGTGAGAAATAAACGGGCTGAAACAGAGGGCGAGAAACAGAGGGGCTGAAACAGAGGGCGAGAAACAGAGGGGCTGAAACAGAGGGCGAGAAACAGAGGGGCTGAAACAGAGGGGCTGAAACAGAGGGGCTGAAACAGAGGGCAAGAAATAGAGGGGCTGAAAAAGAGGGCAAGAAACAGAGGGGCTGAAACAGAGGGTGAGAAACAGAGGGGCTGAATCAGAGGGGCTGAAACAAATGCCGAGAAACAGAGGGGCTGAAACAGAGGGCGAGAAACAGAGGGGCTGAAACAGAGGGGCTGAAACAGAGGGACTGAAACAGAGGGGCTGAAACAGAGGGCGAGAAACAGAGGGGCTGAAACAGAGGGGCAGAAACAGAGGGGCTGAATCAGAGTGGCTGATTCAGAGGGTCTGAAACAGAGGGGCTGAATCAGAGGGGCGGAAACAGAAGGCGAGAAACAGAGGGGCAGATACAGAGGGCAAGAAACAGAGGGGCTGAAACACAGGGCGAGAAACAGACGGGCAGAAACAGAGAGAGAGAAACAGAGGGACTGAAACAGAGGGGCTGAAACAGAGAGCGCGAAACAGAGGGACTGAAACAGAGGGCGAGAAACAGAGGGGCTGAAACAGAGGGCGAGAAACAGAGGGGCTGAAACAGAGGGCGAGAAACAGAGGGGCTGAAACAGAGGGCGAGAAACAGACGGGCAGAAACAGAGGGCGAGAAACAGAGGGACTGAAACAAAGGGGCTGAAACAGAGAGCGCGAAACAGAGGGACTGAAACAGAGGGCGAGAAACAGAGGGGCTGAAACAGCGGGCAAGAAACAGAGGGGCTGAAACAGAGGGGCTGAAACAGAGGGCAAGAAACAGAGGGGCTGAAACAGAGTGTCTGAAACAGAGGGCGAGAAACAGAGGGGCTGAATCAGACAGGCTGAATCAGATGGGCTGAAACAGAGGGGCTGAAACAGAGGGCGATAATCAGAGTGGCTGAAACAGAGGGCGAGAAACAAAGGTCGAGAAACAGAGGGGCTGAAAAAGTGGGGCTGAAACAAAGTGGCTGAAACAAAGCGCCTGATACAGAGGGCGAGAAACAGAGGGGCTGAAACAGAGGGCGAGAAACAGAGGGGCTGAAACAGAGGGGCTGAAACAGAGTGCGAGATACAGAGGGGCTGAAACAGAGGGCAAGAAACAGAGGGGCTGAAACCGAGTGGCTGAAACAGAAGGGCTGAAACAGAGGGGCTGAAACAGAGTGCGAGAAACAGAGGGGCTGAATCAGAGGGGCTGAATCAGAGGGGCTGAAACAGAGGGGCTGAATCAGAGGGGCTGAAACAGAAGGCGAGAAACAGAGGGGCTGAAACAGAGGGCGAGAAACAGAGGGGCAGAAACAGAGGGCGAGAAACAGAGGGGCTGAAACAGAGGGGCTGAAACAGAGGGGCTGAAACAGAGGGCGAGAAACAGAGGGCGAGAAACAGAGGGGCTGAAACAGAGGGCGAGAAACAGAGGGGCTGAAACAGAGGGCGAGAAACAGAGGGCGAGAAACAGAGGGACTGAAACAGAGGGTCTGAAACAGAGGGGCTGAAACAGAGGGCGAGAAACAGAGGGGCTGAAACGGAGGGCGAGAAACAGAGGGGCTGAAACAGAGGGCGAGAAACAGAGGGGCTGAAACAGAGGGGCTGAAACAGTGGGGCTGAAACAGAGGGGCTGAAACAGAGGGTGAGAAATAAAGGGGCTGAAACAGGGCGAGAAACAGAGGGGCTGAAACAGAGGGCGAGAAACAGAGGGGCTGAAACAGAGGGCGAGAAACAGAGGGGCTGAAACAGAGGGGCTGAAACAGAGGGCGAGAAACAGAGGGGCTGAAACAGAGGGTGAGAAACAGAGGGGCTGAATCAGAGGGGCTGAAACAAATGCCGAGAAACAGAGGGGCTGAAACAGAGGGCGAGAAACAGAGGGGCTGAAACAGAGGGGCTGACACAGAGGGACTGAAACAGAGGGGCTGAAACAGAGGGCGAGAAACAGAGGGGCTGAAACAGAGGGGCAGAAACAGAGGGGCTGAATCAGAGTGGCTGATTCAGAGGGTCTGAAACAGAGGGGCTGAATCAGAGGGGCGGAAACAGAGGGCGAGAAACAGAGGGGCAGATACAGAGGGCAAGAAACAGAGGGGCTGAAACAGAGGGCGAGAAACAGACGGGCAGAAACAGAGAGCGAGAAACAGAGGGACTGAAACAGAGGGGCTGAAACAGAGAGCGCGAAACAGAGGGACTGAAACAGAGGGCGAGAAACAGAGGGGCTGAAACAGAGGGCGAGAAACAGAGGGGCTGAAACAGAGGGCGAGAAACAGAGGGGCTGAAACAGAGGGCGAGAAACAGACGGGCAGAAACAGAGGGCGAGAAACAGAGGGACTGAAACAAAGGGGCTGAAACAGAGAGCGCGAAACAGAGGGACTGAAACAGAGGGCGAGAAACAGAGGGGCTGAAACAGCGGGCAAGAAACAGAGGGGCTGAAACAGAGGGCGAGAAACAGAGGGGCTGAAACAGAGGGCAAGAAACAGAGGGGCTGAAACAGAGTGTCTGAAACAGAGGGCGAGAAACAGAGGGGCTGAATCAGACAGGCTGAATCAGATGGGCTGAAACAGAGGGGCTGAAACAGAGGGCGAGAAACAGAGTGGCTGAAACAGAGGGCGAGAAACAGAGGGCGAGAAACAGAGGGGCTGAAAAAGTGGGGCTGAAACAAAGTGGCTGAAACCAAGCGCCTGATACAGAGGGCGAGAAACAGAGGGGCTGAAACAGAGGGCGAGAAACAGAGGGGCTGAAACAGAGGGGCTGAAACAGAGGGCGAGAAACAGAGGGGCTGAAACAGAGGGCAAGAAACAGAGGGGCTGAAACGGAGTGGCTGAAACAGAACGGCTGAAACAGAGGGGCTGAAACAGAGTGCGAGAAACAGAGGGGCTGAATCAGAGGGGCTGAATCAGAGGGGCTGAAACAGAGGGGCTGAATCAGAGGGGCTGAAACAGAAGGCGAGAAACAGAGGGGCTGAAACAGAGGGCGAGAAACAGAGGGGCAGAAACAGAGGGCGAGAAACAGAGGGGCTGAAACAGAGGGGCTGAAACAGAGGGGCTGAAACAGAGGGCAAGAAACAGAGGGGCTGAAACAGAGGGGCAGAAACAGAGGGGCTGAAACAGAGGGCAAGAAACAGAGGGGATGAAACAGAGGGGCTGAAACAGAGGGGCAGAAACAGAGGGCGAGAAACAGAGGGGCTGAAACAGAGGGGCTGAAACAGAGGGCGAGAAACAGAGGGGCTGAATCAGAGGGGCTGAATCAGAGGGGCTGAAACAGAGGGGCTGAAACAGAGGGCGAGAAACTAAGGGACTGAATCAGAGGGGCTGAAACAGAGGGGCTGAAACAGACGGGCTGAAACAGAGAGCCTGAAACAGAGGGGCTGAAACAGAGGGGCTGAAATAGAGGGGCTGAAAGAGAGGGGCTGAATCAGAGGGGCTGAAACAGAGGGGCTGAATCAGAGGGGCTGAAACAGAGGGCGAGAAACAGAGGGGCTGAAACAGAGGGGCAGAAACAGAGGGGCTGAAACAGAGGGGCTGAATCGGAGGGGCTGAAACAGAGGGGCTGAAACAGAGGGGCTGAAACAGAGGGCAAGAAACAGAGGGGATGAAACAGAGGGGCTGAAACAGAGGGGCAGAAACAGAGGGCGAGAAACAGAGGGGCTGAAACAGAGGGGCTGAAACAGAGGGCGAGAAACAGAGGGGCTGAATCAGAGGGGCTGAATCAGAGGGGCTGAAACAGAGGGGCTGAAACAGTGGGCGAGAAACTAAGGGACTGAATCAGAGGGGCTGAAACAGAGGGGCTGAAACAGACGGGCTGAAACAGAGAGCCTGAAACAGAGGGGCTGAAACAGAGGGGCTGAAATAGAGGGGCTGAAACAGAGGGGCTGAATCAGAGGGGCTGAAACAGAGGGGCTGAATCAGAGGGGCTGAAACAGAGGGCGAGAAACAGAGGGGCTGAAACAGAGGGGCTGAATCAGAGGGGCTGAAACAGAGGGGCTGAAACAGAGGGCGAGAAACAGAGAGGCTGAAACAGAGGGCGAGAAACAGAGGGGCTGAAACAGAGGGCAAGAAACAGAGGGGCTGAAACAGAGGGCGAGAAACAGAGGGGCTGAAACAGAGGGGTTGAAACAGAGGGGCTGAAACAGAGGGGCTGAAACAAAGTGCGAGAAACAGAGGGGCTGAAACAGAGTGGCTGAATCAGAGGGACTGAAACAGAGGGGCTGAAACAGAGAGCGCGAAACAGAGGGACTGAAACAGAGGGCGAGAAACAGAGGGGCTGAAACAGAGGGCGAGAAACAGAGGGGCTGAAACAGAGGGCGAGAAACAGAGGGGCTGAAACAGAGGGCGAGAAACAGACGGGCAGAAACAGAGGGCGAGAAACAGAGGGACTGAAACAAAGGGGCTGAAACAGAGAGCGCGAAACAGAGGGACTGAAACAGAGGGCGAGAAACAGAGGGGCTGAAACAGCGGGCAAGAAACAGAGGGGCTGAAACAGAGGGCGAGAAACAGAGGGGCTGAAACAGAGGGCAAGAAACAGAGGGGCTGAAACAGAGTGTCTGAAACAGAGGGCGAGAAATAGAGGGGCTGAATCAGACAGGCTGAATCAGATGGGCTGAAACAGAGGGGCTGAAACAGAGGGCGAGAAACAGAGTGGCTGAAACAGAGGGCGAGAAACAGAGGGCGAGAAACAGAGGGGCTGAAAAAGTGGGGCTGAAACAAAGTGGCTGAAACAAAGCGCCTGATACAGAGGGCGAGAAACAGAGGGGCTGAAACAGAGGGCGAGAAACAGAGGGGCTGAAACAGAGGGGCTGAAACAGAGGGCGAGAAACAGAGGGGCTGAAACAGAGGGCAAGAAACAGAGGGGCTGAAACGGAGTGGCTGAAACAGAACGGCTGAAACAGAGGGGCTGAAACAGAGTGCGAGAAACAGAGGGGCTGAATCAGAGGGGCTGAATCAGAGGGGCTGAAACAGAGGGGCTGAATCAGAGGGGCTGAAACAGAAGGCGAGAAACAGAGGGGCTGAAACAGAGGGCGAGAAACAGAGGGGCAGAAACAGAGGGCGAGAAACAGAGGGGCTGAAACAGAGGGGCTGAAACAGAGGGGCTGAAACAGAGGGCAAGAAACAGAGGGGCTGAAACAGAGGGCGAGAAGCAGAGGGGCTGAAACAGAGCGGCTGAAACAGACGGGCTGAAACAGAGAGCCTGAAACAGAGGGGCTGAAACAGAGGGGCTGAAATAGAGGGGCTGAAACAGAGGGGCTGAATCAGAGGGGCTGAAACAGAGGGGCTGAATCAGAGGGGCTGAAACAGAGGGCGAGAAACAGAGGGGCTGAAACAGAGGGGCTGAATCAGAGGGGCTGAAACAGAGGGGCTGAAACAGAGGGCGAGAAACAGAGAGGCTGAAACAGAGGGCGAGAAACAGAGGGGCTGAAACAGAGGGCAAGAAACAGAGGGGCTGAAACAGAGGGCGAGAAACAGACGGGCTGAAACAGAGGGGCTGAAACAGAGGGGCTGAAACAGAGGGCGAGAAACAGAGGGGCTGAAACAGAGGGGCTGAATCAGAGGGGCTGAAACAGAGGGCGAGAAACAGAGGGCGAGAAACAGAGGGACTGAAACAGAGGGTCTGAAACAGAGGGGCTGAAACAGAGGGCGAGAAACAGAGGGGCTGAAACGGAGGGCGAGAAACAGAGGGGCTGAAACAGAGGGCGAGAAACAGAGGGGCTGAAACAGAGGGGCTGAAACAGTGGGGCTGAAACAGAGGGGCTGAAACAGAGGGTGAGAAATAAAGGGGCTGAAACAGAGGGCGAGAAACAGAGGGGCTGAAACAGAGGGCGAGAAACAGAGGGGCTGAAACAGAGGGCGAGAAAAAGAGGGGCTGAAACAGAGGGGCTGAAACAGAGGGGCTGAAACAGAGGGCAAGAAATAGAGGGGCTGAAAAAGAGGGCAAGAAACAGAGGGGCTGAAACAGAGGGTGAGAAACAGAGGGGCTGAATCAGAGGGGCTGAAACAAATGCCGAGAAACAGAGGGGCTGAAACAGAGGGCGAGAAACAGAGGGGCTGAAACAGAGGGGCTGAAACAGAGGGACTGAAACAGAGGGGCTGAAACAGAGGGCGAGAAACAGAGGGGCTGAAACAGAGGGGCAGAAACAGAGGGGCTGAATCAGAGTGGCTGATTCAGAGGGTCTGAAACAGAGGGGCTGAATCAGAGGGGCGGAAACAGAAGGCGAGAAACAGAGGGGCAGATACAGAGGGCAAGAAACAGAGGGGCTGAAACACAGGGCGAGAAACAGACGGGCAGAAACAGAGAGAGAGAAACAGAGGGACTGAAACAGAGGGGCTGAAACAGAGAGCGCGAAACAGAGGGACTGAAACAGAGGGCGAGAAACAGAGGGGCTGAAACAGAGGGCGAGAAACAGAGGGGCTGAAACAGAGGGCGAGAAACAGAGGGGCTGAAACAGAGGGCGAGAAACAGACGGGCAGAAACAGAGGGCGAGAAACAGAGGGACTGAAACAAAGGGGCTGAAACAGAGAGCGCGAAACAGAGGGACTGAAACAGAGGGCGAGAAACAGAGGGGCTGAAACAGCGGGCAAGAAACAGAGGGGCTGAAACAGAGGGGCTGAAACAGAGGGCAAGAAACAGAGGGGCTGAAACAGAGTGTCTGAAACAGAGGGCGAGAAACAGAGGGGCTGAATCAGACAGGCTGAATCAGATGGGCTGAAACAGAGGGGCTGAAACAGAGGGCGAGAAACAGAGTGGCTGAAACAGAGGGCGAGAAACAAAGGTCGAGAAACAGAGGGGCTGAAAAAGTGGGGCTGAAACAAAGTGGCTGAAACAAAGCGCCTGATACAGAGGGCGAGAAACAGAGGGGCTGAAACAGAGGGCGAGAAACAGAGGGGCTGAAACAGAGGGGCTGAAACAGAGTGCGAGATACAGAGGGGCTGAAACAGAGGGCAAGAAACAGAGGGGCTGAAACCGAGTGGCTGAAACAGAAGGGCTGAAACAGAGGGGCTGAAACAGAGTGCGAGAAACAGAGGGGCTGAATCAGAGGGGCTGAATCAGAGGGGCTGAAACAGAGGGGCTGAATCAGAGGGGCTGAAACAGAAGGCGAGAAACAGAGGGGCTGAAACAGAGGGCGAGAAACAGAGGGGCAGAAACAGAGGGCGAGAAACAGAGGGGCTGAAACAGAGGGGCTGAAACAGAGGGGCTGAAACAGAGGGCGAGAAACAGAGGGCGAGAAACAGAGGGGCTGAAACAGAGGGCGAGAAACAGAGGGGCTGAAACAGAGGGCGAGAAACAGAGGGCGAGAAACAGAGGGACTGAAACAGAGGGTCTGAAACAGAGGGGCTGAAACAGAGGGCGAGAAACAGAGGGGCTGAAACGGAGGGCGAGAAACAGAGGGGCTGAAACAGAGGGCGAGAAACAGAGGGGCTGAAACAGAGGGGCTGAAACAGTGGGGCTGAAACAGAGGGGCTGAAACAGAGGGTGAGAAATAAAGGGGCTGAAACAGGGCGAGAAACAGAGGGGCTGAAACAGAGGGCGAGAAACAGAGGGGCTGAAACAGAGGGCGAGAAACAGAGGGGCTGAAACAGAGGGGCTGAAACAGAGGGCGAGAAACAGAGGGGCTGAAACAGAGGGTGAGAAACAGAGGGGCTGAATCAGAGGGGCTGAAACAAATGCCGAGAAACAGAGGGGCTGAAACAGAGGGCGAGAAACAGAGGGGCTGAAACAGAGGGGCTGAAACAGAGGGACTGAAACAGAGGGGCTGAAACAGAGGGCGAGAAACAGAGGGGCTGAAACAGAGGGGCAGAAACAGAGGGGCTGAATCAGAGTGGCTGATTCAGAGGGTCTGAAACAGAGGGGCTGAATCAGAGGGGCGGAAACAGAGGGCGAGAAACAGAGGGGCAGATACAGAGGGCAAGAAACAGAGGGGCTGAAACAGAGGGCGAGAAACAGACGGGCAGAAACAGAGAGCGAGAAACAGAGGGACTGAAACAGAGGGGCTGAAACAGAGAGCGCGAAACAGAGGGACTGAAACAGAGGGCGAGAAACAGAGGGGCTGAAACAGCGGGCAAGAAACAGAGGGGCTGAAACAGAGG
The DNA here is from genome assembly GCF_047496795.1 of Chiloscyllium punctatum. Taxonomy (NCBI): domain Eukaryota; kingdom Metazoa; phylum Chordata; class Chondrichthyes; order Orectolobiformes; family Hemiscylliidae; genus Chiloscyllium; species Chiloscyllium punctatum. The sequence continues at coordinate 116,756 of NC_092779.1, read as the reverse complement.
GCGAGAAACAGAGGGGCTGAAACAGAGGGCAAGAAACAGAGGGGCTGAAACAGAGTGTCTGAAACAGAGGGCGAGAAACAGAGGGGCTGAATCAGACAGGCTGAATCAGATGGGCTGAAACAGAGGGGCTGAAACAGAGGGCGAGAAACAGAGGGCGAGAAACAGAGGGGCTGAAAAAGTGGGGCTGAAACAAAGTGGCTGAAACAAAGCGCCTGATACAGAGGGCGAGAAACAGAGGGGCTGAAACAGAGGGCGAGAAACAGAGGGGCTGAAACAGAGGGGCTGAAACAGAGGGCGAGAAACAGAGGGGCTGAAACAGAGGGCAAGAAACAGAGGGGCTGAAACGGAGTGGCTGAAACAGAACGGCTGAAACAGAGGGGCTGAAACAGAGTGCGAGAAACAGAGGGGCTGAATCAGAGGGGCTGAATCAGAGGGGCTGAAACAGAGGGGCTGAATCAGAGGGGCTGAAACAGAAGGCGAGAAACAGAGGGGCTGAAACAGAGGGCGAGAAACAGAGGGGCAGAAACAGAGGGCGAGAAACAGAGGGGCTGAAACAGAGGGGCTGAAACAGAGGGGCTGAAACAGAGGGCAAGAAACAGAGGGGCTGAAACAGAGGGGCAGAAACAGAGGGGCTGAAACAGAGGGCAAGAAACAGAGGGGATGAAACAGAGGGGCTGAAACAGAGGGGCAGAAACAGAGGGCGAGAAACAGAGGGGCTGAAACAGAGGGGCTGAAACAGAGGGCGAGAAACAGAGGGGCTGAATCAGAGGGGCTGAAACAGAGGGGCTGAAACAGAGGGCGAGAAACTGAGGGACTGAATCAGAGGGGCTGAAACAGAGGGGCTGAAACAGACGGGCTGAAACAGAGAGCCTGAAACAGAGGGGCTGAAACAGAGGGGCTGAAATAGAGGGGCTGAAAGAGAGGGGCTGAATCAGAGGGGCTGAAACAGAGGGGCTGAATCAGAGGGGCTGAAACAGAGGGCGAGAAACAGAGGGGCTGAAACAGAGGGGCAGAAACAGAGGGGCTGAAACAGAGGGGCTGAATCGGAGGGGCTGAAACAGAGGGGCTGAAACAGAGGGGCTGAAACAGAGGGCAAGAAACAGAGGGGATGAAACAGAGGGGCTGAAACAGAGGGGCAGAAACAGAGGGCGAGAAACAGAGGGGCTGAAACAGAGGGGCTGAAACAGAGGGCGAGAAACAGAGGGGCTGAATCAGAGGGGCTGAATCAGAGGGGCTGAAACAGAGGGGCTGAAACAGTGGGCGAGAAACTAAGGGACTGAATCAGAGGGGCTGAAACAGAGGGGCTGAAACAGACGGGCTGAAACAGAGAGCCTGAAACAGAGGGGCTGAAACAGAGGGGCTGAAATAGAGGGGCTGAAACAGAGGGGCTGAATCAGAGGGGCTGAAACAGAGGGGCTGAATCAGAGGGGCTGAAACAGAGGGCGAGAAACAGAGGGGCTGAAACAGAGGGGCTGAATCAGAGGGGCTGAAACAGAGGGGCTGAAACAGAGGGCGAGAAACAGAGAGGCTGAAACAGAGGGCAACAAACAGAGGGGCTGAAACAGAGGGCAAGAAACAGAGGGGCTGAAACAGAGGGCGAGAAACAGAGGGGCTGAAACAGAGGGGCTGAAACAGAGGGGCTGAAACAGAGGGGCTGAAACAAAGTGCGAGAAACAGAGGGGCTGAAACAGAGTGGCTGAATCAGAGGGACTGAAACAGAGGGGCTGAAACAGAGAGCGCGAAACAGAGGGACTGAAACAGAGGGCGAGAAACAGAGGGGCTGAAACAGAGGGCGAGAAACAGAGGGGCTGAAACAGAGGGCGAGAAACAGAGGGGCTGAAACAGAGTGCGAGAAACAGACGGGCAGAAACAGAGGGCGAGAAACAGAGGGACTGAAACAAAGGGGCTGAAACAGAGAGCGCGAAACAGAGGGACTGAAACAGAGGGCGAGAAACAGAGGGGCTGAAACAGCGGGCAAGAAACAGAGGGGCTGAAACAGAGGGCGAGAAACAGAGGGGCTGAAACAGAGGGCAAGAAACAGAGGGGCTGAAACAGAGTGTCTGAAACAGAGGGCGAGAAACAGAGGGGCTGAATCAGACAGGCTGAATCAGATGGGCTGAAACAGAGGGGCTGAAACAGAGGGCGAGAAACAGAGTGGCTGAAACAGAGGGCGAGAAACAGAGGGCGAGAAACAGAGGGGCTGAAAAAGTGGGGCTGAAACAAAGTGGCTGAAACAAAGCGCCTGATACAGAGGGCGAGAAACAGAGGGGCTGAAACAGAGGGCGAGAAACAGAGGGGCTGAAACAGAGGGGCTGAAACAGAGGGCGAGAAACAGAGGGGCTGAAACAGAGGGCAAGAAACAGAGGGGCTGAAACGGAGTGGCTGAAACAGAACGGCTGAAACAGAGGGGCTGAAACAGAGTGCGAGAAACAGAGGGGCTGAATCAGAGGGGCTGAATCAGAGGGGCTGAAACAGAGGGGCTGAATCAGAGGGGCTGAAACAGAAGGCGAGAAACAGAGGGGCTGAAACAGAGGGCGAGAAACAGAGGGGCAGAAACAGAGGGCGAGAAACAGAGGGGCTGAAACAGAGGGGCTGAAACAGAGGGGCTGAAACAGAGGGCAAGAAACAGAGGGGCTGAAACAGAGGGGCAGAAACAGAGGGGCTGAAACAGAGGGCAAGAAACAGAGGGGATGAAACAGAGGGGCTGAAACAGAGGGGCAGAAACAGAGGGCGAGAAACAGAGGGGCTGAAACAGAGGGGCTGAAACAGAGGGCGAGAAACAGAGGGGCTGAATCAGAGGGGCTGAATCAGAGGGGCTGAAACAGAGGGGCTGAAACAGAGGGCGAGAAACTAAGGGACTGAATCAGAGGGGCTGAAACAGAGGGGCTGAAACAGACGGGCTGAAACAGAGAGCCTGAAACAGAGGGGCTGAAACAGAGGGGCTGAAATAGAGGGGCTGAAAGAGAGGGGCTGAATCAGAGGGGCTGAAACAGAGGGGCTGAATCAGAGGGGCTGAAACAGAGGGCGAGAAACAGAGGGGCTGAAACAGAGGGGCAGAAACAGAGGGGCTGAAACAGAGGGGCTGAATCGGAGGGGCTGAAACAGAGGGGCTGAAACAGAGGGGCTGAAACAGAGGGCAAGAAACAGAGGGGATGAAACAGAGGGGCTGAAACAGAGGGGCAGAAACAGAGGGCGAGAAACAGAGGGGCTGAAACAGAGGGGCTGAAACAGAGGGCGAGAAACAGAGGGGCTGAATCAGAGGGGCTGAATCAGAGGGGCTGAAACAGAGGGGCTGAAACAGTGGGCGAGAAACTAAGGGACTGAATCAGAGGGGCTGAAACAGAGGGGCTGAAACAGACGGGCTGAAACAGAGAGCCTGAAACAGAGGGGCTGAAACAGAGGGGCTGAAATAGAGGGGCTGAAACAGAGGGGCTGAATCAGAGGGGCTGAAACAGAGGGGCTGAATCAGAGGGGCTGAAACAGAGGGCGAGAAACAGAGGGGCTGAAACAGAGGGGCTGAATCAGAGGGGCTGAAACAGAGGGGCTGAAACAGAGGGCGAGAAACAGAGAGGCTGAAACAGAGGGCGAGAAACAGAGGGGCTGAAACAGAGGGCAAGAAACAGAGGGGCTGAAACAGAGGGCGAGAAACAGAGGGGCTGAAACAGAGGGGCTGAAACAGAGGGGCTGAAACAGAGGGGCTGAAACAAAGTGCGAGAAACAGAGGGGCTGAAACAGTGGGCGAGAAACAGAGGGGCTGAAACAGAGGGCGAGAAACAGAGGGACTGAAACAGAGGGTCTGAAACAGAGGGGCTGAAACAGACGGGCTGAAACAGAGAGCCTGAAACAGAGGGGCTGAAACAGAGGGGCTGAAATAGAGGGGCTGAAACAGAGGGGCTGAATCAGAGGGGCTGAAACAGAGAGTGCGAAACAGAGGGGCTGAAACAGAGGGCGAGAAACAGAGGGGCTGAAACAGAGGGGCTGAATCAGAGGTATTGAAACAGAGGGGCTGAAACAGAGGGCGAGAAACAGAGAGGCTGAAACAGAGGGCGAGAAACAGAGGGGCTGAAACAGAGGGCAAGAAACAGAGGGGCTGAAACAGAGGGCGAGAAACAGAGGGGCTGAAACAGAGGGGCTGAAACAGAGGGGCTGAAACAGAGGGGCTGAAACAAAGGGCGAGAAACAGAGGGGCTGAAACAGAGGGCGAGAAACAGAGGGGCTGAAACAGAGGGCGAGAAACAGAGGGCGAGAAACAGAGGGACTGAAACAGAGGGTCTGAAACAGGGGCTGAAACATAGGGCGAGAAACAGAGGGGCTGAAACGGAGGGCGAGAAACAGAGGGGCTGAAACAGAGGGCGAGAAACAGAGGGGCTGAAACAGAGGGGCTGAAACAGTGGGGCTGAAACAGAGGGGCTGAAACAGAGGGTGAGAAATAAAGGGGCTGAAACAGAGGGCGAGAAACAGAGGGGCTGAAACAGAGGGCGAGAAACAGAGGGACTGAAACAGAGGGCGAGAAACAGAGGGGCTGAAACAGAGGGGCTGAAACAGAGGGGCTGAAACAGAGGGCAAGAAATAGAGGGTCTGAAAAAGAGGGCGAGAAACAGAGGGGCTGAAACAGAGGGTGAGAAACAGAGGGGCTGAATCAGAGGGGCTGAAACAAATGCCGAGAAACAGAGGGGCTGAAACAGAGGGCGAGAAACAGAGGGGCTGAAACAGAGGGGCTGAAACAGAGGGTGAGAAACAGAGGGGCTGAATCAGAGGGGCTGAATCAGAGGGGCTGAAACAGAGGGGCTGAATCAGAGGGGCTGAAACAGAAGGCGAGAAACAGAGGGGCAGAAACAGAGGGCGAGAAACAGAGGGGCTGAAACCGAGTGGCTGAAACAGAAGGGCTGAAACAGAGGGGCTGAAACAGAGGGCGAGAAACAGAGGGGCTGAAACAGAGGGGCTGAAACAGAGGGGCTGAAATAGAGGGGTGAAACAGAGGGGCTGAATCAGAGGGGCTGAAACAGCGAGTGCGAAACAGAGGGGCTGAAACAGAGGGCGAGAAACAGAGGGGCTGAAACAGAGGGGCTGAATCAGAGGTATTGAAACAGAGGGGCTGAAACAGAGGGCGAGAAACAGAGAGGCTGAAACAGAGGGCGAGAAACAGAGGGGCTGAAACAGAGGGCAAGAAACAGAGGGGCTGAAACAGAGGGCGAGAAACAGAGGGGCTGAAACAGAGGGGCTGAAACAGAGGGGCTGAAACAGAGGGGCTGAAACAAAGGGCGAGAAACAGAGGGGCTGAAACAGAGGGCGAGAAACAGAGGGGCTGAAACTGAGGGCGAGAAACAGAGGGCGAGAAACAGAGGGACTGAAACAGAGGGTCTGAAACAGAGGGGCTGAAACATAGGGCGAGAAACAGAGGGGCTGAAATAGAGGGGCTGAAAGAGAGGGGCTGAATCAGAGGGGCTGAAACAGAGGGGCTGAATCAGAGGGGCTGAAACAGAGGGCGAGAAACAGAGGGGCTGAAACAGAGGGGCAGAAACAGAGGGGCTGAAACAGAGGGGCTGAATCGGAGGGGCTGAAACAGAGGGGCTGAAACAGAGGGGCTGAAACAGAGGGCAAGAAACAGAGGGGATGAAACAGAGGGGCTGAAACAGAGGGGCAGAAACAGAGGGCGAGAAACAGAGGGGCTGAAACAGAGGGGCTGAAACAGAGGGCGAGAAACAGAGGGGCTGAATCAGAGGGGCTGAATCAGAGGGGCTGAAACAGAGGGGCTGAAACAGTGGGCGATAAACTAAGGGACTGAATCAGAGGGGCTGAAACAGAGGGGCTGAAACAGACGGGCTGAAACAGAGAGCCTGAAACAGAGGGGCTGAAACAGAGGGGCTGAAATAGAGGGGCTGAAACAGAGGGGCTGAATCAGAGGGGCTGAAACAGAGGGGCTGAATCAGAGGGGCTGAAACAGAGGGCGAGAAACAGAGGGGCTGAAACAGAGGGGCTGAATCAGAGGGGCTGAAACAGAGGGGCTGAAACAGAGGGCGAGAAACAGAGAGGCTGAAACAGAGGGCGAGAAACAGAGGGGCTGAAACAGAGGGCAAGAAACAGAGGGGCTGAAACAGAGGGCGAGAAACAGAGGGGCTGAAACAGAGGGGCTGAAACAGAGGGGCTGAAACAGAGGGGCTGAAACAAAGTGCGAGAAACAGAGGGGCTGAAACAGAGTGGCTGAATCAGAGGGACTGAAACAGAGGGGCTGAAACAGAGAGCGCGAAACAGAGGGACTGAAACAGAGGGCGAGAAACAGAGGGGCTGAAACAGAGGGCGAGAAACAGAGGGGCTGAAACAGAGGGTGAGAAACAGAGGGGCTGAAACAGAGGGCGAGAAACAGACGGGCAGAAACAGAGGGCGAGAAACAGAGGGACTGAAACAAAGGGGCTGAAACAGAGAGCGCGAAACAGAGGGACTGAAACAGAGGGCGAGAAACAGAGGGGCTGAAACAGCGGGCAAGAAACAGAGGGGCTGAAACAGAGGGCGAGAAACAGAGGGGCTGAAACAGAGGGCAAGAAACAGAGGGGCTGAAACAGAGTGTCTGAAACAGAGGGCGAGAAACAGAGGGGCTGAATCAGACAGGCTGAATCAGATGGGCTGAAACAGAGGGGCTGAAACAGAGGGCGAGAAACAGAGTGGCTGAAACAGAGGGCGAGAAACAGAGGGCGAGAAACAGAGGGGCTGAAAAAGTGGGGCTGAAACAAAGTGGCTGAAACAAAGCGCCTGATACAGAGGGCGAGAAACAGAGGGGCTGAAACAGAGGGCGAGAAACAGAGGGGCTGAAACAGAGGGGCTGAAACAGAGGGCGAGAAACAGAGGGGCTGAAACAGAGGGCAAGAAACAGAGGGGCTGAAACGGAGTGGCTGAAACAGAACGGCTGAAACAGAGGGGCTGAAACAGAGTGCGAGAAACAGAGGGGCTGAATCAGAGGGGCTGAATCAGAGGGGCTGAAACAGAGGGGCTGAATCAGAGGGGCTGAAACAGAAGGCGAGAAACAGAGGGGCTGAAACAGAGGGCGAGAAACAGAGGGGCAGAAACAGAGGGCGAGAAACAGAGGGGCTGAAACAGAGGGGCTGAAACAGAGGGGCTGAAACAGAGGGCAAGAAACAGAGGGGCTGAAACAGAGGGGCAGAAACAGAGGGGCTGAAACAGAGGGCAAGAAACAGAGGGGATGAAACAGAGGGGCTGAAACAGAGGGGCAGAAACAGAGGGCGAGAAACAGAGGGGCTGAAACAGAGGGGCTGAAACAGAGGGCGAGAAACAGAGGGGCTGAATCAGAGGGGCTGAATCAGAGGGGCTGAAACAGAGGGGCTGAAACAGAGGGCGAGAAACTAAGGGACTGAATCAGAGGGGCTGAAACAGAGGGGCTGAAACAGACGGGCTGAAACAGAGAGCCTGAAACAGAGGGGCTGAAACAGAGGGGCTGAAATAGAGGGGCTGAAAGAGAGGGGCTGAATCAGAGGGGCTGAAACAGAGGGGCTGAATCAGAGGGGCTGAAACAGAGGGCGAGAAACAGAGGGGCTGAAACAGAGGGGCAGAAACAGAGGGGCTGAAACAGAGGGGCTGAATCGGAGGGGCTGAAACAGAGGGGCTGAAACAGAGGGGCTGAAACAGAGGGCAAGAAACAGAGGGGATGAAACAGAGGGGCTGAAACAGAGGGGCAGAAACAGAGGGCGAGAAACAGAGGGGCTGAAACAGAGGGGCTGAAACAGAGGGCGAGAAACAGAGGGGCTGAATCAGAGGGGCTGAATCAGAGGGGCTGAAACAGAGGGGCTGAAACAGTGGGCGAGAAACTAAGGGACTGAATCAGAGGGGCTGAAACAGAGGGGCTGAAACAGACGGGCTGAAACAGAGAGACTGAAACAGAGGGGCTGAAACAGAGGGGCTGAAATAGAGGGGCTGAAACAGAGGGGCTGAATCAGAGGGGCTGAAACAGAGGGGCTGAATCAGAGGGGCTGAAACAGAGGGCGAGAAACAGAGGGGCTGAAACAGAGGGGCTGAATCAGAGGGGCTGAAACAGAGGGGCTGAAACAGAGGGCGAGAAACAGAGAGGCTGAAACAGAGGGCGAGAAACAGAGGGGCTGAAACAGAGGGCAAGAAACAGAGGGGCTGAAACAGAGGGCGAGAAACAGAGGGGCTGAAACAGAGGGGCTGAAACAGAGGGGCTGAAACAGAGGGGCTGAAACAAAGTGCGAGAAACAGAGGGGCTGAAACAGTGGGCGAGAAACAGAGGGGCTGAAACAGAGGGCGAGAAACAGAGGGACTGAAACAGAGGGTCTGAAACAGAGGGGCTGAAACAGACGGGCTGAAACAGAGAGCCTGAAACAGAGGGGCTGAAACAGAGGGGCTGAAATAGAGGGGCTGAAACAGAGGGGCTGAATCAGAGGGGCTGAAACAGAGAGTGCGAAACAGAGGGGCTGAAACAGAGGGCGAGAAACAGAGGGGCTGAAACAGAGGGGCTGAATCAGAGGTATTGAAACAGAGGGGCTGAAACAGAGGGCGAGAAACAGAGAGGCTGAAACAGAGGGCGAGAAACAGAGGGGCTGAAACAGAGGGCAAGAAACAGAGGGGCTGAAACAGAGGGCGAGAAACAGAGGGGCTGAAACAGAGGGGCTGAAACAGAGGGGCTGAAACAGAGGGGCTGAAACAAAGGGCGAGAAACAGAGGGGCTGAAACAGAGGGCGAGAAACAGAGGGGCTGAAACAGAGGGCGAGAAACAGAGGGCGAGAAACAGAGGGACTGAAACAGAGGGTCTGAAACAGGGGCTGAAACATAGGGCGAGAAACAGAGGGGCTGAAACGGAGGGCGAGAAACAGAGGGGCTGAAACAGAGGGCGAGAAACAGAGGGGCTGAAACAGAGGGGCTGAAACAGTGGGGCTGAAACAGAGGGGCTGAAACAGAGGGTGAGAAATAAAGGGGCTGAAACAGAGGGCGAGAAACAGAGGGGCTGAAACAGAGGGCGAGAAACAGAGGGACTGAAACAGAGGGCGAGAAACAGAGGGGCTGAAACAGAGGGGCTGAAACAGAGGGGCTGAAACAGAGGGCAAGAAATAGAGGGTCTGAAAAAGAGGGCGAGAAACAGAGGGGCTGAAACAGAGGGTGAGAAACAGAGGGGCTGAATCAGAGGGGCTGAAACAAATGCCGAGAAACAGAGGGGCTGAAACAGAGGGCGAGAAACAGAGGGGCTGAAACAGAGGGGCTGAAACAGAGGGTGAGAAACAGAGGGGCTGAATCAGAGGGGCTGAATCAGAGGGGCTGAAACAGAGGGGCTGAATCAGAGGGGCTGAAACAGAAGGCGAGAAACAGAGGGGCAGAAACAGAGGGCGAGAAACAGAGGGGCTGAAACCGAGTGGCTGAAACAGAAGGGCTGAAACAGAGGGGCTGAAACAGAGGGCGAGAAACAGAGGGGCTGAAACAGAGGGGCTGAAACAGAGGGGCTGAAATAGAGGGGTGAAACAGAGGGGCTGAATCAGAGGGGCTGAAACAGAGAGTGCGAAACAGAGGGGCTGAAACAGAGGGCGAGAAACAGAGGGGCTGAAACAGAGGGGCTGAATCAGAGGTATTGAAACAGAGGGGCTGAAACAGAGGGCGAGAAACAGAGAGGCTGAAACAGAGGGCGAGAAACAGAGGGGCTGAAACAGAGGGCAAGAAACAGAGGGGCTGAAACAGAGGGCGAGAAACAGAGGGGCTGAAACAGAGGGGCTGAAACAGAGGGGCTGAAACAGAGGGGCTGAAACAAAGGGCGAGAAACAGAGGGGCTGAAACAGAGGGCGAGAAACAGAGGGGCTGAAGCAGAGGGCGAGAAACAGAGGGCGAGAAACAGAGGGACTGAAACAGAGGGTCTGAAACAGAGGGGCTGAAACATAGGGCGAGAAACAGAGGGGCTGAAACGGAGGGCGAGAAACAGAGGGGCTGAAACAGAGGGCGAGAAACAGAGGGGCTGAAACAGTGGGGCTGAAACAGAGGGGCTGAAACAGAGGGTGAGAAATAAAGGGGCTGAAACAGAGGGCGAGAAACAGAGGGACTGAAACAGAGGGCGAGAAACAGAGGGGCTGAAACAGAGGGGCTGAAACAGAGGGGCTGAAACAGAGGGCAAGAAATAGAGGGTCTGAAAAAGAGGGCGAGAAACAGAGGGGCTGAAACAGAGGGTGAGAAACAGAGGGGCTGAATCAGAGGGGCTGAAACAAATGCCGAGAAACAGAGGGGCTGAAACAGAGGGCGAGAAACAGAGGGGCTGAAACAGAGGGGCTGAAACAGAGGGTGAGAAACAGAGGGGCTGAATCAGAGGGGCTGAATCAGAGGGGCTGAAACAGAGGGGCTGAATCAGAGGGGCTGAAACAGAAGGCGAGAAACAGAGGGGCAGAAACAGAGGGCGAGAAACAGAGGGGCTGAAACCGAGTGGCTGAAACAGAAGGGCTGAAACAGAGGGGCTGAAACAGAGGGCGAGAAACAGAGGGGCTGAAACAGAGGGGCTGAAACAGAGGGCAAGAAACAGAGGGGCTGAAACAGAGAGCGAGAAACAGAGGGGCTGAAACAGAGGGGCTGAAACAGAGGGGCTGAAACAGAGGGCGAGAAACAGAGGGGCTGAAACAAAGGGCGAGAAACAGAGGGGCGGAAACAGAGGGGCAGAAACAGAGGGGCTGAAACAGAGGGGCTGAATCGGAGGGGCTGAAACAGAGGGGCTGAAACAGAGTGCGAGAAACAGAGGGGCTGAATCAGAGGGGCTGAATCAGAGGGGCTGAAACAGAGGGGCTGAATCAGAGGGGCTGAAACAGAAGGCGAGAAACAGAGGGGCAGAAACAGAGGGCGAGAAACAGAGGGGCTGAAACCGAGTGGCTGAAACAGAAGGGCTGAAACAGAGGGGCTGAAACAGAGGGCGAGAAACAGAGGGGCTGAAACAGAGGGGCTGAAACAGAGGGCAAGAAACAGAGGGGCTGAAACAGAGAGCGAGAAACAGAGGGGCTGAAACAGAGGGGCTGAAACAGAGGGGCTGAAACAGAGGGCGAGAAACAGAGGGGCTGAAACAAAGGGCGAGAAACAGAGGGGCGGAAACAGAGGGGCAGAAACAGAGGGGCTGAAACAGAGGGGCTGAATCGGAGGGGCTGAAACAGAGGGGCTAAAACAGAGGGGCTGAAACAGAGGGCAAGAAACAGAGGCACTGAAACAGAGGGGCTGAAACAGAGGGGCAGAAACAGAGGGCGAGAAACAGAGGGGCTGAATCAGAGGGGCTGAATCAGAGGGGCTGAAACAGAGGGGCTGAAACAGAGGGCGAGAAACAGAGGGGCTGAATCAGAGGGGCTGAATCAGAGGGGCTGAAACAGAGGGGCTGAAACAGAGGGCGAGAAACTAAGGGACTGAATCAGAGGGGCTGAAACAGAGGGTCTGAAACAGACGGGCTGAAACAGAGGGGCTGAAACAGAGGGGCTGAAACAGAGGGGCTGAAATAGAGGGGCTGAAACAGAGGGGCTGAAACAGAGGGCGAGAAACTAAGGTACTGAATCAGAGGGGCTGAAACAGAGGGGCTGAATCAGAGGGGCTGAAACAGAGGGGCTGAATCAGAGGGGCTGAAACAGAGGGGCTGAAACAGAGGGCGAGAAACAGAGAGGCTGAAACAGAGGGCGAGAAACAGAGGGGCTGAAACAGAGGGCGAGAAACAGAGGGGCTGAAACAGAGGGGCTGAAACAGAGGGGCTGAAACAGAGGGCGAGAAACAGAGGGGCTGAAACAGATGGCGAGAAACAGAGGGGCTGAAACAGAGGGCGAGAAACAGAGGGGCTGAATCAGAGGGGCTGAAACAGAGGGCGAGAAACAGAGGGGCTGAAACAGAGGGCGAGAAACAGAGGGGCTGAATCAGAGGGGCTGAAACAAATGCCGAGAAACAGAGGGGCTGAAACAGAGGGCGAGAAACAGAGGGGCTGAAACAGAGGGGCTGAAACAGAGGGTGAGAAACAGAGGGGCTGAATCAGAGGGGCTGAATCAGAGGGGCTGAAACAGAGGCGCTGAATCAGAGGGGCTGAAACAGAAGGCGAGAAACAGAGGGGCAGAAACAGAGGGCGAGAAACAGTGGGGCTGAAACCGAGTGGCTGAAACAGAAGGGCTGAAACAGAGGGGCTGAAACAGAGGGCGAGAAACAGAGGGGCTGAAACAGAGGGGCTGAAACAGAGGGGCTGAAATAGAGGGGCTGAAACAGAGGCGCTGAATCAGAGGGGCTGAAACAGAGAGTGCGAAACAGAGGGGCTGAAACAGAGGGCGAGAAACAGAGGGGCTGAAACAGAGGGGCTGAATCAGAGGTATTGAAACAGAGGGGCTGAAACAGAGGGCGAGAAACAGAGAGGCTGAAACAGAGGGCGAGAAACAGAGGGGCTGAAACAGAGGGCAAGAAACAGAGGGGCTGAAACAGAGGGCGAGAAACAGAGGGGCTGAAACAGAGGGGCTGAAACAGAGGGGCTGAAACAGAGGGGCTGAAACAAAGGGCGAGAAACAGAGGGGCTGAAACAGAGGGCGAGAAACAGAGGGGCTGAAACAGAGGGCGAGAAACAGAGGGCGAGAAACAGAGGGACTGAAACAGAGGGTCTGAAACAGAGGGGCTGAAACATAGGGCGAGAAACAGAGGGGCTGAAACGGAGGGCGAGAAACAGAGGGGCTGAAACAGAGGGCGAGAAACAGAGGGGCTGAAACAGAGGGGCTGAAACAGTGGGGCTGAAACAGAGGGGCTGAAACAGAGGGTGAGAAATAAAGGGGCTGAAACAGAGGGCGAGAAACAGAGGGGCTGAAACAGAGGGCGAGAAACAGAGGGACTGAAACAGAGGGCGAGAAACAGAGGGGCTGAAACAGAGGGGCTGAAACAGAGGGGCTGAAACAGAGGGCAAGAAATAGAGGGTCTGAAAAAGAGGGCGAGAAACAGAGGGGCTGAAACAGAGGGTGAGAAACAGAGGGGCTGAATCAGAGGGGCTGAAACAAATGCCGAGAAACAGAGGGGCTGAAACAGAGGGCGAGAAACAGAGGGGCTGAAACAGAGGGGCTGAAACAGAGGGTGAGAAACAGAGGGGCTGAATCAGAGGGGCTGAATCAGAGGGGCTGAAACAGAGGGGCTGAATCAGAGGGGCTGAAACAGAAGGCGAGAAACAGAGGGGCAGAAACAGAGGGCGAGAAACAGAGGGGCTGAAACCGAGTGGCTGAAACAGAAGGGCTGAAACAGAGGGGCTGAAACAGAGGGCGAGAAACAGAGGGGCTGAAACAGAGGGGCTGAAACAGAGGGCAAGAAACAGAGGGGCTGAAACAGAGAGCGAGAAACAGAGAGGCTGAAACAGAGGGGCTGAAACAGAGGGGCTGAAACAGAGGGCGAGAAACAGAGGGGCTGAAACAAAGGGCGAGAAACAGAGGGGCGGAAACAGAGGGGCAGAAACAGAGGGGCTGAAACAGAGGGGCTGAATCGGAGGGGCTGAAACAGAGGGGCTGAAACAGAGTGCGAGAAACAGAGGGGCTGAATCAGAGGGGCTGAATCAGAGGGGCTGAAACAGAGGGGCTGAATCAGAGGGGCTGAAACAGAAGGCGAGAAACAGAGGGGCAGAAACAGAGGGCGAGAAACAGAGGGGCTGAAACCGAGTGGCTGAAACAGAAGGGCTGAAACAGAGGGGCTGAAACAGAGGGCGAGAAACAGAGGGGCTGAAACAGAGGGGCTGAAACAGAGGGCAAGAAACAGAGGGGCTGAAACAGAGAGCGAGAAACAGAGGGGCTGAAACAGAGGGGCTGAAACAGAGGGGCTGAAACAGAGGGCGAGAAACAGAGGGGCTGAAACAAAGGGCGAGAAACAGAGGGGCGGAAACAGAGGGGCAGAAACAGAGGGGCTGAAACAGAGGGGCTGAATCGGAGGGGCTGAAACAGAGGGGCTAAAACAGAGGGGCTGAAACAGAGGGCAAGAAACAGAGGCGCTGAAACAGAGGGGCTGAAACAGAGGGGCAGAAACAGAGGGCGAGAAACAGAGGGGCTGAATCAGAGGGGCTGAATCAGAGGGGCTGACACAGAGGGGCTGAAACAGAGGGCGAGAAACAGAGGGGCTGAATCAGAGGGGCTGAATCAGAGGGGCTGAAACAGAGGGGCTGAAACAGAGGGCGAGAAACTAAGGGACTGAATCAGAGGGGCTGAAACAGAGGGTCTGAAACAGACGGGCTGAAACAGAGGGGCTGAAACAGAGGGGCTGAAACAGAGGGGCTGAAATAGAGGGGCTGAAACAGAGGGGCTGAAACAGAGGGCGAGAAACTAAGGTACTGAATCAGAGGGGCTGAAACAGAGGGGCTGAATCAGAGGGGCTGAAACAGAGGGGCTGAATCAGAGGGGCTGAAACAGAGGGGCTGAAACAGAGGGCGAGAAACAGAGAGGCTGAAACAGAGGGCGAGAAACAGAGGGGCTGAAACAGAGGGTGAGAAACAGAGGGGCTGAAACAGAGGGGCTGAAACAGAGGGGCTGAAACAGAGGGCGAGAAACAGAGGGGCTGAAACAGATGGCGAGAAACAGAGGGGCTGAAACAGAGGGCGAGAAACAGAGGGGCTGAATCAGAGGGGCTGAAACAGAGGGCGAGAAACAGAGGGGCTGAAACAGAGGGCGAGAAACAGAGGGGCTGAAACAGAGGTGCTGAAACAGAGGGTGAGAAACAGAGGGGCTGAAACAGAGGGCGAGAAACAGAGGGGCTGAAAAAGAGGGGCTGAAACAGAGGGGCTGATTCAGAGGGGCTGAAAAAGAGGGGCTGAAACAGAGGGGCTGAAACAGAGGGCGAGAAACAGAGGGGCTGAAACAGAGTGCGAGAAACAGAGGAGCAGAAACAGAGGACGAGAAACAGAGGGGCTGAAACAGAGAGTGCGAAACAGAGGGGCTGAAACAGAGGGCGAGAAACAGAGGGGCTGAAACAGAGGGCGAGAAACAGAGGGGCTGAAACAGAGGGAAAGAAACAGAGGGGCTGAAACCGAGTGGCTGAAACAGAAGGGCTGAAACAGAGGGGCTGAAACAGAGGGCGAGAAACAGAGGGGCTGAATCAGAGGGGCTGAATCAGAGGGGCTGAAACAGAGGGGCTGAATCAGAGGGGCTGAAACAGAAGGCGAGAAACAGAGGGGCTGAAACAGAGGGCGAGAAACAGAGGGGCAGAAACAGATGGCGAGAAACAGAGGGGCTGAAACAGAGGGGCTGAAACAGAGGGGCTGAAACAGAGGGCAAGAAACAGAGGGGCTGAAACAGAGGGCGAGAAACAGAGGGGCTGAAACAGAGGGGCTGAAACAGAGGGCGAGAAACAGAGGGGCTGAAACAAAGGGCGAGAAACAGAGGGGCTGAAACAGAGGGGAAGAAACAGAGGGGCTGAAACAGAGGGGCTGAATCGGAGGGGCTGAAACAGAGGGGCTGGAACATAGGGGCTGAAACAGAGGGCAAGAAACAGAGGGGCTGAAACAGAGGGGCTGAAACAGAGGGGCAGAAACAGAGGGCGAGAAACAGAGGGGCTGAAACAGAGGGGCTGAAACAGAGGGCGAGAAACAGAGGGGCTGAATCAGAGGGGCTGAATCAGAGGGGCTGAAACAGAGGTCCTGAAACAGAGGGCGAGAAACTAAGGGACTGAATCAGAGGGGCTGAAACAGAGGGGCTGAAACAGACGGGCTGAAACAGAGAGCCTGAAACAGAGGGGCTGAAACAGAGGGGCTGAAATAGAGGGGCTGAAACAGAGGGGCTGAATCAGAGGGGCTGAAACAGAGGGGCTGAATCAGAGGGGCTGAAACAGAGGGCGAGAAACAGAGGGGCTGAAACAGAGGGGCTGAATCAGAGGGATTGAAACAGAGGGGCTGAAACAGAGGGCGAGAAACAGAGAGGCTGAAACAGAGGGCGAGAAACAGAGGGGCTGAAACAGAGGGCAAGAAACAGAGGGGCTGAAACAGAGGGCGAGAAACAGAGGGGCTGAAACAGAGGGGCTGAAACAGAGGGGCTGAAACAGAGGGGCTGAAACAAAGGGCGAGAAACAGAGGGGCTGAAACAGAGGGCGAGAAACAGAGGGGCTGAAACAGAGGGCGAGAAACAGAGGGCGAGAAACAGAGGGACTGAAACAGAGGGTCTGAAACAGAGGGGCTGAAACAGAGGGCGAGAAACAGAGGGGCTGAAACGGAGGGCGAGAAACAGAGGGGCTGAAACAGAGGGCGAGAAACAGAGGGGCTGAAACAGAGGGCGAGAAACAGAGGGGCTGAAACAGAGGGCGAGAAACAGAGGGGCTGAAACAGAGAGGCTGAAACAGAGGGGCTGAAACAGAGGGCAAGAAATAGAGGGGCTGAAAAAGAGGGCGAGAAACAGAGGGGCTGAAACAGAGGGTGAGAAACAGAGGGGCTGAATCAGAGGGGCTGAAACAAATGCCGAGAAATAGAGGGGCTGAAACAGAGGGCGAGAAACAGAGGGGCTGAAACAGAGGGGCTGAAACAGAGGGTGAGAAACAGAGGGGCTGAAACAGAGGGCGAGAAACAGAGGGGCTGAAACAGAGGGGCAGAAACAGAGGGGCTGAATCAGAGTGGCTGATTCAGAGGGTCTGAAACAGAGGGGCAGAAACAGAGGGCAAGAAACAGAGGGGCTGAAACAGAGGGCGAGAAACAGACGGGCAGAAACAGAGAGCGAGAAACAGAGGGACTGAAACAGAGGTGCTGAAACAGAGAGCGCGAAACAGAGGGACTGAAACAGAGGGGCTGAAACAGAGGGCGAGAAACAGAGGGGCGGAAACAGAGGGCGAGAAACAGAGGGGCTGAAACAGAGGGCAAGAAACAGAGGGGCTGAAACAGAGTGGCTGAAACAGAGGGCGAGAAACAGAGGGGCTGAATCAGACAGGCTGAATCAGATGGGCTGAAACAGAGGGGCTGAAACAGAGGGCGAGAAACAGAGGGCGAGAAACAGAGGGGCTGAAAAAGTGGGGCTGGAACAAAGGGGCTGAAACAAAGCGCCTGATACAGAGGGCGAGAAACAGAGGGGCTGAAACAGAGGGCGAGGAACAGAGGGGCTGAAACAGAGGGGCTGAAACAGTGGGGCTGAAACAGAGGGGCTGAAACAGAGGGGCTGAAACAGAGGGCGAGAAACAGAGAGGCTGAAACACAGGGCGAGAAACAGAGGGGCTGAAACAGAGGGCGAGAAACAGAGGGGCTGAAACAGAGGGACTGAAACAGAGGGGCTGAAACAGAGGGGCTGAAACAGAGGGCGAGAAACAGAGTGGCTGAAACAGAGAGCGAGAAACAGAGTGGCTGAAACAGAGGGCAAGAAACAGAGGGGCTGAAACAGAGGGGCTGAAACAGAGGGACGGAAACAGAGGGGCTGAAACAGAGAGCGAGAAACAGAGGGGCTGAAACAGAGGGGCTGAAACAGAGGGCGAGAAACAGAGGGGCTGAAACAGAGGGCGAGAAACAGAGGGGCTGAAACAGAGGGCGAGAAACAGAGGGCGAGAAACAGAGGGACTGAAACAGAGGGTCTGAAACAGAGGGGCTGAAACAGAGGGCGAGAAACAGAGTGGCTGAAACAGAGGGCGAGAAACAGAGTGGCTGAAACAGAGGGCAAGAAACAGAGGGGCTGAAACAGAGGGCGGGAAACAGAGTGGCTGAAACAGAGGGGCTGAAACAGAGGGGCGGAAACAGAGGGGCTGAAACAGAGAGCGAGAAACATAGTGGCTGAAACAGAGGGGCGGAAACAGAGGGGCTGAAACAGAGGGTGAGAAACATAGTGGCTGAAACAAAGGGGCTGAAACAGTGGGGCTAAAATAGAGGGGCTGAAACAGAGGGCGAGAAATAGAGGGGCTGAAACAGAGGGCGAGAAACCGGGAGGCTGAAACAGAGGGCGAGAAACAGAGGGGCTGAAACAGAGGGCGAGAAACAGAGGGGCTGAAACAGAGGTGCTGAAACAGAGGGGCTGAAACAGAGGGCGAGAAACAGAGGGGCTGAAACAGAGGGCGAGAAACAGAGGGGCTGAAACAGAGGGCGAGAAACAGAGGGGCTGAAACAGAGGGCGAGAAACAGAGGGGCTGAAACAGAGGGGCTGAAACAGAGGGGCTGAAACAGAGGGCGAGAAACAGAGGGGCTGAAACAGAGGGCGAGAAACAGAGGGGCTGAATCAGAGGGGCTGAAACATAGGGTGATAAACAGAGGGGCTGAAACAGAGGGGCTGAAACAGAGGGGCTGAAACAGAGGGCGAGAAACAGAGGGGCTGAATCAGAGGGGCTGAATCAGAGGGGCTGAAACAGAGGGCCTGAATCAGAGGGGCTGAAACAGAAGGCGAGAAACAGAGGGGCTGAAAGAGAGGGCCTGAATCAGAGGGGCTGAAACAGAAGGCAAGAAACAGAGGGGCTGAAACAGAGGGCGAGAAACAGAGGGGCAGAAACAGAGGGCGAGAAACAGTGGGGCTGAAACAGAGGGGCTGAAACAGAGGGCAAGAAACAGAGGGGCTGAAACAGAGGGCGAGAAACAGAGGGGCTGAAACAGAGGGGCTGAAGCTGAGGGGCTGAAACAGAGGGCGAGAAACAGAGGGGCTGAAACAAAGGGCGAGAAACAGAGGGGCTGAAACAGAGGGGCAGAAACAGAGGGGCTGAAACAGAGGGGCTGAATCGGAGGGGCTGAAACAGAGGGGCTGAAACAGAGGGGCTGAAACAGAGAGTGCGAAACAGAGGGGCTGAAACAGAGGGCGAGAAACAGATGGGCAAAAACAGAGGGCGATTAATAGAGGGGCTGAAACAGAGGGCAAGAAAGAGAGGGGCTGAAACCGAGTGGCTGAAACAGAAGGGCTGAAACAGAGGGGCTGAAACAGAGGGCGAGAAACAGACGGGCAGAAACAGAGAGCGAGAAACAGAGGGATTGAAACAGAGGGGCTGAAACAGAGAGCGCGAAACAGAGGGACTGAAACAGAGGGGCTGAAACAGAGGGCCAGAAACAGAGGGGCGGAAACAGAGGGCGAGAAACAGAGGGGCTGAAACAGAGGGCAAGAAACAGAGGGGCTGAAACAGAGTGGCTGAAACAGAGGGCGAGAAACAGAGGGGCTGAATCAGACAGGCTGAATCAGATGGGCTGAAACAGAGGGGCTGAAACAGAGGGCGAGAAACAGAGGGCGAGAAACAGAGGGGCTGAAAAAGTGGGGCTGAAACAAAGGGGCTGAAACAAAGCGCCTGATACAGAGGGTGAGAAACAGAGGGGCTGAAACAGAGGGCGAGGAACAGAGGGGCTGAAACAGAGGGGCTGAAACAGTGGGGCTGAAACAGAGGGCGAGAAACAGAGAGGCTGAAACACAGGGCGAGAAACAGAGGGGCTGAAACAGAGGGCGAGAAACAGAGGGGCTGAAACAGAGGGACTGAAACAGAGGGGCTGAAACAGAGGGGCTGAAACTGAGGGCGAGACACAGAGTGGCTGAAACAGAGAGCGAGAAACAGAGTGGCTGAAACAGAGGGCAAGAAACAGTGGGGCTGAAACAGAGGGGCTGAAACAGAGGGGCGGAAACAGAGGGGCTGAAACAGAGAGCGAGAAACAGAGGGGCTGAAACAGAGGGGCTGAAACAGAGAGCGAGAAACAGAATGGCTGAAACAGAGGGCGAGAAACCGAGGGGCTGAAACAGAGGGCGAGAAACAGAGGGCGAGAAACAGAGGGACTGAAACAGAGGGTCTGAAACAGAGGGGCTGAAACAGAGGGCGAGAAACAGAGTGGCTGAAACAGAGGGCGAGAAACAGAGTGGCTGAAACAGAGGGCAAGAAACAGAG
The DNA here is from genome assembly GCF_047496795.1 of Chiloscyllium punctatum. Lineage (NCBI taxonomy): Eukaryota > Metazoa > Chordata > Chondrichthyes > Orectolobiformes > Hemiscylliidae > Chiloscyllium > Chiloscyllium punctatum. The sequence goes on along the minus strand of NC_092779.1, from coordinate 96,995 downwards.
GGGCTGAAACAGAGGGCGGGAAACAGAGTGGCTGAAACAGAGGGGCTGAAACAGAGGGGCGGAAACAGAGGGGCTGAAACAGAGAGCGAGAAACAGAGGGGCTGAAACAGAGGGGCTGAAACAGAGGGGCTGAAACAGAGGGTGAGAAACATAGTGGCTGAAACAAAGGGGCTGAAACAGTGGGGCTAAAATAGAGGGGCTGAAACAGAGGGCGAGAAATAGAGGGGCTGAAACAGAGGGCGAGAAACAGAGGGGCTGAAACAGAGGGCGGGAAACAGAGTGGCTGAAACAGAGGGGCTGAAACAGAGGGGCGGAAACAGAGGGGCTGAAACAGAGAGCGAGAAACAGAGGGGCTGAAACAGAGGGGCTGAAACAGAGGGGCTGAAACAGAGGGTGAGAAACATAGTGGCTGAAACAAAGGGGCTGAAACAGTGGGGCTAAAATAGAGGGGCTGAAACAGAGGGCGAGAAATAGAGGGGCTGAAACAGAGGGCGAGAAACCGGGAGGCTGAAACAGAGGGCGAGAAACAGAGGGGCTGAAACAGAGGGCGAGAAACAGAGGGGCTGAAACAGAGGTGCTGAAACAGAGGGGCTGAAACAGAGGGCGAGAAACAGAGGGGCTGAAACAGAGGGCGAGAAACAGAGGGGCTGAAACAGAGGGCGAGAAACAGAGGGGCTGAAACAGAGGGGCTGAAACAGAGGGGCTGAAACAGAGGGCGAGAAACAGAGGGGCTGAAACAGAGGGCGAGAAACAGAGGGGCTGAATCAGAGGGGCTGAAACAGAGGGTGAGAAACAGAGGGGCTGAAACAGAGGGGCTGAAACAGAGGGGCTGAAACAGAGGGCGAGAAACAGAGGGGCTGAATCAGAGGGGCTGAATCAGAGGGGCTGAAACAGAGGGCCTGAATCAGAGGGGCTGAAACAGAAGGCGAGAAACAGAGGGGCTGAAAGAGAGGGCCTGAATCAGAGGGGCTGAAACAGAAGGCAAGAAACAGAGGGGCTGAAATACAGGGCGAGAAACAGAGGGGCAGAAACAGAGGGCGAGAAACAGTGGGGCTGAAACAGAGGGGCTGAAACAGAGGGCAAGAAACAGAGGGGCTGAAACAGAGGGCGAGAAACAGAGGGGCTGAAACAGAGGGGCTGAAGCTGAGGGGCTGAAACAGAGGGCGAGAAACAGAGGGGCTGAAACAAAGGGCGAGAAACAGAGGGGCTGAAACAGAGGGGCAGAAACAGAGGGGCTGAAACAGAGGGGCTGAATCGGAGGGGCTGAAACAGAGGGGCTGAAACAGAGAGTGCGAAACAGAGGGGCTGAAACAGAGGGCGAGAAACAGAGGGGCAAAAACAGAGGGCGATTAACAGAGGGGCTGAAACAGAGGGCAAGAAAGAGAGGGGCTGAAACCGAGTGGCTGAAACAGAAGGGCTGAAACAGAGGGGCTGAAACAGAGGGCGAGAAACAGAGGGGCTGAATCAGAGGGGCTGAAACAGAGGGGCTGAAACAGAAGGCGAGAAACAGACGGGCTGAAACAGAGGGGCTGAATCAGAGGGCAAGAAACAGAGGGGCTGAAACAGAGGGGCTGAATCAGAGGGGCTGAAACTGAGGGGCTGAAACAGAGGGCGAGAAACAGAGGGGCTGAATCAGAGGGGCTGAATCAGAGGGGCTGAAACAGAGGGGCTGAAACAGAGGGCGAGAAACAGAGGGGCTGAAACAGAGGGCGAGAAACAGAGGGGCTGAAACAGAGGGCGAGAAACAGAGGGGCTGAAACAGAGGGCGAGAAACAGAGGGGCTGAAACAGAGGGGCTGAAACAGAGGGGCTGAAACAGAGGGCGAGAAACAGAGGGGCTGAAACAGAGGGCGAGAAACAGAGGGGCTGAATCAGAGGGGCTGAAACAGAGGGCGAGAAACAGAGGCGCTGAAACAGAGGGGCTGAAACAGAGGGGCTGAAACAGAGGGCGAGAAACAGAGGGGCTGAAACAGAGGGCGAGAAACAGAGGGGCTGAAACAGAGGGGCTGAAACATAGGGGCTGAAACAGAGGGCGAGAAACAGAGGGGCTGAAACAGATGGCGAGAAACAGAGGGGCTGAAACAGAGGGCGAGAAACAGAGGGGCTGAATCAGAGGTGCTGAAACAGAGGGGCTGAAACAGAGGGCGAGAAACAGAGGGGCTGAAACAGAGGGCGAGAAACAGAGGGGCTGAAACAGAGGGCGAGAAACAGAGGGGCTGAAACAGAGGGCGAGAAACAGAGGGGCTGAAACAGAGGGGCTGAAACAGAGGGGCTGAAACAGAGGGCGAGAAACAGTGGGGCTGAAACAGAGGGGCTGAAACAGAGGGCAAGAAACAGAGGGGCTGAAACAGAGGGGCTGAAGCTGAGGGGCTGAAACAGAGGGCGAGAAACAGAGGGGCTGAAACAAAGGGCGAGAAACAGAGGGGCTGAAACAGAGGGGCAGAAACAGAGGGGCTGAAACAGAGGGGCTGAATCGGAGGCGCTGAAACAGAGGGGCTGAAACAGAGGGGCTGAAACAGAGAGTGCGAAACAGAGGGGCTGAAACAGAGGGTGAGAAACAGAGGGGCTAATACAGAGGGCGATAAACAGAGGGGCTGAAACAGAGGGCAAGAAAGAGAGGGGCTGAAACCGAGTGGCTGAAACAGAAGGGCTGAAACAGAGGGGCTGAAACAGAGGGCGAGAAACAGAGGGGCTGAATCAGAGGGGCTGAAACAGAGGGGCTGAAACAGAAGGCGAGAAACAGACGGGCTGAAACAGAGGGCGAGAAACAGAGGGGCAGAAACAGAGGGCGAGAAACAGAGGGGCTGAAACAGAGGGGCTGAAACAGAGGGCAAGAAACAGAGGGGCTGAAACAGAGGGCGAGAAACAGAGGGGCTGAAACAGAGGGGCTGAAACAGAGGGGCTGAAGCAGAGGGGCTGAAACAAAGGGCGAGAAACAGAGGGGCTGAAACAGAGGGCGAGAAACAGAGGGGCTGAAACAGAGGGCGAGAAACAGAGGGCGAGAAACAGAGGGACTGAAACAGAGGGTCTGAAACAGAGGGGCTGAAACAGAGGGCGAGAAACAGAGGGGCTGAAACGGAGGGCGAGAAACAGAGGGGCTGAAACAGAGGGCGAGAAACAGAGGGGCTGAAACAGAGGGCGAGAAACAGAGGGGCTGAAACAGAGGGCGAGAAACAGAGGGGCTGAAACAGAGGGGCTGAAACAGAGGGGCTGAAACAGAGGGCAAGAAATAGAGGGGCTGAAAAAGAGGGCGAGAAACAGAGGGGCTGAAACAGAGGGTGAGAAACAGAGGGGCTGAATCAGAGGGGCTGAAACAAATGCCGAGAAACAGAGGGGCTGAAACAGAGGGCGAGAAACAGAGGGGCTGAAACAGAGGGGCAGAAACAGAGGGTGAGAAACAGAGGGGCTGAAACAGAGGGCGAGAAACAGAGGGGCTGAAACAGAGGGGCAGAAACAGAGGGGCTGAATCAGAGTGGCTGATTCAGAGGGTCTGAAACAGAGGGGCAGAAACAGAGGGCAAGAAACAGAGGGGCTGAAACAGAGGGCGAGAAACAGACGGGCAGAAACAGAGAGCGAGAAACAGAGGGACTGAAACAGAGGGGCTGAAACAGAGAGCGCGAAACAGAGGGACTGAAACAGAGGGGCTGAAACAGAGGGCGAGAAACAGAGGGGCGGAAACAGAGGGCGAGAAACAGAGGGGCTGAAACAGAGGGCAAGAAACAGAGGGGCTGAAACAGAGTGGCTGAAACAGAGGGCGAGAAACAGAGGGGCTGAATCAGACAGGCTGAATCAGATGGGCTGAAACAGAGGGGCTGAAACAGAGGGCGAGAAACAGAGGGCGAGAAACAGAGGGGCTGAAAAAGTGGGGCTGAAACAAAGGGGCTGAAACAAAGCGCCTGATACAGAGGGCGAGAAACAGAGGGGCTGAAACAGAGGGCGAGGAACAGAGGGGCTGAAACAGAGGGGCTGAAACAGAGGGCGAGAAACAGAGGGGCTGAAACAGAGGGCGAGAAACAGAGGGGCTGAAACAGAGGGGCTGAAACAGAGGGCGAGAAACAGAGGGGCTGAAACAGAGGGCGAGAAACAGAGGGGCTGAAACAGAGGGCGAGAAACAGAGGGCGAGAAACAGAGGGACTGAAACAGAGGGTCTGAAACAGAGGGGCTGAAACAGAGGGCGAGAAACAGAGTGGCTGAAACAGAGGGCGAGAAACAGAGTGGCTGAAACAGAGGGCAAGAAACAGAGGGGCTGAAACAGAGGGCGGGAAACAGAGTGGCTGAAACAGAGGGGCTGAAACAGAGGGGCGGAAACAGAGGGGCTGAAACAGAGAGCGAGAAACAGAGGGGCTGAAACAGAGGGGCGGAAACAGAGGGGCTGAAACAGAGGGTGAGAAACATAGTGGCTGAAACAAAGGGGCTGAAACAGTGGGGCTAAAATAGAGGGGCTGAAACAGAGGGCGAGAAATAGAGGGGCTGAAACAGAGGGCGAGAAACCGGGAGGCTGAAACAGAGGGCGAGAAACAGAGGGGCTGAAACAGAGGGCGAGAAACAGAGGGGCTGAAACAGAGGTGCTGAAACAGAGGGGCTGAAACAGAGGGCGAGAAACAGAGGGGCTGAAACAGAGGGCGAGAAACAGAGGGGCTGAAACAGAGGGCGAGAAACAGAGGGGCTGAAACAGAGGGGCTGAAACAGAGGGGCTGAAACAGAGGGCGAGAAACAGAGGGGCTGAAACAGAGGGCGAGAAACAGAGGGGCTGAATCAGAGGGGCTGAAACAGAGGGTGAGAAACAGAGGGGCTGAAACAGAGGGGCTGAAACAGAGGGGCTGAAACAGAGGGCGAGAAACAGAGGGGCTGAATCAGAGGGGCTGAATCAGAGGGGCTGAAACAGAGGGCCTGAATCAGAGGGGCTGAAACAGAAGGCGAGAAACAGAGGGGCTGAAAGAGAGGGCCTGAATCAGAGGGGCTGAAACAGAAGGCAAGAAACAGAGGGGCTGAAACACAGGGCGAGAAACAGAGGGGCAGAAACAGAGGGCGAGAAACAGTGGGGCTGAAACAGAGGGGCTGAAACAGAGGGCAAGAAACAGAGGGGCTGAAACAGAGGGCGAGAAACAGGGGCTGAAACAGAGGGGCTGAAGCTGAGGGGCTTAAACAGAGGGCGAGAAACAGAGGGGCTGAAACAAAGGGCGAGAAACAGAGGGGCTGAAACAGAGGGGCAGAAACAGAGGGGCTGAAACAGAGGGGCTGAATCGGAGGGGCTGAAACAGAGGGGCTGAAACAGAGGGGCTGAAACAGAGAGTGCGAAACAGAGGGGCTGAAACAGAGGGCGAGAAACAGAGGGGCAAAAACAGAGGGCGATTAACAGAGGGGCTGAAACAGAGGGCAAGAAAGAGAGGGGCTGAAACCGAGTGGCTGAAACAGAAGGGCTGAAACAGAGGGGCTGAAACAGAGGGCGAGAAACGGACGGGCAGAAACAGAGAGCGAGAAACAGAGGGGCTGAAACGGAGGGGCTGAAACAGAGAGCGCGAAACAGAGGGACTGAAACAGAGGGGCTGAAACAGAGGGCGAGAAACAGAGGGGCGGAAACAGAGGGCGAGAAACAGAGGGGCTGAAACAGAGGGCAAGAAACAGAGGGGCTGAAACAGAGTGGCTGAAACAGAGGGCGAGAAACAGAGGGGCTGAATCAGACAGGCTGAATCAGATGGGCTGAAACAGAGGGGCTGAAACAGAGGGCGAGAAACAGAGGGCGAGAAACAGAGGGGCTGAAAAAGTGGGGCTGAAACAAAGGGGCTGAAACAAAGCGCCTGATACAGAGGGCGAGAAACAGAGGGGCTGAAACAGAGGGCGAGGAACAGAGGGGCTGAAACAGAGGGGCTGAAACAGTGGGGCTGAAACAGAGGGCGAGAAACAGAGAGGCTGAAACACAGGGCGAGAAACAGAGGGGCTGAAACAGAGGGCGAGAAACAGAGGGGCTGAAACAGAGGGACTGAAACAGAGGGGCTGAAACAGAGGGGCTGAAACAGAGGGCGAGAAACAGAGTGGCTGAAACAGAGAGCGAGAAACAGAGTGGCTGAAACAGAGGGCAAGAAACAGAGGGGCTGAAACAGAGGGGCTGAAACAGAGGGGCGGAAACAGAGGGGCTGAAACAGAGAGCGAGAAACAGAGGGGCTGAAACAGAGGGGCTGAAACAGAGGGCGAGAAACAGAGGGGCTGAAACAGAGGGCGAGAAACAGAGGGGCTGAAACAGAGGGCGAGAAACAGAGGGCGAGAAACAGAGGGACTGAAACAGAGGGTCTGAAACAGAGGGGCTGAAACAGAGGGCGAGAAACAGAGTGGCTGAAACAGAGGGCGAGAAACAGAGTGGCTGAAACAGAGGGCAAGAAACAGAGGGGCTGAAACAGAGGGCGGGAAACAGAGTGGCTGAAACAGAGGGGCTGAAACAGAGGGGCGGAAACAGAGCGGCTGAAACAGAGAGCGAGAAACAGAGGGGCTGAAACAGAGGGGCTGAAACAGAGGGGCTGAAACAGAGGGTGAGAAACATAGTGGCTGAAACAAAGGGGCTGAAACAGTGGGGCTAAAATAGAGGGGCTGAAACAGAGGGCGAGAAATAGAGGGGCTGAAACAGAGGGCGAGAAACCGGGAGGCTGAAACAGAGGGCGAGAAACAGAGGGGCTGAAACAGAGGGCGAGAAACAGAGGGGCTGAAACAGAGGTGCTGAAACAGAGGGGCTGAAACAGAGTGCGAGAAACAGAGGGGCTGAAACAGAGGGCGAGAAACAGAGGGGCTGAAACAGAGGGCGAGAAACAGAGGGGCTGAAACAGAGGGCGAGAAACAGAGGGGCTGAAACAGAGGGGCTGAAACAGAGGGGCTGAAACAGAGGGCGAGAAACAGAGGGGCTGAAACAGAGGGCGAGAAACAGAGGGGCTGAATCAGAGGGGCTGAAACAGAGGGTGAGAAACAGAGGGGCTGAAACAGAGGGGCTGAAACAGAGGGGCTGAAACAGAGGGCGAGAAACAGAGGGGCTGAATCAGAGGGGCTGAATCAGAGGGGCTGAAACAGAGGGCCTGAATCAGAGGGGCTGAAACAGAAGGCGAGAAACAGAGGTGCTGAAAGAGAGGGCCTGAATCAGAGGGGCTGAAACAGAAGGCAAGAAACAGAGGGGCTGAAACACAGGGCGAGAAACAGAGGGGCAGAAACAGATGGCGAGAAACAGTGGGGCTGAAACAGAGGGGCTGAAACAGAGGGCAAGAAACAGAGGGGCTGAAACAGAGGGCGAGAAACAGAGGGGCTGAAACAGAGGGGCTGAAGCTGAGGGGCTGAAACAGAGGGCGAGAAACAGAGGGGCTGAAACAAAGGGCGAGAAACAGAGGGGCTGAAACAGAGGGGCAGAAACAGAGGGGCGGAAACAGAGGGGCTGAATCGGAGGGGCTGAAACAGAGGGGCTGAAACAGAGGGGCTGAAACAGAGAGTGCGAAACAGAGGGGCTGAAACAGAGGGCGAGAAACAGAGGGGCAAAAACAGAGGGCGATTAACAGAGGGGCTGAAACAGAGGGCAAGAAAGAGAGGGGCTGAAACCGAGTGGCTGAAACGAAGGGCTGAAACAGAGGGGCTGAAACAGAGGGCGAGAAACAGAGGGGCTGAATCAGAGGGGCTGAAACAGAGGGGCTGAAACAGAAGGCGAGAAACAGACGGGCTGAAACAGAGGGCGAGAAACAGAGGGGCAGAAACAGAGGGCGAGAAACAGAGGGGCTGAAACAGAGGGGCTGAAACAGAGGGCAAGAAACAGAGGGGCTGAAACAGAGGGGCTGAATCAGAGGGGCTGAAACAGAGGGGCTGAAACAGAGGGCGAGAAACAGAGGGGCTGAATCAGAGGGGCTGAATCAGAGGGGCTGAAACAGAGGGGCTGAAACAGAGGGCGAGAAACAGAGGGGCTGAAACAGAGGGCGAGAAACAGAGGGGCTGAAACAGAGGGCGAGAAACAGAGGGGCTGAAACAGAGGGCGAGAAACAGAGGGGCTGAAACAGAGGGGCTGAAACAGAGGGGCTGAAACAGAGGGCGAGAAACAGAGGGGCTGAAACAGAGGGCGAGAAACAGAGGGGCTGAATCAGAGGGGCTGAAACAGAGGGCGAGAAACAGAGGCGCTGAAACAGATGGCGAGAAACAGAGGGGCTGAAACAGAGGGCGAGAAACAGAGGGGCTGAATCAGAGGTGCTGAAACAGAGGGGCTGAAACAGAGGGCGAGAAACAGAGGGGCTGAAACAGATGGCGAGAAACAGAGGGGCTGAAACAGAGGGCGAGAAACAGAGGGGCTGAATCCGAGGTGCTGAAACAGAGGGGCTGAAACAGAGGGCGAGAAACAGAGGGGCTGAAACAGAGGGCGAGAAACAGAGGGGCTGAAACAGAGGGCGAGAAACAGAGGGGCTGAAACAGAGGGCGAGAAACAGAGGGGCTGAAACAGAGGGGCTGAAACAGAGGGGCTGAAACAGAGGGCGAGAAACTGTGGGGCTGAAACAGAGGGGCTGAAACAGAGGGCAAGAAACAGAGGGGCTAAAACAGAGGGGCTGAAGCTGAGGGGCTGAAACAGAGGGCGAGAAACAGAGGGGCTGAAACAAAGGGCGAGAAACAGAGGGGCTGAAACAGGGGGGCAGAAACAGAGGGGCTGAAACAGAGGGGCTGAATCGGAGGGGCTGAAACAGAGGGGCTGAAACAGAGGGGCTGAAACAGAGAGTGCGAAACAGAGGGGCTGAAACAGAGGGCGAGAAACAGAGGGGCTAAAACAGAGGGCGATAAACAGAGGGGCTGAAACAGAGGGCAAGAAAGAGAGGGGCTGAAACCGAGTGGCTGAAACAGAAGGGCTGAAACAGAGGGGCTGAAACAGAGGGCGAGAAACAGAGGGGCTGAATCAGAGGGGCTGAAACAGAGGGGCTGAAACAGAAGGCGAGAAACAGACGGGCTGAAACAGAGGGCGAGAAACAGAGGGGCAGAAACAGAGGGCGAGAAACAGAGGGGCTGAAACAGAGGGGCTGACACAGAGGGCAAGAAACAGAGGGGCTGAATCAGAGGGGCTGAATCAGAGATGCTGAAACAGAGGGGCTGAAACAGAGGGCGAGAAACAGAGGGGCTGAATCAGAGGGGCTGAATCAGAGGGGCTGAAACAGAGGGGCTGAAACAGAGGGCGAGAAACAGAGGGGCTGAAACAGAGGGCGAGAAACAGAGGGGCTGAAACAGAGGGCGAGAAACAGAGGGGCTGAAACAGTGGGCGAGAAACAGAGGGGCTGAAACAGAGGGGCTGAAACAGAGGGGCTGAAACAGAGGGCGAGAAACAGAGGGGCTGAAACAGAGGGCGAGAAACAGAGGGGCTGAATCAGAGGGGCTGAAACAGAGGGCGAGAAACAGAGGGGCTGAAACAGAGGGGCTGAAACAGAGGGGCTGAAACAGAGGGGCTGAAACAGAGGCCGAGAAACAGAGGGGCTGAATCAGAGGGGCTTAATCAGAGGGGCTGAAACAGAGGGCCTGAATCAGAGGGGCTGAAACAGAAGGCGAGAAACAGGGGCTGAAAGAGAGGGCCTGAATCAGATGGGCTGAAACAGAAGGCGAGAAACAGAGGGGCTGAAACACAGGGCGAGAAACAGAGGGGCAGAAACAGAGGGCGAGAAACAGTGGGGCTGAAACAGAGGGGCTGAAACAGAGGGCAAGAAACAGAGGGGCTGAAACAGAGGGCGAGAAACAGAGGGGCTGAAACAGAGGGGCTGAATCAGAGGGGCTGAAACAGAGGGCGAGAAACAGAGGGGCTGAAACAGAGGGCGAGAAACAGAGGGGCTGAAACAGAGGGGCTGAAACAGAGGGGCTGAAACAGAGGGCGAGAAACAGAGGGGCTGAAACAGATGGCGAGAAACAGAGGGGCTGAAACAGAGGGCGAGAAACAGAGGGGCTGAATCAGAGGTGCTGAAACAGAGGGGCTGAAACAGAGGGCGAGAAACAGAGGGGCTGAAACAGAGGGCGAGAAACAGAGGGGCTGAAACAGAGGGCGAGAAACAGAGGGGCTGAAACAGAGGGGCTGAAACAGAGGGGCTGAAACAGAGGGCGAGAAACAGAGGGGCTGAAACAGAGGGCGAGAAACAGAGGGGCTGAAGCAGAGGGGCTGAAACAGAGGGCGAGAAACAGAGGGGCTGAAACAGAGGGGCTGAAAAAGTGGGGCTGAAACAGAGGGCGAGAAACAGAGGGGCTGAATCAGAGGGGCTGAATCAGAGGGGCTGAAACAGAGGGCCTGAATCAGAGGGGCTGAAACAGAAGGCGAGAAACAGAGGGGCTGAAAGAGAGGGCCTGAATCAGAGGGGCTGAAACAGAAGGCGAGAAACAGAGGGGCTGAAACACAGGGCGAGAAACAGAGGGGCAGAAACAGAGGGCGAGAAACAGTGGGGCTGAAACAGAGGGGCTGAAACAGAGGGCAAGAAACAGAGGGGCTGAAACAGAGGGCGAGAAACAGAGGGGCTGAAACAGAGGGGCTGAAGCTGTGGGGCTGAAACAGAGGGCGAGAAACAGAGGGGCTGAAACAAAGGGCGAGAAACAGAGGGGCTGAAACAGAGGGGCAGAAACAGAGGGGCTGAAACAGAGGGGCTGAATCGGAGGGGCTGAAACAGAGGGGCTGAAACAGAGGGGCTGAAACAGAGAGTGCGAAACAGAGGGGCTGAAACAGAGGCCGAGAAACAGAGGGGCTAAAACAGAGGGGCTGAAACAGAGGGCAAGAAAGAGAGGGGCTGAAACCGTGTGGCTGAAACAGAAGGGCTGAAACAGAGGGGCTGAAACAGAGGGCGAGAAACAGAGGGGCTGAATCAGAGGGGCTGAAACAGAGGGGCTGAAACTGAAGGCGAGAAACAGACGGGCTGAAACAGAGGGCGAGAAACAGAGTGGCAGAAACAGAGGGCGAGAAACAGAGGGGCTGAAACAGAGGGGCTGAAACAGAGGGCAAGAAACAGAGGGGCTGAAACAGAGGGCGAGAAACAGAGGGGCTGAAACAGAGGGGCTGAAACAGAGGGGCTGAAACAGAGGGCGAGAAACAGAGGGGCTGAAACAAAGGGCGAGAAACAGAGGGGCGGAAACAGAGGGGCAGAAACAGAGGGGCTGAAACAGAGGGGCTGAATCGGAGGGGCTGAAACAGAGGGGCTGAAACAGAGGGGCTGAAACAGAGGGCAAGAAACAGAGGGGCTGAAACAGAGGGGCTGAAACAGAGGGGCAGAAACAGAGGGCGAGAAACAGAGGGGCTGAATCAGAGGGGCTGAATCAGAGGGGCTGAAACAGAGGGGCTGAAACAGAGGGCGAGAAACAGAGGGGCTGAAACTGAGGGCTTGAAACAGAGGGGCTGAAACAGAGGGCGAGAAACAGAGGGGCTGAAACAGAGGGCGAGAAACAGAGGGGCTGAAACAGAGGGGCTGAAACAGAGGGGCTGAAACAGAGGGCGAGAAACAGAGGGGCTGAAACAGAGGGGCTGAAACAGAGGGCGAGAAACAGAGGGGCTGAAACAGAGGGCGAGAAACAGAGGGGCTGAAACAGAGGGCGAGAAACAGAGGGGCTGAAACAGAGGGCGAGAAACAGAGGGGCTGAAACAGTGGGGCTGAAACAGAGGGGCTGAAACAGAGGGCGAGAAACAGAGGGGCTGAATCAGAGGGGCTGAAACAGAGGGCGAGTAACAGAGGGGCTGAAACAGAGGGGCTGAAACAGAGGGGCTGAAACAGAGGGGCTGATACAGAGGGCGAGAAACAGAGGGGCTGAATCAGAGGGGCTGAATCAGAGGGGCTGAAACAGAGGGCCTGAATCAGAGGAGCTGAAACAGAAGGCGAGAAACAGAGGGGCTGAAAGAGAGGGCCTGAATCAGAGGGGCTGAAACAGAAGGCGAGAAACAGAGGGGCTGAAACAGAGGGCGAGAAACAGAGGGGCTGAAACAGAGGGCGAGAAACAGTGGGGCTGAAACAGAGGGGCTGAAACAGAGGGCAACAAACAGAGGGGCTGAAACAGAGGGCGAGAAACAGAGGGGCTGAAACAGAGGGGCTGAAGCAGAGGGGCTGAAACAGAGGGCGAGAAACAGAGGGGCTGAAACAGAGGGCGAGAAACAGAGGGGCTGAAACAGAGGGCAAGAAACAGAGGGGCTGAAACAGAGGGCGAGAAACAGAGGGGCTGAAACAGAGGGCGAGAAACAGAGGGGCTGAATCAGAGGTGCTGAAACAGAGGGGCTGAAACAGAGGGCGAGAAACAGAGGGGCTGAAACAGAGGGCGAGAAACAGAGGGGCAGAAACAGAGGGCGAGAAACAGTGGGGCTGAAACAGAGGGGCTGAAACAGAGGGCAAGAAACAGAGGGGCTGAAACAGAGGGCGAGAAACAGAGGGGCTGAAACAGAGGGGCTGAAGCTGAGGGGCTGAAACAGAGGGCGAGAAACAGAGGGGCTGAAACAAAGGGCGAGAAACAGAGGGGCTGAAACAGAGGGCCAGAAACAGAGGGGCTGAAACAGAGGGGCTGAATAGGAGGGGCTGAAACAGAGGGGCTGAAACAGAGGGGCTGAAACAGAGAGTGCGAAACAGAGGGGCTGAAACAGAGGGCGAGAAACAGAGGGGCTAAAACAGAGGGCGATAAACAGAGGGGCTGAAACAGAGGGCAAGAAAGAGAGGTGCTGAAACCGAGTGGCTGAAACAAAAGGGCTGAAACAGAGGGGCTGAAACAGAGGGCGAGAAACAGAGGGGCTGAATCAAAGGGGCTGAAACAGAGGGGCTGAAACAGAAGGCGAGAAACAGACGGGCTGAAACAGAGGGCGAGAAACAGAGGGGCAGAAACAGAGGGCGAGAAACAGAGGGGCTGAAACAGAGCGGCTGAAACAGAGGACAAGAAACAGAGGGGCTGAAACAGAGGGCGAGAAACAGAGGGGCTGAAACAGAGGGGCTGAAACAGAGGGGCTGAAACAGAGGGCGAGAAACAGAGGGGCTGAAACAAAGGGCGAGAAACAGAGGGGCGGAAACAGAGGGGCAGAAACAGAGGGGCTGAAACAGAGGGGCTGAATCGGAGGGGCTGAAAGAGAGGGGCTGAAACAGAGGGGCTGAAACAGAGGGCAAGAAACAGAGGGGCTGAAACAGAGGGGCTGAAACAGAGGGGCTGAAACAGAGGGCGAGAAACAGAGGGGCTGAATCAGAGGGGCTGAATCAGAGGGGCTGAAACAGAGGGGCTGAAACAGAGGGCGAGAAACAGAGGGGCTGAATCAGAGGGGCTGAATCAGAGGGGCTGAAACAGAGGGGCTGAAACAGAGGGCGAGAAACAGAGGGGCTGAAACAGAGGGGCTGAAACAGAGGGGCTGAAACAGAGGGCGAGAAACAGAGGGGCTGAAACAGAGGGGCTGAAACAGAGGGGCTGAAACAGAGGTAGAGAAACAGAGGGGCTGAAACAGAGGGCGAGAAACAGAGGGGCTGAATCAGAGGGGCTGAAACAGAGGGCGAGAAACAGAGGGGCTGAAACAGAGGGGCTGAAACAGAGGGCGAGAAACAGAGGGGCTGAATCAGAGGGGCTGAATCAGAGTGGCTGAAACAGAGGGCCTGAATCAGAGGGGCTGAAACAGAAGGCGAGAAACAGAGGGGCTGAAAGAGAGGGCCTGAATCAGAGGGGCTGAAACAGAAGGCGAGAAACAGAGGGGCTGAAACAGAGGGCGAGAAACAGAGGGGCAGAAACAGAGGGCGAGAAACAGTGGGGCTGAAACAGAGGGGCTGAAACAGAGGGCAAGAAACAGAGGGGCTGAAACAGAGGGCGAGAAACAGAGGGGCTGAAACAGAGGGGCTGAAGCAGAGGGGCTGAAACAGAGGGCGAGAAACAGAGGGGCTGAAACAGAGGGCGAGAAACAGAGGGGCTGAAACAGAGGGGCTGAAACAGAGGGGCTGAAACAGAGGGCGAGAAACAGAGGGGCTGAAACAGATGGCGAGAAACAGAGGGGCTGAAACAGAGGGCGAGAAACAGAGGGGCTGAATCTCAGGGGCTGAAACAGAGGGCGAGAAACAGAGGGGCTGAAACAGAGGGCGAGAAACAGAGGGGCTGAAACAGAGGTGCTGAAACAGAGGGTGAGAAACAGAGGGGCTGAAACAGAGGGCGAGAAACAGAGGGGCTGAAACAGAGGGGCTGAAACAGAGGGACTGATTCAGAGGGGCTGATACAGAGGGGCTGAATCAGAGGGGCTGAAACAGAGGGCGAGAAACAGAGGGGCTGAAACAGAGGGCGAGAAACAGAGGAGCAGAAACAGAGGGCGAGAAACAGAGGGGCTGAAACAGAGGGGCTGAAACAGAGAGTGCGAAACAGAGGGGCTGAAACAGAGGGCGAGAAACAGAGGGGCTGAAACAGAGGGCGAGAAACAGAGGGGCTGAAACAGAGGGAAAGAAACAGAGGGGCTGAAACCGAGTGGCTGAAACAGAAGGGCTGAAACAGAGGGGCTGAAACAGAGGGCGAGAAACAGAGGGGCTGAATCAGAGGGGCTGAATCAGAGGGACTGAAACAGAGGGGCTGAATCAGAGGGGCTGAAACAGAAGCGAGAAACAGAGGGGCTGAAACAGAGGGGCAGAAACAGAGGGCGAGAAACAGAGGGGCTGAAACAGAGGGGCTGAAACAGAGGGGCTGAAACAGAGGGCAAGAAACAGAGGGGCTGAAACAGAGGGCGAGAAACAGAGGGGCTGAAACAGAGGGGCTGAAACAGAGCGGCTGAAACAGAGGGCGAGAAACAGAGGGGCTGAATCAGAGGGGCTGAATCAGAGGGGCTGAAACAGAGGGGCTGAAACAGAGGGCGAGAAACTAAGGGACTGAAACTGAGGGCTTGAAACAGAGGGGCTGAAACAGAGGGCGAGAAACAGAGGGGCTGAAACAGAGGGCGAGAAACAGAGGGGCTGAAACAGAGGGGCTGAAACAGAGGGGCTGAAACAGAGGGCGAGAAACAGAGGGGCTGAAACAGAGGGGCTGAAACAGAGGGCGAGAAACAGAGGGGCTGAAACAGAGGGCGAGAAACAGAGGGGCTGAAACAGAGGGCGAGAAACAGAGGGGCTGAAACAGAGGGCGAGAAACAGAGGGGCTGAAACAGTGGGGCTGAAACAGAGGGGCTGAAACAGAGGGCGAGAAACAGAGGGGCTGAATCAGAGGGGCTGAAACAGAGGGCGAGTAACAGAGGGGCTGAAACAGAGGGGCTGAAACAGAGGGGCTGAAACAGAGGGGCTGATACAGAGGGCGAGAAACAGAGGGGCTGAATCAGAGGGGCTGAATCAGAGGGGCTGAAACAGAGGGCCTGAATCAGAGGGGCTGAAACAGAAGGCGAGAAACAGAGGGGCTGAAAGAGAGGGCCTGAATCAGAGGGGCTGAAACAGAAGGCGAGAAACAGAGGGGCTGAAACAGAGGGCGAGAAACAGAGGGGCTGAAACAGAGGGCGAGAAACAGTGGGGCTGAAACAGAGGGGCTGAAACAGAGGGCAACAAACAGAGGGGCTGAAACAGAGGGCGAGAAACAGAGGGGCTGAAACAGAGGGGCTGAAGCAGAGGGGCTGAAACAGAGGGCGAGAAACAGAGGGGCTGAAACAGAGGGCGAGAAACAGAGGGGCTGAAACAGAGGGCAAGAAACAGAGGGGCTGAAACAGAGGGCGAGAAACAGAGGGGCTGAAACAGAGGGCGAGAAACAGAGGGGCTGAATCAGAGGTGCTGAAACAGAGGGGCTGAAACAGAGGGCGAGAAACAGAGGGGCTGAAACAGAGGGCGAGAAACAGAGGGGCAGAAACAGAGGGCGAGAAACAGTGGGGCTGAAACAGAGGGGCTGAAACAGAGGGCAAGAAACAGAGGGGCTGAAACAGAGGGCGAGAAACAGAGGGGCTGAAACAGAGGGGCTGAAGCTGAGGGGCTGAAACAGAGGGCGAGAAACAGAGGGGCTGAAACAAAGGGCGAGAAACAGAGGGGCTGAAACAGAGGGCCAGAAACAGAGGGGCTGAAACAGAGGGGCTGAATAGGAGGGGCTGAAACAGAGGGGCTGAAACAGAGGGGCTGAAACAGAGAGTGCGAAACAGAGGGGCTGAAACAGAGGGCGAGAAACAGAGGGGCTAAAACAGAGGGCGATAAACAGAGGGGCTGAAACAGAGGGCAAGAAAGAGAGGTGCTGAAACCGAGTGGCTGAAACAAAAGGGCTGAAACAGAGGGGCTGAAACAGAGGGCGAGAAACAGAGGGGCTGAATCAAAGGGGCTGAAACAGAGGGGCTGAAACAGAAGGCGAGAAACAGACGGGCTGAAACAGAGGGCGAGAAACAGAGGGGCAGAAACAGAGGGCGAGAAACAGAGGGGCTGAAACAGAGCGGCTGAAACAGAGGACAAGAAACAGAGGGGCTGAAACAGAGGGCGAGAAACAGAGGGGCTGAAACAGAGGGGCTGAAACAGAGGGGCTGAAACAGAGGGCGAGAAACAGAGGGGCTGAAACAAAGGGCGAGAAACAGAGGGGCGGAAACAGAGGGGCAGAAACAGAGGGGCTGAAACAGAGGGGCTGAATCGGAGGGGCTGAAAGAGAGGGGCTGAAACAGAGGGGCTGAAACAGAGGGCAAGAAACAGAGGGGCTGAAACAGAGGGGCTGAAACAGAGGGGCTGAAACAGAGGGCGAGAAACAGAGGGGCTGAATCAGAGGGGCTGAATCAGAGGGGCTGAAACAGAGGGGCTGAAACAGAGGGCGAGAAACAGAGGGGCTGAATCAGAGGGGCTGAATCAGAGGGGCTGAAACAGAGGGGCTGAAACAGAGGGCGAGAAACAGAGGGGCTGAAACAGAGGGGCTGAAACAGAGGGGCTGAAACAGAGGGCGAGAAACAGAGGGGCTGAAACAGAGGGGCTGAAACAGAGGGGCTGAAACAGAGGTAGAGAAACAGAGGGGCTGAAACAGAGGGCGAGAAACAGAGGGGCTGAATCAGAGGGGCTGAAACAGAGGGCGAGAAACAGAGGGGCTGAAACAGAGGGGCTGAAACAGAGGGCGAGAAACAGAGGGGCTGAATCAGAGGGGCTGAATCAGAGTGGCTGAAACAGAGGGCCTGAATCAGAGGGGCTGAAACAGAAGGCGAGAAACAGAGGGGCTGAAAGAGAGGGCCTGAATCAGAGGGGCTGAAACAGAAGGCGAGAAACAGAGGGGCTGAAACAGAGGGCGAGAAACAGAGGGGCAGAAACAGAGGGCGAGAAACAGTGGGGCTGAAACAGAGGGGCTGAAACAGAGGGCAAGAAACAGAGGGGCTGAAACAGAGGGCGAGAAACAGAGGGGCTGAAACAGAGGGGCTGAAGCAGAGGGGCTGAAACAGAGGGCGAGAAACAGAGGGGCTGAAACAGAGGGCGAGAAACAGAGGGGCTGAAACAGAGGGGCTGAAACAGAGGGGCTGAAACAGAGGGCGAGAAACAGAGGGGGTGAAACAGATGGCGAGAAACAGAGGGGCTGAAACAGAGGGCGAGAAACAGAGGGGCTGAATCTCAGGGGCTGAAACAGAGGGCGAGAAACAGAGGGGCTGAAACAGAGGGCGAGAAACAGAGGGGCTGAAACAGAGGTGCTGAAACAGAGGGTGAGAAACAGAGGGGCTGAAACAGAGGGCGAGAAACAGAGGGGCTGAAACAGAGGGGCTGAAACAGAGGGACTGATTCAGAGGGGCTGA
Organism: Chiloscyllium punctatum; assembly: GCF_047496795.1. Lineage (NCBI taxonomy): Eukaryota > Metazoa > Chordata > Chondrichthyes > Orectolobiformes > Hemiscylliidae > Chiloscyllium > Chiloscyllium punctatum. Next base: position 79,340 of record NC_092779.1, on the reverse strand, counting down.
TACAGAGGGGCTGAATCAGAGGGGCTGAAACAGAGGGCGAGAAACAGAGGGGCTGAAACAGAGGGCGAGAAACAGAGGAGCAGAAACAGAGGGCGAGAAACAGAGGGGCTGAAACAGAGGGGCTGAAACAGAGAGTGCGAAACAGAGGGGCTGAAACAGAGGGCGAGAAACAGAGGGGCTGAAACAGAGGGCGAGAAACAGAGGGGCTGAAACAGAGGGAAAGAAACAGAGGGGCTGAAACCGAGTGGCTGAAACAGAAGGGCTGAAACAGAGGGGCTGAAACAGAGGGCGAGAAACAGAGGGGCTGAATCAGAGGGGCTGAATCAGAGGGACTGAAACAGAGGGGCTGAATCAGAGGGGCTGAAACAGAAGCGAGAAACAGAGGGGCTGAAACAGAGGGGCAGAAACAGAGGGCGAGAAACAGAGGGGCTGAAACAGAGGGGCTGAAACAGAGGGGCTGAAACAGAGGGCAAGAAACAGAGGGGCTGAAACAGAGGGCGAGAAACAGAGGGGCTGAAACAGAGGGGCTGAAACAGAGCGGCTGAAACAGAGGGCGAGAAACAGAGGGGCTGAAACAAAGGGCGAGAAACAGAGGGGCTGAAACAGAGGGGCAGAAACAGAGGGGCTGAAACAGAGGGGCTGAATCGGAGGGGCTGAAACAGAGGGGCTGAAACAGAGGGGCTGAAACAGAGGGCAAGAAACAGAGGGGCTGAAACAGAGGGGCTGAAACAGAGGGGCAGAAACAGAGGGCGAGAAACAGAGGGGCTGAAACAGAGGGGCTGAAACAGAGGGCGAGAAACAGAGGGGCTGAATCAGAGGGGCTGAATCAGAGGGGCTGAAACAGAGGGGCTGAAACAGAGGGCGAGAAACTAAGGGACTGAATCAGAGGGGCTGAAACAGAGGGGCTGAAACAGACGGGCTGAAACAGAGAGCCTGAAACAGAGGGGCTGAAACAGAGGGGCTGAAATAGAGGGGCTGAAACAGAGGGGCTGAATCAGAGGGGCTGAAACAGAGGGGCTGAATCAGAGGGGCTGAAACAGAGGGGCTGAAACAGAGGTAGAGAAACAGAGGGGCTGAAACAGAGGGCGAGAAACAGAGGGGCTGAAACAGAGGGGCTGAAACAGAGGGGCTGAAACAGAGGTAGAGAAACAGAGGGGCTGAAACAGAGGGCGAGAAACAGAGGGGCTGAATCAGAGGGGCTGAAACAGAGGGCGAGAAACAGAGGGGCTGAAACAGAGGGGCTGAAACAGAGGTGCTGAAACAGAGGGGCTGAAACAGAGGGCGAGAAACAGAGGGGCTGAATCAGAGGGGCTGAATCAGAGGGGCTGAAACAGAGGGGCTGAATCAGAGGGGCTGAAACAGAAGGCGAGAAACAGAGGGGCTGAAACAGAGGGCGAGAAACAGAGGGGCTGAAACAGAAGGCGAGAAACAGAGGGGCTGAAACAGAGGGCGAGAAACAGAGGGGCAGAAACAGAGGGCGAGAAACAGTGGGGCTGAAACAGAGGGGCTGAAACAGAGGGCAAGAAACAGAGGGGCTGAAACAGAGGGCGAGAAACAGAGGGGCTGAAACAGAGGGGCTGAAGCAGAGGGGCTGAAACAGAGGGCGAGAAACAGAGTGGCTGAAACAGAGGGCGAGAAACAGAGGGGCTGAAACAGAGGGGCTGAAACAGAGGGGCTGAAACAGAGGGCGAGAAACAGAGGGGCTGAAACAGATGGCGAGAAACAGAGGGGCTGAAACAGAGGGCGAGAAACAGAGGGGCTGAATCTGAGGGGCTGAAACAGAGGGCGAGAAACAGAGGGGCTGAAACAGAGGGCGAGAAACAGAGGGGCTGAAACAGAGGTGCTGAAACAGAGGGTGGGAAACAGAGGGGCTGAAACAGAGGGCGAGAAACAGAGGGGCTGAAACAGAGGGTCTGAAAGAGAGGGGCTGATTCAGAGGGGCTGAAAAAGAGGGGCTGAATCAGAGGGGCTGAAACAGAGGGCGAGAAACAGAGGGGCTGAAACAGAGGGCGAGAAACAGAGGAGCAGAAACAGAGGGCGAGAAACAGAGGGGCTGAAACAGAGGGGCTGAAACAGAGAGTGCGAAACAGAGGGGCTGAAACAGAGGGCGAGAAACACAGGGGCTGAAACAGAGGGAAAGAAACAGAGGGGCTGAAACCGAGTGGCTGAAACAGAAGGTCTGAAACAGAGGGGCTGAAACAGAGGGCGAGAAACAGAGGGGCTGAATCAGAGGGGCTGAATCAGAGGGGCTGAAACAGAGGGGCTGAATCAGAGGGGCTGAAACAGAAGGCGAGAAACAGAGGGGCTGAAACAGAGGGCGAGAAACAGAGGGGCAGAAACAGAGGGCGAGAAACAGAGGGGCTGAAACAGAGGGGCTGAAACAGAGGGGCTGAAACAGAGGGCAAGAAACAGAGGGGCTGAAACAGAGGGCGAGAAACAGAGGGGCTGAAACAGAGGGGCTGAAACAGAGCGGCTGAAACAGAGGGCGAGAAACAGAGGGGCTGAAACAAAGGGCGAGAAACAGAGGGGCTGAAACAGAGGGGCAGAAACAGAGGGGCTGAAACAGAGGGGCTGAATCGGAGGGGCTGAAACAGAGGGGCTGAAACAGAGGGGCTGAAACAGAGGGCAAGAAACAGAGGGGCTGAAACAGAGGGGCTGAAACAGAGGGGCAGAAACAGAGGGCGAGAAACAGAGGGGCTGAAACAGAGGGGCTGAAACAGAGGGTGAGAAACAGAGGGGCTGAATCAGAGGGGCTGAATCAGAGGGGCTGAAACAGAGGGGCTGAAACAGAGGGCGAGAAACTAAGGGACTGAATCAGAGGGGCGGAAACAGAGGGGCTGAAACAGACGGGCTGAAACAGAGAGCCTGAAACAGAGGGGCTGAAACAGAGGGGCCGAAATAGAGGGGCTGAAACAGAGGGGCTGAATCAGAGGGGCTGAAACAGAGGGGCTGAATCAGAGGGGCTGAAACAGAGGGCGAGAAACAGAGGGGCTGAAACAGAGGGGCTGAATCAGAGGGGCTGAAACAGAGGGGCTGAAACAGAGGGCGAGAAACAGAGAGGCTGAAACAGAGGGCGAGAAACAGAGGGGCTGAAACAGAGGGCAAGAAACAGAGGGGCTGAAACAGAGGGCGAGAAACAGACGGTCTGAAACAGAGGGGCTGAAACAGAGGGGCTGAAACAGAGGGCGAGAAACAGAGGGGCTGAAACAGAGGGCGAGAAACAGAGGGGCTGAAACAGAGGGCGAGAAACAGAGGGCGAGAAACAGAGGGACTGAAACAGAGGGTCTGAAACAGAGGGGCTGAAACAGAGGGACTGAAACAGAGGGCGAGAAACAGAGTGGCTGAAACAGAGAGCGAGAAACAGAGTGGCTGAAACAGAGGGCAAGAAACAGAGGGGCTGAAACAGAGGGGCTGAAACAGAGGGCGAGAAACAGTGGGGCTGAAACAGAGGGGCTGAAACAGAGGGCAAGAAACAGAGGGGCTGAAACAGAGGGCGAGAAACAGAGGGGCTGAAACAGAGGGGCTGAAGCAGAGGGGCTGAAACAGAGGGCGAGAAACAGAGTGGCTGAAACAGAGGGCGAGAAACAGAGGGGCTGAAACAGAGGGGCTGAAACAGAGGGGCTGAAACAGAGGGCGAGAAACAGAGGGGCTGAAACAGATGGCGAGAAACAGAGGGGCTGAAACAGAGGGCGAGAAACAGAGGGGCTGAATCTGAGGGGCTGAAACAGAGGGCGAGAAACAGAGGGGCTGAAACAGAGGGCGAGAAACAGAGGGGCTGAAACAGAGGTGCTGAAACAGAGGGTGGGAAACAGAGGGGCTGAAACAGAGGGCGAGAAACAGAGGGGCTGAAACAGAGGGTCTGAAAGAGAGGGGCTGATTCAGAGGGGCTGAAAAAGAGGGGCTGAATCAGAGGGGCTGAAACAGAGGGCGAGAAACAGAGGGGCTGAAACAGAGGGCGAGAAACAGAGGAGCAGAAACAGAGGGCGAGAAACAGAGGGGCTGAAACAGAGGGGCTGAAACAGAGAGTGCGAAACAGAGGGGCTGAAACAGAGGGCGAGAAACACAGGGGCTGAAACAGAGGGAAAGAAACAGAGGGGCTGAAACCGAGTGGCTGAAACAGAAGGTCTGAAACAGAGGGGCTGAAACAGAGGGCGAGAAACAGAGGGGCTGAATCAGAGGGGCTGAATCAGAGGGGCTGAAACAGAGGGGCTGAATCAGAGGGGCTGAAACAGAAGGCGAGAAACAGAGGGGCTGAAACAGAGGGCGAGAAACAGAGGGGCAGAAACAGAGGGCGAGAAACAGAGGGGCTGAAACAGAGGGGCTGAAACAGAGGGGCTGAAACAGAGGGCAAGAAACAGAGGGGCTGAAACAGAGGGCGAGAAACAGAGGGGCTGAAACAGAGGGGCTGAAACAGAGCGGCTGAAACAGAGGGCGAGAAACAGAGGGGCTGAAACAAAGGGCGAGAAACAGAGGGGCTGAAACAGAGGGGCAGAAACAGAGGGGCTGAAACAGAGGGGCTGAATCGGAGGGGCTGAAACAGAGGGGCTGAAACAGAGGGGCTGAAACAGAGGGCAAGAAACAGAGGGGCTGAAACAGAGGGGCTGAAACAGAGGGGCAGAAACAGAGGGCGAGAAACAGAGGGGCTGAAACAGAGGGGCTGAAACAGAGGGTGAGAAACAGAGGGGCTGAATCAGAGGGGCTGAATCAGAGGGGCTGAAACAGAGGGGCTGAAACAGAGGGCGAGAAACTAAGGGACTGAATCAGAGGGGCGGAAACAGAGGGGCTGAAACAGACGGGCTGAAACAGAGAGCCTGAAACAGAGGGGCTGAAACAGAGGGGCCGAAATAGAGGGGCTGAAACAGAGGGGCTGAATCAGAGGGGCTGAAACAGAGGGGCTGAATCAGAGGGGCTGAAACAGAGGGCGAGAAACAGAGGGGCTGAAACAGAGGGGCTGAATCAGAGGGGCTGAAACAGAGGGGCTGAAACAGAGGGCGAGAAACAGAGAGGCTGAAACAGAGGGCGAGAAACAGAGGGGCTGAAACAGAGGGCAAGAAACAGAGGGGCTGAAACAGAGGGCGAGAAACAGACGGTCTGAAACAGAGGGGCTGAAACAGAGGGGCTGAAACAGAGGGCGAGAAACAGAGGGGCTGAAACAGAGGGCGAGAAACAGAGGGGCTGAAACAGAGGGCGAGAAACAGAGGGCGAGAAACAGAGGGACTGAAACAGAGGGTCTGAAACAGAGGGGCTGAAACAGAGGGACTGAAACAGAGGGCGAGAAACAGAGTGGCTGAAACAGAGAGCGAGAAACAGAGTGGCTGAAACAGAGGGCAAGAAACAGAGGGGCTGAAACAGAGGGGCTGAAACAGAGGGGCGGAAACAGAGGGGCTGAAACAGAGAGCGAGAAACAGAGGGGCTGAAACAGAGGGGCTGAAACAGAGGGCGAGAAACAGAGGGGCTGAAACAGAGGGCGAGAAACAGAGGGGCTGAAACAGAGGGCGAGAAACAGAGGGCGAGAAACAGAGGGACTGAAACAGAGGGTCTGAAACAGAGGGGCTGAAACAGAGGGCGAGAAACAGAGTGGCTGAAACAGAGGGCGAGAAACAGAGTGGCTGAAACAGAGGGCAAGAAACAGAGGGGCTGAAACAGAGGGCGGGAAACAGAGTGGCTGAAACAGAGGGGCTGAAACAGAGGGGCGGAAACAGAGGGGCTGAAACAGAGAGCGAGAAACAGAGGGGCTGAAACAGAGGGGCGGAAACAGAGGGGCTGAAACAGAGGGTGAGAAACATAGTGGCTGAAACAAAGGGGCTGAAACAGTGGGGCTAAAATAGAGGGGCTGAAACAGAGGGCGAGAAATAGAGGGGCTGAAACAGAGGGCGAGAAACCGGGAGGCTGAAACAGAGGGCGAGAAACAGAGGGGCTGAAACAGAGGGCGAGAAACAGAGGGGCTGAAACAGAGGTGCTGAAACAGAGGGGCTGAAACAGAGGGCGAGAAACAGAGGGGCTGAAACAGAGGGCGAGAAACAGAGGGGCTGAAACAGAGGGCGAGAAACAGAGGGGCTGAAACAGAGGGCGAGAAACAGAGGGGCTGAAACAGAGGGGCTGAAACAGAGGGGCTGAAACAGAGGGCGAGAAACAGAGGGGCTGAAACAGAGGGCGAGAAACAGAGGGGCTGAATCAGAGGGGCTGAAACAGAGGGTGAGAAACAAAGGGTCTGAAACAGAGGGGCTGAAACAGAGGGGCTGAAACAGAGGGCGAGAAACAGAGGGTCTGAATCAGAGGGGCTGAATCAGAGGGGCTGAAACCGAGGGCCTGAATCAGAGGGGCTGAAACAGAAGGCGAGAAACAGAGGGGCTGAAAGAGAGGGCCTGAATCAGAGGGGCTGAAACAGAAGGCAAGAAACAGAGGGGCTGAAACACAGGGCGAGAAACAGAGGGGCAGAAACAGAGGGCGAGAAACAGTGGGGCTGAAACAGAGGGGCTGAAACAGAGGGCAAGAAACAGAGGGGCTGAAACAGAGGGCGAGAAACAGAGGGGCTGAAACAGAGGGGCTGAAGCTGAGGGGCTTAAACAGAGGGCGAGAAACAGAGGGGCTGAAACAAAGGGCGAGAAACAGAGGGGCTGAAACAGAGGGGCAGAAACAGAGGGGCTGAAACAGAGGGGCTGAATCGGAGGGGCTGAAACAGAGGGGCTGAAACAGAGGGGCTGAAACAGAGAGTGCGAAACAGAGGGGCTGAAACAGAGGGCGAGAAACAGAGGGGCAAAAACAGAGGGCGATTAACAGAGGGGCTGAAACAGAGGGCAAGAAAGAGAGGGGCTGAAACCGAGTGGCTGAAACAGAAGGGCTGAAACAGAGGGGCTGAAACAGAGGGCGAGAAACAGACGGGCAGAAACAGAGAGCGAGAAACAGAGGGGCTGAAACAGAGGGGCTGAAACAGAGAGCGCGAAACAGAGGGACTGAAACAGAGGGGCTGAAACAGAGGGCGAGAAACAGAGGGGCGGAAACAGAGGGCGAGAAACAGAGGGGCTGAAACAGAGGGCAAGAAACAGAGGGGCTGAAACAGAGGGCGAGAAACAGAGGGGCTGAATCAGACAGGCTGAATCAGATGGGCTGAAACAGAGGGGCTGAAACAGAGGGCGAGAAACAGAGGGCGAGAAACAGAGGGGCTGAAAAAGTGGGGCTGAAACAAAGGGGCTGAAACAAAGCGCCTGATACAGAGGGCGAGAAACAGAGGGGCTGAAACAGAGGGCGAGGAACAGAGGGGCTGAAACAGAGGGGCTGAAACAGTGGGGCTGAAACAGAGGGCGAGAAACAGAGAGGCTGAAACACAGGGCGAGAAACAGAGGGGCTGAAACAGAGGGCGAGAAACAGAGGGGCTGAAACAGAGGGACTGAAACAGAGGGGCTGAAACAGAGGGGCTGAAACAGAGGGCGAGAAACAGAGTGGCTGAAACAGAGAGCGAGAAACAGAGTGGCTGAAACAGAGGGCAAGAAACAGAGGGGCTGAAACAGAGGGGCTGAAACAGAGGGGCGGAAACAGAGGGGCTGAAACAGAGAGCGAGAAACTGAGGGGCTGAAACAGAGGGGCTGAAACAGAGGGCGAGAAACAGAGGGGCTGAAACAGAGGGCGAGAAACAGAGGGGCTGAAACAGAGGGCGAGAAACAGAGGGCGAGAAACAGAGGGACTGAAACAGAGGGTCTGAAACAGAGGGGCTGAAACAGAGGGCGAGAAACAGAGTGGCTGAAACAGAGGGCGAGAAACAGAGTGGCTGAAACAGAGGGCAAGAAACAGAGGGGCTGAAACAGAGGGCGGGAAACAGAGTGGCTGAAACAGAGGGGCTGAAACAGAGGGGCGGAAACAGAGGGGCTGAAACAGAGAGCGAGAAACAGAGGGGCTGAAACAGAGGGGCTGAAACAGAGGGGCTGAAACAGAGGGTGAGAAATATAGTGGCTGAAACAAAGGGGCTGAAACAGTGGGGCTAAAATAGAGGGGCTGAAACAGAGGGCGAGAAATAGAGGGGCTGAAACAGAGGGCGAGAAACCGGGAGGCTGAAACAGAGGGCGAGAAACAGAGGGGCTGAAACAGAGGGCGAGAAACAGAGGGGCTGAAACAGAGGTGCTGAAACAGAGGGGCTGAAACAGAGGGCGAGAAACAGAGGGGCTGAAACAGAGGGCGAGAAACAGAGGGGCTGAAACAGAGGGCGAGAAACAGAGGGGCTGAAACAGAGGGCGAGAAACAGAGGGGCTGAAACAGAGGGGCTGAAACAGAGGGGCTGAAACAGAGGGCGAGAAACAGAGGGGCTGAAACAGAGGGCGAGAAACAGAGGGGCTGAATCAGAGGGGCTGAAACAGAGGGTGAGAAACAGAGGGGCTGAAACAGAGGGGCTGAAACAGAGGGGCTGAAACAGAGGGCGAGAAACAGAGGGGCTGAATCAGAGGGGCTGAATCAGAGGGGCTGAAACAGAGGGCCTGAATCAGAGGGGCTGAAACAGAGGGCGAGAAACAGAGGGGCTGAAACAGAGGGCGAGAAACAGAGGGGCTGAAACAGAGGGCGAGAAACAGAGGGCGAGAAACAGAGGGACTGAAACAGAGGGTCTGAAACAGAGGGGCTGAAACAGAGGGCGAGAAACAGAGTGGCTGAAACAGAGGGCGAGAAACAGAGTGGCTGAAACAGAGGGCAAGAAACAGAGGGGCTGAAACAGAGGGCGGGAAACAGAGTGGCTGAAACAGAGGGGCTGAAACAGAGGGGCGGAAACAGAGGGGCTGAAACAGAGAGCGAGAAACAGAGGGGCTGAAACAGAGGGGCTGAAACAGAGGGGCTGAAACAGAGGGTGAGAAATATAGTGGCTGAAACAAAGGGGCTGAAACAGTGGGGCTAAAATAGAGGGGCTGAAACAGAGGGCGAGAAATAGAGGGGCTGAAACAGAGGGCGAGAAACCGGGAGGCTGAAACAGAGGGCGAGAAACAGAGGGGCTGAAACAGAGGGCGAGAAACAGAGGGGCTGAAACAGAGGTGCTGAAACAGAGGGGCTGAAACAGAGGGCGAGAAACAGAGGGCGAGAAACAGAGGGGCTGAAAAAGTGGGGCTGAAACAAAGGGGCTGAAACAAAGCGCCTGATACAGAGGGCGAGAAACAGAGGGGCTGAAACAGAGGGCGAGGAACAGAGGGGCTGAAACAGAGGGGCTGAAACAGTGGGGCTGAAACAGAGGGCGAGAAACAGAGAGGCTGAAACACAGGGCGAGAAACAGAGGGGCTGAAACAGAGGGCGAGAAACAGAGGGGCTGAAACAGAGGGACTGAAACAGAGGGGCTGAAACAGAGGGGCTGAAACAGAGGGCGAGAAACAGAGTGGCTGAAACAGAGAGCGAGAAACAGAGTGGCTGAAACAGAGGGCAAGAAACAGAGGGGCTGAAACAGAGGGGCTGAAACAGAGGGGCGGAAACAGAGGGGCTGAAACAGAGAGCGAGAAACAGAGGGGCTGAAACAGAGGGGCTGAAACAGAGGGCGAGAAACAGAGGGGCTGAAACAGAGGGCGAGAAACAGAGGGGCTGAAACAGAGGGCGAGAAACAGAGGGCGAGAAACAGAGGGACTGAAACAGAGGGTCTGAAACAGAGGGGCTGAAACAGAGGGCGAGAAACAGAGTGGCTGAAACAGAGGGCGAGAGACAGAGTGGCTGAAACAGAGGGCAAGAAACAGAGGGGCTGAAACAGAGGGCGGGAAACAGAGTGGCTGAAACAGAGGGGCTGAAACAGAGGGGCGGAAACAGAGGGGCTGAAACAGAGAGCGAGAAACAGAGGGGCTGAAACAGAGGGGCTGAAACAGAGGGGCTGAAACAGAGGGTGAGAAATATAGTGGCTGAAACAAAGGGGCTGAAACAGTGGGGCTAAAATAGAGGGGCTGAAACAGAGGGCGAGAAATAGAGGGGCTGAAACAGAGGGCGAGAAACCGGGAGGCTGAAACAGAGGGCGAGAAACAGAGGGGCTGAAACAGAGGGCGAGAAACAGAGGGGCTGAAACAGAGGTGCTGAAACAGAGGGGCTGAAACAGAGGGCGAGAAACAGAGGGGCTGAAACAGAGGGCGAGAAACAGAGGGGCTGAAACAGAGGGCGAGAAACAGAGGGGCTGAAACAGAGGGCGAGAAACAGAGGGGCTGAAACAGAGGGGCTGAAACAGAGGGGCTGAAACAGAGGGCGAGAAACAGAGGGGCTGAATCAGAGGGGCTGAATCAGAGGGGCTGAAACAGAGGGCCTGAATCAGAGGGGCTGAAACAGAAGGCGAGAAACAGAGGGGCTGAAAGAGAGGGCCTGAATCAGAGGGGCTGAAACAGAAGGCAAGAAACAGAGGGGCTGAAACACAGGGCGAGAAACAGAGGGGCAGAAACAGATGGCGAGAAACAGTGGGGCTGAAACAGAGGGGCTGAAACAGAGGGCAAGAAACAGAGGGGCTGAAAGAGAGGGCGAGAAACAGAGGGGCTGAAACAGAGGGGCTGAAGCTGAGGGGCTGAAACAGAGGGCGAGAAACAGAGGGGCTGAAACAAAGGGCGAGAAACAGAGGGGCTGAAACAGAGGGGCAGAAACAGAGGGGCGGAAACAGAGGGGCTGAATCGGAGGGGCTGAAACAGAGGGGCTGAAACAGAGGGGCTGAAACAGAGAGTGCGAAACAGAGGGGCTGAAACAGAGGGCGAGAAACAGAGGGGCAAAAACAGAGGGCGATTAACAGAGGGGCTGAAACAGAGGGCAAGAAAGAGAGGGGCTGAAACCGAGTGGCTGAAACGAAGGGCTGAAACAGAGGGGCTGAAACAGAGGGCGAGAAACAGAGGGGCTGAATCAGAGGGGCTGAAACAGAGGGGCTGAAACAGAAGGCGAGAAACAGACGGGCTGAAACAGAGGGCGAGAAACAGAGGGGCAGAAACAGAGGGCGAGAAACAGAGGGGCTGAAACAGAGGGGCTGAAACAGAGGGCAAGAAACAGAGGGGCTGAAAGAGAGGGGCTGAATCAGAGGGGCTGAAACAGAGGGGCTGAAACAGAGGGCGAGAAACAGAGGGGCTGAATCAGAGGGGCTGAATCAGAGGGGCTGAAACAGAGGGGCTGAAACAGAGGGCGAGAAACAGAGGGGCTGAAACAGAGGGCGAGAAACAGAGGGGCTGAAACAGAGGGCGAGAAACAGAGGGGCTGAAACAGAGGGCGAGAAACAGAGGGGCTGAAACAGAGGGGCTGAAACAGAGGGGCTGAAACAGAGGGCGAGAAACAGAGGGGCTGAAACAGAGGGCGAGAAACAGAGGGGCTGAATCAGAGGGGCTGAAACAGAGGGCGAGAAACAGAGGCGCTGAAACAGATGGCGAGAAACAGAGGGGCTGAAACAGAGGGCGAGAAACAGAGGGGCTGAATCAGAGGTGCTGAAACAGAGGGGCTGAAACAGAGGGCGAGAAACAGAGGGGCTGAAACAGATGGCGAGAAACAGAGGGGCTGAAACAGAGGGCGAGAAACAGAGGGGCTGAATCAGAGGTGCTGAAACAGAGGGGCTGAATCAGAGGGCGAGAAACAGAGGGGCTGAAACAGAGGGCGAGAAACAGAGGGGCTGAAACAGAGGGCGAGAAACAGAGGGGCTGAAACAGAGGGCGAGAAACAGAGGGGCTGAAACAGAGAGGCTGAAACAGAGGGGCTGAAACAGAGGGCGAGAAACTGTGGGGCTGAAACAGAGGGGCTGAAACAGAGGGCAAGAAACAGAGGGGCTGAAACAGAGGGGCTGAAGCTGAGGGGCTGAAACAGAGGGCGAGAAACAGAGGGGCTGAAACATAGGGCGAGAAACAGAGGGGCAGAAACAGAGGGGCAGAAACAGAGGGGCTGAAACAGAGGGGCTGAATCGGAGGGGCTGAAACAGAGGGGCTGAAACAGAGGGGCTGAAACAGAGAGTGCGAAACAGAGGGGCTGAAACAGAGGGCGAGAAACAGAGGGGCTAAAACAGAGGGCGATAAACAGAGGGGCTGAAACAGAGGGCAAGAAAGAGAGGGGCTGAAACCGAGTGGCTGAAACAGAAGGGCTGAAACAGAGGGGCTGAAACAGAGGGCGAGAAACAGAGGGGCAGAATCAGAGGGGCTGAAACAGAGGGGCTGAAACAGAAGGCGAGAAACAGACGGGCTGAAACAGAGGGCGAGAAACAGAGGGGCAGAAACAGAGGGCGAGAAACAGAGGGGCTGAAACAGAGGGGCTGAAACAGAGGGCAAGAAACAGAGGGGCTGAATCAGAGGGGCTGAATCAGAGATGCTGAAACAGAGGGGCTGAAACAGAGGGCGAGAAACAGAGGGGCTGAATCAGAGGGGCTGAATCAGAGGGGCTGAAACAGAGGGGCTGAAACAGAGGGCGAGAAACAGAGGGGCTGAAACAGAGGGCGAGAAACAGAGGGGCTGAAACAGAGGGCGAGAAACAGAGGGGCTGAAACAGAGGGCGAGAAACAGAGGGGCTGAAACAGAGGGGCTGAAACAGAGGGGCTGAAACAGAGGGCGAGAAACAGAGGGGCTGAAACAGAGGGCGAGAAACAGAGGGGCTGAATCAGAGGGGCTGAAACAGAGGGCGAGAAACAGAGGGGCTGAAACAGAGGGGCTGAAACAGAGGGGCTGAAACAGAGGGCGAGAAACAGAGGGGCTGAATCAGAGGGGCTTAATCAGAGGGGCTGAAACAGAGGGCCTGAATCAGAGGGGCTGAAACAGAAGGCGAGAAACAGGGGCTGAAAGAGAGGGCCTGAATCAGATGGGCTGAAACAGAAGGCGAGAAACAGAGGGGCTGAAACACAGGGCGAGAAACAGAGGGGCAGAAACAGAGGGCGAGAAACAGTGGGGCTGAAACAGAGGGGCTGAAACAGAGGGCAAGAAACAGAGGGGCTGAAACAGAGGGCGAGAAACAGAGGGGCTGAAACAGAGGGGCTGAATCAGAGGGGCTGAAACAGAGGGCGAGAAACAGAGGGGCTGAAACAGAGGGCGAGAAACAGAGGGGCTGAAACAGAGGGGCTGAAACAGAGGGGCTGAAACAGAGGGCGAGAAACAGAGGGGCTGAAACAGATGGCGAGAAACAGAGGGGCTGAAACAGAGGGCGAGAAACAGAGGGGCTGAATCAGAGGTGCTGAAACAGAGGGGCTGAAACAGAGGGCGAGAAACAGAGGGGCTGAAACAGAGGGCGAGAAACAGAGGGGCTGAAACAGAGGGCGAGAAACAGAGGGGCTGAAACAGAGGGGCTGAAACAGAGGGGCTGAAACAGAGGGCGAGAAACAGAGGGGCTGAAACAGAGGGCGAGAAACAGAGGGGCTGAAGCAGAGGGGCTGAAACAGAGGGCGAGAAACAGAGGGGCTGAAACAGAGGGGCTGAAAAAGAGGGGCTGAAACAGAGGGCGAGAAACAGAGGGGCTGAATCAGAGGGGCTGAATCAGAGGGGCTGAAACAGAGGGCCTGAATCAGAGGGGCTGAAACAGAAGGCGAGAAACAGAGGGGCTGAAAGAGAGGGCCTGAATCAGAGGGGCTGAAACAGAAGGCGAGAAACAGAGGGGCTGAAACAGAGGGCGAGAAACAGAGGGGCAGAAACAGAGGGCGAGAAACAGTGGGGCTGAAACAGAGGGGCTGAAACAGAGGGCAAGAAACAGAGGGGCTGAAACAGAGGGCGAGAAACAGAGGGGCTGAAACAGAGGGGCTGAAGCTGAGGGGCTGAAACAGAGGGCGAGAAACAGAGGGGCTGAAACAAAGGGCGAGAAACAGAGGGGCTGAAACAGAGGGGCAGAAACAGAGGGGCTGAAACAGAGGGGCTGAATCGGAGGGGCTGAAACAGAGGGGCTGAAACAGAGGGGCTGAAACAGAGAGTGCGAAACAGAGGGGCTGAAACAGAGGCCGAGAAACAGAGGGGCTAAAACAGAGGGCGATAAACAGAGGGGCTGAAACAGAGGGCAAGAAAGAGAGGGGCTGAAACCGTGTGGCTGAAACAGAAGGGCTGAAACAGAGGGGCTGAAACAGAGGGCGAGAAACAGAGGGGCTGAATCAGAGGGGCTGAAACAGAGGGGCTGAAACAGAAGGCGAGAAACAGACGGGCTGAAACAGAGGGCGAGAAACAGAGTGGCAGAAACAGAGGGCGAGAAACAGAGGGGCTGAAACAGAGGGGCTGAAACAGAGGGCAAGAAACAGAGGGGCTGAAACAGAGGGCGAGAAACAGAGGGGCTGAAACAGAGGGGCTGAAACAGAGGGGCTGAAACAGAGGGCGAGAAACAGAGGGGCTGAAACAAAGGGCGAGAAACAGAGGGGCGGAAACAGAGGGGCAGAAACAGAGGGGCTGAAACAGAGGGGCTGAATCGGAGGGGCTGAAACAGAGGGGCTGAAACAGAGGGGCTGAAACAGAGGGCAAGAAACAGAGGGGCTGAAACAGAGGGGCTGAAACAGAGGGGCAGAAACAGAGGGCGAGAAACAGAGGGGCTGAATCAGAGGGGCTGAATCAGAGGGGCTGAAACAGAGGGGCTGAAACAGAGGGCGAGAAACAGAGGGGCTGAATCAGAGGGGCTGAATCAGAGGGGCTGAAACAGAGGGGCTGAAACAGAGGGCGAGAAACAGAGGGGCTGAAACAGAGGGCTTGAAACAGAGGGGCTGAAACAGAGGGCGAGAAACAGAGGGGCTGAAACAGAGGGCGAGAAACAGAGGGGCTGAAACAGAGGGGCTGAAACAGAGGGGCTGAAACAGAGGGCGAGAAACAGAGGGGCTGAAACAGAGGGGCTGAAACAGAGGGCGAGAAACAGAGGGGCTGAAACAGAGGGCGAGAAACAGAGGGGCTGAAACAGAGGGCGAGAAACAGAGGGGCTGAAACAGAGGGCGAGAAACAGAGGGGCTGAAACAGTGGGGCTGAAACAGAGGGGCTGAAACAGAGGGCGAGAAACAGAGGGGCTGAAACAGAGGGCGAGAAACAGAGGGGCTGAATCAGAGGGGCTGAAACAGAGGGCGAGAAACAGAGGGGCTGAAACAGAGGGGCTGAAACAGAGGGGCTGAAACAGAGGGCGAGAAACAGAGGGGCTGAATCAGAGGGGCTGAATCAGAGGGGCTGAAACAGAGGGCCTGAATCAGAGGGGCTGAAACAGAAGGCGAGAAACAGAGGGGCTGAAAGAGAGGGCCTGAATCAGAGGGGCTGAAACAGAAGGCGAGAAACAGAGGGGCTGAAACAGAGGGCGAGAAACAGAGGGGCAGAAACAGAGGGCGAGAAACAGTGGGGCTGAAACAGAGGGGCTGAAACAGAGGGCAAGAAACAGAGGGGCTGAAACAGAGGGCGAGAAACAGAGGGGCTGAAACAGAGGGGCTGAAGCAGAGGGGCTGAAACAGAGGGCGAGAAACAGAGGGGCTGAAACAGAGGGCGAGAAACAGAGGGGCTGAAACAGAGGGCAAGAAACAGAGGGGCTGAAACAGAGGGCGAGAAACAGAGGGGCTGAAACAGAGGGCGAGAAACAGAGGGGCTGAATCAGAGGTGCTGAAACAGAGGGGCTGAAACAGAGTGCGAGAAACAGAGGGGCTGAAACAGAGGGCGAGAAACAGAGGGGCAGAAACAGAGGGCGAGAAACAGTGGGGCTGAAACAGAGGGGCTGAAACAGAGGGCAAGAAACAGAGGGGCTGAAACAGAGGGCGAGAAACAGAGGGGCTGAAACAGAGGGGCTGAAGCTGAGGGGCTGAAGCTGAGGTGCTGAAACAGAGGGCGAGAAACAGAGGGGCTGAAACAAAGGGCGAGAAACAGAGGGGCTGAAACAGAGGGCCAGAAACAGAGGGGCTGAAACAGAGGGGCTGAATCGGAGGGGCTGAAACAGAGGGGCTGAAACAGAGGGGCTGAAACAGAGAGTGCGAAACAGAGGGGCTGAAACAGAGGGCGAGAAACAGAGGGGCTAAAACAGAGGGTGATAAACAGAGGGGCTGAAACTGAGGGCAAGAAAGAGAGGTGCTGAAACCGAGTGGCTGAAACAAAAGGGCTGAAACAGAGGGGCTGAAACAGAGGGCGAGAAACAGAGGGGCTGAATCAAAGGGGCTGAAACAGAGGGGCTGAAACAGAAGGCGAGAAACAGACGGGCTGAAACAGAGGGCGAGAAACAGAGGGGCAGAAACAGAGGGCGAGAAACAGAGGGGCTGAAACAGAGCGGCTGAAACAGAGGGCAAGAAACAGAGGGGCTGAAACAGAGGGCGAGAAACAGAGGGGCTGAAACAGAGGGGCTGAAACAGAGGGGCTGAAACAGAGGGCGAGAAACAGAGGGGCTGAAACAAAGGGCGAGAAACAGAGGGGCGGAAACAGAGGGGCAGAAACAGAGGGGCTGAAACAGAGGGGCTGAATCGGAGGGGCTGAAAGAGAGGGGCTGAAACAGAGGGGCTGAAACAGAGGGCAAGAAACAGAGGGGCTGAAACAGAGGGGCTGAAACAGAGGGGCTGAAACAGAGGGCGAGAAACAGAGGGGCTGAATCAGAGGGGCTGAATCAGAGGGGCTGAAACAGAGGGGCTGAAACAGAGGGCGAGAAACAGAGGGGCTGAATCAGAGGGGCTGAATCAGAGGGGCTGAAACAGAGGGGCTGAAACAGAGGGCGAGAAACAGAGGGGCTGAAACAGAGGGGCTGAAACAGAGGGGCTGAAACAGAGGGCGAGAAACAGAGGGGCTGAAACAGAGGGGCTGAAACAGAGGGGCTGAAACAGAGGTAGAGAAACAGAGGGGCTGAAACAGAGGGCGAGAAACAGAGGGGCTGAAAGAGAGGGCCTGAATCAGAGGGGCTGAAACAGAAGGCGAGAAACAGAGGGGCTGAAACACAGGGCGAGAAACAGAGGGGCAGAAACAGAGGGCGAGAAACAGTGGGGCTGAAACAGAGGGGCTGAAACAGAGGGCAAGAAACAGAGGGGCTGAAACAGAGGGCGAGAAACAGAGGGGCTGAAACAGAGGGGCTGAAGCTGAGGGGCTGAAACAGAGGGCGAGAAACAGAGGGGCTGAAACAAAGGGCGAGAAACAGAGGGGCTGAAACAGAGGGGCAGAAACAGAGGGGCTGAAACAGAGGGGCTGAATCGGAGGGGCTGAAACAGAGGGGCTGAAACAGAGGGGCTGAAACAGAGAGTGCGAAACAGAGGGGCTGAAACAGAGGCCGAGAAACAGAGGGGCTAAAACAGAGGGCGATAAACAGAGGGGCTGAAACAGAGGGCAAGAAAGAGAGGGGCTGAAACCGTGTGGCTGAAACAGAAGGGCTGAAACAGAGGGGCTGAAACAGAGGGCGAGAAACAGAGGGGCTGAATCAGAGGGGCTGAAACAGAGGGGCTGAAACAGAAGGCGAGAAACAGACGGGCTGAAACAGAGGGCGAGAAACAGAGTGGCAGAAACAGAGGGCGAGAAACAGAGGGGCTGAAACAGAGGGGCTGAAACAGAGGGCAAGAAACAGAGGGGCTGAAACAGAGGGCGAGAAACAGAGGGGCTGAAACAGAGGGGCTGAAACAGAGGGGCTGAAACAGAGGGCGAGAAACAGAGGGGCTGAAACAAAGGGCGAGAAACAGAGGGGCGGAAACAGAGGGGCAGAAACAGAGGGGCTGAAACAGAGGGGCTGAATCGGAGGGGCTGAAACAGAGGGGCTGAAACAGAGGGGCTGAAACAGAGGGCAAGAAACAGAGGGGCTGAAACAGAGGGGCTGAAACAGAGGGGCAGAAACAGAGGGCGAGAAACAGAGGGGCTGAATCAGAGGGGCTGAATCAGAGGGGCTGAAACAGAGGGGCTGAAACAGAGGGCGAGAAACAGAGGGGCTGAATCAGAGGGGCTGAATCAGAGGGGCTGAAACAGAGGGGCTGAAACAGAGGGCGAGAAACAGAGGGGCTGAAACAGAGGGCTTGAAACAGAGGGGCTGAAACAGAGGGCGAGAAACAGAGGGGCTGAAACAGAGGGCGAGAAACAGAGGGGCTGAAACAGAGGGGCTGAAACAGAGGGCAAGAAACAGAGGGGCTGAAACAGAGGGCGAGAAACAGAGGGGCTGAAACAGAGGGGCTGAAACAGAGGGGCTGAAACAGAGGGCGAGAAACAGAGGGGCTGAAACAAAGGGCGAGAAACAGAGGGGCGGAAACAGAGGGGCAGAAACAGAGGGGCTGAAACAGAGGGGCTGAATCGGAGGAGCTGAAACAGAGGGGCTGAAACAGAGGGGCTGAAACAGAGGGCAAGAAACAGAGGGGCTGAAACAGAGGGGCTGAAACAGAGGGGCAGAAACAGAGGGCGAGAAACAGAGGGGCTGAATCAGAGGGGCTGAATCAGAGGGGCTGAAACAGAGGGGCTGAAACAGAGGGCGAGAAACAGAGGGGCTGAATCAGAGGGGCTGAATCAGAGGGGCTGAAACAGAGGGGCTGAAACAGAGGGCGAGAAACAGAGGGGCTGAAACAGAGGGCTTGAAACAGAGGGGCTGAAACAGAGGGCGAGAAACAGAGGGGCTGAAACAGAGTGGCTGAAACAGAGGGGCTGAAACAGAGGGCGAGAAACAGAGGGGCTGAAACAGAGGGCGAGAAACAGAGGGGCTGAATCAGAGGGGCTGAAACAGAGGGCGAGAAACAGAGGCGCTGAAACAGATGGCGAGAAACAGAGGGGCTGAAACAGAGGGCGAGAAACAGAGGGGCTGAATCAGAGGTGCTGAAACAGAGGGGCTGAAACAGAGGGCGAGAAACAGAGGGGCTGAAACAGATGGCGAGAAACAGAGGGGCTGAAACAGAGGGCGAGAAACAGAGGGGCTGAATCAGAGGTGCTGAAACAGAGGGGCTGAAACAGAGGGCGAGAAACAGAGGGGCTGAAACAGAGGGCGAGAAACAGAGGGGCTGAAACAGAGGGCGAGAAACAGAGGGGCTGAAACAGAGGGCGAGAAACAGAGGGGCTGAAACAGAGGGGCTGAAACAGAGGGGCTGAAACAGAGGGCGAGAAACTGTGGGGCTGAAACAGAGGGGCTGAAACAGAGGGCAAGAAACAGAGGGGCTGAAACAGAGGGGCTGAAGCTGAGGGGCTGAAACAGAGGGCGAGAAACAGAGGGGCTGAAACAAAGGGCGAGAAACAGAGGGGCTGAAACAGAGGGGCAGAAACAGAGGGGCTGAAACAGAGGGGCTGAATCGGAGGGGCTGAAACAGAGGGGCTGAAACAGAGGGGCTGAAACAGAGAGTGCGAAACAGAGGGGCTGAAACAGAGGGCGAGAAACAGAGGGGCTAAAACAGAGGGCGATAAACAGAGGGGCTGAAACAGAGGGCAAGAAAGAGAGGGGCTGAAACCGAGTGGCTGAAACAGAAGGGCTGAAACAGAGGGGCTGAAACAGAGGGCGAGAAACAGAGGGGCAGAATCAGAGGGGCTGAAACAGAGGGGCTGAAACAGAAGGCGAGAAACAGACGGGCTGAAACAGAGGGCGAGAAACAGAGGGGCAGAAACAGAGGGCGAGAAACAGAGGGGCTGAAACAGAGGGGCTGAAACAGAGGGCAAGAAACAGAGGGGCTGAATCAGAGGGGCTGAATCAGAGATGCTGAAACAGAGGGGCTGAAACAGAGGGCGAGAAACAGAGGGGCTGAATCAGAGGGGCTGAATCAGAGGGGCTGAAACAGAGGGGCTGAAACAGAGGGCGAGAAACAGAGGGGCTGAAACAGAGGGCGAGAAACAGAGGGGCTGAAACAGAGGGCGAGAAACAGAGGGGCTGAAACAGAGGGCGAGAAACAGAGGGGCTGAAACAGAGGGGCTGAAACAGAGGGGCTGAAACAGAGGGGCTGAAACAGAGGGCGAGAAACAGAGGGGCAGAATCAGAGGGGCTGAAACAGAGGGGCTGAAACAGAAGGCGAGAAACAGACGGGCTGAAACAGAGGGCGAGAAACAGAGTGGCAGAAACAGAGGGCGAGAAACAGAGGGGCTGAAACAGAGGGGCTGAAACAGAGGGCAAGAAACAGAGGGGCTGAAACAGAGGGCGAGAAACAGAGGGGCTGAAACAGAGGGGCTGAAACAGAGGGGCTGAAACAGAGGGCGAGAAACAGAGGGGCTGAAACAAAGGGCGAGAAACAGAGGGGCGGAAACAGAGGGGCAGAAACAGAGGGGCTGAAACAGAGGGGCTGAATCGGAGGGGCTGAAACAGAGGGGCTGAAACAGAGGGGCTGAAACAGAGGGCAAGAAACAGAGGGGCTGAAACAGAGGGGCTGAAACAGAGGGGCAGAAACAGAGGGCGAGAAACAGAGGGGCTGAATCAGAGGGGCTGAATCAGAGGGGCTGAAACAGAGGGGCTGAAACAGAGGGCGAGAAACAGAGGGGCTGAATCAGAGGGGCTGAATCAGAGGGGCTGAAACAGAGGGGCTGAAACAGAGGGCGAGAAACAGAGGGGCTGAAACAGAGGGCTTGAAACAGAGGGGCTGAAACAGAGGGCGAGAAACAGAGGGGCTGAAACAGAGGGCGAGAAACAGAGGGGCTGAAACAGAGGGGCTGAAACAGAGGGCAAGAAACAGAGGGGCTGAAACAGAGGGCGAGAAACAGAGGGGCTGAAACAGAGGGGCTGAAACAGAGGGGCTGAAACAGAGGGCGAGAAACAGAGGGGCTGAAACAAAGGGCGAGAAACAGAGGGGCGGAAACAGAGGGGCAGAAACAGAGGGGCTGAAACAGAGGGGCTGAATCGGAGGAGCTGAAACAGAGGGGCTGAAACAGAGGGGCTGAAACAGAGGGCAAGAAACAGAGGGGCTGAAACAGAGGGGCTGAAACAGAGGGGCAGAAACAGAGGGCGAGAAACAGAGGGGCTGAATCAGAGGGGCTGAATCAGAGGGGCTGAAACAGAGGGGCTGAAACAGAGGGCGAGAAACAGAGGGGCTGAATCAGAGGGGCGGAATCAGAGGGGCTGAAACAGAGGGGCTGAAACAGAGGGCGAGAAACAGAGGGGCTGAAACAGAGGGCTTGAAACAGAGGGGCTGAAACAGAGGGCGAGAAACAGAGGGGCTGAAACAGAGTGGCTGAAACAGAGGGGCTGAAACAGAGGGCGAGAAACAGAGGGGCTGAAACAGAGGGCGAGAAACAGAGGGGCTGAATCAGAGGGGCTGAAACAGAGGGCGAGAAACAGAGGCGCTGAAACAGATGGCGAGAAACAGAGGGGCTGAAACAGAGGGCGAGAAACAGAGGGGCTGAATCAGAGGTGCTGAAACAGAGGGGCTGAAACAGAGGGCGAGAAACAGAGGGGCTGAAACAGATGGCGAGAAACAGAGGGGCTGAAACAGAGGGCGAGAAACAGAGGGGCTGAATCAGAGGTGCTGAAACAGAGGGGCTGAAACAGAGGGCGAGAAACAGAGGGGCTGAAACAGAGGGCGAGAAACAGAGGGGCTGAAACAGAGGGCGAGAAACAGAGGGGCTGAAACAGAGGGCGAGAAACAGAGGGGCTGAAACAGAGGGGCTGAAACAGAGGGGCTGAAACAGAGGGCGAGAAACTGTGGGGCTGAAACAGAGGGGCTGAAACAGAGGGCAAGAAACAGAGGGGCTGAAACAGAGGGGCTGAAGCTGAGGGGCTGAAACAGAGGGCGAGAAACAGAGGGGCTGAAACAAAGGGCGAGAAACAGAGGGGCTGAAACAGAGGGGCAGAAACAGAGGGGCTGAAACAGAGGGGCTGAATCGGAGGGGCTGAAACAGAGGGGCTGAAACAGAGGGGCTGAAACAGAGAGTGCGAAACAGAGGGGCTGAAACAGAGGGCGAGAAACAGAGGGGCTAAAACAGAGGGCGATAAACAGAGGGGCTGAAACAGAGGGCAAGAAAGAGAGGGGCTGAAACCGAGTGGCTGAAACAGAAGGGCTGAAACAGAGGGGCTGAAACAGAGGGCGAGAAACAGAGGGGCAGAATCAGAGGGGCTGAAACAGAGGGGCTGAAACAGAAGGCGAGAAACAGACGGGCTGAAACAGAGGGCGAGAAACAGAGGGGCAGAAACAGAGGGCGAGAAACAGAGGGGCTGAAACAGAGGGGCTGAAACAGAGGGCAAGAAACAGAGGGGCTGAATCAGAGGGGCTGAATCAGAGATGCTGAAACAGAGGGGCTGAAACAGAGGGCGAGAAACAGAGGGGCTGAATCAGAGGGGCTGAATCAGAGGGGCTGAAACAGAGGGGCTGAAACAGAGGGCGAGAAACAGAGGGGCTGAAACAGAGGGCGAGAAACAGAGGGGCTGAAACAGAGGGCGAGAAACAGAGGGGCTGAAACAGAGGGCGAGAAACAGAGGGGCTGAAACAGAGGGGCTGAAACAGAGGGGCTGAAACAGAGGGCGAGAAACAGAGGGGCTGAAACAGAGGGAGAGAAACAGATGGGCTGAATCAGAGGGGCTGAAACAGAGGGCGAGAAACAGAGGGGCTGAAACAGAGGGGCTGAAACAGAGGGGCTGAAACAGAGGGCGAGAAACAGAGGGGCTGAATCAGAGGGGCTTAATCAGAGGGGCTGAAACAGAGGGCCTGAATCAGAGGGGCTGAAACAGAAGGCGAGAAACAGGGGCTGAAAGAGAGGGCCTGAATCAGATGGGCTGAAACAGAAGGCGAGAAACAGAGGGGCTGAAACACAGGGCGAGAAACAGAGGGGCAGAAACAGAGGGCGAGAAACAGTGGGGCTGAAACAGAGGGGCTGAAACAGAGGGCAAGAAACAGAGGGGCTGAAACAGAGGGCGAGAAACAGAGGGGCTGAAACAGAGGGGCTGAATCAGAGGGGCTGAAACAGAGGGCGAGAAACAGAGGGGCTGAAACAGAGGGCGAGAAACAGAGGGGCTGAAACAGAGGGGCTGAAACAGAGGGGCTGAAACAGAGGGCGAGAAACAGAGGGGCTGAAACAGATGGCGAGAAACAGAGGGGCTGAAACAGAGGGCGAGAAACAGAGGGGCTGAATCAGAGGTGCTGAAACAGAGGGGCTGAAACAGAGGGCGAGAAACAGAGGGGCTGAAACAGAGGGCGAGAAACAGAGGGGCTGAAACAGAGGGCGAGAAACAGAGGGGCTGAAACAGAGGGGCTGAAACAGAGGGGCTGAAACAGAGGGCGAGAAACAGAGGGGCTGAAACAGAGGGCGAGAAACAGAGGGGCTGAAGCAGAGGGGCTGAAACAGAGGGCGAGAAACAGAGGGGCTGAAACAGAGGGGCTGAAAAAGAGGGGCTGAAACAGAGGGCGAGAAACAGAGGGGCTGAATCAGAGGGGCTGAATCAGAGGGGCTGAAACAGAGGGCCTGAATCAGAGGGGCTGAAACAGAAGGCGAGAAACAGAGGGGCTGAAAGAGAGGGCCTGAATCAGAGGGGATGAAACAGAAGGCGAGAAACAGAGGGGCTGAAACACAGGGCGAGAAACAGAGGGGCAGAAACAGAGGGCGAGAAACAGTGGGGCTGAAACAGAGGGGCTGAAACAGAGGGCAAGAAACAGAGGGGCTGAAACAGAGGGCGAGAAACAGAGGGGCTGAAACAGAGGGGCTGAAGCTGAGGGGCTGAAACAGAGGGCGAGAAACAGAGGGGCTGAAACAAAGGGCGAGAAACAGAGGGGCTGAAACAGAGGGGCAGAAACAGAGGGGCTGAAACAGAGGGGCTGAATCGGAGGGGCTGAAACAGAGGGGCTGAAACAGAGGGGCTGAAACAGAGAGTGCGAAACAGAGGGGCTGAAACAGAGGCCGAGAAACAGAGGGGCTAAAACAGAGGGCGATAAACAGAGGGGCTGAAACAGAGGGCAAGAAAGAGAGGGGCTGAAACCGTGTGGCTGAAACAGAAGGGCTGAAACAGAGGGGCTGAAACAGAAGGCGAGAAACAGAGGGGCTGAATCAGAGGGGCTGAAACAGAGGGGCTGAAACAGAAGGCGAGAAACAGACGGGCTGAAACAGAGGGCGAGAAACAGAGTGGCAGAAACAGAGGGCGAGAAACAGAGGGGCTGAAACAGAGGGGCTGAAACAGAGGGCAAGAAACAGAGGGGCTGAAACAGAGGGCGAGAAACAGAGGGGCTGAAACAGAGGGGCTGAAACAGAGGGGCTGAAACAGAGGGCGAGAAACAGAGGGGCTGAAACAAAGGGCGAGAAACAGAGGGGCGGAAACAGAGGGGCAGAAAGAGAGGGGCTGAAACAGAGGGGCTGAATCGGAGGGGCTGAAACAGAGGGGCTGAAACAGAGGGGCTGAAACAGAGGGCAAGAAACAGAGGGGCTGAAACAGAGGGGCTGAAACAGAGGGGCAGAAACAGAGGGCGAGAAACAGAGGGGCTGAATCAGAGGGGCTGAATCAGAGGGGCTGAAACAGAGGGGCTGAAACAGAGGGCGAGAAACAGAGGGGCTGAATCAGAGGGGCTGAATCAGAGGGGCTGAAACAGAGGGGCTGAAACAGAGGGCGAGAAACAGAGGGGCTGAAACAGAGGGCGAGAAACAGAGGGGCTGAAACAGAGGGCGAGAAACAGAGGGGCTGAAACAGAGGGCGAGAAACAGAGGGGCTGAAACAGAGGGGCTGAAACAGAGGGGCTGAAACAGAGGGCGAGAAACAGAGGGGCTGAAACAGAGGGGCTGAAACAGAGGGCGAGAAACAGAGGGGCTGAAACAGAGGGCGAGAAACAGAGGGGCTGAAACAGAGGGCGAGAAACGGAGGGGCTGAAACAGAGGGCGAGAAACAGAGGGGCTGAAACAGTGGGGCTGAAACAGAGGGGCTGAAACAGAGGGCGAGAAACAGAGGGGCTGAAACAGAGGGCGAGAAACAGAGGGGCTGAATCAGAGGGGCTGAAACAGAGGGCGAGAAACAGAGGGGCTGAAACAGAGGGGCTGAAACAGAGGGGCTGAAACAGAGGGGCTGAAACAGAGGGCGAGAAACAGAGGGGCTGAATCAGAGGGGCTGAATCAGAGGGGCTGAAACAGAGGGCCTGAATCAGAGGGGCTGAAACAGAAGGCGAGAAACAGAGGGGCTGAAAGAGAGGGCCTGAATCAGAGGGGCTGAAACAGAAGGCGAGAAACAGAGGGGCTGAAACAGAGGGCGAGAAACAGAGGGGCAGAAACAGAGGGCGAGAAACAGTGGGGCTGAAACAGAGGGGCTGAAACAGAGGGCAAGAAACAGAGGGGCTGAAACAGAGGGCGAGAAACAGAGGGGCTGAAACAGAGGGGCTGAAGCAGAGGGGCTGAAACAGAGGGCGAGAAACAGAGGGGCTGAAACAGAGGGCGAGAAACAGAGGGGCTGAAACAGAGGGCAAGAAACAGAGGGGCTGAAACAGAGGGCGAGAAACAGAGGGGCTGAAACAGAGGGCGAGAAACAGAGGGGCTGAATCAGAGGTGCTGAAACAGAGGGGCTGAAACAGAGTGCGAGAAACAGAGGGGCTGAAACAGAGGGCGAGAAACAGAGGGGCAGAAACAGAGGGCGAGAAACAGTGGGGCTGAAACAGAGGGGCTGAAACAGAGGGCAAGAAACAGAGGGGCTGAAACAGAGGGCGAGAAACAGAGGGGCTGAAACAGAGGGGCTGAAGCTGAGGGGCTGAAACAGAGGGCGAGAAACAGAGGGGCTGAAACAAAGGGCGAGAAACAGAGGGGCTGAAACAGAGGGCCAGAAACAGAGGGGCTGAAACAGAGGGGCTGAATCGGAGGGGCTGAAACAGAGGGGCTGAAACAGAGGG
Organism: Chiloscyllium punctatum; assembly: GCF_047496795.1. Taxonomy (NCBI): domain Eukaryota; kingdom Metazoa; phylum Chordata; class Chondrichthyes; order Orectolobiformes; family Hemiscylliidae; genus Chiloscyllium; species Chiloscyllium punctatum. The sequence continues at coordinate 53,773 of NC_092779.1, read as the reverse complement.
GCTGAAACAGAGGGCGAGAAACAGAGGGGCTGAAACAGATGGCGAGAAACAGAGGGGCTGAAACAGAGGGCGAGAAACAGAGGAGCTGAATCAGAGGTGCTGAAACAGAGGGGCTGAAACAGAGGGCGAGAAACAGAGGGGCTGAAACAGAGGGCGAGAAACAGAGGGGCTGAAACAGAGGGCGAGAAACAGAGGGGCTGAAACAGAGGGGCTGAAACAGAGGGGCTGAAACAGAGGGCGAGAAACAGAGGGGCTGAAACAGAGGGCGAGAAACAGAGGGGCTGAAGCAGAGGGGCTGAAACAGAGGGCGAGAAACAGAGGGGCTGAAACAGAGGGGCTGAAAAAGAGGGGCTGAAACAGAGGGCGAGAAACAGAGGGGCTGAATCAGAGGGGCTGAATCAGAGGGGCTGAAACAGAGGGCCTGAATCAGAGGGGCTGAAACAGAAGGCGAGAAACAGAGGGGCTGAAAGAGAGGGCCTGAATCAGAGGGGCTGAAACAGAAGGCGAGAAACAGAGGGGCTGAAACACAGGGCGAGAAACAGCGGGGCAGAAACAGAGGGCGAGAAACAGTGGGGCTGAAACAGAGGGGCTGAAACAGAGGGCAAGAAACAGAGGGGCTGAAACAGAGGGCGAGAAACAGAGGGGCTGAAACAGAGGGGCTGAAGCTGAGGGGCTGAAACAGAGGGCGAGAAACAGAGGGGCTGAAACAAAGGGCGAGAAACAGAGGGGCTGAAACAGAGGGGCAGAAACAGAGGGGCTGAAACAGAGGGGCTGAATCGGAGGGGCTGAAACAGAGGGGCTGAAACAGAGGGGCTGAAACAGAGAGTGCGAAACAGAGGGGCTGAAACAGAGGCCGAGAAACAGAGGGGCTAAAACAGAGGGCGATAAACAGAGGGGCTGAAACAGAGGGCAAGAAAGAGAGGGGCTGAAACCGTGTGGCTGAAACAGAAGGGCTGAAACAGAGGGGCTGAAACAGAAGGCGAGAAACAGAGGGGCTGAATCAGAGGGGCTGAAACAGAGGGGCTGAAACAGAAGGCGAGAAACAGACGGGCTGAAACAGAGGGCGAGAAACAGAGTGGCAGAAACAGAGGGCGAGAAACAGAGGGGCTGAAACAGAGGGGCTGAAACAGAGGGCAAGAAACAGAGGGGCTGAAACAGAGGGCGAGAAACAGAGGGGCTGAAACAGAGGGGCTGAAACAGAGGGGCTGAAACAGAGGGCGAGAAACAGAGGGGCTGAAACAAAGGGCGAGAAACAGAGGGGCGGAAACAGAGGGGCAGAAACAGAGGGGCTGAAACAGAGGGGCTGAATCGGAGGGGCTGAAACAGAGGGTCTGAAACAGAGGGGCTGAAACAGAGGGCAAGAAACAGAGGGGCTGAAACAGAGGGGCTGAAACAGAGGGGCAGAAACAGAGGGCGAGAAACAGAGGGGCTGAATCAGAGGGGCTGAATCAGAGGGGCTGAAACAGAGGGGCTGAAACAGAGGGCGAGAAACAGAGGGGCTGAATCAGAGGGGCTGAATCAGAGGGGCTGAAACAGAGGGGCTGAAACAGAGGGCGAGAAACAGAGGGGCTGAAACAGAGGGCGAGAAACAGAGGGGCTGAAACAGAGGGCGAGAAACAGAGGGGCTGAAACAGAGGGCGAGAAACAGAGGGGCTGAAACAGAGGGGCTGAAACAGAGGGGCTGAAACAGAGGGCGAGAAACAGAGGGGCTGAAACAGAGGGGCTGAAACAGAGGGCGAGAAACAGAGGGGCTGAAACAGAGGGCGAGAAACAGAGGGGCTGAAACAGAGGGCGAGAAACAGAGGGGCTGAAACAGAGGGCGAGAAACAGAGGGGCTGAAACAGTGGGGCTGAAACAGAGGGGCTGAAACAGAGGGCGAGAAACAGAGGGGCTGAAACAGAGGGCGAGAAACAGAGGGGCTGAATCAGAGGGGCTGAAACAGAGGGCGAGAAACAGAGGGGCTGAAACAGAGGGGCTGAAACAGAGGGGCTGAAACAGAGGGGCTGAAACAGAGGGCGAGAAACAGAGGGGCTGAATCAGAGGGGCTGAATCAGAGGGGCTGAAACAGAGGGCCTGAATCAGAGGGGCTGAAACAGAAGGCGAGAAACAGAGGGGCTGAAAGAGAGGGCCTGAATCAGAGGGGCTGAAACAGAAGGCGAGAAACAGAGGGGCTGAAACAGAGGGCGAGAAACAGAGGGGCAGAAACAGAGGGCGAGAAACAGTGGGGCTGAAACAGAGGGGCTGAAACAGAGGGCAAGTAACAGAGGGGCTGAAACAGAGGGCGAGAAACAGAGGGGCTGAAACAGAGGGGCTGAAGCAGAGGGGCTGAAACAGAGGGCGAGAAACAGAGGGGCTGAAACAGAGGGCGAGAAACAGAGGGGCTGAAACAGAGGGCAAGAAACAGAGGGGCTGAAACAGAGGGCGAGAAACAGAGGGGCTGAAACAGAGGGCGAGAAACAGAGGGGCTGAATCAGAGGTGCTGAAACAGAGGGGCTGAAACAGAGGGCGAGAAACAGAGGGGCTGAAACAGAGGGCGAGAAACAGAGGGGCAGAAACAGAGGGCGAGAAACAGTGGGGCTGAAACAGAGGGGCTGAAACAGAGGGCAAGAAACAGAGGGGCTGAAACAGAGGGCGAGAAACAGAGGGGCTGAAACAGAGGGGCTGAAGCTGAGGGGCTGAAACAGAGGGCGAGAAACAGAGGGGCTGAAACAAAGGGCGAGAAACAGAGGGGCTGAAACAGAGGGCCAGAAACAGAGGGGCTGAAACAGAGGGGCTGAATCGGAGGGGCTGAAACAGAGGGGCTGAAACAGAGGGGCTGAAACAGAGAGTGCGAAACAGAGGGGCTGAAACAGAGGGCGAGAAACAGAGGGGCTAAAACAGAGGGTGATAAACAGAGGGGCTGAAACAGAGGGCAAGAAAGAGAGGTGCTGAAACCGAGTGGCTGAAACAAAAGGGCTGAAACAGAGGGGCTGAAACAGAGGGCGAGAAACAGAGGGGCTGAATCAAAGGGGCTGAAACAGAGGGGCTGAAACAGAAGGCGAGAAACAGACGGGCTGAAACAGAGGGCGAGAAACAGAGGGGCAGAAACAGAGGGCGAGAAACAGAGGGGCTGAAACAGAGCGGCTGAAACAGAGGGCAAGAAACAGAGGGGCTTAAACAGAGGGCGAGAAACAGAGGGGCTGAAACAGAGGGGCTGAAACAGAGGGGCTGAAACAGAGGGCGAGAAACAGAGGGGCTGAAACAAAGGGCGAGAAACAGAGGGGCGGAAACAGAGGGGCAGAAACAGAGGGGCTGAAACAGAGGGGCTGAATCGGAGGGGCTGAAAGAGAGGGGCTGAAACAGAGGGGCTGAAACAGAGGGCAAGAAACAGAGGGGCTGAAACAGAGGGGCTGAAACAGAGGGGCTGAAACAGAGGGCGAGAAACAGAGGGGCTGAATCAGAGGGGCTGAATCAGAGGGGCTGAAACAGAGGGGCTGAAACAGAGGGCGAGAAACAGAGGGGCTGAATCAGAGGGGCTGAATCAGAGGGGCTGAAACAGAGGGGCTGAAACAGAGGGCGAGAAACAGAGGGGCTGAAACAGAGGGGCTGAAACAGAGGGGCTGAAACAGAGGGCGAGAAACAGAGGGGCTGAAACAGAGGGGCTGAAACAGAGGGGCTGAAACAGAGGTAGAGAAACAGAGGGGCTGAAACAGAGGGCGAGAAACAGAGGGGCTGTAAGAGAGGGCCTGAATCAGAGGGGCTGAAACAGAAGGCGAGAAACAGAGGGGCTGAAACACAGGGCGAGAAACAGAGGGGCAGAAACAGAGGGCGAGAAACAGTGGGGCTGAAACAGAGGGGCTGAAACAGAGGGCAAGAAACAGAGGGGCTGAAACAGAGGGCGAGAAACAGAGGGGCTGAAACAGAGGGGCTGAAGCTGAGGGGCTGAAACAGAGGGCGAGAAACAGAGGGGCTGAAACAAAGGGCGAGAAACAGAGGGGCTGAAACAGAGGGGCAGAAACAGAGGGGCTGAAACAGAGGGGCTGAATCGGAGGGGCTGAAACAGAGGGGCTGAAACAGAGGGGCTGAAACAGAGAGTGCGAAACAGAGGGGCTGAAACAGAGGCCGAGAAACAGAGGGGCTAAAACAGAGGGCGATAAACAGAGGGGCTGAAACAGAGGGCAAGAAAGAGAGGGGCTGAAACCGTGTGGCTGAAACAGAAGGGCTGAAACAGAGGGGCTGAAACAGAGGGCGAGAAACAGAGGGGCTGAATCAGAGGGGCTGAAACAGAGGGGCTGAAACAGAAGGCGAGAAACAGACGGGCTGAAACAGAGGGCGAGAAACAGAGTGGCAGAAACAGAGGGCGAGAAACAGAGGGGCTGAAACAGAGGGGCTGAAACAGAGGGCAAGAAACAGAGGGGCTGAAACAGAGGGCGAGAAACAGAGGGGCTGAAACAGAGGGGCTGAAACAGAGGGGCTGAAACAGAGGGCGAGAAACAGAGGGGCTGAAACAAAGGGCGAGAAACAGAGGGGCGGAAACAGAGGGGCAGAAACAGAGGGGCTGAAACAGAGGGGCTGAATCGGAGGGGCTGAAACAGAGGGGCTGAAACAGAGGGGCTGAAACAGAGGGCAAGAAACAGAGGGGCTGAAACAGAGGGGCTGAAACAGAGGGGCAGAAACAGAGGGCGAGAAACAGAGGGGCTGAATCAGAGGGGCTGAATCAGAGGGGCTGAAACAGAGGGGCTGAAACAGAGGGCGAGAAACAGAGGGGCTGAATCAGAGGGGCTGAATCAGAGGGGCTGAAACAGAGGGGCTGAAACAGAGGGCGAGAAACAGAGGGGCTGAAACAGAGGGCTTGAAACAGAGGGGCTGAAACAGAGGGCGAGAAACAGAGGGGCTGAAACAGAGGGCGAGAAACAGAGGGGCTGAAACAGAGGGGCTGAAACAGAGGGGCTGAAACAGAGGGCGAGAAACAGAGGGGCTGAAACAGAGGGGCTGAAACAGAGGGCGAGAAACAGAGGGGCTGAAACAGAGGGCGAGAAACAGAGGGGCTGAAACAGAGGGCGAGAAACAGAGGGGCTGAAACAGAGGGCGAGAAACAGAGGGGCTGAAACAGTGGGGCTGAAACAGAGGGGCTGAAACAGAGGGCGAGAAACAGAGGGGCTGAAACAGAGGGCGAGAAACAGAGGGGCTGAATCAGAGGGGCTGAAACAGAGGGCGAGAAACAGAGGGGCTGAAACAGAGGGGCTGAAACAGAGGGGCTGAAACAGAGGGCGAGAAACAGAGGGGCTGAATCAGAGGGGCTGAATCAGAGGGGCTGAAACAGAGGGCCTGAATCAGAGGGGCTGAAACAGAAGGCGAGAAACAGAGGGGCTGAAAGAGAGGGCCTGAATCAGAGGGGCTGAAACAGAAGGCGAGAAACAGAGGGGCTGAAACAGAGGGCGAGAAACAGAGGGGCAGAAACAGAGGGCGAGAAACAGTGGGGCTGAAACAGAGGGGCTGAAACAGAGGGCAAGAAACAGAGGGGCTGAAACAGAGGGCGAGAAACAGAGGGGCTGAAACAGAGGGGCTGAAGCAGAGGGGCTGAAACAGAGGGCGAGAAACAGAGGGGCTGAAACAGAGGGCGAGAAACAGAGGGGCTGAAACAGAGGGCAAGAAACAGAGGGGCTGAAACAGAGGGCGAGAAACAGAGGGGCTGAAACAGAGGGCGAGAAACAGAGGGGCTGAATCAGAGGTGCTGAAACAGAGGGGCTGAAACAGAGGGCGAGAAACAGAGGGGCTGAAACAGAGGGCGAGAAACAGAGGGGCAGAAACAGAGGGCGAGAAACAGTGGGGCTGAAACAGAGGGGCTGAAACAGAGGGCAAGAAACAGAGGGGCTGAAACAGAGGGCGAGAAACAGAGGGGCTGAAACAGAGGGGCTGAAGCTGAGGGGCTGAAACAGAGGGCGAGAAACAGAGGGGCTGAAACAAAGGGCGAGAAACAGAGGGGCTGAAACAGAGGGCCAGAAACAGAGGGGCTGAAACAGAGGGGCTGAATCGGAGGGGCTGAAACAGAGGGGCTGAAACAGAGGGGCTGAAACAGAGAGTGCGAAACAGAGGGGCTGAAACAGAGGGCGAGAAACAGAGGGTGATAAACAGAGGGGCTGAAACAGAGGGCAAGAAAGAGAGGTGCTGAAACCGAGTGGCTGAAACAAAAGGGCTGAAACAGAGGGGCTGAAACAGAGGGCGAGAAACAGAGGGGCTGAATCAAAGGGGCTGAAACAGAGGGGCTGAAACAGAAGGCGAGAAACAGACGGGCTGAAACAGAGGGCGAGAAACAGAGGGGCAGAAACAGAGGGCGAGAAACAGAGGGGCTGAAACAGAGCGGCTGAAACAGAGGGCAAGAAACAGAGGGGCTGAAACAGAGGGCGAGAAACAGAGGGGCTGAAACAGAGGGGCTGAAACAGAGGGGCTGAAACAGAGGGCGATAAACAGAGGGGCTGAAACAAAGGGCGAGAAACAGAGGGGCGGAAACAGAGGGGCAGAAACAGAGGGGCTGAAACAGAGGGGCTGAATCGGAGGGGCTGAAAGAGAGGGGCTGAAACAGAGGGGCTGAAACAGAGGGCAAGAAACAGAGGGGCTGAAACAGAGGGGCTGAAACAGAGGGGCTGAAACAGAGGGCGAGAAACAGAGGGGCTGAATCAGAGGGGCTGAATCAGAGGGGCTGAAACAGAGGGGCTGAAACAGAGGGCGAGAAACAGAGGGGCTGAATCAGAGGGGCTGAATCAGAGGGGCTGAAACAGAGGGGCTGAAACAGAGGGCGAGAAACAGAGGGGCTGAAACAGAGGGGCTGAAACAGAGGGGCTGAAACAGAGGGCGAGAAACAGAGGGGCTGAAACAGAGGGGCTGAAACAGAGGGCGAGAAACAGAGGTAGAGAAACAGAGGGGCTGAAACAGAGGGCGAGAAACAGAGGGGCTGAATCAGAGGGGCTGAAACAGAGGGCGAGAAACAGAGGGGCTGAAACAGAGGGGCTGAAACAGAGGGGCTGAAACAGAGGGGCTGAAACAGAGGGCGAGAAACAGAGGGGCTGAATCAGAGGGGCTGAATCAGAGGGGCTGAAACAGAGGGCCTGAATCAGAGGGGCTGAAACAGAAGGCGAGAAACAGAGGGGCTGAAAGAGAGGGCCTGAATCAGAGGGGCTGAAACAGAAGGCGAGAAACAGAGGGGCTGAAACAGAGGGCGAGAAACAGAGGGGCAGAAACAGAGGGCGAGAAACAGTGGGGCTGAAACAGAGGGGCTGAAACAGAGGGCAAGAAACAGAGGGGCTGAAACAGAGGGCGAGAAACAGAGGGGCTGAAACAGAGGGGCTGAAGCAGAGGGGCTGAAACAGAGGGCGAGAAACAGAGGGGCTGAAACAGAGGGCGAGAAACAGAGGGGCTGAAACAGAGGGGCTGAAACAGAGGGGCTGAAACAGAGGGCGAGAAACAGAGGGGCTGAAACAGATGGCGAGAAACAGAGGGGTTGAAACAGAGGGCGAGAAACAGAGGGGCTGAATCTCAGGGGCTGAAACAGAGGGCGAGAAACAGAGGGGCTGAAACAGAGGGCGAGAAACAGAGGGGCTGAAACAGAGGTGCTGAAACAGAGGGTGAGAAACAGAGGGGCTGAAACAGAGGGCGAGAAACAGAGGGGCAGAAACAGAGGGGCTGAAAGAGAGGGGCTGATTCAGAGGGGCTGAAAAAGAGGGGCTGAATCAGAGGGGCTGAAACAGAGGGCGAGAAACAGAGGGGCTGAAACAGAGGGCGAGAAACAGAGGAGCAGAAACAGAGGGCGAGAAACAGAGGGGCTGAAACAGAGGGGCTGAAACAGAGAGTGCGAAACAGAGGGGCTGAAACAGAGGGCGAGAAACAGAGGGGCTGAAACAGAGGGCGAGAAACAGAGGGGCTGAAACAGAGGGAAAGAAACAGAGGGGCTGAAACCGAGTGGCTGAAACAGAAGGGCTGAAACAGAGGGGCTGAAACAGAGGGCGAGAAACAGAGGGGCTGAATCAGAGGGGCTGAATCAGAGGGGCTGAAACAGAGGGGCTGAATCAGAGGGGCTGAAACAGAAGCGAGAAACAGAGGGGCTGAAACAGAGGGGCAGAAACAGAGGGCGAGAAACAGAGGGGCTGAAACAGAGGGGCTGAAACAGAGGGGCTGAAACAGAGGGCAAGAAACAGAGGGGCTGAAACAGAGGGTGAGAAACAGAGGGGCTGAAACAGAGGGGCTGAAACAGAGCGGCTGAAACAGAGGGCGAGAAACAGAGGGGCTGAAACAAAGGGCGAGAAACAGAGGGGCTGAAACAGAGGGGCAGAAACAGAGGGGCTGAAACAGAGGGGCTGAATCGGAGTGGCTGAAACAGAGGGGCTGAAACAGAGGGGCTGAAACAGAGGGCAAGAAACAGAGGGGCTGAAACAGAGGGGCTGAAACAGAGGGGCAGAAACAGAGGGCGAGAAACAGAGGGGCTGAAACAGAGGGGCTGAAACAGAGGGCGAGAAACAGAGGGGCTGAATCAGAGGGGCTGAATCAGAGGGGCTGAAACAGAGGGGCTGAAACAGAGGGCGAGAAACTAAGGGACTGAATCAGAGGGGCTGAAACAGAGGGGCTGAAACAGACGGGCTGAAACAGAGAGCCTGAAACAGAGGGGCTGAAACAGAGGGGCTGAAATAGAGGGGCTGAAACACAGGGGCTGAATCAGAGGGGCTGAAACAGAGGGGCTGAATCAGAGGGGCTGAAACAGAGGGGCTGAAACAGAGGTAGAGAAACAGAGGGGCTGAAACAGAGGGCGAGAAACAGAGGGGCTGAAACAGAGGGGCTGAAACAGAGGGGCTGAAACAGAGGTAGAGAAACAGAGGGGCTGAAACAGAGGGCGAGAAACAGAGGGGCTGAATCAGAGGGGCTGAAACAGAGGGCGAGAAACAGAGGGGCTGAAACAGAGGGGCTGAAACAGAGGGGCTGAAACAGAGGGCGAGAAACAGAGGGGCTGAATCAGAGGGGCTGAATCAGAGGGGCTGAAACAGAGGGCCTGAATCAGAGGGGCTGAAACAGAAGGCGAGAAACAGAGGGGCTGAAAGAGAGGGCCTGAATCAGAGGGGCTGAAACAGAAGGCGAGAAACAGAGGGGCTGAAACAGAGGGCGAGAAACAGACGGGCAGAAACAGAGGGCGAGAAACAGTGGGGCTGAAACAGAGGGGCTGAAACAGAGGGCAAGAAACAGAGGGGCTGAAACAGAGGGCGAGAAACAGAGGGGCTGAAACAGAGGGGCTGAAGCAGAGGGGCTGAAACAGAGGGCGAGAAACAGAGGGGCTGAAACAGAGGGCGAGAAACAGAGGGGCTGAAACAGAGGGGCTGAAACAGAGGGGCTGAAACAGAGGGCGAGAAACAGAGGGGCTGAAACAGATGGCGAGAAACAGAGGGGCTGAAACAGAGGGCGAGAAACAGAGGGGCTGAATCTGAGGGGCTGAAACAGAGGGCGAGAAACAGAGGGGCTGAAACAGAGGGCGAGAAACAGAGGGGCTGAAACAGAGGTGCTGAAACAGAGGGTGAGAAACAGAGGGGCTGAAACAGAGGGCGAGAAACAGAGGGGCTGAAACAGAGGGGCTGAAAGAGAGGGGCTGATTCAGAGGGGCTGAAAAAGAGGGGCTGAATCAGAGGGGCTGAAACAGAGGGCGAGAAACAGAGGGGCTGAAACAGAGGGCGAGAAACAGAGGAGCAGAAACAGAGGGCGAGAAACAGAGGGGCTGAAACAGAGGGGCTGAAACTGAGAGTGCGAAACAGAGGGGCTGAAACAGAGGGCGAGAAACAGAGGGGCTGAAACAGAGGGAAAGAAACAGAGGGGCTGAAACCGAGTGGCTGAAACAGAAGGGCTGAAACAGAGGGGCTGAAACAGAGGGCGAGAAACTAAGGGACTGAATCAGAGGGGCTGAATCAGAGGGGCTGAAACAGAGGGGCTGAATCAGAGGGGCTGAAACAGAAGGCGAGAAACAGAGGGGCTGAAACAGAGGGCGAGAAACAGAGGGGCTGAAACAGAGGGGCAGAAACAGAGGGGCTGAAACAGAGGGACTGAATCGGAGGGGCTGAAACAGAGGGGCTGAAACAGAGGGCAAGAAACAGAGGGGCTGAAACAGAGGGGCTGAAACAGAGGGGCAGAAACAGAGGGGGAGAAACAGAGGGGCTGAAACAGAGGGGCTGAAACAGAGGGTGAGAAACAGAGGGGCTGAATCAGAGGGGCTGAATCAGAGGGGCTGAAACAGAGGGGCTGAAACAGAGGGCGAGAAACTAAGGGACTGAATCAGAGGGGCTGAAACAGAGGGGCTGAAACAGACGGGCTGAAACAGAGAGCCTGAAACAGAGGGGCTGAAACAGAGGGGCCGAAATAGAGGGGCTGAAACAGAGGGGCTGAATCAGAGGGGCTGAAACAGAGGGGCTGAATCAGAGGGGCTGAAACAGAAGGCGAGAAACAGAGGGGCTGAAACAGAGGGGCTGAAACAGAGGGCGAGAAACAGAGAGGCTGAAACAGAGGGCGAGAAACAGAGGGGCTGAAACAGAGGGCAAGAAACAGAGGGGCTGAAACAGAGGGCGAGAAACAGACGGTCTGAAACAGAGGGGCTGAAACAGAGGGGCTGAAACAGAGGGCGAGAAACAGAGGGGCTGAAACAGAGGGCGAGAAACAGAGGGGCTGAAACAGAGGGCGAGAAACAGAGGGCGAGAAACAGAGGGACTGAAACAGAGGGTCTGAAACAGAGGAGCTGAAACAGAGGGGCTGAAACAAAGGGCAAGAAATAGAGGGGCTGAAACAGAGGGCGAGAAACAGAGGGGCTGAAACAGAGGGGCTGAAACAGAGGGCAAGAAATAGAGGGGCTGAAACAGAGGGCGAGAAACAGAGGGGCTGAAACAGAGGGGCTGAAACAGAGGGGCTGAAACAGAGGGTTCTGAAACAAAGGGCGAGAAACAGAGGGGCTGAAACAGAGGGGGAGAAACAGAGGGGCTGAAACAGAGGGCGAGAAACAGAGGGCGAGAAACAGAGGGACTGAAACAGAGGGTCTGAAATAGAGGGGCTGAAACAGAGGGCGAGAAACAGAGGGGCTGAAACGGAGGGCGAGAAACAGAGGGGCTGAAACAGAGGGCGAGAAACAGAGGGGCTGAAACAGAGGGGCTGAAACAGTGGGGCTGAAACAGAGGGGCTGAAACAGAGGGTGAGAAATAAAGGGGCTGAAACAGAGGGCGAGAAACAGAGGGGCTGAAACAGAGGGCGAGAAACAGAGGGGCTGAAACAGAGGGCGAGAAACAGAGGGGCTGAAACAGAGGGGCTGAAACAGAGGGGCTGAAACAGAGGGCAAGAAATAGAGGGTCTGAAAAAGAGGGCGAGAAACAGAGGGGCTGAAACAGAGGGTGAGAAACAGAGGGGCTGAATCAGAGGGGCTGAAACAAATGCCGAGAAACAGAGGGGCTGAAACAGAGTGCGAGAAACAGAGGGGCTGAAACAGAGGGGCTGAAACAGAGGGTGAGAAACAGAGGGGCTGAAACAGAGGGCGAGAAACAGAGGGGCTGAAACAGAGGGGCAGAAACAGAGGGGCTGAATCAGAGTGGCTGATTCAGAGGGTCTGAAACAGAGGGTCTGAATCAGAGGGACGGAAACAGAGGGCGAGAAACAGAGGGGCAGAAACAGAGGGCAAGAAACAGAGGGGCTGAAACAGAGGGGCTGAAACAGAGGGCGAGAAACAGAGAGGCTGAAACAGAGGGCGAGAAACAGAGGGGCTGAAACAGAGGGCAAGAAACAGAGGGGCTGAAACAGAGGGCGAGAAACAGACGGTCTGAAACAGAGGGGCTGAAACAGAGGGGCTGAAACAGAGGGCGAGAAACAGAGGGGCTGAAACAGAGGGCGAGAAACAGAGGGGCTGAAACAGAGGGCGAGAAACAGAGGGCGAGAAACAGAGGGACTGAAACAGAGGGTCTGAAACAGAGGGGCTGAAACAGAGAGGCTGAAACAAAGGGCAAGAAATAGAGGGGCTGAAACAGAGGGCGAGAAACAGAGGGGCTGAAACAGAGGGGCTGAAACAGAGGGCAAGAAATAGAGGGGCTGAAACAGAGGGCGAGAAACAGAGGGGCTGAAACAGAGGGGCTGAAACAGAGGGGCTGAAACAGAGGGTTCTGAAACAAAGGGCGAGAAACAGAGGGGCTGAAACAGAGGGCGAGAAACAGAGGGGCTGAAACAGAGGGCGAGAAACAGAGGGCGAGAAACAGAGGGACTGAAACAGAGGGTCTGAAATAGAGGGGCTGAAACAGAGGGCGAGAAACAGAGGGGCTGAAACGGAGGGCGAGAAACAGAGGGGCTGAAACAGAGGGCGAGAAACAGAGGGGCTGAAACAGAGGGGCTGAAACAGTGGGGCTGAAACAGAGGGGCTGAAACAGAGGGTGAGAAATAAAGGGGCTGAAACAGAGGGCGAGAAACAGAGGGGCTGAAACAGAGGGCGAGAAACAGAGGGGCTGAAACAGAGGGCGAGAAACAGAGGGGCTGAAACAGAGGGGCTGAAACAGAGGGGCTGAAACAGAGGGCAAGAAATAGAGGGTCTGAAAAAGAGGGCGAGAAACAGAGGGGCTGAAACAGAGGGTGAGAAACAGAGGGGCTGAATCAGAGGGGCTGAAACAAATGCCGAGAAACAGAGGGGCTGAAACAGAGTGCGAGAAACAGAGGGGCTGAAACAGAGGGGCTGAAACAGAGGGTGAGAAACAGAGGGGCTGAAACAGAGGGCGAGAAACAGAGGGGCTGAAACAGAGGGGCAGAAACAGAGGGGCTGAATCAGAGTGGCTGATTCAGAGGGTCTGAAACAGAGGGTCTGAATCAGAGGGACGGAAACAGAGGGCGAGAAACAGAGGGGCAGAAACAGAGGGCAAGAAACAGAGGGGCTGAAACAGAGGGCGAGAAACAGACGGGCAGAAACAGAGAGCGAGAAACAGAGGAACTGAAACAGAGGGGCTGAAACAGAGAGCGCGAAACAGAGGGACTGAAACAGAGGGCGAGAAACAGAGGGGCTGAAACAGAGGGCGAGAAACAGAGGGGCTGAAACAGAGGGCGAGAAACAGAGGGGCTGAAACAGAGGGCAAGAAACAGAGGGGCTGAAACAGAGTGGCTGAAACAGAGGGCGAGAAACAGAGGGGCTGAATCAGACAGGCTGAATCAGATGGGCTGAAACAGAGGGGCTGAAACAGAGGGCGAGAAACAGAGGGCGAGAAACAGAGGGCGAGAAACAGTGGGGCTGAAACAGAGGGCGAGAAACAGAGAGGCTGAAACACAGGGCGAGAAACAGAGGGACTGAAACAGAGTGCGAGAAACAGAGGGGCTGAAACAGAGGGACTGAAACAGAGGGGCTGAAACAGAGGGGCTGAAACAGAGGGCGAGAAACAGAGTGGCTGAAACAGAGAGCGAGAAACAGAGTGGCTGAAACAGAGGGCACGAGCCAGAGGGGCTGAAACAGAGGGCGAGAAACAGAGGGGCTGAAACAGAGGGGCTGAAACAGAGGGGCGGAAACAGTGGGGCTGAAACAGAGAGCGAGAAACAGAGGGGCTGAAACAGAGGGGCTGAAACAGAGGGCTAGAAACAGAGGGGCTGAAACAGAGAGCGAGAAACAGAGGGGCTGAAACAGAGGGGCTGAAACAGAGGGCTAGAAACAGAGGGGCTGAAACAGAGGGCGAGAAACAGAGGGCGAGAAACAGAGGGACTGAAACAGAGGGTCTGAAACAGAGGGGCTGAAACAGAGGGCGAGAAACAGAGTGGCTGAAACAGAGGGCGAGAAACAGAGTGGCTGAAACAGAGGGCAAGAAACAGAGGGGCTGAAACAGAGGGCGAGAAACAGAGGGGCTGAAACAGAGGGGCGGAAACAGAGGGGCGGCAACAGAGGGGCTGAAACAGAGAGCGAGAAACAGAGGGGCTGAAACAGAGGGGCGGAAACAGAGGGGCTGAAACAGAGGGTGAGAAACATAGTGGCTGAAACAAAGGGGCTGAAACAGTGGGGCTAAAATAGAGGGGCTGAAACAGAGGGCGAGAAATAGAGGGGCTGAAACAGAGGGCGAGAAACCGGGAGTCTGAAACAGAGGGCGAGAAACAGAGGGGCTGAAACAGAGGGCGAGAAACAAAGGGGCTGAAACAGAGGTGCTGAAACAGAGGGGCTGAAACAGAGGGCGAGAAACAGAGGGGCTGAAACAGAGGGCGAGAAACAGAGGGGCTGAAACAGAGGGCGAGAAACAGAGGGGCTGAAACAGAGGGCGAGAAACAGAGGGGCTGAAACAGAGGGGCTGAAACAGAGGGCGAGAAACAGAGGGGCTGAAACAGAGGGCGAGAAACAGAGGGGCTGAATCAGAGGGGCTGAAACAGAGGGCGAGAAACAGAGGGGCTGAAAGAGAGGGGCTGAAACAGAGGGGCTGAAACAGAGGGGCTGAAACAGAGGGCGAGAAACAGAGGGGCTGAATCAGAGGGGCTGAATCAGAGGGGCTGAAACAGAGGGCCTGAATCAGAGGGGCTGAAACAGAAGGCGAGAAACAGAGGGGCTGAAAGAGAGGGCCTGAATCAGAGGGGCTGAAACAGAAGGCGAGAAACAGAGGGGCTGAAACAGAGGGCGAGAAACAGAGGGGCAGAAACAGAGGGCGAGAAACAGTGGGGCTGAAACAGAGGGGCTGAAACAGAGGGCAAGAAACAGAGGGGCTGAAACAGAGGGGCTGAAACAGAGGGGCTGAAACAGAGGGGCTGAAACAGAGGGCGAGAAACAAAGAGGCTGAAACAGAGGGGGAGAATCAGAGGGGCTGAAACAGAGGGCAAGAAACAGAGGGGCTGAAACAGAGGGCGAGAAACAGAGGGGCTGAAACTGAGGGGCTGAAACAGAGGGGCTGAAACAGAGGGGCTGAAACAAAGGGCGAGAAACAGAGGGGCTGAAACACTGGGGCTGAATCAGAGGGGCTGAAACAGAGGGCGAGAAACAGAGGGGCTGAAACAGTGGGGCTGAATCAGAGGGGCTGAAACAGAGGGGCTGAAACAGAGGGCGAGAAACAGAGAGGCTGAAACAGAGGGGGAGAATCAGAGGGGCTGAAACAGAGGGCAAGAAACAGAGGGGCTGAAACAGAGGGCGAGAAACAGAGGGGCTGAAACAGAGGGGCTGAAACAGAAGGGCTGAAACAGAGGGGCTGAAACAAAGGGCGAGAAACAGAGGGGCTGAAACAGAGGGCGAGAAACAGAGGGGCTGAAACAGAGGGCGAGAAACAGAGGGCGAGAAACAGAGGGACTGAAACAGAGGGTCTGAAATAGAGGGGCTGAAACAGAGGGCGAGAAACAGAGGGGCTGAAACGGAGGGCGAGAAACAGAGGGGCTGAAACAGAGGGCGAGAAACAGAGGGGCTGAAACAGAGGGGCTGAAACAGTGGGGCTGAAACAGAGGGGCTGAAACAGAGGGTGAGAAATAAAGGGGCTGAAACAGAGGGCGAGAAACAGAGGGGCTGAAACAGAGGGCGAGAAACAGAGGGGCTGAAACAGAGGGCGAGAAACAGAGGGGCTGAAACAGAGGGGCTGAAACAGAGGGGCTGAAACAGAGGGCAAGAAATAGAGGGTCTGAAAAAGAGGGCGAGAAACAGAGGGGCTGAAACAGAGGGTGAGAAACAGAGGGGCTGAATCAGAGGGGCTGAAACAAATGCCGAGAAACAGAGGGGCTGAAACAGAGTGCGAGAAACAGAGGGGCTGAAACAGAGGGGCTGAAACAGAGGGTGAGAAACAGAGGGGCTGAAACAGAGGGCGAGAAACAGAGGGGCTGCAACAGAGGGGCAGAAACAGAGGGGCTGAATCAGAGTGGCTGATTCAGAGGGTCTGAAACAGAGGGGCTGAATCAGAGGGGCGGAAACAGAGGGCGAGAAACAGAGGGGCAGAAACAGAGGGCAAGAAACAGAGGGGCTGAAACAGAGGGCGAGAAACAGACGGGCAGAAACAGAGAGCGAGAAACAGAGGAACTGAAACAGAGGGGCTGAAACAGAGAGCGCGAAACAGAGGGACTGAAACAGAGGGCGAGAAACAGAGGGGCTGAAACAGAGGGCGAGAAACAGAGGGGCTGAAACAGAGGGCGAGAAACAGAGGGGCTGAAACAGAGGGCAAGAAACAGAGGGGCTGAAACAGAGTGGCTGAAACAGAGGGCGAGAAACAGAGGGGCTGAATCAGACAGGCTGAATCAGATGGGCTGAAACAGAGGGGCTGAAACAGAGGGCGAGAAACAGAGGGCGAGAAACAGAGGGCGAGAAACAGTGGGGCTGAAACAGAGGGCGAGAAACAGAGAGGCTGAAACACAGGGCGAGAAACAGAGGGGCTGAAACAGAGTGCGAGAAACAGAGGGGCTGAAACAGAGGGACTGAAACAGAGGGGCTGAAACAGAGGGGCTGAAACAGAGGGCGAGAAACAGAGTGGCTGAAACAGAGAGCGAGAAACAGAGTGGCTGAAACAGAGGGCAAGAAACAGAGGGGCTGAAACAGAGGGCGAGAAACAGAGGGGCTGAAACAGAGGGGCTGAAACAGAGGGCGAGAAACAGAGGGGCTGAATCAGAGTGGCTGATTCAGAGGGTCTGAAACAGAGGGGCTGAATCAGAGGGGCGGAAACAGAGGGCGAGAAACAGAGGGGCAGAAACAGAGGGCAAGAAACAGAGGGGCTGAAACAGAGGGTGAGAAACAGACGGGCAGAAACAGAGAGCGAGAAACAGAGGAACTGAAACAGAGGGGCTGAAACAGAGGGGCTGAAACAGAGGGGCAGAAACAGAGGGGCTGAATCAGAGTGGCTGATTCAGAGGGTCTGAAACAGAGGGTCTGAATCAGAGGGGCGGAAACAGAGGGCGAGAAACAGAGGGGCAGAAACAGAGGGCAAGAAACAGAGGGGCTGAAACAGAGGGCGAGAAACAGACGGGCAGAAACAGAGAGCGAGAAACAGAGGAACTGAAACAGAGGGGCTGAAACAGAGAGCGCGAAACAGAGGGACTGAAACAGAGGGCGAGAAACAGAGGGGCTGAAACAGAGGGCGAGAAACAGAGGGGCTGAAACAGAGGGCGAGAAACAGAGGGGCTGAAACAGAGGGCAAGAAACAGAGGGGCTGAAACAGAGTGGCTGAAACAGAGGGCGAGAAACAGAGGGGCTGAATCAGACAGGCTGAATCAGATGGGCTGAAACAGAGGGGCTGAAACAGAGGGCGAGAAACAGAGGGCGAGAAACAGAGGGCGAGAAACAGTGGGGCTGAAACAGAGGGCGAGAAACAGAGAGGCTGAAACACAGGGCGAGAAACAGAGGGGCTGAAACAGAGTGCGAGAAACAGAGGGGCTGAAACAGAGGGACTGAAACAGAGGGGCTGAAACAGAGGGGCTGAAACAGAGGGCGAGAAACAGAGTGGCTGAAACAGAGAGCGAGAAACAGAGTGGCTGAAACAGAGGGCAAGAAACAGAGGGGCTGAAACAGAGGGCGAGAAACAGAGGGGCTGAAACAGAGGGGCGGAAACAGAGGGCGAGAAACAGAGGGGCAGAAACAGAGGGCAAGAAACAGAGGGGCTGAAACAGAGGGCGAGAAACAGACGGGCAGAAACAGAGAGCGAGAAACAGAGGAACTGAAACAGAGGGGCTGAAACAGAGGGGCTGAAACAGAGGGGCTGAAACAGAGGGGCTGAAACAGAGTGCGAGAAACAGAGGGGCTGAAACAGAGGGACTGAAACAGAGGGGCTGAAACAGAGGGGCTGAAACAGAGGGCGAGAAACAGAGTGGCTGAAACAGAGAGCGAGAAACAGAGTGGCTGAAACAGAGGGCGAGAAACAGAGGGCGAGAAACAGAGGGACTGAAACAGAGGGTCTGAAACAGAGGGGCTGAAACAGAGGGCGAGAAACAGAGTGGCTGAAACAGAGGGCGAGAAACAGAGTGGCTGAAACAGAGGGCAAGAAACAGAGGGGCTGAAACAGAGGGCGAGAAACAGAGGGGCTGAAACAGAGGGGCGGAAACAGAGGGGCGGAAACAGAGGGGCTGAAACAGAGGGCGAGAAACAGAGGGGCTGAAACAGAGGGGCGGAAACAGAGGGGCTGAAACAGAGGGTGAGAAACATAGTGGCTGAAACAAAGGGGCTGAAACAGTGGGGCTAAAATAGAGGGGCTGAAACAGAGGGCGAGAAATAGAGGGGCTGAAACAGAGGGCGTGAAACCGGGAGGCTGAAACAGAGGGCGAGAAACAGAGGGGCTGAAACAGAGGGCGAGAAACAAAGGGGCTGAAACAGAGGTGCTGAAACAGAGGGGCTGAAACAGAGGGCGAGAAACAGAGGGGCTGAAACAGAGGGCGAGAAACAGAGGGGCTGAAACAGAGGGCGAGAAACAGAGGGGCTGAAACAGAGGGGCTGAAACAGAGGGGCTGAAACAGAGGGCGAGAAACAGAGGGGCTGAAACAGAGGGCGAGAAACAGAGGGGCTGAATCAGAGGGGCTGAAACAGAGGGCGAGAAACAGACGGCCTGAAACAGAGGGGCTGAAACAGAGGGGCTGAAACAGAGGGGCTGAAACAGAGGGCGAGAAACAGAGGGGCTGAATCAGAGGGGCTGAATCAGAGGGGCTGAAACAGAGGGCCTGAATCAGAGGGGCTGAAACAGAAGGCGAGAAACAGAGGGGCTGAAACAGAGGGCGAGAAACAGAGGGGCAGAAACAGAGGGCGAGAAACAGAGGGGCTGAAACAGAGGGCGAGAAACAGAGGGGCTGAAACAGAGGGGCTGAAACAGAGGGTCTGAAACAGAGGGCGAGAAACAGAGGGGCTGAAACAGAGGGCGAGAAACAGAGGGCGAGAAACAGAGGGACTGAAACAGAGGGTCTGAAACAGAGGGGCTGAAACAGAGGGCGAGAAACAGAGTGGCTGAAACAGAGGGCGAGAAACAGAGTGGCTGAAACAGAGGGCAAGAAACAGAGGGGCTGAAACAGAGGGCGAGAAACAGAGGGGCTGAAACAGAGGGGCGGAAACAGAGAGTGCGAAACAGAGGGGCTGAAACAGAGGGCGAGAAACAGAGGGGCAAAAACAGAGGGCGATTAACAGAGGGGCTGAAACAGAGGGCAAGAAAGAGAGGGGCTGAAACCGAGTGGCTGAAACAGAAGGGCTGAAACAGAGGGGCTGAAACAGAGGGCGAGAAACAGAGGGGCTGAATCAGAGGGGCTGAAACAGAGGGGCTGAAACAGAAGGCGAGAAACAGACGGGCTGAAACAGAGGGCGAGAAACAAAGGGGCTGAAACAGAGGTGCTGAAACAGAGGGGCTGAAACAGAGGGCGAGAAACAGAGGGGCTGAAACAGAGGGCGAGAAACAGAGGGGCTGAAACAGAGGGGCTGAAACAGAGGGGCTGAAACAGAGGGCGAGAAACAGAGGGGCTGAAACAGAGGGCGAGAAACAGAGGGGCTGAATCAGAGGGGCTGAAACAGAGGGCGAGAAACAGAGGGGCTGAAACAGAGGGGCTGAAACAGAGGGGCTGAAACAGAGGGGCTGAAACAGAGGGCGAGAAACAGAGGGGCTGAATCAGAGGGGCTGAATCAGAGGGGCTGAAACAGAGGGCCTGAATCAGAGGGGCTGAAACAGAAGGCGAGAAACAGAGGGGCTGAAACAGAGGGCGAGAAACAGAGGGGCAGAAACAGAGGGCGAGAAACAGTGGGGCTGAAACAGAGGGCGAGAAACAGAGGGGCTGAAACAGAGGGGCTGAAACAGAGGGTCTGAAACAGAGGGCGAGAAACAGAGGGGCTGAAACAGATGGCGAGATACAGAGGGGCTGAAACAGAGGGGCAGAAACAGAGGGGCTGAAACAGAGGGGCTGAATCGGAGGGGCTGAAACAGAGGGGCTGAAACAGAGGGGCTGAAACAGAGAGTGCGAAACAGAGGGGCTGAAACAGAGGGCAAGAAAGAGAGGGGCTGAAACAGAGGGCGAGAAACAGAGGGGCTGAATCAGAGGGGCTGAAACAGAGGGCGAGAAACAGAGGGGCTGAAACAGAGGGGCTGAAACAGAGGGGCTGAAACAGAGGGGCTGAAACAGAGGGCGAGAAACAGAGGGGCTGAATCAGAGGGGCTGAATCAGAGGGGCTGAAACAGAGGGGCTGAAACAGAGGGGCTGAAACAGAGAGTGCGAAACAGAGGGGCTGAAACAGAGGGCGAGAAACAGAGGGGCTGAAACAGAGGGCGAGAAACAGAGGGGCTGAATCAGAGGGGCTGAAACAGAGGGCGAGAAACAGAGGGGCTGAAACAGAGGGGCTGAAACAGAGGGGCTGAAACAGAGGGGCTGAAACAGAGGGCGAGAAACAGAGGGGCTGAATCAGAGGGGCTGAATCAGAGGGGCTGAAACAGAGGGCCTGAATCAGAGGGGCTGAAACAGAAGGCGAGAAACAGAGGGGCTGAAACAGAGGGCGAGAAACAGAGGGGCAGAAACAGAGGGCGAGAAACAGAGGGGCTGAAACAGAGGGCGAGAAACAGAGGGGCTGAAACAGAGGGGCTGAAACAGAGGGTCTGAAACAGAGGGCGAGAGCAGAGGGGCTGAAACAGATGGCGAGATACAGAGGGGCTGAAACAGAGGGGCAGAAACAGAGGGGCTGAAACAGAGGGGCTGTAACAGAGGGGCTGAAACAGAGAGTGCGAAACAGAGGGGCTGAAACAGAGGGCAAGAAAGAGAGGGGCTGAAACCGAGTGGCTGAAACAGAAGGGCTGAAACAGAGGGGCTGAAACAGAGGGCGAGAAACAGAGGGGCTGAATCAGAGGGGCTGAAACAGAGGGGCTGAAACAGAAGGCGAGAAACAGACGGGCTGAAACAGAGGGCGAGAAACAGAGGGGCAGAAACAGAGGGCGAGAAACAGAGGGACTGAAACAGAGGGGCTGAAACAGAGGGCAAGAAACAGAGGGGCTGAAACAGAGGGCGAGAAACAGAGGGGCTGAAACAGAGGGGCTGAAACAGAGGGGCTGAAACAGAGGGGCTGAAACAGAGGGGCTGAAATAGAGGGGCTGAATCGGAGGGGCTGAAACAGAGGGGCTGAAACAGAGGGGCTGAAACAGAGGGCAAGAAACAGAGGGGCTGAAACAGAGGGGCTGAAACAGAGGGGCAGAAACAGAGGGCGAGAAACAGAGGGGCTGAATCAGAGGGGCTGAATCAGAGGGGCTGAAACAGAGGGGCTGAAACAGAGGGCGAGAAACAGAGGGGCTGAATCAGAGGGGCTGAATCAGAGGGGCTGAAACAGAGGGGCTGAAACAGAGGGCGAGAAACTAAGGGACTGAATCAGAGGGGCTGAAACAGAGGGGCTGAAACAGACGGGCTGAAACAGAGGGGCTGAAACAGAGGGGCTGAAATAGAGGGGCTGAAACAGAGGGGCTGAAACAGAGGGTGAGAAACTAAGGTACTGAATCAGAGGGGCTGAAACAGAGGGGCTGAATCAGAGGGGCTGAAACAGAGGGGCTGAATCAGAGGGGCTGAAACAGAGGGGCTGAAACAGAGGGCGAGAAACAGAGAGGCTGAAACAGAGGGCGAGAAACAGAGGGGCTGAAACAGAGGGCGAGAAACAGAGGGGCTGAAACAGAGGGGCTGAAACAGAGGGGCTGAAACAGAGGGCGAGAAACAGAGGGGCTGAAACAGATGGCGAGAAACAGAGGGGCTGAAACAGAGGTGCTGAAACAGAGGGTGAGAAACAGAGGGGCTGAAACAGAGGGCGAGAAACAGAGGGGCTGAAACAGAGGGGCTGAAACAGAGGGGCTTATTCAGAGGGGCTGAAAAAGAGGGGCTGAATCAGAGGGGCTGAAACAGAGGGCGAGAAACAGAGGGGCTGAAACAGAGGGCGAGAAAAAGAGGAGCAGAAACAGAGGGCGAGAAACAGAGGGGCTGAAACAGAGGGGCTGAAACAGAGAGTGCGAAACAGAGGGGCTGAAACAGAGGGCGAGAAACAGAGGGGCTGAAACAGAGGGCGAAAAACAGAGGGGCTGAAACAGAGGGCAAGAAACAGAGGGGCTGAAACCGAGTGGCTGAAACAGAAGGGCTGAAACAGAGGGGCTGAAACAGAGGGCGAGAAACAGAGGGGCTGAAACAGAAGGCGAGAAACAGAGGGGCTGAAACAGAGGGCGAGAAACAGAGGGGCACAAACAGAGGGCGAGAAACAGAGGTGCTGAAACAGAGGGGCTGAAACAGAGGGGCTGAAACAGAGGGCAAGAAACAGAGGGTCTGAAACAGAGGGCGAGAAACAGAGGGGCTGAAACAGAGGGGCTGAAACAGAGGGGCTGAAACAGAGGGCGAGAAACAGAGGGGCTGAAACAAAGGGCGAGAAACAGAGGGGCTGAAACAGAGGGGCAGAAACAGAATGGCTGAAACAGAGGGGCTGAATCGGAGGGGCTGAAACAGAGGGGCTGAAACACAGGGGCTGAAACAGAGGGCAAGAAACAGAGGGGCTGAAACAGAGGGGCTGAAACAGAGGGGCAGAAACAGAGGGCGAGAAACAGAGGGGCTGAAACAGAGGGGCTGAAACAGAGGGCGAAAAACAGAGGGGCTGAATCAGAGGGGCTGAATCAGAGGGGCTGAAACAGAGGGGCTGAAACAGAGGGCGAGAAACTAAGGGACTGAATCAGAGGGGCTGAAACATAGGGGCTGAAACAGAGGGGCTGAAACAGAGGGGTTGAAACAGAGGGCGAGAAACAGAGGGGCTGAAACAGAGGGGCTGAAACAGAGGGCGAGAAACAGAGGGGCTGAATCAGAGGGGCTGAATCAGAGGGGCTGAAACAGAGGGGCTGAATCAGAGGGGCTGAAACAGAAGGCGAGAAACAGAGGGGCTGAAACAGAGGGCGAGAAACAGAGGGGCAGAAACAGAGGGCGAGAAACAGAGGGGCTGAAACAGTGGGGCTGAAACAGAGGGGCTGAAACAGAGGGCAAGAAACAGAGGGGCTGAAACAGAGGGCGAGAAACAGAGGGGCTGAAACAGAGGGACTGAAACAGAGGGGCTGAAACAGAGGGCGAGAAACAGAGGGGCTGAAACAAAGGGCGAGAAACAGAGGGGCTGAAACAGAGGGGCAGAAACAGAATGGCTGAAACAGAGGGGCTGAATCGGAGGGGCTGAAACAGAGGGGCTGAAACAGAGGGGCTGAAACAGAGGGCAAGAAACAGAGGGGCTGAAACAGAGGGGCTGAAACAGAGGGGCAGAAACAGAGGGCGAGAAACAGAGGGGCTGAAACAGAGGGGCTGAAACAGAGGGCGAGAAACAGAGGGGCTGAATCAGAGGGGCTGAATCAGAGGGGCTGAAACAGAGGGGCTGAAACAGAGGGCGAGAAACTAAGGGACTGAATCAGAGGGGCTGAAACAGAGGGGCTGAAACAGAGGGGCTGAAACAGAGGGGTTGAAACAGAGGGCGAGAAACAGAGGGGCTGAAACAGAGGGGCTGAAACAGAGGGCGAGAAACAGAGGGGCTGAATCAGAGGGGCTGAATCAGAGGGGCTGAAACAGAGGGGCTGAATCAGAGGGGCTGAAACAGAAGGCGAGAAACAGAGGGGCTGAAACAGAGGACGAGAAACAGAGGGGCAGAAACAGAGGGCGAGAAACAGAGGGGCTGAAACAGTGGGGCTGAAACAGAGGGGCTGAAACAGAGGGCAAGAAACAGAGGGGCTGAAACAGAGGGCGAGAAACAGAGGGGCTGAAACAGAGGGGCTGAAACAGAGGGGCTGAAACAGAGGGCGAGAAACAGAGGGGCTGAAACAAAGGGCGAGAAACAGAGGGGCTGAAACAGAGGGGCAGAAACAGAGGGGCTGAAACAGAGGGGCTGAATGGAGGGGCTGAAACAGAGGGGCTGAAACAGAGGGGCTGAAACAGAGGGCAAGAAACAGAGGGGCTGAAACAGAGGGGCTGAAACAGAGGGGCAGAAACAGAGGGTGAGAAACAGAGGGGCTGAAACAGAGGGGCTGAAACAGAGGGCGAGAAACAGAGGGGCTGAATCAGAGGGGCTGAATCAGAGGGGCTGAAACAGAGGGGCTGAAACAGAGGGCGAGAAACTAAGGGACTGAATCAGAGGGGCTGAAACAGAGGGGCTGAAACAGACGGGCTTAAACAGAGAGCCTGAAACGGAGGGGCTGAAACAGAGGGGCTGAAATAGAGGGGCTGAAACAGAGGGGCTGAATCAGAGGGGCTGAAACAGAGGGGCTGAATCAGAGGGGCTGAAACAGAGGGCGAGGAACAGAGGGGCTGAAACAGAGGGGCTGAATCTGAGGGGCTGAAACAGTGGGGCTGAAACAGAGGGCGAGAAACAGAGAGGCTGAAAGAGAGGGCGAGAAACAGAGGGGCTGAAACAGAGGGCAAGAAACAGAGGGGCTGAAACAGAGGGCGAGAAACAGACGGGCTGAAACAGAGGGGCTGAAACAGAGGGGCTGAAACAGAGGGCGAGAAAAAGAGGGGCTGAAACAGAGGGCGAGAAACAGAGGGCGAGAAACAGAGGGACTGAAACGGAGGGCGAGAAACAGAGGGGCTGAAACAGAGGGGCTGAAACAGAGGGGCTGAAACAGTGGGGCTGAAACAGAGGGGCTGAAACAGAGGGCGAGAAACAGAGGGGCTGAAACGGAGGGCGAGAAACAGAGGGGCTGAAACAGAGGGCGAGAAACAGAGGGGCTGAAACAGAGGGGCTGAAACAGTGGGGCTGAAACAGAGGGGCTGAAACAGAGGGTGAGAAATAAAGGGGCTGAAACAGAGGGCGAGAAACAGAGGGGCTGAAACAGAGGGCGAGAAACAGAGGGGCTGAAACAGAGGGCGAGAAACAGAGGGGCTGAAACAGAGGGGCTGAAACAGAGGGGCTGAAACAGAGGGCAAGAAATAGAGGCGCTGAAAAAGAGGGCAAGAAACAGAGGGGCTGAAACAGAGGGTGAGAAACAGAGGGGCTGAATCAGAGGGGCTGAAACAAATGCCGAGAAACAGAGGGGCTGAAACAGAGGGCGAGAAACAGAGGGGCTGAAACAGAGGGGCTGAAACAGAGGGTGAGAAACAGAGGGGCTGAAACAGAGGGCGAGAAACAGAGGGGCTGAAACAGAGGGGCAGAAACAGACGGGCTGAATCAGAGTGGCTGATTCAGAGGGTCTGAAACAGAGGGGCTGAATCAGAGGGGCGGAAACAGAGGGCGAGAAACAGAGGGGCAGATACAGAGGGCAAGAAACAGAGGGGCTGAAACAGAGGTCGAGAAACAGAGGGGCTGAATCAGAGGGGCTGAAACAGAGGGGCTGAAACAGAAGGCGAGAAACAGACGGGCTGAAACAGAGGGCGAGAAACAGAGGGGCAGAAACAGAGGGCGAGAAACAGAGGGACTGAAACAGAGGGGCTGAAACAGAGGGCAAGAAACAGAGGGGCTGAAACAGAGGGCGAGAAACAGAGGGGCTGAAACAGAGGGGCTGAAACAGAGGGGCTGAAACAGAGGGGCTGAAACAGAGGGGCTGAAACAGAGGGGCTGAATCGGAGGGGCTGAAACAGAGGGGCTGAAACAGAGGGGCTGAAACAGAGGGCAAGAAACAGAGGGGCTGAAACAGAGGGGCTGAAACAGAGGGGCAGAAACAGAGGGCGAGAAACAGAGGGGCTGAATCAGAGGGGCTGAATCAGAGGGGCTGAAACAGAGGGGCTGAAACAGAGGGCGAGAAACAGAGGGGCTGAATCAGAGGGGCTGAATCAGAGGGGCTGAAACAGAGGGGCTGAAACAGAGGGCGAGAAACTAAGGGACTGAATCAGAGGGGCTGAAACAGAGGGGCTGAAACAGACGGGCTGAAACAGAGGGGCTGAAACAGAGGGGCTGAAATAGAGGGGCTGAAACAGAGGGGCTGAAACAGAGGGTGAGAAACTAAGGTACTGAATCAGAGGGGCTGAAACAGAGGGGCTGAATCAGAGGGGCTGAAACAGAGGGGCTGAATCAGAGGGGCTGAAACAGAGGGGCTGAAACAGAGGGCGAGAAACAGAGAGGCTGAAACAGAGGGCGAGAAACAGAGGGGCTGAAACAGAGGGCGAGAAACAGAGGGGCTGAAACAGAGGGGCTGAAACAGAGGGGCTGAAACAGAGGGCGAGAAACAGAGGGGCTGAAACAGATGGCGAGAAACAGAGGGGCTGAAACAGAGGGCGAGAAACAGAGGGGCTGAATCAGAGGGGCTGAAACAGAGGGCGAGAAACAGAGGGGCTGAAACAGAGGGCGATAAACAGAGGGGCTGAAACAGAGGTGCTGAAACAGAGGGTGAGAAACAGAGGGGCTGAAACAGAGGGCGAGAAACAGAGGGGCTGAAACAGAGGGGCTGAAACAGAGGGGCTTATTCAGAGGGGCTGAAAAAGAGGGGCTGAATCAGAGGGGCTGAAACAGAGGGCGAGAAACAGAGGGGCTGAAACAGAGGGCGAGAAAAAGAGGAGCAGAAACAGAGGGCGAGAAACAGAGGGGCTGAAACAGAGGGGCTGAAACAGAGAGTGCGAAACAGAGGGGCTGAAACAGAGGGCGAGAAACAGAGGGGCTGAAACAGAGGGCGAAAAACAGAGGGGCTGAAACAGAGGGCAAGAAACAGAGGGGCTGAAACCGAGTGGCTGAAACAGAAGGGCTGAAACAGAGGGGCTGAAACAGAGGGCGAGAAACAGAGGGGCTGAAACAGAAGGCGAGAAACAGAGGGGCTGAAACAGAGGGCGAGAAACAGAGGGGCACAA
Source organism: Chiloscyllium punctatum (assembly GCF_047496795.1). Classification (NCBI taxonomy): domain Eukaryota; kingdom Metazoa; phylum Chordata; class Chondrichthyes; order Orectolobiformes; family Hemiscylliidae; genus Chiloscyllium; species Chiloscyllium punctatum. The sequence continues at coordinate 27,112 of NC_092779.1, read as the reverse complement.
ACAGAGGGCGAGAAACAGAGGTGCTGAAACAGAGGGGCTGAAACAGAGGGGCTGAAACAGAGGGCAAGAAACAGAGGGGCTGAAACAGAGGGCGAGAAACAGAGGGGCTGAAACAGAGGGGCTGAAACAGAGGGGCTGAAACAGAGGGCGAGAAACAGAGGGGCTGAAACAAAGGGCGAGAAACAGAGGGGCTGAAACAGAGGGGCAGAAACAGAATGGCTGAAACAGAGGGGCTGAATCGGAGGGGCTGAAACAGAGGGGCTGAAACACAGGGGCTGAAACAGAGGGCAAGAAACAGAGGGGCTGAAACAGAGGGGCTGAAACAGAGGGGCAGAAACAGAGGGCGAGAAACAGAGGGGCTGAAACAGAGGGGCTGAAACAGAGGGCGAGAAACAGAGGGGCTGAATCAGAGGGGCTGAATCAGAGGGGCTGAAACAGAGGGGCTGAAACAGAGGGCGAGAAACTAAGGGACTGAATCAGAGGGGCTGAAACAGAGGGGCTGAAACAGAGGGGCTGAAACAGAGGGGTTGAAACAGAGGGCGAGAAACAGAGGGGCTGAAACAGAGGGGCTGAAACAGAGGGCGAGAAACAGAGGGGCTGAATCAGAGGGGCTGAATCAGAGGGGCTGAAACAGAGGGGCTGAATCAGAGGGGCTGAAACAGAAGGCGAGAAACAGAGGGGCTGAAACAGAGGGCGAGAAACAGAGGGGCAGAAACAGAGGGCGAGAAACAGAGGGGCTGAAACAGTGGGGCTGAAACAGAGGGGCTGAAACAGAGGGCAAGAAACAGAGGGGCTGAAACAGAGGGCGAGAAACAGAGGGGCTGAAACAGAGGGGCTGAAACAGAGGGGCTGAAACAGAGGGCGAGAAACAGAGGGGCTGAAACAAAGGGCGAGAAACAGAGGGGCTGAAACAGAGGGGCAGAAACAGAATGGCTGAAACAGAGGGGCTGAATCGGAGGGGCTGAAACAGAGGGGCTGAAACAGAGGGGCTGAAACAGAGGGCAAGAAACAGAGGGGCTGAAACAGAGGGGCTGAAACAGAGGGGCAGAAACAGAGGGCGAGAAACAGAGGGGCTGAAACAGAGGGGCTGAAACAGAGGGCGAGAAACAGAGGGGCTGAATCAGAGGGGCTGAATCAGAGGGGCTGAAACAGAGGGGCTGAAACAGAGGGCGAGAAACTAAGGGACTGAATCAGAGGGGCTGAAACAGAGGGGCTGAAACAGAGGGGCTGAAACAGAGGGGTTGAAACAGAGGGCGAGAAACAGAGGGGCTGAAACAGAGGGGCTGAAACAGAGGGCGAGAAACAGAGGGGCTGAATCAGAGGGGCTGAATCAGAGGGGCTGAAACAGAGGGGCTGAATCAGAGGGGCTGAAACAGAAGGCGAGAAACAGAGGGGCTGAAACAGAGGACGAGAAACAGAGGGGCAGAAACAGAGGGCGAGAAACAGAGGGGCTGAAACAGTGGGGCTGAAACAGAGGGGCTGAAACAGAGGGCAAGAAACAGAGGGGCTGAAACAGAGGGCGAGAAACAGAGGGGCTGAAACAGAGGGGCTGAAACAGAGGGGCTGAAACAGAGGGCGAGAAACAGAGGGGCTGAAACAAAGGGCGAGAAACAGAGGGGCTGAAACAGAGGGGCAGAAACAGAGGGGCTGAAACAGAGGGGCTGAATGGAGGGGCTGAAACAGAGGGGCTGAAACAGAGGGGCTGAAACAGAGGGCAAGAAACAGAGGGGCTGAAACAGAGGGGCTGAAACAGAGGGGCAGAAACAGAGGGTGAGAAACAGAGGGGCTGAAACAGAGGGGCTGAAACAGAGGGCGAGAAACAGAGGGGCTGAATCAGAGGGGCTGAATCAGAGGGGCTGAAACAGAGGGGCTGAAACAGAGGGCGAGAAACTAAGGGACTGAATCAGAGGGGCTGAAACAGAGGGGCTGAAACAGACGGGCTTAAACAGAGAGCCTGAAACGGAGGGGCTGAAACAGAGGGGCTGAAATAGAGGGGCTGAAACAGAGGGGCTGAATCAGAGGGGCTGAAACAGAGGGGCTGAATCAGAGGGGCTGAAACAGAGGGCGAGGAACAGAGGGGCTGAAACAGAGGGGCTGAATCTGAGGGGCTGAAACAGTGGGGCTGAAACAGAGGGCGAGAAACAGAGAGGCTGAAAGAGAGGGCGAGAAACAGAGGGGCTGAAACAGAGGGCAAGAAACAGAGGGGCTGAAACAGAGGGCGAGAAACAGACGGGCTGAAACAGAGGGGCTGAAACAGAGGGGCTGAAACAGAGGGCGAGAAAAAGAGGGGCTGAAACAGAGGGCGAGAAACAGAGGGCGAGAAACAGAGGGACTGAAACGGAGGGCGAGAAACAGAGGGGCTGAAACAGAGGGGCTGAAACAGAGGGGCTGAAACAGTGGGGCTGAAACAGAGGGGCTGAAACAGAGGGCGAGAAACAGAGGGGCTGAAACGGAGGGCGAGAAACAGAGGGGCTGAAACAGAGGGCGAGAAACAGAGGGGCTGAAACAGAGGGGCTGAAACAGTGGGGCTGAAACAGAGGGGCTGAAACAGAGGGTGAGAAATAAAGGGGCTGAAACAGAGGGCGAGAAACAGAGGGGCTGAAACAGAGGGCGAGAAACAGAGGGGCTGAAACAGAGGGCGAGAAACAGAGGGGCTGAAACAGAGGGGCTGAAACAGAGGGGCTGAAACAGAGGGCAAGAAATAGAGGCGCTGAAAAAGAGGGCAAGAAACAGAGGGGCTGAAACAGAGGGTGAGAAACAGAGGGGCTGAATCAGAGGGGCTGAAACAAATGCCGAGAAACAGAGGGGCTGAAACAGAGGGCGAGAAACAGAGGGGCTGAAACAGAGGGGCTGAAACAGAGGGTGAGAAACAGAGGGGCTGAAACAGAGGGCGAGAAACAGAGGGGCTGAAACAGAGGGGCAGAAACAGACGGGCTGAATCAGAGTGGCTGATTCAGAGGGTCTGAAACAGAGGGGCTGAATCAGAGGGGCGGAAACAGAGGGCGAGAAACAGAGGGGCAGATACAGAGGGCAAGAAACAGAGGGGCTGAAACAGAGGGCGAGAAACAGATGGGCAGAAACAGAGAGCGAGAAACAGAGGGACTGAAACAGAGGGTCTGAAACAGAGAGCGCGAAACAGAGGGACTGAAACAGAGGGCGAGAAACAGAGGGGCTGAAACAGAGGGCGAGAAACAGAGGGGCTGAAACAGAGGGCGAGAAACAGAGGGGCTGAAACAGAGGGCGAGAAACAGATGGGCAGAAACAGAGGGCGAGAAACAGAGGGACTGAAACAAAGGGGCTGAAACAGAGAGCGCGAAACAGAGGGACTGAAACAGAGGCCAAAAACAGAGGGGCTGAAACAGCGGGCAAGAAACAGAGGGGCTGAAACAGAGGGCGAGAAACAGAGGGGCTGAAACAGAGGGCAAGAAACAGAGGGGCTGAAACAGAGTGGCTGAAACAGAGGGCGAGAAACAGCGGGGCTGAATCAGACAGGCTGAATCAGATGGGCTGAAACAGAGGCCCTGAAACAGAGGGCGAGAAACAGAGTGGCTGAAACAGAGGGCGAGAAACAGAGGGCGAGAAACAGAGGGGCTGAAAAAGTGGGGCTGAAACAAAGGGGCTGAAACAAAGCGCCTGATACAGAGTGCGAGAAACAGAGGGGCTGAAACAGAGGGAGAGAAACAGAGGGGCTGAAACAGAGGGGCTGAAACAGAGGGGCTGAAACAGAGGGCGAGAAACAGAGAGGCTGAAACACAGGGCGAGAAACAGAGGGGCTGAAACAGAGGGCGAGAACCAGAGGGGCTAAAAAAGAGGGACTGAAACAGAGGGGCTGAAACAGAGGGGCTGAAACAGAGGGCGAGAAACAGAGTGGCTGAAACAGAGGGCGAGAAACAGAGTGGCTGAAACAGAGGGCAAGAAACAGAGGGGCTGAAACAGAGAGCGAGAAACAGAGGGGCTGAAAATGTGGGCCAGAAACAGAGTGGCTGAAACAGAGGGTGAGAAACAGAGTGGCTGAAACAGAGGGCAAGAAACAGAGGGGCTGAAACAGAGGGCGAGAAACAGAGGGGCTGAAACAGAGGGGCTGAAACAGAGGGGCGGAAACAGAGGGACTGAAACAGAGAGCGAGAAACAGAGGGGCTGAAACAGAGGGGCGGAAACAGAGGGGCTGAAACAGAGGGCGAGAAACATAGTGCTGAAACAAAGGGGCTGAAACAGTGGGGCTACAATAGAGGGGCTGAAACAGAGGGCGAGAAATAGAGGGGCTGAAACAGAGGGCGAGAAACCGAGGGGCTGAAACAGAGGGGATGAAACAGAGGGCGAGAAACAGAGGGGCTGAAACAGAGGGGCTGAAACAGAGGGTTTGAAACAGAGGGCGAGAAACAGAGGGGCTGAAACAGAGGGCGAGAAACAGAGGGGCTGAAACAGAGGGCGAGAAACAGAGGGGCTGAAACAGAGGGCGAGAAACAGAGGGGCTGAAACAGAGGGGCTGAAACAGAGAGGCTGAAACAGAGGGCGAGAAACAGAGGGGCTGAAACAGAGGGCGAGAAACAGAGGGGCAGAAACAGAGGGGCTGAAACAGAGGGCGAGAAACAGAGGGGCTGAAACAGAGGGGCTGAAACAGAGGGGCTGAAACAGAGGGCGAGAAACAGAGAGGCTGAAACAGAGGGTGAGAAACAGAGTGGCTGAAACAGAGGACAAGAAACAGAGGGGCTGAAACAGAGGGCGAGAAACAGAGGGGCTGAAACAGAGGGGCTGAAACAGAAGGTTGAAACAGAGAGCGAGAAACAGAGGGGCTGAAACAGAGGGCCAGAAACAGAGGGCGAGAAACAGAGGGACTGAAACAGTGGGGCTGAAACAGAGGGGCTGATACAGAGGGCGAGAAACAGAGCGGCTGAAACAGAGGGCGAGAAACAGAGGGGCTGAAACAAAGGGGCTGAAACAGTGGTGCTAAAACAGAGGGGCTGAAACAGAGGGCGAGAAATAGAGGGGCTGAAACAGAGGGCGAGAAACAGAGGGGCTGAAACAGAGGGCGAGAAACAGAGGGGCTGAAACAGAAGGCGAGAAACAGAGGGGCTGAAACAGAGGGGCTGAAACAGAGGGCGAGAAACAGAGGGGCTGAAACAGAGGGCGAGAAACAGAGGGGCTGAATCAGAGGGGCTGAAACAGAGGGCGAGAAACAGAGGGGCTGAAACAGAGAGCGAGAAACAGAGGGGCTGAAACAGAGGATCTGAAACAGAGGGGGAGAAACAGAGGGGCTGAAACAGAGGGCGAGAAACAGAGGGGCTGAAACAGAGGGGCTGAAACAGAGGGGCTGAATCAGAGGGGCTGATTCAGAGGGGCTGAAACAGAGGGGCTTAATCAGAGGGTCTGAAACAGAGGGCGAGAAACAGAGGGGCTGAAACAGAGGGGCTGAAACAGAGGGGCAGAAACAGAGGGCGAGAAACAGAGGGGCTGAAACAGAGGGGCTGAATCAGAGGGGCTGAAACAGAGGGGCTGAAACAGAGGGCGAGAAACTAAGGGACTGAATCAGAGGGGCTGAAACAGAGGGGCTGAAACAGAGGGGCTGAAACAGAGGGGTTGAAACAGAGGGCGAGAAACAGAGGGGCTGAAACAGAGGGGCTGAAACAGAGGGCGAGAAACAGAGGGGCTGAATCAGAGGGGCTGAATCAGAGGGGCTGAAACAGAGGGGCTGAATCAGAGGGGCTGAAACAGAAGGCGAGAAACAGAGGGGCTGAAACAGAGGGCGAGAAACAGAGGGGCAGAAACAGAGGGCGAGAAACAGTGGGGCTGAAACAGTGGGGCTGAAACAGAGGGGCTGAAACAGAGGGCAAGAAACAGAGGGGCTGAAACAGAGGGCGAGAAACAGAGGGGCTGAAACAGAGGGGCTGAAACAGAGGGGCTGAAACAGAGGGCGAGAAACAGAGGGGCTGAAACAAAGGGCGAGAAACAGAGGGGCTGAAACAGAGGGGCAGAAACAGAATGGCTGAAACAGAGGGGCTGAATCGGAGGGGCTGAAACAGAGGGGCTGAAACAGAGGGGCTGAAACAGAGGGCAAGAAACAGAGGGGCTGAAACAGAGGGGCTGAAACAGAGGGGCAGAAACAGAGGGCGAGAAACAGAGGGGCTGAAACAGAGGGGCTGAAACAGAGGGCGAGAAACAGAGGGGCTGAATCAGAGGGGCTGAATCAGAGGGGCTGAAACAGAGGGGCTGAAACAGAGGGCGAGAAACTAAGGGACTGAATCAGAGGGGCTGAAACAGAGGGGCTGAAACAGAGGGGCTGAAACAGAGGGGTTGAAACAGAGGGCGAGAAACAGAGGGGCTGAAACAGAGGGGCTGAAACAGAGGGCGAGAAACAGAGGGGCTGAATCAGAGGGGCTGAATCAGAGGGGCTGAAACAGAGGGGCTGAATCAGAGGGGCTGAAACAGAAGGCGAGAAACAGAGGGGCTGAAACAGAGGACGAGAAACAGAGGGGCAGAAACAGAGGGCGAGAAACAGAGGGGCTGAAACAGTGGGGCTGAAACAGAGGGGCTGAAACAGAGGGCAAGAAACAGAGGGGCTGAAACAGAGGGCGAGAAACAGAGGGGCTGAAACAGAGGGGCTGAAACAGAGGGGCTGAAACAGAGGGCGAGAAACAGAGGGGCTGAAACAAAGGGCGAGAAACAGAGGGGCTGAAACAGAGGGGCAGAAACAGAGGGGCTGAAACAGAGGGGCTGAATCGGAGGGGCTGAAACAGAGGGGCTGAAACAGAGGGGCTGAAACAGAGGGCAAGAAACAGAGGGGCTGAAACAGAGGGGCTGAAACAGAGGGGCAGAAACAGAGGGTGAGAAACAGAGGGGCTGAAACAGAGGGGCTGAAACAGAGGGCGAGAAACAGAGGGGCTGAATCAGAGGGGCTGAATCAGAGGGGCTGAAACAGAGGGGCTGAAACAGAGGGCGAGAAACTAAGGGACTGAATCAGAGGGGCTGAAACAGAGGGGCTGAAACAGACGGGCTTAAACAGAGAGCCTGAAACAGAGGGGCTGAAACAGAGGGGCTGAAATAGAGGGGCTGAAACAGAGGGGCTGAATCAGAGGGGCTGAAACAGAGGGGCTGAATCAGAGGGGCTGAAACAGAGGGCGAGGAACAGAGGGGCTGAAACAGAGGGGCTGAATCTGAGGGGCTGAAACAGAGGGGCTGAAACAGAGGGCGAGAAACAGAGAGGCTGAAAGAGAGGGCGAGAAACAGAGGGGCTGAAACAGAGGGCAAGAAACAGAGGGGCTGAAACAGAGGGCGAGAAACAGACGGGCTGAAACAGAGGGGCTGAAACAGAGGGGCTGAAACAGATGGCGAGAAAAAGAGGGGCTGAAACAGAGGGCGAGAAACAGAGGGCGAGAAACAGAGGGACTGAAACGGAGGGCGAGAAACAGAGGGGCTGAAACAGAGGGGCTGAAACAGAGGGGCTCAAACAGTGGGGCTGAAACAGAGGGGCTGAAACAGAGGGCGAGAAACAGAGGGGCTGAAACGGAGGGCGAGAAACAGAGGGGCTGAAACAGAGGGCGAGAAACAGAGGGGCTGAAACAGAGGGGCTGAAACAGTGGGGCTGAAACAGAGGGGCTGAAACAGAGGGTGAGAAATAAAGGGGCTGAAACAGAGGGCGAGAAACAGAGGGGCTGAAACAGAGGGCGAGAAACAGAGGGGCTGAAACAGAGGGCGAGAAACAGAGGGGCTGAAACAGAGGGGCTGAAACAGAGGGGCTGAAACAGAGGGCAAGAAATAGAGGCGCTGAAAAAGAGGGCAAGAAACAGAGGGGCTGAAACAGAGGGTGAGAAACAGAGGGGCTGAATCAGAGGGGCTGAAACAAATGCCGAGAAACAGAGGGGCTGAAACAGAGGGCGAGAAACAGAGGGGCTGAAACAGAGGGGCTGAAACAGAGGGTGAGAAACAGAGGGGCTGAAACAGAGGGCGAGAAACAGAGGGGCTGAAACAGAGGGGCAGAAACAGACGGGCTGAATCAGAGTGGCTGATTCAGAGGGTCTGAAACAGAGGGGCTGAATCAGAGGGGCGGAAACAGAGGGCGAGAAACAGAGGGGCAGATACAGAGGGCAAGAAACAGAGGGGCTGAAACAGAGGGCGAGAAACAGACGGGCAGAAACAGAGAGCGAGAAACAGAGGGACTGAAACAGAGGGTCTGAAACAGAGAGCGCGAAACAGAGGGACTGAAACAGAGGGCGAGAAACAGAGGGGCTGAAACAGAGGGCGAGAAACAGAGGGGCTGAAACAGAGGGCGAGAAACAGAGGGGCTGAAACAGAGGGCGAGAAACAGATGGGCAGAAACAGAGGGCGAGAAACAGAGGGACTGAAACAAAGGGGCTGAAACAGAGAGCGCGAAACAGAGGGACTGAAACAGAGGCCAAAAACAGAGGGGCTGAAACAGCGGGCAAGAAACAGAGGGGCTGAAACAGAGGGCGAGAAACAGAGGGGCTGAAACAGAGGGCAAGAAACAGAGGGGCTGAAACAGAGTGGCTGAAACAGAGGGCGAGAAACAGCGGGGCTGAATCAGACAGGCTGAATCAGATGGGCTGAAACAGAGGCCCTGAAACAGAGGGCGAGAAACAGAGTGGCTGAAACAGAGGGCGAGAAACAGAGGGCGAGAAACAGAGGGGCTGAAAAAGTGGGGCTGAAACAAAGGGGCTGAAACAAAGCGCCTGATACAGAGTGCGAGAAACAGAGGGGCTGAAACAGAGGGAGAGAAACAGAGGGGCTGAAACAGAGGGGCTGAAACAGAGGGGCTGAAACAGAGGGCGAGAAACAGAGAGGCTGAAACACAGGGCGAGAAACAGAGGGGCTGAAACAGAGGGCGAGAACCAGAGGGGCTAAAAAAGAGGGACTGAAACAGAGGGGCTGAAACAGAGGGGCTGAAACAGAGGGCGAGAAACAGAGTGGCTGAAACAGAGGGCGAGAAACAGAGTGGCTGAAACAGAGGGCAAGAAACAGAGGGGCTGAAACAGAGAGCGAGAAACAGAGGGGCTGAAAATGTGGGCCAGAAACAGAGTGGCTGAAACAGAGGGTGAGAAACAGAGTGGCTGAAACAGAGGGCAAGAAACAGAGGGGCTGAAACAGAGGGCGAGAAACAGAGGGGCTGAAACAGAGGGGCTGAAACAGAGGGGCGGAAACAGAGGGGCTGAAACAGAGAGCGAGAAACAGAGGGGCTGAAACAGAGGGGCGGAAACAGAGGGGCTGAAACAGAGGGCGAGAAACATAGTGCTGAAACAAAGGGGCTGAAACAGTGGGGCTACAATAGAGGGGCTGAAACAGAGGGCGAGAAATAGAGGGGCTGAAACAGAGGGCGAGAAACCGAGGGGCTGAAACAGAGGGGATGAAACAGAGGGCGAGAAACAGAGGGGCTGAAACAGAGGGGCTGAAACAGAGGGTTTGAAACAGAGGGCGAGAAACAGAGGGGCTGAAACAGAGGGCGAGAAACAGAGGGGCTGAAACAGAGGGCGAGAAACAGAGGGGCTGAAACAGAGGGCGAGAAACAGAGGGGCTGAAACAGAGGGGCTGAAACAGAGAGGCTGAAACAGAGGGCGAGAAACAGAGGGGCTGAAACAGAGGGCGAGAAACAGAGGGGCAGAAACAGAGGGGCTGAAACAGAGGGCGAGAAACAGAGGGGCTGAAACAGAGGGGCTGAAACAGAGGGGCTGAAACAGAGGGCGAGAAACAGAGAGGCTGAAACAGAGGGTGAGAAACAGAGTGGCTGAAACAGAGGACAAGAAACAGAGGGGCTGAAACAGAGGGCGAGAAACAGAGGGGCTGAAACAGAGGGGCTGAAACAGAAGGTTGAAACAGAGAGCGAGAAACAGAGGGGCTGAAACAGAGGGCCAGAAACAGAGGGCGAGAAACAGAGGGACTGAAACAGTGGGGCTGAAACAGAGGGGCTGATACAGAGGGCGAGAAACAGAGCGGCTGAAACAGAGGGCGAGAAACAGAGGGGCTGAAACAAAGGGGCTGAAACAGTGGTGCTAAAACAGAGGGGCTGAAACAGAGGGCGAGAAATAGAGGGGCTGAAACAGAGGGCGAGAAACAGAGGGGCTGAAACAGAGGGCGAGAAACAGAGGGGCTGAAACAGAAGGCGAGAAACAGAGGGGCTGAAACAGAGGGGCTGAAACAGAGGGCGAGAAACAGAGGGGCTGAAACAGAGGGCGAGAAACAGAGGGGCTGAATCAGAGGGGCTGAAACAGAGGGCGAGAAACAGAGGGGCTGAAACAGAGAGCGAGAAACAGAGGGGCTGAAACAGAGGATCTGAAACAGAGGGGGAGAAACAGAGGGGCTGAAACAGAGGGCGAGAAACAGAGGGGCTGAAACAGAGGGGCTGAAACAGAGGGGCTGAATCAGAGGGGCTGATTCAGAGGGGCTGAAACAGAGGGGCTTAATCAGAGGGGCTGAAACAGAGGGCGAGAAACAGAGGGGCTGAAACAGAGGGCGAGAAACAGAGGAGTAGAAACAGAGGGCGAGAAACAGAGGGGCTGAAACAGAGGGGCTGAAACAGAGAATGCGAAAGAGAGGGGCTGAAACAGAGGGCGAGAAACAGAGGGGCTGAAACAGAGGTCGAGAAACAGAGGGGCTGAAACAGAGGGCAAGAAACAGAGGGGCTGAAACAGAGGGGCTGAAACAGAGGGGCTGAAACAGAGGGCAAGAAACAGAGGGGCTGAAACAGAGTGGCTGGAACAGAGGGCGAGAAACAGAGGGGCTGAATCAGACGGGCTGAATCAGAGGGGCTGAAACAGAGTGGCTGAAACAGAGGGCGAGAAACAGAGGGGCTGAAACAGAGGGCTCTCTGAATCAGCCCCTCTGTTTCTCGCCCTCTGTTTCTGCCCCTCTGTTTTTCGCCCTCTGTTTCAGCCCCTCTGTTTCTCGCCTTCTGCTTCAGCCCCTCTGATTCAGCCCCTCTGTTTCTCGCCCTCTGTTTCAGCCCCTCTGTTTCTCGCCCTCTGTTTCAGCCCCTTTGTTTCAGCCCCTCTGTTTCAGCCCCTCTGTTTCTCGCCCTCTGTTTCAGCCCCTCTGTTTCTCGCCCTCTGTTTCAGCCCCTCTGTTTCTGGCCCTCTGTTTCAGCCCCTCTGTTTCTCGCCCTCTGTTTCAGTCCCTCTGTTTCGCGCTCTCTGTTTCAGCCCCTTTGTTTCAGTCCCTCTGTTTCTCGCCCTCTGTTTCTGCCCGTCTGTTTCTCGCCCTCTGTTTCAGCCCCTCTGTTTCTCGCCCTCTGTTTCAGCCCCTCTGTTTCTCGCCCTCTGTTTCAGTCCCTCTGTTTCGCGCTCTCTGTTTCAGCCCCTCTGTTTCAGTCCCTCTGTTTCGGCCCCTCTGTTTCTCGCCCTCTGTTTCTGCCCCTCTATTTCTCGCCCTCTGTTTCAGCCCCTCTGTTTCTCGCCTTCTGTTTCTCGCGCTCTGTTTCCGCCCCTCTGATTCAGCCCCTCTGTTTCAGACCCTCTGAATCAGCCACTCTGATTCAGCCCCTCTATTTCAGCCCCTCTGTTTCAGCCACTCTGTTTCTCGCCCTCTGTTTCAGCCCCTCTGTTTCTCGCCCTCTGTTTCAGCCCCTCTGTTTCAGCCCCACTGTTTCAGCCCCTTTGTTTCAGCCCCTCTGTTTCTTGCCCTCTGTTTCAGCCCCTCTGCTTCAGCCCCACTGTTTCAGCCCCTCTGAATCAGCCCCTCTGATTCAGCCCCTCTGTTTCAGATCCTCTGTTTCAGCCCCTCTGTTTCTCGCCCTCTGTTTCAGCCCGTCTGTTTCTCACCCACTGTTTCAGCCCCTCTGTTTCAGTCCCACTGTTTCTCGCCCTCTGTTTCAGCCCCTCTGTTTCTCGCCCTCTGTTTCAGCTCCTCTGATTCAGCCCCTCTGTTTCTCGCCCTCTGTTTCAGCCCCTCTGTTTCTCGCCCTCTTTTTCAGCCCCTCTGTTTCTCGCCCTCTGTTTCAGCCCCTCTGTTTCAGCTCCTCTGTTTCAGCCCCTCTGTTTCTCGCCCTCTGTTTCAGCCCCTGTATTTCTCGCCCTGTGTTTCAGCCCCTCTATTTCTCGCCCTCTGTTTCAGCCGCTCTGTTTCAGCCCCACTGTTTCAGCCCCTCTGTTTCAGCCCCTCTGTTTCTCGCCCTCTGTTTAAGCCCCTCTGTTTCTCGCCCTCTGTTTCAGCCCCTCTGTTTCTCGCCATCTGGTTCAGCCCCTCTGTTTCAGCCCCTCTGTTTCAGCCCCTCTGTTTCAGCCCCTCTGTTTCTCGCCCTCTGTTTCAGCCCCTCTGTTTCTTGCCCTCTGTTTCAGCCCCTCTGTTTCTCGCCCTCTGTTTCAGCCTCTCTGTTTCTTGCCCTCGGATTCAGCCCCTCTTTTCCAGCCCTTCTGTTTCAGCCCCTCTGTTTCAGCCCTTCTGTTTCTCGCCCTATGTTTCAGCCCCTCTGTTTCTCGCCCTCTGTTTCAGCCCCTCTGATTCAGACACTCTGTTTCTCGCCCTCTGTTTCTCGCCCGCAGTTTCAGCCCCTTTGTTTCTCGCCCTCTGTTTCAGCCCCTTTGTTTCTTGCCCTCTGTTTCAGCCCCTCTGTTTCTCGCCCTCTGTTTCAGCCCCTCTGTTTCTCGCCATCTGTTTCAGCCCCTCTGTTTCAGCCCCTCTGTTTCAGCCCCTCTGTTTCAGCCCCTCTGTTTCTCGCCCTCTGTTTCAGCCCCTCTGTTTCTTGCCCTCTGTTTCAGCCCCTCTGTTTCTCGCCCTCTGTTTCAGCCTCTCTGTTTCTTGCCCTCGGATTCAGCCCCTCTTTTCCAGCCCTTCTGTTTCAGCCCCTCTGTTTCAGCCCTTCTGTTTCTCGCCCTATGTTTCAGCCCCTCTGTTTCTCGCCCTCTGTTTCAGCCCCTCTGATTCAGACACTCTGTTTCTCGCCCTCTGTTTCTCGCCCGCAGTTTCAGCCCCTTTGTTTCTCGCCCTCTGTTTCAGCCCCTCTGTTTCAGTCCCTCTGATTCAGCCCCTCTGATTCAGCCCCTCTGTTTCTCGCCCTCTGTTTCAGCCCCTCTGTTTCAGCCCCTCTGTTTCAGCCCCTCTGTTTCTTGCCCTCTGTTTCTCGCCCGCTGTTTCAGCCCCTTTGTTTCTCACCCTCTGTTTCAGCCCCTCTGTTTCAGCCCATCTGATTCAGCCTGTCTGATTCAGCCCCTCTGTTTCTCGCCCTCTGTTTCAGCCACTCTGTTTCAGCCCCCCTGTTTCTTGCCCTCTGTTTCAGCCCCTCTGTTTCTCGCCCTCTGTTTCAGCCCCTCTGTTTCTCGCCCTCTGTTTCAGCCCCTCTGTTTCAGCCCCTCTGTTTCTCGCCTTCTGTTTCAGCCCCTCTGTTTCTCGCCCTCTGTTTCAGCCCCTCTGTTTCTCGCCCTCTGTTTCAGCCCCTCTATTTCTCGCCCTCTGTTTCAGCCCCTCTGTTTTAGCCCTACTGTTTCAGCCCCTTTGTTTCAGCCCCTCTGTTTCTCGCCCTCTGTTTCAGCCGCTCTGTTTCTCGCCCTCTGTATCAGCCCCTCTGTTTCAGCCCCACTGTTTCAGTCCCTCTGTTTCTCGCCCTCTGTTTCTGGCCCTCTGTTTCAGCCCCTCTGTTTCTCGCTCTCTCTTTCAACCCTCTGTTTCAGCCCCTCTGTTTCAGTCCCTCTGTTTCTCGCTCTCTGTTTCTGCCCGTCTGTTTCTCGCCCTCTGTTTCAGCCCCTCTGTTTCAGCCCCTCTGTTTCTGCACGTCTGTTTCTCGCCCTCTGTTTCAGCCCCTCTGTTTCTCGCCCTCTGTTTCAGCCCTTCTGATTCAGCCCCTCTGATTCAGCCCCTCTGTTTCTCGCCCTCAGTTTCAGCCCCTCTGTTTCAGCCCTTCTGTTTCAGCCACTCTGTTTCAGCCCCTCTGTTTCTTGCCCTCTGTTTCAGCCCCTCTGTTTCTCGACCTCTGTTTCAGTCCATCTGTTTCTCGCCCTCTGTTTCAGCCCCTCTGTTTCAGCCCCTCTGTTTCAGTCCCTCTGTTTCAGCCCCTCTGTTTCTCGCACTCTGTTTCAGCCCCTCTGTTTCTCGCCCTGTGTTTCAGCCTCTCTGTTTCTCGCCCTCTGTTTCAGCCCCACTGTTTCTCGCCCTCTGTTTCTCGCCCTCTGTTTCAGCCCCTCTGTTTCAGCCCATCTGATTCAGCCTGTCTGATTCAGCCCCTCTGTTTCTCGCCCTCTGTTTCAGCCACTCTGTTTCAGCCCCTCTGTTTCTTGCCCTCTGTTTCAGCCCCTCTGTTTCTCGCCCTCTGTTTCAGCCACTCTGTTTCTCGCCCTCTGTTTCAGCCCCTCTGTTTCAGCCCCTCTCTTTCTCGCCCTCTGTTTCAGCCCCTCTGTTTCTCGCCCTCTGTTTCAGCCCCTTTGTTTCTCGCCCTCTGTTTCAGCCTCTCTATTTCTCGCCCTCTGTTTCAGCCCCTCTGTTTCAGCCCCTCTGTTTCAGCCCCTCTGTTTCTCACCCTCTGTTTCAGCCCCTCTGTTTCTCGCCCTCTGTTTCAGCCCCTCTGTTTCTCGCCCTCTGTATCAGCCCCACTGTTTCAGCCCCTCTGTTTCAGCCCCTCTGTTTCAGCCCCTCTGTTTCTCGCCTTCTGTTTCTCGCCCTCTGTTTCAGCCCCTCTGTTTCTCGCCCTCTGTTTCAGCCCCTCTATTTCAGCACCTCTGATTCAGCCCCTCTGTTTCTCGCCCTCTGTATCAGCCCCACTGTTTCAGCCCCTCTGTTTCAGCCCCTCTGTTTCAGCCCCTCTGTTTCTCGCCTTCTGTTTCTCGCCCTCTGTTTCAGCCCCTCTGTTTCTCGCCCTCTGTTTCAGCCCCTCTGTTTCAGCCCCTCTGTTTCAGCCCCTCTGTTTCAGCCCCTCTGTTTCTCGCCCTCTGTTTCAGCCCCTCTGTTTCTTGCCCTCTGTTTCAGCCCCTCTGTTTCTCGCCCTCTGTTTCAGCCCCTCTGTTTCTTGCCCTCTGTTTCAGCCCTTCTGTTTCTCGCCCTATGTTTCAGCCCCTCTGTTTCTCGCCCTCTGTTTCAGCCCCTCTGATTCAGACACTCTGTTTCTCGCCCTCTGTTTCTCGCCCGCAGTTTCAGCCCCTTTGTTTCTCGCCCTCTGTTTCAGCCCCTCTGTTTCAGTCCCTCTGATTCAGCCCCTCTGATTCAGCCCCTCTGTTTCTCGCCCTCTGTTTCAGCCCCTCTGTTTCAGCCCCTCTGTTTCAGCCCCTCTGTTTCTTGCCCTCTGTTTCTCGCCCGCTGTTTCAGCCCCTTTGTTTCTCACCCTCTGTTTCAGCCCCTCTGTTTCAGCCCATCTGATTCAGCCTGTCTGATTCAGCCCCTCTGTTTCTCGCCCTCTGTTTCAGCCACTCTGTTTCAGCCCCCCTGTTTCTTGCCCTCTGTTTCAGCCCCTCTGTTTCTCGCCCTCTGTTTCAGCCCCTCTGTTTCTCGCCCTCTGTTTCAGCCCCTCTGTTTCAGCCCCTCTGTTTCTCGCCTTCTGTTTCAGCCCCTCTGTTTCTCGCCCTCTGTTTCAGCCCCTCTGTTTCTCGCCCTCTGTTTCAGCCCCTCTATTTCTCGCCCTCTGTTTCAGCCCCTCTGTTTTAGCCCTACTGTTTCAGCCCCTTTGTTTCAGCCCCTCTGTTTCTCGCCCTCTGTTTCAGCCCCTCTGTTTCTCGCCCTCTGTATCAGCCCCTCTGTTTCAGCCCCACTGTTTCAGTCCCTCTGTTTCTCGCCCTCTGTTTCTGGCCCTCTGTTTCAGCCCCTCTGTTTCTCGCTCTCTCTTTCAACCCTCTGTTTCAGCCCCTCTGTTTCAGTCCCTCTGTTTCTCGCTCTCTGTTTCTGCCCGTCTGTTTCTCGCCCTCTGTTTCAGCCCCTCTGTTTCAGCCCCTCTGTTTCTGCACGTCTGTTTCTCGCCCTCTGTTTCAGCCCCTCTGTTTCTCGCCCTCTGTTTCAGCCCTTCTGATTCAGCCCCTCTGATTCAGCCCCTCTGTTTCTCGCCCTCTGTTTCAGCCCCTCTGTTTCAGCCCTTCTGTTTCAGCCACTCTGTTTCAGCCCCTCTGTTTCTTGCCCTCTGTTTCAGCCCCTCTGTTTCTCGACCTCTGTTTCAGTCCATCTGTTTCTCGCCCTCTGTTTCAGCCCCTCTGTTTCAGCCCCTCTGTTTCAGTCCCTCTGTTTCAGCCCCTCTGTTTCTCGCACTCTGTTTCAGCCCCTCTGTTTCTCGCCCTGTGTTTCAGCCTCTCTGTTTCTCGCCCTCTGTTTCAGCCCCACTGTTTCTCGCCCTCTGTTTCTCGCCCTCTGTTTCTCGCCCTCTGTTTCAGCCCCTCTGTTTCAGCCCATCTGATTCAGCCTGTCTGATTCAGCCCCTCTGTTTCTCGCCCTCTGTTTCAGCCACTCTGTTTCAGCCCCTCTGTTTCTTGCCCTCTGTTTCAGCCCCTCTGTTTCTCGCCCTCTGTTTCAGCCACTCTGTTTCTCGCCCTCTGTTTCAGCCCCTCTGTTTCTTGCCCTCTGTTTCAGCCCCTCTGTTTCTCGACCTCTGTTTCAGTCCATCTGTTTCTCGCCCTCTGTTTCAGCCCCTCTGTTTCAGCCCCTCTGTTTCAGTCCCTCTGTTTCAGCCCCTCTGTTTCTCGCACTCTGTTTCAGCCCCTCTGTTTCTCGCCCTGTGTTTCAGCCTCTCTGTTTCTCGCCCTCTGTTTCAGCCCCACTGTTTCTCGCCCTCTGTTTCTCGCCCTCTGTTTCTCGCCCTCTGTTTCAGCCCCTCTGTTTCAGCCCATCTGATTCAGCCTGTCTGATTCAGCCCCTCTGTTTCTCGCCCTCTGTTTCAGCCACTCTGTTTCAGCCCCTCTGTTTCTTGCCCTCTGTTTCAGCCCCTCTGTTTCTCGCCCTCTGTTTCAGCCACTCTGTTTCTCGCCCTCTGTTTCAGCCACTCTGTTTCAGCCCCTCTGTTTCTCGCCCTCTGTTTCAGCCCCTCTGTTTCAGCCCCTCTGTTTCAGTCCCTCTGTTTCAGCCCCTCTGTTTCTCGCACTCTGTTTCAGCCCCTCTGTTTCCCGCCCTGTGTTTCAGCCTCTCTGTTTCTCGCCCTCTGTTTCAGCCCCACTGTTTCTCGCCCTCTGTTTCTCGCCCTCTGTTTCTCGCCCTCTGTTTCAGCCCCTCTGTTTCAGCCCATCTGATTCAGCCTGTCTGATTCAGCCCCTCTGTTTCTCGCCCTCTGTTTCAGCCACTCTGTTTCAGCCCCTCTGTTTCTTGCCCTCTGTTTCAGCCCCTCTGTTTCTCGCCCTCTGATTCAGCCCCTCTGTTTCTCGCCCTCTGTTTCAGCCACTCTGTTTCAGCCCCTCTGTTTCTTGCCCTCTGTTTCAGCCCCTCTGTTTCTCGCCCTCTGTTTCAGCCACTCTGTTTCTCGCCCTCTGTTTCAGCCCCTCTGTTTCTTGCCCTCTGTTTCAGCCCCTCTGTTTCTCGACCTCTGTTTCAGTCCATCTGTTTCTCGCCCTCTGTTTCAGCCCCTCTGTTTCAGCCCCTCTGTTTCAGTCCCTCTGTTTCAGCCCCTCTGTTTCTCGCACTCTGTTTCAGCCCCTCTGTTTCTCGCCCTGTGTTTCAGCCTCTCTGTTTCTCGCCCTCTGTTTCAGCCCCACTGTTTCTCGCCCTCTGTTTCTCGCCCTCTGTTTCTCGCCCTCTGTTTCAGCCCCTCTGTTTCAGCCCATCTGATTCAGCCTGTCTGATTCAGCCCCTCTGTTTCTCGCCCTCTGTTTCAGCCACTCTGTTTCAGCCCCTCTGTTTCTTGCCCTCTGTTTCAGCCCCTCTGTTTCTCGCCCTCTGTTTCAGCCACTCTGTTTCTCGCCCTCTGTTTCAGCCCCTCTGTTTCAGCCCCTCTGTTTCTCACCCTCTGTTTCAGCCCCTCTGTTTCTCGCCCTCTGTTTCAGCCCCTCTGTTTCTCGCCCTGTGTTTCAGCCTCTCTGTTTCTCGCCCTCTGTTTCAGCCCCACTGTTTCTCGCCCTCTGTTTCTCGCCCTCTGTTTCTCGCCCTCTGTTTCAGCCCCTCTGTTTCAGCCCATCTGATTCAGCCTGTCTGATTCAGCCCCTCTGTTTCTCGCCCTCTGTTTCAGCCACTCTGTTTCAGCCCCTCTGTTTCTTGCCCTCTGTTTCAGCCCCTCTGTTTCTCGCCCTCTGTTTCAGCCACTCTGTTTCTCGCCCTCTGTTTCAGCCCCTCTGTTTCTCGCCCTCTGTTTCAGTCCCTCTGTTTCGCGCTCTCTGTTTCAGCCCCTCTGTTTCAGTTCCTCTGTTTCTCGCTCTCTGTTTCTGCCCGTCTGTTTCTCGCCCTCTGTTTCAGCCCCTCTGTTTCTTGCCCTCTGTTTCTGCCCCTCTGTTTCTCGCCCTCTGTTTCCGCCCCTCTGATTCAGACCCTCTGTTTCAGACCCTCTGAATCAGCCACTCTGATTCAGCCCCTCTGTTTCTGCCCCTCTGTTTCAGCCCCTCTGTTTCTCGACCTCTGTTTCAGCCCCTCTGTTTCTCACCCTCTGTTTCAGCCCCTCTGTTTCAGCCCCTCTGTTTCTCGCACTCTGTTTCAGCCCCTCTGTTTCTCGGCATTTGTTTCAGCCCCTCTGATTCAGCCCCTCTGTTTCTCACCCTCTGTTTCAGCCCCTCTGTTTCTCGCCCTCTTTTTCAGCCCCTCTATTTCTTGCCCTCTGTTTCAGCCCCTCTGTTTCAGCCCCTCTGTTTCAGCCCCTCTGTTTCTCGCCCTCTGTTTCAGCCCCTCTGTTTCTCGCCCTCTGTTTCAGCCCCTCTGTTTCTCGCCCTCTGTTTCAGCCCCTTTATTTCTCACCCTCTGTTTCAGCCCCTCTGTTTCAGCCCCACTGTTTCAGCCCCTCTGTTTCAACCCCTCTGTTTCTCGCCCTCTGTTTCAGCCCCTCTGTTTCTCGCCCTCCGTTTCAGCCCCTCTGTTTCTCGCCCTCTGTTTCAGCCCCTCTATTTCAGACCCTCTGTTTCAGTCAATCTGTTTCTCGCCCTCTGTTTCTCGCCCTCTGTTTCAGCCCCTCTGTTTCTCGCCCTCTGTTTCAGCCCCTCTGTTTCTCGCTCTTTGTTTCAGCCCCTCTGTTTCAGCCCCTCTGTTTCAGCCCCTCTGTTTCAGCCCCTCTGTTTCTCGCCCTCTGTTTCAGCCCCTCTGTTTCTTGCCCTCTGTTTCAGCCCCTCTGATTCTCCCCCTCTGTTTCAGCCTCTCTGTTTCTCGCCCTCTGTTTCAGCCCCTCTGTTTCAGCCCCTCTGATTCAGCCCCACTGTTTCAGCCCCTCTGTTTCTCGCCCTCTGTTTCAGCCCCTCTGATTCAGCCCCTCTGTTTCAGCCCCTCTGTTTCTCGCCCTTTGTTTCAGCCCCTCTGTTTCAGGCCCTCTGTTTCAGCCCCTCAGTTTCAGCCCCTCTGTTTCTCGCCCTCTGTTTCAGCCCCTCTGTTTCTTGCCCTCTGTTTCAGCCCCTCTGATTCTCCCCCTCTGTTTCAGCCTCTTTGTTTCTCGCCCTCTGTTTCAGCCCCTCTGTTTCAGCCCCTCTGTTTCAGCCCCTCTGTTTCAGCCCCTCTGTTTCTTGCCCTCTGTTTCAGCCCCTCTGTTTCAGCCCAACTGTTTCTCGCCCTCTGTTTCTGCCCCTCTGTTTCAGCCCCTCTGTTTCAGCCCCTCTGTTTCTCGCCTTCTGTTTCAGCCCCTCTGATTCAGGCCCTCTCTTTCAGCCCCTCTGTTTCTCGCCTTCTGTTTCAGCCCCTCTGATTCAGCCCCTCTGATTCAGCCCCTCTGTTTCTCGCCCTCTGTTTCAGCCCCTCTGTTTCAGCCCCTCTGTTTCAGCCCCTCTGTTTCAGCCCCTCTGTTTCTCGCCCTCTGTTTCAGCCCCTCTGATTCAGCCCCTCTGTTTCTCGCCCTCTGTTTCAGCCCCTCTATTTCTCGCCCTCTGTTTCAGCCCCTCTGTTTCAGCCCCTCTGTTTCAGCCCCTCTGTTTCTCGCCCTCTGTTTCAGCCCCTCTGTTTCTCGCCCTCTGTTTCAGCCCCTCTGTTTCTCGCCCTCTGTTTCAGCCCCTCTGTTTCTCGCCCTCTATTTCAGCCACCCGGTTTCTCGCCCTCTGTTTCAACCCCTCTATTTCTCGCCCTCTGTTTCAGCCCCTCTATTTTAGCCCCACTGTTTCAGCCCCTTTGTTTCAGCCACTATGTTTCTCACCCTCTGTTTCAGCCCCTCTGTTTCCGCCCCTCTGTTTCAGCCCCTCTGTTTCTCGCTCTCTGTTTCAGCCCCTCTGTTTCCGCCCCTCTGTTTCCGCCCCTCTGTTTCAGCCCCTCTGTTTCTCGCCCTCTGTTTCAGCCCCTCTGTTTCTTGCCCTCTGTTTCAGCCACTCTGTTTCTCGCCCTCTGTTTCAGCCACTCTGTTTCTCGCCCTCTGTTTCAGCCCCTCTGTTTCAGACCCTCTGTTTCAGCCCCTCTGTTTCTCGCCCTCTGTTTCTCGCCCTCTGTTTCAGCCCCTCTGTTTCTCGCCCTCTGTTTCAGCCCCTCTGTTTCTAGCCCTCTGTTTCAGCCCCTCTGTTTCAGCCCCTCTGTTTCTCGCTCTCTGTTTCAGCCCCACTGTTTCCGCCCCTCTGTTTCAGCCCCTCTGTTTCAGCCCCTCTGTTTCTCGCCCTCTGTTTCAGCCCCTCTGTTTCTTGCCCTCTGTTTCAGCCACTCTGTTTCTCGCTCTCTGTTTCAGCCACTCTGTTTCTCGCCCTCTGTTTCAGACCCTCTGTTTCAGCCCCTCTGTTTCAGTCCCTCTGTTTCAGCCCCTCTGTTTCTCGCACTCTGTTTCAGCCCCTCTGTTTCTCGCCCTGTGTTTCAGCCTCTCTGTTTCTCGCCCTCTGTTTCAGCCCCACTGTTTCTCGCCCTCTGTTTCTCGCCCTCTGTTTCTCGCCCTCTGTTTCAGCCCCTCTGTTTCAGCCCATCTGATTCAGCCTGTCTGATTCAGCCCCTCTGTTTCTCGCCCTCTGTTTCAGCCACTCTGTTTCAGCCCCTCTGTTTCTTGCCCTCTGTTTCAGCCCCTCTGTTTCTCGCCCTCTGTTTCAGCCCCTCTGTTTCTCGCCCTCTGTTTCAGCCCCTCTGTTTCTCGCCCTCTGTTTCAGTCCCTCTGTTTCGCGCTCTCTGTTTCAGCCCCTCTGTTTCAGTTCCTCTGTTTCTCGCTCTCTGTTTCTGCCCGTCTGTTTCTCGCCCTCTGTTTCAGCCCCTCTGTTTCTTGCCCTCTGTTTCTGCCCCTCTGTTTCTCGCCCTCTGTTTCCGCCCCTCTGATTCAGACCCTCTGTTTCAGACCCTCTGAATCAGCCACTCTGATTCAGCCCCTCTGTTTCTGCCCCTCTGTTTCAGCCCCTCTGTTTCTCGCCCTCTGTTTCAGCCCCTCTGTTTCTCACCCTCTGTTTCAGCCCCTCTGTTTCAGCCCCTCTGTTTCTCGCACTCTGTTTCAGCCCCTCTGTTTCTCGGCATTTGTTTCAGCCCCTCTGATTCAGCCCCTCTGTTTCTCACCCTCTGTTTCAGCCCCTCTGTTTCTCGCCCTCTTTTTCAGACCCTCTATTTCTTGCCCTCTGTTTCAGCCCCTCTGTTTCAGCCCCTCTGTTTCAGCCCCTCTGTTTCTCGCCCTCTGTTTCAGCCCCTCTGTTTCTCGCCCTCTGTTTCAGCCCCTCTGTTTCTCGCCCTCTGTTTCAGCCCCTTTATTTCTCACCCTCTGTTTCAGCCCCTCTGTTTCAGCCCCACTGTTTCAGCCCCTCTGTTTCAGCCCCTCTGTTTCTCGCCCTCTGTTTCAGCCCCTCTGTTTCTCGCCCTCCGTTTCAGCCCCTCTGTTTCTCGCCCTCTGTTTCAGCCCCTCTATTTCAGACCCTCTGTTTCAGCCCCTCCGTTTCAGCCCCTCTGTTTCTCGCCCTCTGTTTCAGCCCCTCTGTTTCAGCCCCTCTGTTTCTGTCCCTCTGTTTCTCGCCCTCTGTTTCAGCCCCTCTGTTTCCCCCCCTCTGTTTCAGCCCCTCTGTTTCTCGCCCTCTGTTTCAGCCCCTCTATTTCTCGCCCTCTGTTTAAGCCCCTCTGTTTCAGCACCACTGATTCAGCCCCTCTGTTTCAGCCCCTCTGTTTCTCGCCCTCTGTTTCAGTCCCTCTGTTTCTCGCCCTCTGTTTCTCGCCCTCTGTTTCAGCCCCTCTGCTTCTCGCCCTCTGTTTCAGCCCCTCTGTTTCTCGCCCTCTGTTTCAGCCCCTCTGTTTCAGCCCCTCTGTTCCAGCCCCTCTGTTTCAGCCCCTCTGTTTCTCGCCCTCTGTTTCAGCCCG
This sequence comes from Chiloscyllium punctatum, assembly GCF_047496795.1. NCBI lineage: Eukaryota > Metazoa > Chordata > Chondrichthyes > Orectolobiformes > Hemiscylliidae > Chiloscyllium > Chiloscyllium punctatum. Next base: position 4,864 of record NC_092779.1, on the reverse strand, counting down.
TCTGTTTCTCGACCTCTGTTTCAGCCCCTCTGTTTCTCGCCCTCTGTTTCAGCCTCTCTGTTTCTCGCCCTCTGTTTCAGCCCCTCTGATTCAGCCCCTCTGTTTCAGCCCCTCTGATTCAGCCCCTCTGTTTCAGCCCCTCTATTTCAGCCCCTCTGTTTCAGCCCCTCTGTTTCATCCCCTCTGTTTCTCGCCCTCTGTTTCTCAACCTCTGTTTCTCGCCCTCTGTTTCAGCCCCTCTGTTTTTCGTAATCTGTTTCAGCCCCTCTGTTTTTCGCCCTCTGTTTCAGCCCCTTTGGTTCTCGCCCTCTGTTTCAGCCCCTCTGTTTCAGCCCCTCTGATTCAGCCCCAATGATTCAGCCCCTCTGTTTCTCGCCCTCTGTTTCAGCCCCTCTGTTTCAGCCCCTCTGTTGCTCGCCCTCTGTTTCAGGCCCTCTGTTTCTCGCACTCTGTTTCAGCGCCTCTGTTTCTCGCACTCTGTTTCAGCCCCTCTGTTTCAGCCCCTCTGTTTCTCGCCCTCTGTGTCAGCCACTCTGTTTCTCGCCCTTTGTTTCAGCCCCTCTGTTTCTCGCCCTCGGTTTCAGCCCCTCTGTTTCTCGCCCTCTGTTTCAGCCCCTCTGTTTCTCGCCTTCTGTTTCAGCCCCTCTGATTCAGCCCCTCTGTTTCTCACCCTCTGTTTCAGCCCCTCTGATTCAGTCCCTCTGATTCAGCCCCACTCATTCAGCCCCTCTGATTCAGCCCCTCTGTTTCCCGCCCCTCTGTTTCAGCCCCTCTGTTTCTCGCCCTCTGTTTCAGCCCCTCTGTTTCAGCCCCTCTGTTTCTCGCCCTCTGTTTCTGAACCTCTGTTTCTTGCCCTATGTTTCAGCTCCTCTGTTTTTCGTCCTCTGTTTCAGCCCCTGTGTTTTCCGCCCTCTGTTCCAGCCCCTCTGTTTCTCGCCCTCTATTTCTTGCCCGCTGTTTCAGACCCTTTGGTTCTCGCCCTCTGTTTCAGCCCCTCTGTTTCAGCCCCTCTGATTCAGCCCCTCTGATTCAGCCCCTCTGTTTCTCGCCCTCTGTTTCAGCCCCTCTGTTTCTCGCCCTCTGTTTCAGCGCCTCTGTTTCTTGCCCTCTGTTTCAGCCCCTCTGTTTCAGCCCCTCTGTTTCAGCCCCTCTGTTTCACCCCGTCTGTTTCTCGCCCTCTGTTTCAGCCCCTCTGTTTCTCGCCCTTTGTTTCAGCCCCTCTGTTTCAGCCCCTCTGTTTCTCGCCCTCTGTTTCAGCCCCTCTGTTTCTCGCCCTCTGTTACTGCCTCTCTGTTTCTCACCTTCTGTTTCAGCCCCTCTGATTCAGCCCCTCTGTTTCAGCCCTTCTGATTGAGCCCCTCTGTTTCAGCCCCTGTATTTCAGCCCCTCTGTTTCAGCCCCTCTGTTTCATCCCCTCTGTTTCTCGCCCTCTGTTTCTCAACCTCTGTTTCTCGGCTTCTGTTTCAGCCCCTCTGATTCAGCCCCTCTGTTTCAGCCCCTCTGATTCAGCCCCTCTGTTTCAGCCCCTGTATTTCAGCCCGTCTGTTTCAGCCCCTCTGTTTCAGCCCCTCTGTTTTTCGCCCTCTGTTTCAGCCCCTTTGGTTCTCGCCCTCTGTTTCAGCCCCGCTGTTTCAGCCCCTCTGTTTCAGCCCCTCTGTTTCTCGCCCTCTGTTTCAGCCCCTCTGTTTCTCACCCTCTGTTTCAGCGCCTCTGTTTCTCGCCCTGTGTTTCAGCCCCTCTGTTCCAGCCCCTCTGTTTCAGCCCCTCTGTTTCTCACCCTCTGTTTCAGCCCGTCTGTTTCTCGACCTCTGTTTCAACCCCTCTGTTTGTCGCCCTCTGTTTCAGCCTCTCTGTTTCTCGCCCTCTGTTTCAGCCCCTCTGATTCAGCCCCTCTGTTTCAGCCCCTCTTATTCAGCCCCTCTGTTTCAGCCCCTCTATTTCAGCCCCTCTGTTTCAGCCCCTCTGTTTCATCCCCTCTGTTTCTGGCCCTCTGTTTCTCAACCTCTGTTTCTCGCCCTCTGTTTCAGCCCCTCTGTTTTTCGTAATCTGTTTCAGCCCCTCTGTTTTTCGCCCTCTGTTTCAGCCCCTTTGGTTCTCGCCCTCTGTTTCAGCCCCTCTGTTTCAGCCCCTCTGATTCAGCCCCAATGATTCAGCCCCTCTGTTTCTCGCCCTCTGTTTCAGCCCCTCTGTTTCAGCCCCTCTGTTTCAGCCCCTCTGTTTCTCGCCCTCGGTTTCAGCCCCTCTGTTTCTCGCCCTCTGTTTCAGCCCCTCTGTTTCTCGCCTTCTGTTTCAGCCCCTCTGATTCAGCCCCTCTGTTTCTCACCCTCTGTTTCAGCCCCTCTGATTCAGTCCCTCTGATTCAGCCCCACTCATTCAGCCCCTCTGATTCAGCCCCTCTGTTTCCCGCCCCTCTGTTTCAGCCCCTCTGTTTCTCGCCCTCTGTTTCAGCCCCTCTGTTTCAGCCCCTCTGTTTCAGGCCCTCTGTTTCAGCCCCTCTGTTTCACGCCCTCTGTTTCTCGCCCTCTGTTTCAGCCCCTCTGGTTCAGCCCCTCTGTTACAGTCCCTCTGTTTCTCGCCCTCTGTTTCTCGCCCTCTGTTTCAGCCCCTCTGTTTCTCGCCCTCTGTTTCAGCCTCTCTGTTTCTCGCTCTCTGTTTCAGAGCCTCTGTTTCTCGCCCTCTGTTTCAGCCCCTCTGTTTCTCGCCCTCTGTTTCAGCCCCTCTATTTCTCGCCCTCTGTTTCAGCCACTCTGTTTCTCGCCCTCTGTTTCAGCCCCTCTGTTTCTCGCCCTCTGTTTCAGCCCCTCTCAATCAGCCCCTCTGTTTCAGCTCCTCTGATTCAGCCCCTCTGTTTCTCGCCCTCTGTTTCAGCCCCTCTGTTTCTCACCCTCTGTTTTAGCTCCGGTGTTTCTCGCCCTCTGTATCAGCCGCTTTGTTTCAGCCCCCCTGTTTCAGCCCCTCTGTTTCAGCCCCTCTGTTTCTCGCCCTCTGTTTCTCGCCCTCTTTTTCAGCCCCTCTGTTTCTCGCCCTCTGTTTCAACCCCTCTGATTCAGCCCCTCTGATTCAGCCCCACTGTTTCTCGCCCTCTGTTTCAGCCCCTCTGTTTCAGGCCCTCTGTTTCAGCCCCTCTGTTTCACGCCCTCTGTTTCTCGCCCTCTGTTTCAGCCCCTCTGGTTCAGCCCCTCTGTTTCAGTCCCTCTGTTTCTCGCCCTCTGTTTCTCGCCCTCTGTTTCAGCCCCTCTGTTTCTCGCCCTCTGTTTCAGCCTCTCTGTTTCTCCTCCTCTGTTTCAGCCCCTCTGTTTCTCGCCCTCTGTTTCAGCCCCTCTGTTTCTCGCCCTCTGTTTGAGCCCCTCTGTTTCTCGCCCTCTGTTTCAGCCCCTCTATTTCTCGCCCTCTGTTTCAGCCCCTCTGTCTCAGCCCCTCTGTTTCTCGCCCTCTGTTTCTCACCCTCTGTTTCTGCCCCTCTGTTTCTCGCCCTCTGTTTCAGCCTTTCTGTTTCTCGCCCTCTGTTTCAGCCCCTCTGTTTCTCGCCCTCTGTTTCAGCCCCTCTGTTTCTCGCCTTCTGTATCAGCCGCTTTGTTTCAGCCCCTCTGTTTCAGCCCCTCTGTTTCTCATCCTCTGTTTCTCACCCTCTGTTTCTCGCCCTCTTTTTCAGCCCCTCTGTTTCTCGCCCTCTGCTTCAACCCCTCTGATTCAGCCCCTCTGATTCAGCCCCACTGTTTCTCGCCCTCTGTTTCAGCCACTCTGTTTCAGCCCCTCTGTTTCTTGCCCTCTGTTTCAGCCCCTCTGTTTCTCGCCCTCTGCTTCACCCCCTCTGTTTCTCGCCCTCTGTTTCAGCCCCTCTGTTTCAGCCCCTCTGTTTCAGCCCCTCTGTCTCTCGCCCTCTGTTTCAGCCTCTCTGTTTCTCGCCCTCTGTTTCTGCCCCTCTGATTTAGACCGTCTGTTTCAGCCCCTCTGTTTCAGCCCCTCTGTTTCTCTCCCTCTGTTTCTGCCCCTCTGTTTCTCACCCTCTGTTTCAGCCCCTCTGTTTCAGCCCCTCTGCTTCTCGCCCTCTGTTTCAGCCCCTCTGTTTCTCACCCTCTGTTTCAGCCCCTCTGTTTCAGCCCCTCAGTTTCTCACCCTCTGTTTCAGCCCCTCTGTTTCAGCCCCTCTGTTTCTGCCCCTCTGTTTCTCGCCCTCTGTTTCAGCCCCTCTGTTTCTCCCCCTCTGTTTCAGCCCCTCTGTTTCAGCCCCTCTGTTTCAGCCCCTCTGTTTCAGCCTCTCTGTTTCACGCCCTCTGTTTCAGCCCCTCTGTTTCAGCCCCTCTGTTTCAGCCCCTCTGTTTCAGCCCCTCTGTATCTCGCCCTCGGTTTCAGCCCCTCTGTTTCTCGCCCTCTGATTCAGCCCCTCTGTTTCTCGCCCTCTGTTTCAGCCCCTCTGATTCAGCCCCTCTGTTTCAGCCCCTCTGATTCAGCCCCTCTATTTCAGCCCCTCTATTTCAGCCCCTCTGTTTCAGCCCCTCTGTTTCATCCCATCTGTTTCCCGCCCACTGTTTCTCAACCTCTGTTTCTCAACCTCTGTTTCAGCCCCTCTGTTTTTCGTCCTCTGTTTCAGCCCCTCTGTTTTTCGCCCTCTCTTTCAGCCCCTCTGTTTCTTGCCCTCTGTTTCAGCCCCTCTGTTTCTCGCCCTCTGTTTCAGCCCCTCTGTTTCAGCCCCTCTGTTTCAGCCCCTCTGTTTCTCGCCCTCTGAATCAGCCCGTCTGTTTCTCGCCCTCTGTTTCAGCCCCTCTGTTTCTCGCCCTCTGTTTCAGCCTCTCTGTTTCACGCCCTCTGTTTCAGCCCCTCTGTTTCAGCCCCTCTATTTCAGCCCCTCTGTTTCAGCCCCTCTG